>NC_090447.1:162909969-163534969 GCF_031143425.1 Pleurodeles waltl
CAACATATAATTAATGTCAACTTGAATGCATTCAAGAGTGTCTTTCTTGTTTCACTCGAGGCATTCGCTTTCAAGTTGTTAGAAGAGAGATACATTTTGCAAATGTGTAAAGCTGTACCTTTGTATTTATTAAACGCAAATCCAAACATGTATATAAACAGATTTTGAAATATGGCAAAAACAAACATAGAATGTCATTACCCATTTCAAACTGTGATAAGGAAAAATGTAAGTACCCAAGCAAAATACACTAATTATATTGTGTTCATAATTTTCGTAGGCGTCTGAGGACTTGACATTTTTTGGTCCAGATTTACAAGAAACTGGTACCTCGTGGTGCAGAGGCAAAATCAGCAGCGCCACGCCAGTTTTGAAATGAAGGGATGCGCCTTATTTACAAGAATACAGCACACCACTGTCTTTCCCCTGCGCTGGCACTAAATTAAGCAGCCTGCGCCAACGCAGGCATCCTTGCACCATAGTGCACGTGTGTCTTCATTGAAGGGAAGGTATCCCCCTTCCTGCACATAAACAATCATCCATGGCATTTTGCTTCTTCTAAGTGTGCTGCAGAATGCACAAAAAAGCAGAAAACAAGGTGGAAGAAAGGTATTCCTCCTTGTCGTGTCATGCTAACGCCACCCCTAGGGTGGTGTTAGATTTTGGAGCTGCGTCAGATTCACACTTTTTTGTAAATCCAGTGCAGCATCAAAAGCAATGGGTTTTGCGTTGGAACGCCCACTGCAACACCCATTGCACGCCCCTCTGATGCAGAAAGCTGCGTAGGAGGGCCCCATATTTACAAGGAGGCATAAAGCCACAAAAGGTGGTGTTACACCTCCTTGTAAATATGAAGAAGTGCTAAGCGCTACCGGAGCATCACAAAAAATGAATCTTATTCGGCTTCAACCATCTCCAAGAACTGTTTCATCTTCAGCACTGTTCGCTTGTTCACTTCTAAAGGGTTTCAAAGAGCATTATGGGGAAATGTAGGAGGAATCTGAATGAATGAATATATTTATTGCATGATTACTTAAAACCATTACAAAATAGGCGAATCAAAGCTCCAATTAATTAGGAAAAGAGAACAACTGGGAATTGTTAAAATAGCTAAACAAATTAAAATCTCAGGTGATAAAACAATTAGCCAATACGTTTATCCTTTCATAATGATAGTGAATCTTTTGACGACAAAAGAAGTGCAAGATAAATTGAGGCATGTGATGCAATTAGAGCAGCTGTGTTGAGAAGGTGTACAACAGTAGTGGAATGATAAAACATCAAGGACTGGAAGATGGACAATCGACAAAATGGTACTCTGAGTGTAAGCTGATCTTACTGATGTAGATGAGGTGGTGAAGAAGACCTTTGAGAAGCTGTAATAAGATGACACATTTTGAAACACGTCCTCCATATTACCCTGTTTCAGATCCACACATCTATCTACTGGCAGTTATTTGGGAACATTATCCCTTTTACAGGGGATTTGGCAAGATCAGGTTGCAGACATGTTGGTGAGGGAGGTGACTTTGCATGAATAAGAACCTGGATTCAACAGAATTCTGTTCTGGCATCAGAATCACACTGTATACACTGAGAAGAAAATGCAGGATGTCTTTAGCGGATAGGATCTAGGATCCAATCCCCAGATGTGGAGTGCCTCTGGTTTATAGGAATAAAGCACAATCAAGTAACCTTTCTGTGTTGCCCTGTGCCACAGAGAAAGGGAAGAAATACACTGTATTGATGAACTATGGTGCATATCTGTCCTTTCCCCCATGTGCTGGAACCCTTTTGGCTGCCTAGCGCCAACACAGACACCTTTGCACCATGGTGCAAAGGTGACTGCGTTGCATGCAGGATTGTTTTGTGCAGGAAGAGACACCTTCCTGCACAAAACAATCTATGGAGGCCTTTTCCTCTTTCTATGTGTGCTGCAGAATGCATGGAAAGAGGAAAAAAATGAGGCGAAATAAGCATATTTCTCGTTGTTATGCCTCTCCTGGGGAGACGTACGGTTTTGATGCATTCCCAGGTTTACATAGCCTTGAAAATCAGGGAATGCAACAAAACTCATGCATGTTGCATGAGAAACCCCACTGTAATGCCCATGGAACATCCCCATAACACAGAGTAAGGCAACACAGCCACTTGTGCTGCCTTGTCTTACTGCATATCTATGAGGCCATTAAAAGCCACTCAAAGTGGCTTTCTGTGGCCTCAAAGATATGCGTCTGCATTCTGCACCCCCTTCGGAACATCAAAAAAGTGTTGCTCTGGCAGCGCAAGGGACTTGTACATGTGCCCTCAGGGTTTTAGCCACCATTTGCCTAGTGTACAGAGAATCATGGGTATTCAAACTTGGCAATAAACAAGTGAACCAAGACCATTTACTTCAAAATGGAAATGATTCACTAAAACATCCCTATGGTGTGTTGCTGACACTAGCTAATGAAGATAACCTGATGATTTTAAAATAGAGATCTTCCACAGCGGTTTTGTGCTTCATGCTTGTTAGTGGTTTCTGTGGTTAGGTAATCCAGAACATCAATGAAGATGCATAGAGATTCCATTCAACTTCAAATTAGACTTGTAGGTATAAATAATGGCACCTTTGATATGGATCCTTCACTGTAATTTGGCTGACTGATTCATGTAACAACCATAAGTGCATCTAAAACAGCAACAATGTATGTATGAAAGTTGATCCAGCAGTTTGGGCTGCTAATTAATCTAGCAAAATCTCTCTTGGTTCCCTGAGACAGTCTAAGATTCATTGGTATAAAAAATTGGGTTATTATTTGAAGGGGATGAAAATTGCAATCAAGCAACACCACAATCTATGACAGGGTGAACCACAAAAATCACTAAATTAACCTGTGCTTAACTCTCTGGTAGCTGGGTGCAAAAACAGTCAGGCTTAACTTAGAGGCATTGTGTTAAGGATTTTTGCAGCACACAAACAGCAATAAAGTGAAAACACAAAACAAAAAATCAAAACCAATTTAGAAGGATAGAATAGATTTTCATAAACAAAATGAGACAATTGGTGTTACATAATTTATTAAATTTTACACTATGTTTCTAAATTGGTGTGGGATTTCTCTTGTGCTGTGTTTTCACTTTATTACTGCCTGTGTGCTGCATAAATACTTTAGGCAAGTTAAGCCTTTCTGCTTTTGTGCCAAGCTGCCATGAAGTTAAGCATGGGTTGGGTTTGGTTAGTGAATTTTGGTAGTTCATCCTGACATGGATTGTAGCTGTTGCTTGAGATGGGCTCAGACCCCACCCTCAACCAACAAGCCAGTTTCCCACACATATCCTCTTATGGGGATATATCCTCCAATGTTTTTTTTTAACCCAAAGGGATTCTCTAACCTTTCCTAACCCTTCATTTTTTCCCAGTGGCTGCAGAAGATCAGGAAAGAGAGTTCCACTGGTGAACTTATCCACATTTGTTTGAGTGTGATGGTTGAAAGCTCTATCCTGAAAGTTAGGACAGACCCTGGCCTCCTCTTGAGAGGACAGTGTTGACAAACCAAGGATTGTCAACAGATGCATCATATAGCTCATTAGTGCAAACTCCTTTCAAACAGATGAGAATATTCTCATGAGTGGCTCATGGTGTTTGGGGAAAAAGAATGAGTCATTATCTTGTGACACTCATATAGGCCTTGATGTGCAAAGATTACATCAACTAAAAGTGTTCGTAAATTGTGAACTGCTGTTTTGCAAAACCAGTCTCACTTTGGAAATTGAACTATGTACAAATAGGTCAGTTCATAAAATACTGAATCACAATGGGCTGTAGAATAACCTGTTTAAATAATGTTAACAAACAAGAGAACACAACAAGATTACTTTTGGTGCCTGAAACAGTGCTCTGAAGCATACAGAAAATAATGAACTTGAACCGAAGACTACAGCAACATTAGAGAGCAGTGTGAATGTTGAAGCTCTGAAGTTTTACGCAGAAGTAGATCTCCCATGTGTGCTCTAATGTAACCATGAAGGGAAATCACATATTCTTATGGAACATGAGTTCTCTTGGTTTGCTATGACTTACCAATGTTGGGTTTCTGACTTATTTGTTCTTCTGATGTATTTATGCAATACCCCATACCTCACCAAATGACAATGTGATCCAGTCCATAACTACAGCACAAAGAAACCAGATTGCCCTGAGGCCACTTTTTATCTTCCTTTCTCTCTCTCTCCTTTCCACTTCTTCTGTTCAGTCACACAGTGCACTGATTGGAGTGTGGATGGTGTACCTGGGTAAAGGTGCATGATTCGTACTGCTTTTGCGAAATCAGCATACTCTAGGCTAGTGGTATTGTATTCACACATGGATACACAGGAACTAGGGTCATGACATAGGTGGAACACTGCTTACACTGGGAAAATGGTTTTTAGCACCACGACTGAACTAGGCAACACAATTAATCTCCATATATAAAGACAGGGACAGGCTATACTAATAATATTTCAGTACTATGCAATGCAAACCCTTACACAAATTTACACCACAGATCCACCAAAAGTGAGCTGACCTAATCAAAACACCCTGAAATGCTCTAGCCATTCTGTCGAGAGCAGAGTCTGCTGAGACCCTAAAGAATGGACCACAACCAACTCAAATTTAGGCAGAGGATCAGAAGACCAGCACCTCCGTTTCAATGTTGTTTGCAGAGAAAATCCTAGTATTTAACACATACACCATATCTCCACACAGATGTAAAAAACAGGTTACAAGAACCATCCTCCCTATGGAGCTCATCAACAGGGAAATCTCTAAGCCCATTCACACTATAGTTACTCTTCAGGGCCAATACATATCCTCTGACATCCCCCACAGTGTCACTTCCTTAAAGGGAAAACACACTACTTCAGGAAGGTGCTGCACCATAGTACTCAGAGGGGACGCGCTGGAACTGTGTGGCGGCAGGGGCGGGACCTGAGCCCCTTTAAATCTTGCATCGCGGCCGCTTTGCGGGACGCGCTGGAACTGTGTGGCGGCAGGGACGGGACCTGAGCCCCTTTAAATCTTGCATCGCGCCCGCTTCGCGGGACGCGCTGGAACTGTGTGGCGGCAGGGGCGGGACCTGAGCCCCTTTAAATCTTGCATCGCGCGTCCACTTCGCGGGGAAATCACACTACTTCAGGAAGGTGCTGCACCATAGTACTCAGAGGGGACCCGCTGGAACTGTGTGGCGGCAGGGGCGGGACATGAGCCCCTTTAAATCTTGCATCGTGCCCGCTTCGCGGGACGCGCTGGAACTGTGTGGCGGCACCTGAGCCCCTTTAAATCTTGCATCGCGGGACGCGCCCGGGTGAAGTCCGGGCCAAGGGCGGGCCTGTCCTGCACCCGTCAGAGGACGGGCTGGGCCACATCTCTTTATTCTACGTCTTGGGGGCCAGCGACCAGAACTTGAACCCATAGTAGTGAGGCCTGAGGAGTTTAAGTTTATTGCAGGTGAGGCATATTATTGCAGTGCTTTAGCAGGGTTCCAGTTGGTGGGAATAGAGGGGCCAAGTGTGCATAAGTGAGTGTTTGATTAAGGAGTCTCCAGAAAAGCGAGAAACGTGACTGCTGGCTAAAAAAAGGGAAAAGATGGGCAGACGGAAGGGGGCGGTATCCCAGGAAAAACTTAGTAACAACAAAACCTTAGATGGATTTCTCCAAAAAGCTGTTGGAGCTCTAGAAAAGGAAATAGAGATGGTCGAGTGCCGTTTAACTGCCCCTATACCTTTGGCCACCAGCTGCCAATCACTATCATCACCGCAAACTTCAATACAGCTTCTACAGTCACAAGACCCACAGATTGTTTTGGTTACCTCACCCACCATCCTTTCCAGAAACATCCTGGAGCCCACCGTTGTGACTTTGGACGACGTCACTGTAACATCTGAACCAGCACGGTTAATTCCAGGCCCCTCAAAGGGTGTGTCTACACCCAACTTAGAGACTAATACAAAAGGGAAAAGGAAAAGAGGTGAGGCAAATTTAAGGAATAAACAAGCTCGCACCTTGAGCTCCTCCAATCCTGGTCCCGCACCTGGGAACAAAGATTATATACTATCCCAAGAAAGCGCTATTGAACGATCGGTATTTGACCATATAATAGAACATATAAAAGAAGAGTTCTCCAAGAGGCTTCACCCTATAGTAACCCGTCTACATGCCATTGAGGAGAAACTGGGAGGGCTTATTAAGTCTCAGCTGCTGGTCACTCCCCCCCAAGCGGTTTCTCAATCTAATTGTCAATCTTTTCCTTTGAGTCAACCTTGTGTCAGTGACAGTAGACTGCCCTCACTATTGGGTAAGGGCCTCATGCCTTCAAAGAATTGCATCGATCCCCTGTGTCATTTAGAGGGGGATCCAATTGACAGGCTGGCCATTACTCCAAAGGACAAGCGTTCCAAGGTTTCAGCGTCCTCCTCGAGGGGAACTGGAGGAACAGTTCTTTTTAATGATACAGCAACGGAAATTCATAAAGTTAACTCTGCTCATGATCACCAACAACTAGGCCCCCTGGAGAAGGTGCAGACTGACGGTGGCAGTAGGTTGAGAGCTCTACATCTTCCACCGGAATCATGTCCATATGTTCTTGTCATCACAAATGTTCCTAAACTTAAATCTAATATCTCGGAATCCTTTACTGAACTGAAAAATAAGGTCATACATTGGCTACACATTAATGCCAGATTTGCATTTCATATGGTACCTTCAATTTTAATGGTGAGGAGGGTGGGTTGGGTGGGTCTTTTGAAGAAGCTTGGTACGGGGGATTGCATTGTCATCAATTTTGACTCACCTGCCCTTGTTCAGAAGCTTTTTCTAAACGCCTGCAAATCTAATCCCCTAGTGGGGGAAGTATCTCTGTGTAGACTTCAAGCTTTTTATCCCCAAGCAGTCATATCAGCCATTAGTGGGTCGTTATCAGCGCCCAGAGGCTCCTCCTGTTCTCAGCCGCAGCATGCCCCCCAGTTAGGATGCAGATTTTCTTCATCCCCCCTTTCTGAGGTAGATTGACTCAAAGACAGTCTCACACAGGGCTCACCTAAATCCTTGGGAATTAGGCATCTAGACAGGGATTATTTTATATCTAGAGCTAGTGGACCACTGGGATTAGGAATAAATAGCCCAGAAGATGAGCAGACTGTTAATGCAGTTTTTAGAGGCCTCACACCAATTTCTCCACCCACCCAGATAGAATCCTGTAATCTGAAAATTAGTCAGATGTCATCCCGTTGTGAAATGATTGGGATGATCACCACCCCAGGAGCCAGTGAGGTGGGAGGAGTCCATGTGAGTGATCTAGTTTCGGAACCAATAGGCCCCAACAACTTTGGGACTATTTCATCTGTCATGGCACCTGATTTGAACATGACTGGCTCCGAATCTATTGGGGTGAGAGATCCTTTGGGAGACAAAGTAGCGGGAAGTGCCAATGAGAGCAGCCTAGCTATGATCGCAAGGGGTACTAAGCTCTCTCACGGCACCCCACCTATTAGAGTGCATTCCCCGGCTGAAGCATTGCAAGGTAGAGCAGATGTGTTAGACACAGTTCTCAGCTGGAATATAGCTGGGCTGGAGAATAAAATGTGAATTCCTGAATGGGGCAAATTTATAGATGAACATAAGATATGTCTTTTTCAATAAACATGGGCGTTGGAGCCCAAACACAGAATTGGATTTAAAAGGTATTGGGTCTCAGCGCGCAAGGTGACCTCTGGGAGACCCTCAGTTGGGTTGCTCACATGGCTCAGTTGTTCCCTTAAGTGTCAGGTCGAAGTAGTAGATATGGGTTGTCCCGATTTACAGGGCCTAACAGTATCGACCCTTAGGGAGAAACCGCTCCTAATAATTAACATCTACAGTAGGCGTGTGGGTAGTAACTATGAGTCCGATGTTTTGACTATTTTGGATAATCTTCTTTTTAGTAAAACTCCTACTCATTATAGTTTAATTGCAGGGGATTTCAATGTTACTTTCGAGCCCTACTCTTTGGCCCAAGAATTATATAAAGAAGAGGATGCCTATTGGGGCATCCCACAACTGGTGTCGAGCAAAAGACCCAGAATGAATAGAACAGCTCATCAACTTGCTGACATCACACTCGCACATGGTCTTCAGGCCTGTAATGGCTGCTCCCGCTCTGACGCTAATCCCCATTTCACATTTAGGCGTGGAGCCCATAAGAGCCAGATTGATTACATTTTATTTGACGTTCGACTGTGGGGTCATATGGCTGACATGAGGGTTCTAGAACATGAGGAAAGTGATCATGAGCCACTGATCCTATCGATCAGGGGTCTGCTACCTTTACTTGAAGCTCCTTACCCTAAGGCATATGAACAGAAGCTTGCTCTGATAAATAATAGATGTAATGTCAAATGGGAGTCTGTTAATATCTCCTTAGGTTCTCTCAAATCAATATATAGTTTATTGGCAGACCAAATAGAGCATATGCTTTTGTATTCAGAGGATGGCGATGGGCTTTTAGTAGTTCAAACAGAACTATTCAACTCCTTAAAGCAATTTTTCATCAAAGAGAATGTTAGTAAATCAAGAAAGAAGTGCAGCGCAAGGTGGTTTAGCAATACATGCAGGGAAGCACAGCATAAGTTATTGAGAGCCCTGAGAGGGGGACATGCAGAGCATATAAGACAATCAAGGAAGGATTACAAGCAGTAACTTAGCAGGGCACGCAGGAGCTGGGAGGACTCCAGATGGGCTACCATTCTGGAGTCTGCAAAAGTTAACGACACTTCTAGGTTCTGGAAACTGATTGCAGATGATAGCGGGGATTCCTGTCTTCAGCCTGGTACCTCAATTCTTCCTGCAGTGTGGGCCGAGCACTTCGGCCGATTATATTCAGGGCCAGCTGAAGTTATTTCTAGGTAACCAGATGATATCATGATTTCCCGGGCCACACCAATTAAATTTACCTTAGCAGAAACCAAGGCTGCAATAGTCTCATTGAATTGGGAAAAGGCTCCGGGTCCCGATAAAATTCCAGGTGACCTTTATAAGACAAGAACTGATATATGGGCCTCCTATTTGAATCTGGTCTGTAATGCAGTTGCTGCAGGAGCTCCTGTCCCACGCTCCTGGAAGGGAGCAGAGATAGTCCCTCTTTTTAAAAAAGGAAGTCCCTGCGATCCTGCTAATTACCGTCCAATATGTTTACTTGACAATCTCCAAAAAAGTTTATGAAGCAAGTCCTGTTCCATCTTGAAGAATGGATTTCAGAGTCCGAAGCCATTTCTGATTTACAGGCAGGATTTAGACCCGCAGTCAGTACCATAGATCAAGTCCTGAGGTTCCTAGCAATCAAATGGAAGACCGTGGAATTAGGAGGGGGAAATTTGTATGTGGTTTTTATTGACCTCAGAGCTGCATTCGATCTTGTTCCCAGGAACTTGCTATGGCTGACACTATTTAACATGGGCGTTCCCAAAGGTCTCCTGAAACTTATTGTTTGACTGCACGAGAATACCTATGCACAATTTAGGAGCGGTAAGGACGGTGATCTAACAGACCCAGTTGCCATCAAAAGAGGAGTTAGGCAAGGCTGTGTTCTTGCCCCTACCCTCTTTCTCCTATATATAAATAATTGCATTAAATACTTAGCAAACTGTATCAATGATTCACCTAAGCTGGCACGGAAGAAAGTTCTGTGTTTGCTTTACGTGGACAATACTATCCTGCTAGCTAAAACATCTATGGGAATCCAAAATTTGGTCAACCAATTCTGTGCATTCTGTAGAGATTATGGGCTGGACGTTAATGTTAAGAAAACAAAACTTATGATATATAGTGCTCCGAAAAAGAGAATAAAAGCAAATATAGTAATTAACTCAATCCTTTTGGAGAGTGTCTCGGAGTATGATTATTTGGGCATTAGACTATCGGATTCAGGCAATTGGGATGCAGCTATTAGAAAAGGGGCACTCATTATAAGTCAAAGAGGAGGGGCACTAGAACGCAAGGCAAGAGCTGCAGTAAGCCCCCCTCTGAACCCCATCTCTGAAATATATAAAGTCCAAGTCTGTGCTGCTGCCCTGTATGGAGCGGAACTTTGGGGTTCCTATAGACAATTGGATGTCTTCCAAACTAAAGAAAATCATTTTCTCAGACATATATCCAGGTTAGGGAAGGGCATACCGATGATCCCTCTCAGACTCGACTAAGGAATAAATAGCATTAAAGATACAGCAGGTCTGAGACCGCTTTTATATTGGATCTGACTTTGGAAAACGGAAGAACTGGAAACTTTTAGGGTGGCAATCAAAGATCTTATAACACCCCAACAGGGATGGGAAAAAGTTTGTTGGTTGAGGGAGATGAAATCAGCTTGGGATAAGCTGGGTTTCCCCCACTATTGGAAGAGCCTTGAGCTGATCCCCGCTAATGCCAGGTTACTGGTTAAAGGGAGATATTGGGGGAAAGTCAATGACAAGTCCTTTGATTGTAATGGGATAGGCCGGTTGACAGCAGGGTTTTTGCTGGTCAAACAAGAACCCCGGCCTGAGAATTTTTTGAACCTCCCTATACCCGCACGTGTCCGTGCTCTATTTCTCCAGTTTAGATACGGTACTCTATCAGTTAACAGTTTCACGGCCTGTTAGTCGACAAGCAGCCCACGTCTGACAAATGTATACATTTCCACTCATGCAAGGAAACACCTGAGCATGAGTTGTTTTTCTGTCCCTTATACAAAGAGCCCTAGAGGAAAGTGGATTGTCCCTCTGTGCAAAGTTCTGCTATTGGATGACCGAGCTAGCGCCTATAGAATATGCAAATATGATTCATCTACATTGGTAGTAAGCTCAGTCACCAAATACTTGTCAGCAGCCTGGTCTGTTCGTCATAGGACTATCCTAGCCTCTGGTCTTTGAGCTGGATAGGGGTCTAGCAGCTTATGGATGGGGATTTTAATTAGACCCATCTTTTTTATAGCTATTAACATATAAATAAGAATGCTCATGCTACCCTACTTTTGGATCAGTCCCACAGATTCTAGGCTTTTTATTCTTGTCTGTTTTTTTATGTGATTTACATCCTAATCTTGATACGGAACTCTGTTTAATTAGTGTGTGTATTTTAAAAATCCTGTTGCTTTTATATGTAGAATTACGGTCCAGGAATATTGGTGGATATCAGATTATGATTTCTGGAACGCTTATTTTATTTTTAATTGTCCCCAACCCTGGGTTTTGGTGGATTTACTTTTTTTTTTTTTCTTCTTTTTCTCAATCCATTCTGCAGCCACATTGATATTGAATGCAGTTTAAACCAGTAGATTTTTTCATACAATTGTATGTGCAATTTTTCAGTTACAAGGCTGAAACAAAGTACCTTTTAATAACTAACTTATAGCATTATAGCACATAGCACTCTATAAGTAATATGAATTACTTCTCACTAATGTTTTTATTTGAGAAGTTGTGGTTCTAAAAGTGTATATATATGTTTGTCTAGTTTAAAGTATACTGTACTGTACATCTTATATAGACAAGATTAGAAATGTATTAGCTCACAAACTGTTTTTGTTAAACTGCACTGGCAAATGGCATCCATCATGGTGAGGAAGTAATAAGTCAGGAGGGCTCCTTGTCATTTGTTTTACTCTTTTAAGGAATGTATTAATTGCATTTGTTTTAGTGATGTTTATGAGTTTTATCATTTTTATATATGGTTGTTTTACTGCATTTTAATGGTCTAATTCTAGATCGAATAAACAATAAAGTAGTACTCAGAGGCCATTTATTTTGTGAATGTTTGCTAGATAAAATCTTCATAACATAAAATGAATAAATCCCTTCATTGGGAGGGATGTGTGGTCGATATAATACTTCTGGATGTGCCTAGACAAATTGACTCTGAATATTTCCAGTCTTGTGGCAGACAGCTCTGTGTGTCCAGAAGGATTGTAACTGATACTTTAACCTGTACTTAGAGTGGGCTTTCGGTCTGCTGCTCTCTTATGATTGAATGTCTGTCTTGTCTATTTCGAATCCCTCCTCCTCAGTTAGAGGCATTCTTCCGTATTCATGTGTTTGTCCTCCCGATGGATCATTTCAGTTAACCATATTTTTTTACTGGGTGAGTGTATTCTTCTACTGCTGATGTCAAGGAACTATTTTTTTGACATTTCTCTGTTCCATTTGCGTTTAACGCTTCATGGAAGTGCATATCATGCTCATTACTCCCTTTTCCTCTGTCTCGCCTTCTCATTGTCTCTCTCTTTCTGCTACTGCCTCTATATATCTGCCTCAGTTATGCTCAGTTCCCTCACTACCCACTGTTTCCATACTGCTCTCTCACTGTTGCCATTGTGTGTCTCCCTTTTCCCTCCCTCACCTCTCTCATCCTAACCTCGGTCAATCATCTGTTTGCTTTACCACTGCTTGTAAGGTAGTTTCTATATGTTGTGTCTGACTTAATATGACAGCCATTTTGATTTTATAGGACCTGAAGATTTAAATGTTTAGGTTTCAGGGCAAAAAGCGCTAAGAAAAAGCAAAGTGTCAATCAATGGTTACTGTTCTCTGTTGACTGGGACCTAGGTACGAGTTCAATTTGACCACGGTAGATCGGAGGTCAGATACACCAACCAGGTTGTCTCAGTTAAAGATTCTGGGCCTCATTACAAGGCTGGCAGTCTTGAGACTACCAGCCTTGTGGTGGTGGTCGGACTGCCACATTATGATCCTGGCGGTCAGACATGGTTCCCAGCCGGCTGACGGCAGTCGGACTCGTGGTCAGACATGGCAGTGCTGAGTTCAGCACCGCTGGGCTGATCACGAGTGCCCTTTCTGCCAGCTTTTTATTGCCGGTTTAACTACCATGAAAAGGCTGGCGAAAAGGAAGTGCTGGGCCCTTAATGGAGCCTAGACCAATACTGTAGCACTGTTCCCACCGGGCTGACTGGAGGGAACGTCATAGTATAACTGGAGCTGAGGCCCCCAAGTTGACGTCGGTCTCACCCCCACGATTTTGGCAGTCGGCTTGTCTAACCGCCTAACTCAAAATGAGTTGTTTCATCTTATGACTTGGTCTCTGAAATGTAAGTCGAAATCCTCCAGCAAGGCAAGGGAAACAGAATTTACGACACAAAGCTTTTCCACTCATGCCTTTTCAGTTCATGGTAAGTATTGGTGCAAATGGGGTTGGAGTAAAATTATTTTTATTTTTTACACAAAGGAGCCCGGGGGTTACTGTCCCTAAAAATAAAACAAATGTTTTAAAGGGAGTGAATTAGAAAAAAGGGTGGGGGGTGGGGGCAAGAAGGGTTTAACACTAAAATATAAAAGCAATAAGATATTTTAAATATTTATTTTTAGAAAAGCTCCAGAATAAAAACTAAGGGCCCCATTACAAAGCTGGTAGCCCAAGGACCACCAGCCTTGCGGTGACAGTCGGACCACTGCAACTATGGCGGTCTGACCGCCACATTACAACCCTGGCAGGCGGACCTCCCATGGGACCGCCATCCCGGCCAGGAACCTGGTTCCCGACGAGTGATGGCAGTTGAAGTTGTACTCAGCCAGAGTGGCACTGAACGCGGCACCACCTGGCGGATTACAACTCAGCTTTCTGCCTCCCTTTCCATGGTGGGGGCCCCGCCATGGAAAGGCTGGCTGAAAGCCAGTGCCAGAGGCTATGGGGGGCCCCTGAACTGCCCATGTCCATGGCACCTCAGACAGTGCGCATTCCGATGATGCTGGTGTGCTACGGTATACAATGTTCTCGCTGATCAGCCTGCCGTGAACATTGTAATACTCTTGGGAGGATGCCAGCAGTATGACGGTGGTGTCCTCCCCGCAAGTTTGGCGGTCAGCTCGTCTGACCACCAAACTCATAATCAGGCCCTAAATTTGTTTGGGATTAATTTAAGTTAAACATATATTTTTAGATTTCTCTATTAAGCCACTATACTATTTAAATAATGTGTGATACATTTTTTGAGTGGAGTTTCGGGTTATGAGGGAATATGATGGGGGTGTTTTAATACTGAGGTATTTTTTTTGCTGCTTTTTAAAAGTGATACTAACTTTTTTATTATGGAATTAAAAACTTATGGCATTAACATTATAGTAGTATTTTAATACATACATATCAATTATAATCCTAGTTAAGGGTTTTAGAAAAATAAACTTTTCAATAAGATAATACATCTAGGTAATGTAAATGTCAGGAGCAGGATGTTAGGGCTATTATACTCAGATATTTAGGGGGTCAATAGGAGTTTGGCAGACGGAAACATCCGTCTGCCAAACCTCTGACAAGGAGACCGGCCCTGTGCTGGTGGTCTCCCCACTGGCCCCATTACAACTTTCCCACTGGGCGGACTTTCTGCCATTCAGCCCAGTGGGAAAGGTGCAGCAGCATTGTTTCCAGCTCATAATTGAGAAGTCAGTGCACATTTCAAGGGTGCTTGGCAGGGGGATCACAGGCATAGGCAGTGCAGTGGCCCCCCTGTGGCCCCTGCACTTGTTCTCCGCCAGCCTTTCATGGTGGTGAAACCGCCATGAAAAGGCTGGCGGAGAACAAGGTTTGTAATCACCACTGCACCACTGAGTTCAAAGCCGCCCTGGCTGATTACAACCGGGACTGCCGTAAGCCAGTTGGGATCTTGTATCCTGTCAGGGACGGCAGTAGGTTGGTGTGTATGCCTGCCAACTTTGTAAAGTGGTGGTCGGACTGCCACAGTCACGGCGGTCCAACCGCCACAGTGAGTCTGGTGGTCTTGTGACTGCCAGACTCGTAATCGGCCCCTAAGTTTGGAAGTATTTATTTTTTTAATAATTATTTTTCGACACATATTAAAATTATTAAGAGCCTCTGTAATATACATTTTAGTAGTGTGGTACTTATGTTTATTAAGGTTTAGGGAGGGAGTTCTTTAATATTCAAGTATTTATTTTATTTTTAATTAGCAGTTTTTTAAAAAATGAATACCAACATATTTTACATTTTAGGTGCAGGATGCTAGGATTATAGGAATTAATAGGGGGTATATTGATAATCAGGTATTCATTTTAATACTATTTTAATACTATATACTAAATATATTTATTAACTTGTAAATCATTTATTCATTTTAAATAATATTAGAATATTTATTCAATATATACTCAAAAAGATAAATCTCATACATTAGTTGTCGACAATCAATGATGAGATAGCTGAATAATAGCAATATAATAAAAAATACAAGTTAATCAAAGATTTCAATGATTCAGATAATCATTTTAAATAGGTGTTATCCTAAATGTTCAATAACTACAAAATAATAACACAATCATTTTATTAAATGATTGTTTATTTTAATTTATTACATTTCAATAATTTTAAATAATACAAATAAAATAAAAAGTCACTTACACATACTAATCAAATATATTTTAATAACATTTTATTAACATAAAATATATTTCTGTTGTAGAAAATACATTTAACAAAATATAACACACAATATTTATATAAAATATATTTTATTACAATAACATTTTAAAATATTCATTTTAATATTTGAAAAATTATTATATATTTAATTAAAACATTTCCCCACACTTTCTCATAGCCTTTCATTGAAAAACGTTGTTTGATGTTTTCTGTTTTGCAATCATTTCTATAGTTGGTAGATTGTCAGTAGGTCAACATTCCCATTTTAAAATAGTAATCTATTTTTTAAACATTTGTCTGGGTTTTTTGTCAGGGCATACTTTTCTTTTAATTAAAGAAAGATTTTTTTAACAAACAAATATTTTGCAAGCGGTTTAAGGTGATGACTAGCCTAAGTTGTAAGGAAGTGCTAAGGATGTGGCTTAACAACAATTCCTCCTTCCATCTTCTTTACCTATTGCAAATAAAAGTAATCACATTTTTTGATTTTTTTTTTTATGTTAAGTCCAGGAAAGGAATACTGGAAGATCTTGGTGAAGGGATACAGAATGTAACACCAAGATTTCAAAAAAGAAAACTTCTAAAAAGTACGACATCTTTTAGTTTGGAATTGTGAAAAAATAGGGTTACTTTAACCAATTGGACTACTAAAGGAGTTATTCCTGCTCTAAATGGCTCTGTTAGTTTTGTCCTTCCCCTCTAAACATGTAGAGTACCAGTCCCTCCACTAGACTGGAAAACAGATTTATTTTGCAACCTGACCAGTTTAGATGGCCAGTGCTGGCTTCTTCAAAATAGTTTCAGCAATCGATCTCATTTTTCTTCATTTTGTGAAAAATAGGCAGATTTGGTAATTGAAAGTAAATTGTGGGTATAGTTGGATTTTCTTTTTTCAAAAATTTATATTCATCACCTTATAAGGGTGGGAACATGATTCTCAGCACACAAGATTACATTGCAGAAGCATACAGACAACTAAACAATGAAGTGAACTATAAAAATCTCTCTCCGAATCCAATTAATAGAATGAGTTATCAACTGCATTCAAAATTGGATGATTGGCATTAACAATTGTTGCTCAATACTGATGAATATACATTTTTGAAAAAAGAAAATCCAACTATACCCACAATTTACTTTCTACCAAAGATTCATAAATCACTAACTGCTCCGCCAGGTAGACCAATTGTATCTGCATGTGGCTCACTTTATGGAAGTATATCTGATTATGTTGATTTCTATCTGGCACCCATTGTTATGACATTGAGCTCATATGTCAAAGATTCAGGGGATTTATTGAGAATTCTTACAAATATAAATTGGAGTGATGAGTACTTGTTAGTTACAATTGATGTGGTTTCCCTATATACATCGATCAATCATGAAATTGGATTGAAAGCTTGTGAATATTTTTTAAGACAAAGGAGTATAATAGAATTTGAACATTCTAAGATAGATGCTGCTCTCCATGATAAAAAAGGGGTCTAAAGAATAATATATTTTTGTTCAATCATGAGATTTATCAACAATTGTGTGGGACAGCAATGGCATTTCTCTCTCTCCAAACTAAGCCAACCTAGTAATGGGATGGTAGGAGAGAGAAATAGCATGGCGCAAAAGTAATGACTTGTGTATTGATAAAATTGCATTGTGGGTACGATTCATTGATGACCTTTTCATCATTTGGCATGGGTCACAAGAGGAATTCATGACATATTTCTTGACTTTAAATACTAATGATATTGGATTGAAATTCACATGTGAGGTGAGCAAAACTTCAATAAACTTTTTAGATGTCACTATTTATGTTGAAAATGACAAACTAGAAACCACATTGTATCGAAAAGAAACTTTGAATAATAGTATTTTGCATGGTAAAAGTTTTCACCCTAAGCCCTTAATAAAAAGTATACCAAATGGTGAGGTAATAAGGATGCGGAGGAATTGCTCAAATGAAAAGGAAGTACAATTAACATTTAAGGAAACAATCCAAAGATTTAAAAAGAGAGGTTACAATCATAAAATTTTGAATTCAAATTTAGAAAGGATGAAAATGATAAGTCGAGATGAGGTATTATTCCCAAAAAGAGAAGAGAAACCAGATAAAAATAATGTGAGAATGGTAATGGATTATACAAAGGAAAGCGTTTTAATTAAAAATATCTTAGGCAAACATTGGAATGTGATTTGTAAAGATCCGGAATTAGGCCCCAAAGTTGGCTCAACACCTTTGGGTACATATCATAAAGCACCGTTGATTAAGGATTATGTAGTGAGGAGTCATTTTTCATCAAAAAGAGAACAAAACTGGTTAGTTGAACAACAACAAGGATTTATTAAATGCAATAATTGTAAAGCATGTAAGATTGTTAAATCAACCAAAATGATTAAATTGCCCAATGACACTGAATTTCAAATTAAACATAGAATCATATGTACAACCAAATATACTGTTTATGTAATTGAGTGCCATTGTGGATTAAAATACGTTGGTAGCACTATTTGCATGCTGAAGAAAAGAATTTTGGAACATATCAGAGCGATTACACATAATGATTTCACCTATGCAGCAGCTGAACATTTGAAAACATATGAAACTAACAATTGGAAAACCTTGAGATATTATGGAATAGATCACATTCCTGAACATGAAAGAGGTGGGGATAGAATCAGGAAGTTAAAACAATTAGAGTTGAGATACATTATTCAAATGAGAACAAAAACACCGTATGGATTGAATAATGATGAGGAGCTTTTTGTACATTTATAAAAAAGAACCATGAAAAATTATTTGGAGTATATATCTTGGTACTGTACCGGCATCTATGTCGACCCATTGGATTGTTGGAATGAGAAAAAAACACTTTAATAATATTTTATGGTTCTTAAACAAATATTAAGGATATTGGGCTCCATTCTTGAGAATATTGGATAGAACATTTGCATCTTACAGGCTTTCACTCTTAAATGTATAATTAATTTAATTTTGGAAAAGTAATTTGTGTGGATATGTAAATTTTCAATTATATTATGTGGTATTACAATATTTTAATTGATTACATGTGAAGGAATTGTTTTCTTTTGTTAGGCACTACTATTCCCAGAATGCATTGTATTTGCAATAATTATGTGAGAATATAAAAGTGAACAGAGTGAAAAGACTTGTAAACTTGGAGGAAGACCGGTAGGTCGAAACGCATCAGTTTTGTTTTTGCTGCACTGATTAAAAGTAAAGGATTCAGACTCAACGGAGTGCGTTGCCATTATCCTTGTGTTTTTGCAATTAAATCGAGGGGACGGTCTGCCCTCAGGCTCTGCACCAGCTGTAAGAGCACGCCGCCATTTCGACCACATTGCTTTGAGGACATATACATATATATATATATATTTATATATATGCCCATGTCCTCATAAATACTATTATGTTTACATTGCTTTAAACAATTAAAATCGGCTTGACCTGCGAAGTAAAGTACTGAAATCTGGTTCAAGGTAGAGGGTCCGAGTATTTACTTGCGATGTGACATCCCGTGAAGTAAAAACTGCAAAGTACTGGTGGTACACCATACTGTACAGTACACAGATGCAATGTGTGAGAAGTTAGGAAAATAAAAAAATATTTTTCCTTGTTAGCAACTGCCTCACAAAGGCATTATTTCTTGGTGCAAAGTCCTGTTTGACATAGTAAACAGATAGAGTTCTACATCAAAACCCATGTTTGATAGTGTGGAAATGTCCATGTACCGTACACAGGACATCTCCTTGATGCACAGTAAGCAAAGCAGTGCAAAGAGCTACTTTGTAGTGCAAAAAACATTTTGCGCTAGTGAGAAAATATTTTATTAACACTTATTACCAGTATATGTCACTTTGCATGACTTGTACCAGCAGAACGTGCTGTTAACTCCACTCTTTTTAAATAATGTGTGTGCATAGTGTTCTTATCAGGATAGCATAAGGCTTTGTGGCATTGCTGTAGATAAATCTCAAGAGCAGGATTTACCCTGTGGAAGTGACACAGAATCCTAACCAGTGTCCTGAAATGCGCTAGCTAGGTTGACAGCCCTATCTGTTGTGAATGCACTAAAGCATTCACTACCTATGGAGGTGTCAGTCGTTCAGGTTTTTATTGAATCCTCTCTTTCTTCTACTCCTTGTACAATTTGAGGATTGGTTCTGACAAGCATGGCCCCAGATCATCTGACCCTGATGGTTCAGAACTCACCTAGTGCCAGGCCTTCCATCTCTTGAATCTTCAGTCCAATGGCTTCAGGCTATCTCACAAAGGGTATCTTCCAAGGGGTGGCTCCAGACCTGAAGAGGGCACTGCAAAATGAGACTTCTACTTCCTCTAATAACCTCTACCGGGCTGGTTGGGGCTAATGGCCCACCAGTGAGCCCTGTGAACTGAACAGCACTTCTGTGAGTTTCCAATTACTTTGCTAGAGAAATCAACTCACTCTCAAGAATCTCCCAGATCTTAGACTCATTCTCTCAACAGTCATTCTCCTAAAGGGACATATTCAGCCCATCACTGTAGTCACAATCACAGTCACTCATATCTGGCTCAGTTACTTGGGCATGGTACTCATGGAGTAAATATTGTCTATCAAAAATATTGTGTCCCAAATATTATTCACAAAAATGTTGCCCCGCTAGAATTAATAATGCAAAATTTACATCCAAAGGGATATTATTTTGGTAAACAGTGCTTAGGACCCAATATTGTTGTCAATGATAATCCCTAATACCCCACTAGCTCATCCAGCGTTCCTTAGCAGACGTGTATTGTTGGGCTGTCTAGCAGGTCTTTCAACTGTGGGTTTCTAAAAACCAGTGAACCTACTGCAATACTTCCCTGGACTCTGCATTCACACCTCACTTACACTGTATCCATTCCTTTACTGGATACTCATCTTTGCTGTATCTGAAATTACAATACCTCTCGGTTTTGAGTGAGTGAGGAAACATGCTTGGTGCTCAAACATGATACCCAACGTGATACAGTAATACCAGTGCATTATACACAGTGTTTTTAACATACCCTGGGGATATGCTATGGAAGACATATTAAAGAGGAAGGAAAAGAAGGACATCTGAAAGAACTCAAAGTTGCACTCAGAGCTGAAGATAGGTTAAAAAATAAAAGCACAAAGTCATGGATAAAAGAACAATAAAAACATCCATCAATTACTACTTATAATAGGCAGTATAAATCAAGTCCATACTTAAGTTAGCACAATGAGGGACAGTCTTCCATATGATTAAAATACATTTGAACACTTCCTTATTCAGTAGGAATGAGGTTTCTCCCTGTCTGGTAACAAGACCACTGTGATCATTTACCACTTAAGATCAGATTCAAAATGTTTTTTGTCTTGAAAATGTTCTACCAATAGTGCAGTGGGACCATGAACCTGGGCCTACTT
Source organism: Pleurodeles waltl (assembly GCF_031143425.1). Classification (NCBI taxonomy): domain Eukaryota; kingdom Metazoa; phylum Chordata; class Amphibia; order Caudata; family Salamandridae; genus Pleurodeles; species Pleurodeles waltl. The sequence goes on from NC_090447.1 coordinate 162,930,820, forward strand.
CTGTGTTAGCGGATATGAACTTGCATTTCCTGGGTTGTCTGTCCGATATAAAGAGATTAAAAAGGAAGAAAATACCACAGATGATGTTACTGGTGTTGCAATTGGAGAACTGTCTAATGTATACCCTACTTCAATGACTGCTTCATGCTCCAAGCTGGGCTTTCATTTTAGGTAAAAGGGAGGCAACTTTTAATTTGTCAATAGGAATCAAAACAATTTGTTTCACACAACACATATTTTCTATGAAAGCATTCAGCTCTACTTCACATGTCCGATAGTTACATACCAACAAGTGAAGTAGTTTTGAAATAATTATAATTTCAGGCCTTAAACAAATTTTTCATCTATACTCATTCATTTTGCATGTTTGATTTGAGTGAACTTTGGTAGAAATGGAAAATAACAAATCTTAGCTAAAAGGGTCATCTCTGCGATTATCACAGGGAGAAACTCTCTTATACCCTGTGCTCATACTCAATCTTAACAGCAGAAAGACCTGGGTACCTAGCATCTGCTTTTCATGCGTTACAGCTTTCTTCCTGTAGACAAGTCATATGCACATTTGCAAATTGCACGGACTGGCCTTTTTTAGGTAGCTGTAAGAAATATATGAAGTTGACTGTACAGAAATGTAATGACTGTTCAAACCAAATGTTGCAATATTTTTTATGAAAGATTGTGTCTTCTGGATTCCACTGTAATATAAAATCTAAGATGATTATGACATTGTTTAGGTATCTAATTGATAGTAATGAACAGAGCATTAATCCTTGTTAAATCCTGAGTAATGGTTGCCATGTAATTGATGTACAGGTGTTATGGTTTAGATCCGTAATTTATTTTAATTGTTGTGGATATGCCCAGGCTTATCTTTTTACTATCTTCTGCAGTTAAGGCTTGGTTAAATAATAATGTTTTTAAATTGAATAGTCTTAGTTTCCAGTCAATAATGATTATTGTCTGCTTTGAGAATATACCACAAAGTACTCAATAGACACCATATGGAACCTCTACTCTGCACCACAGCTCAATTCAAGCATGTCAACGTCTACCCAATGAGAAACACAAATTGAGTTTGCCATCTCACCCCAGTCACCCCTCGACTACTTAAACCAGCTCCCCACATTGACTTGAATTAATCAAGAAACCATTCATTTCTGTCTGTCCCAATTCCTCAGAAGCAATGCTCTCAAGATGCCATCCTTCTGGCAGCACTGACTCGGAGTTTTATACTTCGGCAGAGTATTGATGTGGCCAATCAGAGAGAAGGAACGTTAGGGTGGGTACTGCAGGGAAGGAGACCTGAAAGGAAAAAGGCAGAGCCAACAATTCTTAGTTCTACTTTCACAAAGAATTGTTTTCACATTTCACACAATAAATGATGGTTGTTTCCACTAAGAGAGTAACGTCCAGGATTACATTTTCCTATGTTAAATAACACAAAGTTCTTGATATTCCTGAATCAAAATCTGTAACAGTTCTTTTCAATGTTCATTGTGAGTTCCCAAAACGAGCCTATATATCCAAAGACAAATCTCTACTGAGGGGGAACTAGGAGTTAGTTCCCAATGCCTCTCTCATGCTGTGCTTGGTTGTTCTCATTTCATCAACCACTAGTGCAGACCTAAACGTGCCACCCCAACTTGCCACCTTAAATGAGCACTGATTTTTCCTAGTTCACCAGAAGAATTTCTTTTTGAGTGCCAGAAGGTGGTACATCATCTGAACATTTGTAGAAGGTGAGCGGCGACTGAAATCATACAATTAGAGAGCTCAGTGTCAGGAAACACATGCAGTATTGATCTGTAAGGTGACGGGAATTGCTCTCTGAAATATAGAAGACCTCTTGGGTGTTTGGCTCCTCAATGTGGAATTTCCTTTCAAAACCAAACGTGAAGAGCAAGCACAGTTCAAAGGACACAACCTCTTCAAATAGAGGTGCCTTCTCAGAAGGTGGTGCTATCAAGCATGTTCCAGACCTTGCACCTGCTGCCAAAGGGAAACTACAATTATGTCATCAGGGTCAGCAAAACAGATGAGTCATCAGGGTCACATGGCATTTCAGCATGTTCCAGATAAACATCTGCTGCTAATGGGAAACCACAATGATGTTGTCAGAGTCAGCACAAACGGGGTCAGAAAGTCACTTGAGCATGTTCCTGACCTGTCACCTGCTACTAAAGGGAAACTAGATTGAAGTTGTCAGATTCAGCACAAACGGAATGAGTCGTGAGGGTCAGCAGGCCATTTAAGCATGTTCCTGATGAATACCTGCTACTAAAGGCAAACCACAATAAAATCATGACATTTGACACAAAGAAGTGAGTCATGAGGGTCAGTAGGTCATTTGAGCATGTTCCAGAGCTGATACCTGCTGCCAAAGGGAAACAACGAATGAGTCAACAGAGTAAGCACAAGCAAGTGAGTGAAGCTTTTTACTGGCATGAATGTTAAAGCACACAAAAAATAACAATGAAGACATTACAATAATACAACATATTTCGTTGATTAAACTTTGGAACATTATTGGTATAAACATGCTGATGAGATGGACGTTTAATACTTTTTAAAATACTTGTAGCAATGGGTTTGTGACAATTTCACATTAAAATCCATATGGTCTCAGGACAGACACCAACACACACCAATGTACATCTTCCCAGAATTATTCAAACTTTTTCTCCTTTACTCACATGAATAAACTGCCGTCTGACTTCCACCTATCATACATAACAAGAGCATGCTTCTTACCACTCCAAACACTACACTCCAGTCTTAAACAGGTACTCACACTCCCTGAAATGAAGCCCACACTATCTGCATTATGTGTATAGTGCAATGAGCATCACAGCTACAACATAAGGCACGTATAAAAACAAAGACCTAACACAAATTCTAGATAAATCAAACTTTTCCGAGGCTCAAGCATATCCTAAAGCAGACAACCAATAATTATTATATCCAAATCTGTTATGCCCTGACAAATATCCCTCAGGCCAACAATATAACAAAAACTTCTTCTAGGGCATCAAACATTGTATTAACCCTTTAACAATCACATCCTTGATTCAATGCACAACTCCACTGAGATACATCACAACTTCAGAAAATAATAACAATAAAACGCAAGATCATCACAACAAACAATCACATGAAGAATCACTCATCTATCTAACCACATCATCACCTAATGGCTCTTCTTCATGCCTATGACCAATGAATGTCTAGGAAGACTTTCCCTCACAAAATGCAACCAAATTTGCCACCATAATCCATCATTGACTCCTTTTCTCCAGACTGCCTCGTCCTGCCTTGGTGTCTCTTCTCCTAAAGGGTGCCTTTCACACCTCTTTATAAAAAAAACTATAAGATACCTGGAGAGTGACAAAGAGCACTTTTACTGTGCCTAGAGAAATTCCTCAGGATATCAGAAGCGAAATCACTCCATATTGCCTGAACAGGCTATATGAACATCTGTCACTTCAATGGTTTTAAGCCACTACGGTGTATTCCAAAGCCAAAGGTTGCATTAGAAGGATGTGTTTTTAGTTTCATAGTGACAAATTGATCCCAGAACCTCCCAACGAGACTGGAGAGGTAGAAAGTGAGAGACCACATGTCAGACCTATGTGGGGCAGAATAGTTGAACCACTTTACCAGAGGAGATCAGAGCACTGAAAAAGCAGCGTATAAACCAAGGGTCTTATTCAGAATTTGGTTGATGTGAAATATCAACCAAAAATTGTTGGCAGTGCCATCTGCCCTATTTAGATTACATAGGGCTTCTAAGTAGTCTAAATAGGGTGAACAGAACAACCATCTCTTTCAGGCAGATTTCCCACATCTGCTGATCTCTAAACTAGGCCTTCAAGTTTAAATGCCTATAAAACCCTTCTTAACCCTGTTTATGCCCGTAGGGTTTACATAATTGTTAAGATGTCTTTGTTTTGATAACTGTTTCATACTGTACACTATACTGTCATTGGCTCTGCAAGGGCTTTTTTGTATTGAGTGAATCTATCTTGCATGGTCTGGATGTGAAACAGTCCTTGCATAACATACCGGCTCAATACAAACTAATCAAATACATACACAATTTCAAAATCAGATTTGCACACCCACACTGCATATGCTTCCATCAAAGCAGTAATTGCAACAAAATCATGTAGGAGGAAAAAAGCATTTTATAAATAGATTCTTGAAAAAAATCCATCAGCTGTACTAGTGATTTAGATAGAACAGCATTGTTCTAATAAAAGAACTAGAATCTGTCAAGCCACAATTCTTCAAGAAATCTATTTATTATTTCTCTCAGCCCAGACTCCTTTTTACAGTCACAGAATACAGCACGTTATAAATATCGAATCTTCTACAGGGGGACCCTGATAGTTGTCCACACAATAGCACTTGAGTCCCTTTACATTAATCATCCTTCAAAAATTAAAATATTTTAAAAGGCATGTTTTATTCCATGGAAGTTCACAGTGTTAAAAAACAACATTGTGCACACTATCACATGAATGAGAAACATATTCTACAGCTTAGCTTCAATACAGTACATATACCCAGGGCCGTCCTACAGCGGTGCTCCTAACTATTGCCTCAGAGTTTTAAATAATTAAATTACGCAGTGCATGTGCTTTTCTTTGGCATATTGTGCTAAGAGTCCCCTGCTGAGAACCTCGGAATCTATTCAGTGGCATAACAAAACTTTGGGGGGGTGCTGCAGAGGTACCTGGAGGGGCCCCCCCTCACACCCTGGACCCAATCAGGAGCCTACCAACCACCTGCCACAGTGTACTGTGCTGAGGGGGCCGACTGGAGCTCGCCCCCCGCACCGCGGAGGCTGAGAGGGGCCTTTGTTACGTCACTGAATCTATTAGTTGAAAGACTCCTTGTTGTACTCGAAAGTCGTTCCGAAGGAGTTGCTGCTGTTGCAGAGTCTGTGCAGAGCTTTCGAGATCCCTTTCGGCCCGCAGCAGAAGACCCCAACTGTTTTCCTGAAAGAAAAGTTATGAAACAAAATCATGTCACCAAACAGTGTTCTCAGCATGCACAATAAACTGAGAAGCACATTGCTTAGCATTTGTACTAAAAGCATTGAAAGCCACTAGCACGAAAATTCCTCATTGATAACACAGAATCCCATCTGAATTTGATTATTGTCCTGTGTGCATGACTGATGTAGCTGTCCGGTGCCTAAATCTTGCATTTGCATGCTTCCATTACTAAACCAAGGGGCATATTTGTGAGGGGTTTGCACCATGCAATGTGGCACATAAGTGTCACAAACCACTAAGTCATATTTTTGTCACTATGTGTGGCTTTGAATGGTTTCAAAAATATGGAGTAAGGCAATGCAGCGAAAATCGCTGTGCTACCTTACTCTGCACTAGGGAAGTGTTCCATGGCCGCTGTGTGGTTGTTCCCATACAACTCCCATAGTTTTTGACACATTCCCAGATTTACCAACCTTCATACACCTGGGAATGTGCCAAAATCCTAAACCTCCCCAGGTGAGGCATAACAAGGAAAAATATTTTTATTTTTCCTCATTTTTTACATTCCTGTGTGTGTGCAATGGACCGGGCATTGGCGCTAGGCAGCCAAAAGGGTGCCAGCACAGGGGGAAAATACAGGAATGTATTGTATTGGCTTAATATGGCATATTCCTGCCCTTTCCCTCTGATGAGAGGCAACGCAGCAAGGTAAACTGCTGCACTGCCCTGCGCCACAAAGCCCATAAATCTGGGCCTACGTCATTTACAGAGGGATATAACACAAGCTGTTGCTGATTCCCTGAGAGGTGTTTGGAAAAAAGATGGTGATTGCCTTAATAAAGGCATACATACAGCGGACAAATGCAAATATGTAAATCTCTTCAGACACAGTTTCTTAGGTTTTAATACAAGGAACTCACTGCCATTGTAAATGAGATTTTAAATAAATGTTCTATTTTAGATGTATCCAGAGAATTTTATGATATGATAAACTAAAGATGTAGGATTGGCAAATTATATTGCACACCTACACTGATTTTACAAGTGTTATTTTTTTGTACACTGAGGAAACTCAAGAACCTAGTTCAAATAAATCCGAATTTTCATGCATATAGAAACATTGTGAATGTGGAATCTCTGGCAGGAGGATGGAATTTCTGTACTTTCAACAATACTAATAGCGGCTGATTTATGGGTTTTCACCAACAAATTGCACATACATTCGAACCCTGGAAATACTGTACATATTATCCTAGGTGAATGGTGTGCAGAGTTTTCCAAGGGTGAACCAAATGGAAAAAAGTTAAATGTGCTGATGCACCCAGACCGGTTCCTGGTTGTACCAAAGAAGCCACCTAAGATAAAAAAAATCGCCACTGCAGTTAACTTGCTTCATAATTCCATCCCTCTTCATCACTCCCACAGCACGTCCTCAGGACTCGTGCTTTGCCTCATGACTACTGCCCATCTTGAATCATCTTCTTCCCCAGGATTCCTGCTCCCTCCTCACTGGGAACTTGTCCCTGCCTTATGACTCAAGGCTTCTGAATATCTTTTGTCTTGACACCACTCCCTGTGACTTCACATCCTTGATCCTTCAGAATGGAGTCCTCGAAATATACACATATAGCGAAGATGCATTGTGTAGATCAGCACTGGAAGGGTCCCTGACATGCTGGAACATTCCACCCATTGAGTTTGGTACACATCTTTTCAACTTGATGACAGACTGCCATGGTTGACATAGCAGTGCATTACAGAGGTGAAGCTGAGAAAAATGGTGGCATACAAATCACCCCACATCAAAGTCAACCATCTTGTTTGCAGTATCAGTATTGTTTGCATAACAGATCTGATTGTGATGGTGGAGCTGGGAGAGGTTGCAGTATATGGTACCTGGTCTTTCCCTGCCCTCAAGGTAGGGTGAGGAAATGCAGAGGAGGGCATATAGGACAGTTGCCTTTTTGGCATATCTCCTATTACAACCCATCTCTCTGTGAGGCTCAACAGGACTAAACTGTTTTGCAAAGCTAACAGGAACTGGACTGTTTTGCAAAGATAATACTAACCAATATGCATGTGATTTGTGCATGCTTTATTATGGAAGTACAAATCTATTGGTTTTGCAGCTTACTGCCTTAACTAAAATGATTATCTTGCTTACAGGAGTGATTAAAATACAATGAGCCAAAATCATTATATTCTGAAACCTAGAGCGAGGTTTGTTCCCAAAAGTCACAATGGTCTCAGAAGGTGTTGTTTTAACTTCACTATTAGTTTTTCTCTCTAGTTCAGTATACTAAAAGAAGTATAGCAAAAAAGCATTTTAAATGACCGTGAACAGCCCTAACAATTTTGCAAAATCTGATTTAGGTAACCTCTGTTTCAGCTCCTCTAGATAGAATTATGAGTTAAGAACAGACTGTTCTGCCTTTTTTTTATTTACAAGGAAGAAGGCTGGCTATGATGCCAGAATGTAAGTCATCCAACTAAGTAGATGAACAAAGTGAATGAAAATATGTAGTGTTAGTGATTCTGACAAGTGCAAGTGTTGAGAAAGTGATTACATTCGTGAAGCACGTAGGCAATTTGGAATTATTTGGCGAATTTACTTAACGTTGAAATAAAGACGACATGAATTCAATTGGTGCTGTCAAAACTTTTTTTGTCACAAACTTTTTTCGAAGGAATGCACAAGTTGGCATTAGTGCTAAAAAAGTCGCACTGTGCTCAATTTCAAGATATTCAGGCTTGTCCTAGAGCATTGGTTCTCAACCTTTTGAGTTCTGTGGGCCCCCACTTTATCATTACAAGATCCCAGCAACCCCCACTGAATCATTATTGGAATCCGGGGACCTCGCCACTGAGTTATTACTGGAAGCCTGTGACCCCGGCTTAAACATTGTCAATGATTTGAACCGTAAAGCAATACACAAACAAATACTGCAATCGACATTTATCAAAGACATACACAAATGATAACACATTTTAATTATTTTGCAAATATAAATTAAAAATTATTTTTTTAATAGGAAGGTTGGAGTTTTTCTAAATTCTATTAAAGCCACACATCATCTACACTATATTCTGTTTGATACCACTACACTGCTCGCACGAACCAATCTGAGGGTACTAATTTAATTTTAAGCCTCCAATTTCAAATTCCTTATACGTTTTACATTTTTCAATTGTTCATTTAGCCACTTTAATTATACACACTTTATTAATCAACAATATAATATAATTTTTAATTTTCTAAGCAGTCATAAACCCCTTGTGGAGTCTTTTCGGACCACCAGGGGTCCCTGGACACAGAGTGGGAATCACTGTCCTAGAGCAAGAAAAATTGTGTGTTAATCCCTCCAAAAGTGCTGCTTTGTAATACATCGTCTACTAGTGACCAGCTGTCATTTTTTGGAAAAACTTGCAAGAAGGCTAATGCTTTGAAGTTTTGGGGATCCTGGTGAGGAGAGAGAGAGAGAGTGAGACAATTTATTGGGAATCGTATACTCAGAAGGCACCCCTCTGGCCAGCACGAAGTTTCCAGCTAAGGATCTCAAATATTGAGAACATGCTAGAAGTTAACTAGTATCATTTATAATGGTAAGACATTTTTGTATCACTATAAACACGAGTGTCTCTGTTCTCTAATTGTTAAAAGGAGTTTAACGTGTAACCAATTGAACATGCCAGATGTCCAGACAAAAATTTGGCAGGCATTTCAGTTTGTTGCCTCTGCCAATATGCTGATAACACAGTGAAACTCTTTAATTACAGTGTCTGAAATTCAATGGAATTTATTTGATTTGAACTTGTTAATGCCTTCTTTAGTCTTAAAATTCTCTAATCAGTTATTGAGTTTCACGGAGGAGAGGTTTTCTCCATTAGTGTGCCTATGTGCTACCTTTGTCCAGGTAGACTTTAGGTATGATGAGCTAAAGATAAAGTTGCTTGGTTCTTGCATGAAACCTGAGATCACATGCAGAGACTCTGGCCCTTACTGAGAGTCTGGTGGAGCAAAATTACCACATGGAATTCCACCTCGCCAGTTTTTCTGGGTGGTGGTGCGCCAGACTTGATTTTACAAGCTGGGCTGTTGTCTTTTGTATTTATTTTTGGTACTTGTGTGCTGCTCGTTGCTATAGCGACATCCTGACAACTCTGGGCTCCTGCTTTACATTCTGCAGTTTTAAATACTCAACCATTAAGCAAACACAGAGCTGAGGTACTCGACCTAATTGAAGCCTATTCCTTAGCTACACTGTGGGGGTCATTATGACCCTGGCGCCCTTCAGACCACCAGGGTGGCGGTGGCGGTCTGACCGCCGCCAAAGCGGTGGTCTGACTGCCTTGGCGGCGGTCTGACAGCCACATTCTGACCATAGTGGTTGCGCCACGGTCGGACAGCCAGCACCGCCAGTTTCCCTCCACAGGAGGGGCTGACAGTGCTCACGGTCCTATTCTGCCAGGGCAGCGCTACATGCAGGGCCGCCCTGGAGATTACGACCCCCCCAACTCTGCCAGCCTTTACATGGTGGTAACACTGCCATGTAAGGGATGGCGGAGACGGGGTGCAGGGAGCAACCTGACCGCAGGAGTTTGGCGGACTGCCTTTTCTGTCCGCCAAACTCAAAATGACCCCTTGTGTGTTAAAGAGATGTAGTTACATGGTGGTTCTACCTCAGATGTCACCTCTATCATTCCAAGGACTACACCATCCTATTAGCAGATAGGGTTTTAATCCGCTGCCCTGCTCTTTCAATCACTTCCACATCTTCAAAAGGTGACAATAGTATGAGGTGGGAGACACTGTTGAATGGTATGTCCATAAGAATCAGAGCATCAGCATTGCTAGTGTCCAGGGAGATCTGATGATCTCAAAGTGCTGCAATCAGCACAGATTTTGACCTCTGCCATGGATCAAAGAGAGAGGCTAGTTTTCAGACGAAGCACAAAGGGGAAATTCTAACTGATTCCATGATCTTGGAGTCAAATTGTGAAAGGGAGATTGGATAATAGTTATAGTAGATCAGTGGATCTGCACTAGTTTGCTTTAAAAGAGACCTAATGATATTATTTTTCCAGAAGTTCATACTACCTCTGTGGAAAGAGACATATTACAGATCTCAGTGAGGAGGGTTAGCTTCAATAGACATTTTTAGAAATGTATGGGAACAGAGATCTGGAGGAGCTCAGGTAAGATGGAGGATTCATTTTTGCTAATGAGGGCTTTAGAAACGTGCATGGAACAAGACCTTAGGCTCAATGCATCAACTAAAGGTGGCTGTCAGGAAAGAAACAATATTTCAATGTTCAGGATAGTAGTGATAAAGGAAGAGAATATGCAGTCATGTCAAAGAACAAGAAAAGTTCTTCAGAAAACTCTGCTCCTCCAGAGCGCTTAGGAGCGAAAAGAATGTGATTGGAAAAGAAAGCCACATATAGCCCTAATATCAAGATTACATGCTTAAGCATAGAGACTTAAGTTGAGGCATAATATTATGTCCCCAAATCCTGATCAGTATGTTTACCTTTCAACCTTAGTTTTTGTAAACCATTGTTAAACAAGGATGTTGGCTTTTCATTTTTTACTATTTTTGTGTATGGGAGTAACAAACTGAAGGCATGCTAACATAGTTAGAAAATATATCTGTATCTAGCCCGAAACCAGAGAGCAGGTGGGCAAAGCTGTTTGAGAAATGTCGAAGGGCTCACTGGTAATATTTCTCTGAAGTCTGTTAAGGGTGTGACCCCCGCAAAAAAAGGAATCAAGATATCAGTATGCAGTAATTCAAGCCGGGCTAAACCATGGTCACACCAACTAGGTAAGAATAGAAAAAGATTATTACAGTCAGCATAATTTGTTATAATATAGTCTTCAGAGACCTTCAGTTCCAAATTGATTGAGACTCAAGTCCCTCTGATATTAGACATGTCAGCACGATCTGGACATTCTGCCCAGTCTTTGAAATCCCCAAGACGTGTAAATGAGAAAGCATTGAATGCAAAAGGAGTAATAAACTCAAAAAGGATGTAGACACACTCCAAAGACAAATCTGGTGGGTGATAAACTAGACCAAATTCCTCATGCAAGATGTACAGGCAAGTTGAATTTAGGCATAATTGTAGAGCAGAACAACAACTTTGTTGAATGAGATACAAGATTTAAATCTTTACTCAATGGCACTGTCCACTCTTTTTGCCCAGAGGTTGACAGGGTTCCCTAGGCTCTTACGTATGCCCAGTCTTATTAATGTTTACATAATGCCCCTTGTGCGTATCCCGAGAACTTACTCTAGTATCAGAAGTATTCGGAGTTTTGTGACCAATGTCTGAAAAAGATTATTCTACACATTCCACCTGTTGCACATTGGACCCTCATGCGCTTACCACTAGTATTTCCCGCCCATCCAGATTTCCTTTTATGACCACATAACACCCCTACTGGTCTATGAAGGTTTCCTGAGCCCCAAAAGAGCTTTTGTTTAATCTGCATCCTCTTGCATAGAAAGAGAACTGTGTGGCAACAAGTGAAATTTCCATTTATGTGGGGCTTTTCCAACTTCAAGTCTCATCAGGAGTGGCTCCTGGAGGTGTATAATCGAGCTCCCTTGAATTTTAGGGATAAATATTTCTTAAATCCCCTAACTATTGAGACCATACTACACACTTGAAATGTATATTTGTATATTTACAAAATCTATAATTCTTTGATTTACTCATTTTAATTGATATATGAGCAAATTTGTTTCCCCTCTAGGGCGTTCGGATCACTGGGCTCCCCAACAGATAATAATTTGCTGCTTCTCTGCCAACCTTCTTCCACTGTTCCTCATGATGTATCTGATGTGAGGATATCAGTGTCTTTTGACAAACAATTTCCAACTACTACTTCCCCCGGACTGAATGGCCCTCTGTCCATCAAACATTGAACTAAGTTTACAGACCATTATGTTCTCCCTCAATGATTGAAGCAAGAAACTATGAGGCGGTGGCTCTGTTTAGTTCATTACTCCTATGACAGCCTGCCTCACTTTCCTTTTCATCTATATGGTCAGAGTCAGCTATCAGTGTCCCTTGTCACTTCTCAAACAATTATGATGTCATTCATAGGTTCTTTCCAGCTCCTTGTCAGTGATCCTTGTTTGAGTCTCATCTTGTTATTGAGGCTTCAGAGTTTGCCTGTGGTTCTGGATTATACTTTGAGGCGGTTGTTTCTTTGTCTTCAGAGACAAAGCTGGGGCATGAGGATCCTGTGGTCATTTTATTATTTTCTTTGTCCAGCCAATTTAGATTTGAAGCTGTATTGCTTCATCAATGTGGTCCTTTCTGTTTCTGCTGGTCTTCTGATCAGTTTCATTGGATTGTTCTTACTTAATTGCTTCCATCAAAGTGACGTTTGAGGCTAGGATCTGTTGCAAGTCCCACCATCCTTTCCCATTTTTTACTTCTGAAGCTAATCCCAAAATTCTGAGAAGAAGAAGGTTTTTGAGTGATGAAGGAAGTTTTTGAGTCTATCATGAACGTTCACAGGGAACAGTAGAATGCATAATTTTCTTTCCTCTCTGAGGCTTCTCTAAACCTCCACAAAATATGCCATCTTCTGCTGAACCACGTCAGTGTAGTCTGGAAAAATAGAGACCTATTCATAGTAAAAGTCATGGCTATTCTCACTTTCTCCAAATGATCATCTCTGTCCCTATAATGTAGAACCTAGGTCACTAATGGTTTAGGAGGCAAGTCCATTGACAGTGGTCTGGCTAGAAATCCATGCACTCTGTTCAGCGCAAAAACGTCAGAGAGCCTGGGGTTCAACCTCTGTCATCAGCCAGTTCTCTATATACTTCACATTCCTCCCTCTGCACTCTCTGGAAAGTGTACTCTGGAAATCTTACTGCATTTGCTGTGACCCTATACATCTTCAGCTATGCATTCTAGAAATCTTACTCTGTATAAGAGGGCAGAAACCACTTTTTTGTAGGGTTCCTGTAGAGGTACGGATCTTCTAAATCCTTATATATGTCCTCCCCACACTGTCTGCCAAATTATTTTGATCATCTTGAAGAAGGTCCAGGCCTAGGGTTATTGTGTCAAATTTCGCTTCCAGGGCCTTCCCACTGGCTGCTTGAATCTGTAATATCAGGTCCAGCTAGTCATACTGGGGTGCCTTACAGCTGCATAGCTGCCAAGGTTTCAGATTGCTATGTGTGACATTTTCATAATTACAGTGTAATTATGAGTGACATTTCAACGACTCTTAGTGACACTGTCTCGCAAGCAAAATCAAGCAATGAAGCAGAGGGAAACACATATAAATTTCATGAATTACACTAATTTGAGCAATGAGAAATGGTGGGAGCTGGCAGGCGCACCCCGCTCTGCAATCTTCCCAACTGCTGTCCACATGGAGGAAGAACATGACATTTACTCCTTCCCACTGAAAGCAATGCCGCCTTTGATACCATGGATTGAGCAGCGGGTGCTTTTGTCTGCTAATTAGGTGGGTGTATGGTTTTGAGGTTAGGTCTTCAAATGTCGGTGGTTCACTTGGTTGTGATAGGAGTTTCTGTGACAGTGGGATACATATTTTTGTAATATATCAAGAATTCTATACCTCCTCCTGTACACCAGCACCACCTTGTGACCTTTGATAAACAGTACTTGGAGCTTAGCTAGCAAAGTGAGAAATGAACTACACAGTTTAATATCACTTCAGGACAGGGTTCTTTTGTGTGACAAACTCAGGCATTGCGATAATGTGGAAAAATGACTGAAAATGGGTTGTTTTAATGTGGGGTGCATGGCTGTAACTGTCATCCATCATCCCTGTAGGGATCATCCTCCTTCCTGGCCACTGCCTGGGTTTCTCTCTTGTCACCCTCTTATGTTTATTTGTTTAGTGCTCTAATCACCAGTGAGGGCTTTCAGGAACTTTGCAGATGAGCCTTGATGCAGCATTTTGGTAGTTTTGGAGCCTGTTCATTTGCTTCTTAAGAATGCTTGTGTAGAGTGCATTGCCATAGTCAATTCAACTAGTAATCAAGACCTGTGAAACTGTCTTCCTGATGTTTACCCATAGCCATTTCAAAAACCTTTTGCAGCATCCTCAGGATGTGGAAACAAGTTGAGGTCACTACGTTAACTTGCGCCATCATGTTGAGTGTGTTGTCCTTGATGATACCAAGATTCCTGGCATGGGTGGTGGAGGAAGGTATGTGACTACTCCACCCTGATCTTTATTGCTTTCACTTTTCCCATTTTTATAGGGGTGTGTATTCTTTGTTTCTTGAGTCTTTGTCTTTCGCTCTATACTGCCTCTTTATTTGACTTCGGTCCAAATTTGCCTCACTAGTCTACTTAGTTAGCACCTCTTTTCCCATATAATGATCTGCAATGTACAGCTTTTCAACTGTGGTATCCTTCCTATGTGTCAGCCTTGGATACCCATTTCACTGACTAAATCGGTGCTTCTTACCGTACCACTTTACCATATTTACACGGAGCGTCTAGAGATGGCAGAAGCTAGCATTGTGATCCACAGTCCCCATACACAGGAAAAGTTGAGGGAGATTAAGACAGAAGTCTGGCCCTGAAAGCAAGTGGTTCTTCGTGAATATTAGTGAGCATAAACTCAGTACCATGCCAAAGGCAGAAATCGGACTGGAGGTTAAGGATAACATTTTTTCTATTCTCTTCAAAGTAACTGCACCACAAGTTTATGAGTAATAACGAACTCCTTTACAAGTCTCATTTATATGTGACATTATTTGTAAATTTAAATAGCAGAATAATCACTTTAACGTAAACAGTTAATAAAATAAGATTTAATTTGCGACTGTTTCCACAGCCCCTGTATCCTTAGTAGTGATGCTGCGGGTTCCCAATGAATGCCGGAAACATTCAAATACCCATCTGTTTTATGACGCTCATCGTGTCTGGCTCGCGCACTTTGCGGTTATCTACTGAGTTTATTTCCACTTTCCGCTGCCTCCAATGAGGCACATACAACGACAGAGAGTTGTTATAGTCATGTGCGTGTGTTTACCTGTAGCTTCTTAAATGCGCCGCCTTGATATTCAGTGAGTACCAACCAACAACCCATTGAATATTGCATAGTGAGCAGATTGCTCCATTTTTCTCCGTCTGAGAAGAGGTTGCAGGTTTTGTGACGCCTCCTCACCCCCTTCCCTCCCCCCAGTTGCTATTAGTTTGAACAGACGTGTGCGAAAACCCTCATAACACAATGGCATGTGGTAGACTACTTTGCAGACTTGTCTATTACACTTTCCCTCTCGCGCTTTTATTATTATGTTTTACACATATGAGTTTCCGCTCTTAAATTTGTAATGAAAAACTTGGCAATTCATATTTGGCCGAATAAACCCTGGAAATCCGAATATGCCTAAGAACTGTTTTCAACAGCGCGTACAGTACTTGCCAATAGCAGGGGCCACATTTCGGAGAGTGATATTGTCATAAAAGCAACAACAGATGGCCCTTTTCTGTTCCCAACAACCCTGGAACCGGTTTCCTGAAAATCTGTGGGATGCTGCAAGATGGCAAGGGGAAGAAGGGATGTGTTTGCTTTGGTGATGGGGGAAAAGCACGCCATGCGTTGCCAATACTATGAGCCTAGAGCAGCAGAGTGATGTTAAGAGGCATTCCTTTAGTAGCTTGAGTATATCTGGGACAGCAATGTGGGCAATACCAACGATTCAGGCTTTAGTGGAAACCCCAGGTTAATTTTAGGAAAAGGGACGAAGTGTTTTACATGCAGCGTCCACTGCCATTTAGTAAACTTCCAAAACTGTTAGCTGAAGTTCTAGCTTGTATTTGGATAAATTGGTCCACACTGCTGATATGTAATATTATATTATATTATATTATATTACATGCATATGCACCATACCAACAGTGAGCACTATACAATAACCAGAATAAAAAAGAATGAGTTGATAAGAGTAAAGGATATATGAGCAACCTTTAAATATATTTAAACTCTAGACATTTTAGGCAAAGCAGGTTCTACTCTGGGATAATTGCCTTTAATTACAGGTGGGGAAAAGGTAAAGGAGAGGGCTTCAAGAAGTATATAATTGCTTAACTGGTGCTAGCAGATGGGAACGCGGGTCTCTAAAGTAACACTATTAGTACATGGGTGTAGCATAAAACAAAAGTTAAAAAATGTACTTGGTTGACAACTGGATAGATCTCTACAGGCTACTGAAATATTGTAACTCAGAACTAATTGCATGGTGCATTGACAAGAATGCACTCTAATGCAGGAGCCTACAATCATGCTTAAAAAATGTGGAGTTTACCATGTTATTTGTGTTTCAGATATCTTAATTTTATGAAAGTCAAAAGATTTATTTTTCACTCTAAACCACACACATACTCTTCCCATTCTTAAAAGGGAGAGGCTCTCTACCACTGCTGCTCACTTCCACCTGTGGCGCCACCCACTGCCTTTATTGCTAAGTGCAGCCTGTAGAATAACATCACATTTCTGATACAGAATCATGCCACAGAGTAAATCTTTGGAATCCTGTGATGGCACAGAATAATCCCATAGATCCTGGCTCCAAAATTCTGTACTAGATCCTTTGCCAAATTACTGCCC
Source organism: Pleurodeles waltl (assembly GCF_031143425.1). Classification (NCBI taxonomy): domain Eukaryota; kingdom Metazoa; phylum Chordata; class Amphibia; order Caudata; family Salamandridae; genus Pleurodeles; species Pleurodeles waltl. Next base: position 162,947,443 of record NC_090447.1, read on the forward strand.
TAAAACCTTGCCTCAAATTTCATTTACAGTACTCAAACTGTTACAGCCACGGAGTACTGAAGCAAAGTATTACCACAGATTATTACATAATTCTGCCACAGTTTACATCAACATACTTGTGTTCCCATAAATGTTTTCCATATATTGCGGACACAAATTACTGCACAAAATGTTGTTTCAGATTACTGACACGGATTATTGCCAAGGACTAACACACATTACTGCTAAAACACCTGCTATAGAATACTGCAACAAATCACACACAAGACAGTCAAAGCAAGTTATTTACAGAGTATAACATCACGGATCATTGCCACAAATTAGTGCTTTTGACTGTTGCCATAAACTCCTCCCACAAACTTCACTTATTAGATGTAGCTGCAGAGAGGAGGGTGTGGGTGGGCTGGTGCCGCACGGCGAGGACACTGACAGGTTCTCACTCCCTTGCCAGTGACAATGCGAAGAGCAACTAGTCGCTCTCAACCCTGCCTTTTTAGTGAGTGATGTGCTTCAAACAACCACTTGCAAAGCCTCTAACTCTGGTGTGGGCTGCCAGATTCTTGGCTTTGTCAATGCTCACTTTCACCAACAAAAAAATCCTTGGCTAAAAGCAAAACATATTTCTTTAGTTTAAAAAAGCACAAATTGCCATGGTAATATCTGGCACTCAAGGGGACTACTTTGTATGTGAATGTGCTCCTTGTGAAAGACCAGAATGATGTCACTAAAAGTGAAGTTAGCCAATAGCTCAAGTGTGCTAACCTATTGTCCATTTGTATGCTGTAATGAATGGAGGAAAAATGTCAATGGCATCAAAACAGACCAATGAATGAAGAGGACCAGCTAAAAACCCATATAAGCAAGCATATTATGCATATCATTTTACTAAAAGCAAATGGTATTTATGGGCAGATATGCTTCTAGTGAAAGAGCTGAATGATGTCACGCACAGTTGAGTTAGCCAATGGTTGATGTGGACTGACCCTTTGCCCTACTGCTGTATGACTTAGTGGGTGAAAGAACTACTTGAATGGCACTACAACAGACCATTGAATGAAGTGGCTTGCTGACTGCCAGTATAAGCAAGTATGCTATATATATTATTTCACTAAAATCAAAAGGTCTTAGCGAGCACTAGACCGTTCAATGACTGCCTCGGTGTTGCACTTGCAGGTGCCAACCATTGGCAGAGAAATTGCCCAAGCCCAATATAATGAGTGCCATTGCTGAGCAGACGCAAACATAGGCAACTTACATACTGGAGTCTGCATTGTGAATAGAACATTAGTGTACATATTAATCTACTTATATGCCTACCCACCAGAAAAAAAAACATTTTCATCATGGAGAAATCCATTCCCCAGCACTCTCATGAAATATGGGTTTGTTTGAATGTTATCCGTATGCAATTTGCTCACTTATACCCGCCCTTCTGGAACTAAATTTAGGAGCCTAAATGAAGTGTGAAAAACATTCAACTGCAACAAGTTTCAGCAGAACAGGATGTGCCTTCTGCAACTGAATTTTTGACATTTCTTTTGCACACCAAATTAAAATTAGCTCATTCTTCTGCATTAATTCCACTTCCTCCTGGCCTTTGGCGGCAGGGTCAACTGGTAAGTCGCTTTCAGATCTTTAGCATGGCAGTTATGGAGAAATATTTTAGAAAGCTTCCACCTGCCCTCCAGGCCCAGCGGAGGCCACACCTCCTTCGACCTTGCTGCAGAAGCCTGGAACAGCCTGCTCATCCAACTCAGAAATGCCCCCCCCCACAAGAAATTCAGAAAAGTTCACAAGACATGGCTCTTTGACTGACACACCGAGCTCCCGGAGTCAGTGCCTGTATAACCTCATGGGTGATTAGTGCGCTATACAAATCCATGATTGATTGATTGATTGTGTCAATACCAATTTTATCTATATACATTGGGGCAGGTAGCCAATGCGTTTCAGAGAATGCCTTCCACTGGGCTAATTAAAATTAGATACTCAAAAAGAATTAGGAGAAGGGAGAAAAACCCGTTTTATAATGACCAAAACAGATCAAATTGAATTTGCTTTATTTCTAATGTTAATGAAAAATACAGAAGTATGCTGGCAATGTGTGCTTCACATATGTGCGAAATAGGAAAAAATGTACTTACAAATTGTGTGGTATATATTTATACCTAAAGAAGATGAGTGCGCAGTGTGGAATTTAGGGGTTTTGTAACAAATAATCGCTTTACAAGTACTAATCATGGAACAGTATTACATAAAATGCACTTTGTGATGTTGGCCTCAGGCACAGTGTCCTTGAGCAATGCCCACTGCACGCTGATTTTGAGGAGGTATTATCGACATTTTTATCAACCATTCAACAGTGTCTCCCCGAGGTATCGCACATGCATGGGCATTCACCTCTTATGCATCTAAATTCCACAAAACGAAGAAAAGCGGCTTCCTCCGAACGTAGATTGGTAATTAGCCAAACAGATTATTTCAGGTTTGCATGAATTTGAAATCATGTTTAAGACATTCAAACTACTGGAGAAGAGAGAGGGTTCAATGAATTGGATCCCCATCTTAAAAAAATTGGTTTGGCCCTTGAAAGAGTTATTTGTTAGAGTTCTTCATATACGTTTGTAGTTATGCATGTGGTATGTCTATAGCGCAAACCAAGCCAGAGGCAGTAGAGCGATGCACATGGCCAAAGGCAAGCACGCAATCAACAAGTGATAGGAAAGATGGCTTTTGTGTGGACTGCTAATGCATGGTGATGTAATGTTTTTTGCAGAAGATTGTCAACCTTTTAACCTTTTCCTAAATTGGAGCAGCGTTGCGGCGGTCTTAATAGATATGGGGATTTTGTTCCAGCTCTTGGGTGCATTGATAGAAAAGCCGCGGTCCAACAACTTATTTACTTTCTATGTTGGTCAGATCACAAAGAGATTTCCTGTAACTAATCACCCTCAACTGCACTCCAATATTTGTTGTTTTATCTACTGCCAAGTTTTTTCTATTTTTCCCTTCTTCCTTCCCTTTTTCCCCTATCTTTAGGGCCCCTCTGCCTAAGCGTCCAAGACTACCATTAGTGGCATGCAGCACTTTACATAAACACCACAAATGCACACTTCGTGGAACAGTGATATGTATCTGAGGTTTTCAGTCTGAGAGATAACGTCGGGACCAATAGCTAAGACATAAGAGCCGCCACAAATGAGAAGCAAGTTTACTTTTTTGAAAATAAATTGGGCCTCTTGGATTTCACATATGCACCAATTTATCGTGTTTATAACATACATCTTCTTGAATAATCTGTATATTGTTACTTACTGTCTGTTACATTTGGCAAGTTCCTGAAATAACGTTTTCCAGCACGGTCGTCCAACAGAAAGACGTGAATTCAGTGCTTGGTATTCCTCACCAATTATTTTCTGCAAAAAATATTAAAATCAGCAAAACAACCTTTGAAAACACGTATTTGCCACAAAGTTGTCTACATAAACACAATTTGATGGTAGCAAGCATCAATAGACAAGAGCGTGAGCTCTCTTTCTCTCTCTCTCCATGCAAGTGCTGAAATACCTGGGGCCATATGTACAAACACATTTTCCCATAGAAATAGAATGGGTAAAATCCTTTGATACATCTGGCCCCTGATTACTAGGTGAGGTGCTATTTAGCGCATCTGATAAATAATAATACCACAAGGTACGGAATTTATCTGGTGCGATGAATAGCACATACTGTGAGTTACTGGGAAATAACATGCCGATTTTGGGGGCAGATTTAAGAGACCCTAGCGGCTCCTTATGCCACATTTGCGTAATTTTGTTTACGCTAATGTGGCCCAACAAGGCCAAAATCACGGTGACAAATTTACAAAGTGGTGCAATGCATGCACTGCGTCACTTTGTAAACCTTCGCGCTACATTATGCCTGCGCCAGGCATAATCATGCAAAGGGAGCGTTCCCCATTGGGGGTGGGGGGTGAAAAAATGACGCAAAGAAATCTAAGAGATTTCTTGCGTCATTTTTGTCGGCACTTTTAATGGCTGCTCAGAGCTGGCGTTAAAAGGAGGCATACCATTGTTTCCCATGGGCCTCAATGGACTTTGCAGGATTAGCGTCAACATTTTTGACGTTAATCCTGCAAAGCTCTAAACTAGTGTCAAAATGTTTGACGCTAGTTCCTCTAATTACCGCTATGGTGTGCCATATCCTAGATACGGCTCACTCATGGTGGTGTTAGGGGGGCGCTAAGGGGGCGCAAGAAAAGTGGCACTGCACTGGGTGCAGCACCACTTTTCTTAATTCAGGCCCTCGGTGTTTTAACACACCAAAATCCTCATGATGGTTATATGATGGAACAATGCATGCGGGAACCACGCATGCCTTAACAATGCGGTCGGAACAACCACATTGTTACCACGCATGCCTTTACAACTATTTTTTATTGTAAAGGCATGCCTAGTAAAGGTATGTGTTGGAACGGCATGCGTAGTTCTATCATGACACCTCCCCACCCACACTAAGGCCCAAAAGTACCTCATCCCTAATACTTAAACTACCCCGACCCCCCACCTACCCTAACAACAAAAATACCCCGACCCCCACCCCTAAAAACAAAACTACCCTGACCCCCTCACCCACCCTAAGGCCCAAAAGTACCCCACTCCTAATACTTAAACTACCTGACCCCCCCACCCACTATAAAAACAAAACTACCCTGACCCCCACCCGCCTCTAAAAATAAAAACACCCTGACCCACCCACCCGAAAAACAAAACTAGCCTGACCCCCCACCCTGCCCCTAAGAACTGAAGTACCCCAACACCCCCACCTACCCTGAGCCCTAAAACCTTCCCCGACCCCCCACCTGCCCTATAAACAACCAACCCCCCCACCAGTCCTAAAAACATAACTACCCCAACCCCCACCCCTTTAAACAAAACTACAGTGACCGGCCCTCACCCACACCTAAAAACAAAACTAGCCCGACCCCTCACCCCTGCCAGTAAAAACAAAACTACCCTGAAACCCCCCCACTCACCCTGAGCCCTAAAACCTTCCCTGACCCCCTAACCCACCCTAAAAACAACCAACCCCCACCTGCCCTAAAAAGAAAACTACCTTGACCCCATACCTAAAAACAAAACTACCCCAAGCCCCCCACCTCCCCCTAAAAACAAAACTACCCTGACCTCCCCGCCCCTTAAAACAAAACTACCCCGACACTCCCACCCGGGCCCCTAAAAAAATAGCCGAACCCCCACTCCAAGCCCTTAATCCACCCTCACCCCTAAAAACTACCCCCCAACCCTGCCCCAACCTGACTGCATCCTCTCCCGATCCACTCTGCCTTTTTCACTGCCTTAACCACGCAAAAGCATAGTTCAGCCCATGAGTGGTTAAGGCAGAGAAAAAGCCATGCGTTGTTCCTTCAAGCATGGTTAAGCTTGTGTGGGAAATGTCCGCATTGTTCCCAACGCGTTGTTCAGGACGTTTCCCCCTCATGATATGGTAAACAATGTATGCTTTCCCCATGGTAAATTTGGCAGGTATGACCTACCAAAATTTAATGAAGGTTGAATTATTGAATGCATTTGATAATTATCGGATACGTTAAATACCTTCAAACTCTTAATTATGATCTATGTGTAAACAGGGGTTTACCCATGGCCCACAATTCACTGACCCACTTGCAATCAGGCCCCTTATGTTTATGTTTGTGTCAACTGTGGAATGATGAATATCTCATTCACCTCTACCAGATATGAAACAAATAACCTATTGAAGGACACATTTGTGGGCCTTTTCAGAATGCCAGCTTGATAAGATGCCTCTCAGACTATGAGACTTAGGCCCATATTTATGGTCTGATTTTCGTCACTCTTGCACCAGGCAACGTGGTGTAAGAGTGATGAAAACCTTAAATGAGATTTATGAAGCCACGCATGGCCAACCTGCGTGGCTTGTGTGGCTTCATAAAGTTTGAGTAATGTATCGTAGCACAAATCGCTATGTTACATTACTCCCCACCAGGGAGGCATTTCCATGGATGTTGCATTGGTGTTCCCATGCAACATCCATAGATTTCAATGCATTCTCGATTTAGAAGAACTTGTAAAGCAGCCAAAACAGATACGCCTTCCCGGGGGAAGAGTAACAAGGATAAATATTTCCCCTTGCTTTTTCTCTTTCTAGCAGCACACATAGAAAGAGGAAAAAACTCGAGAGATTGTTGTTGTGCAGGAAGGTGTCCCTCTCTGCATAAAAACAACCATGCATGCAACGCAGGCACCCTTGCACTATGGTTTGCGCTAGGCAGCCCATTTCGTGCTAGAGCAGGGAAAAAGGACAGGAATGCGCCGTATTGGATAAATACGGTACATTCCTGCTCTTTTCCTGTGACGCAGGGCAGTGCAGCAAGGTGACTTGCTGCACTGCCATGCACCACAAAGCCCATAAATATGGGCCTTAATGTAGTCTTTTAGTGAAATAAAACTGATTACTTTAGCAGTGCTATATGGGCCTAGGCCCTGGCAAATAATTTTGAAATAAGAGTTATTTCAGCTCCCTGCACCCATGTTTGTGCTGGGTGCTTTGCATTTAGATGTGACGAGAAGTCATTTTCATCATATTAATAAATGCATTAATGCACCGGGTTCGTAACCAATTTGCAGTATTTTATACTGGCAAGGGAGCAATAGAAAAATAATTGCACAATTTACCGATGTCAGCATGTATTTCATAGGGCAAACCTAAAAAAGCATTCATTGGTAGCCAGTTTTGCTTTGATTTAGAGTGCCTAACCAGAGGCATATAAGAAACATGGATATATGCAAAAATATTTACACACTTGCTGACTAAGCAAAAGATGTACAGATATCATGCATATACAGACATACAGACCAACACTGGTTAAAAGTCACACACAGGACAACATAGACATACACGTCCATAGGTATACATTTATACATGCATAAAGAAGATGTGTAGCAGTGCTCAAGTCCAAGTCAACACAGAGAGGCTTACATACCTACACAGACAGCACAATCACTGTCACAGTCACAAAGTATTTTCAGGCATGCATGCAAACAAAAGTGGATGGATGCACAAGTGTATGTTGTCTGCAACTAGGCTTGCTACCCTTGTCTGACTCTCTGTGTTGATGTTGTCATTAGATGCCTCTATAAATATTGAATTTTGTGCATGCTTACTTGTTTTTCTGTTACAATCTGTACATGAGTGCCTGCATCTATTTTGTTCTGTGTGTAGATGTTTATTTAAATGTTGTTTTGTGTGTGCATTTATAGATGTAGGTGTTTTACTTTGTATGTAAGTATATGTCCATTTGTCCAGGGATTTGGCATGTATGGATCATTGGTTACATGGCTGGTGGGGGGGTGCATAAATGTGCAAAAATATACTGTGGATAAAAGATGACCAAAAATATATATTTGATGAACAGGATGTTGACATTTTGACCTATTTTGGATTTGTTGCTTTCACAGTATTTAATGTATCCCTGATTTTGATAATTGTGCACTGCTGTGCATTGCAACAGATGCTACAAAGTACAGGTAACCTGTTTTCAGATTAAGTAATAGGGGAAATGTTACTTACCCAGTAAGCATCTGTTTGTGGCATGTACTGCTATAGATTATCATGCTTAGTATAATTCTGCCATCTAGTGTTGGACTCGGATGTGTGCAAGTTGTTTTTCTTCAAAGAAGTCTTTCGAGTCACGAGGTATGGCGACTCCTCCTCATTTACTCCATTGTTAAATAGTTTTCCAGCAAAGCGGGTGTGGATGGAATGTGGAGCACAGTGTAGTATAGTAAGGTGTCCATGCTAAAATAAAGCTGTGATGATGTATATGAATATCTGTAACAAGCACAGGTCTCCAGGGAGGAGGGTGGGCACATATGAATTTACAACACTACACACCACAAACAGATGCTTAATGGGTAAGTAACATTTTGTGTTTGAGGCATGTGTGGCTGCAGATACACATACTTAGCATACACTGTAAAGCAGTCCTTCTCTGTAAGTGGTGGCTGACTGGTGGGTGTTACAGTTGTTTGAAATAGTGTACGCAGAACTGCTAGGCCCACATTGCCTTGTTGACGAGCCAGCACATCTACGCAGTAATGCTAGGTAAATGCTTGTGGTGTAAACCATGTAGCTGTTTTGCATATGCCAGCTATAGGTATATTGCCTAAGGGAGGCCATTGATGTTCCTATTTTACGAATGGAATGAGCTTTAGGAGGGACAGGTAGAGTTCTCTTTGCTTTAGAATAGCACGTTTGTATACATTTAAAAATCCATCATGCAATGCCGGCTTTAGATATGGCTCTGCCTTTGTGTGGTTTTGAGAAAGCAACAACGAGGTGTCATTCTAAAGGCCTTGATTCTGTTGATATAGCACATAAGGCCTTGTTTAACAGCTGAGGTATGTAGAGCCCTTTCTGCAACAAAATAAGGCTGAGGCTAAAAAAAAAACTGGTAATTCAATAGATTGATTTAGGTGGAATTGAGAGTCCACCTTTGGTAGAAACTTAGGATTGGTCTGTAGTACCACCTTATCTCTATGTAATTGGAAGAAGGGTTCTTCCAAGGTTAATGCCTGAAGCTCACTGATGTGTCTTAGTGAAGTAATAGCAATGAGAAAAGAAATCTTTCAGGAAAAGAACTGGAAATGGCAGGAGTGTAAGGGCTCAAAAGGAGGGCTCATTAGTCTTGTTAGTACAATATTGAGGTTCCATGTGGGAGCAGGTGGCACTCACGGTGGAATGACTCTTTTCAGCCCTTCTACAAGGGCTATGATGACTGGAATTTTGAAAACAGAAGTGTGTTGTCTGTTTTGGAGATATGCAGCGATTACCGCTAGGTGTAGCCGTATAGACATAAAGGCTAGTCCTGATGTATATAGATGAAATAAATATCATACAAAAGCTTGAGGCTTTGTGGCTAAAGGGTCAAAGTTTTCAAAGTCGCAATAGTGAACAAATCCTTTCCAATTAGCAGTATAAAAGGCATGAGTAGTGGATCCGCGCATTTCTTTAAAAATGTTCATACATGGTTAAGGGAGATTTAAATACCCAAACTCTAGGGCTTCAGGAGCAGGTGAAAGGGTTGAGATGCCTCGGGTATGGGTGATTGATTTCTTCTCCATGATTCTTTGTGAGAAGGTCCTGCTTGTTCGGCAGTATCTCATGGGGAACTACTGAGAGTTCTAGAAGAGTTGTGAACCTTGGTTGTCATACCCATGTAGGATGAGCGTGAGGGATGTCTGCTGAAGTATGCAAACCACAAACGGAAGCAGTGGGAGAGGTGGAAAGGTGTAAGCAAATATCCCCGACTAACTCATCCATAGAGCATTGCCCTTGGACTGAGGTTGCTGGAACCTGGATGTGAAGTTTGAGCATTTTGCATTTTCTCATGTGGCAAACAGGTCTGTCTGTGGTTGACCCCAGTGTTGGAAGTATGTGTGGAGAACCTGTGGGTTCACCTCCCACTTGTGGACTTGCTGACGCCTCGTGCTGAGGAGATCTACAAAGTAATTGTCCACTCCTGGGAGATATTCTGCTAACAGATAAATGTTGTATTGAAGAGCCCATTTACAAATTGTTTGGGCTAGGTGAGAGAGCTGTGGTGATCGGGTGCCCCTCTACTTTTGAAAGTAGTACATGGAAGTCATGTCTGTTTCTAGCACGACTACTTTTCTAATCAGATGTGGGAGAAAGGCTTTGAACGCTAGATGAACAGATAGCAACACCAGATGATTGATATGGAGATGTCTCTGGCTGAGTGACCAGTGGCCCTGGACAGTTAGATCTTGCGAGTGTGCTCCCCATCCCGTCTGGGAGGCATCCGTTGTCATGGTTCTCTGAGGACCTGGGTCCATGAAAGGCTGCCCTTTTAGAAGATTGTTGGAATTCCAACACTGCAGAGAGTGACAAGCTTGTCTGCCGACCAACATTAGATCCTCCTATTGGCCTTCCATTGTCATGCTAGGCACTCCTGCAATGGGCACAATTTAAGTCAGGCATAGGACACTATGGCTATGCATGAGGCCATCATCCCTAGGAGGCACATGACTGTCCCTATGGTTAGCTGCTGGTGAGGCTGGAATTAGGGTCATAGGGCCAGATGTAGCAAACGATTGCGACTCGCAAACGGGCCGAATCGCAATTTGCGACAGTGCAAATCGGAAATGGGATGCAAAAAGCCCATTTCCGACTCGCAAAAAGCGATGGGACCCGTTTGCGAGTCGCATCCGGTGCGACCCCATTTTGCGACCCGCAAATTGCAAGTCGCAATTTGCGAGTCGCAACCCATATGCAATTGCAACTCGCAAATTGCGACTAGTCGCAAAAAGCCCAGTTTGCATGACCCATTTACCACTAACTCAGAGCAGGTGGTAACCATTACCAAAGTATAAAAGGGGACCCAGAAGGCATCTGGCTTACTCAAGATGGCGGAGATATACCTGATAGCAGTGAGGAGGAGAGTCTACGCAGCCCAGCAGAGGAGGAGGAGGGGCCACAGACAGGAGAAGATATATAGAACCAGGCAGACTCTTTTTTCAGCAAACTGAAGAGGCGATCTATGACAAATACCGCCTTAGCAGCGCAGCCATTCTAGAATTAATAGATTTACTGAAACCACAGCTAGAACACAAGACTCTGCGTGGCTGCGCCATCCCTACGCATGTGCAAGTACTATGCGCACTGCACCTCTTGGCCTCAGGGAGCTATCAGGGGGTCATTGCCGTGGCAGGTGGGGTATCCCAAAGTGCAGTGTCAAGGTTCCTCAGGGCATTCCTAGATACCTTAGTCACGCACATGTCTCACTTCATATACTTACCAAGGAATGAGGCAGAAATTAACAGCACCAAGCTGGACTTTTACCGCATTGCCCACTTTCCTCATGTCATAGGGTGTGTAGATGGGACACACATTCAAATATGCCCCCCTGCTAATCTGGAACACATTTTCCGCAACAGGAAGTGTACCCACTCACTCAACATACAGGTTGTTTGTGATGCCCATTATGTCATCACGGACATCGTAGCTAAGTTTCCTGGCAGTACCCATGACTCATACATTTTTAGGCATAGTGAGATGCATCAACGCCTGGAACGTGGGGAATTTGGAGACTGTTACCTCCTAGGTAGAGCCACAGACACTTGCAGACATACACACAGGTCACTGTGCACGACTATCTGGACTTCCTAACAGTGTACTTTTGTGCCCAACAGGTGACAGTGCATATGCTCTCAGGCCTTGGATCATGACTCCGTTTTTAACACCCAGAACTGAATCAGAGAGGCAATACAACAGTGCGCATAAGAGGACCAGGAACCTGATCGAGCGCACCTTCGGACTGCTGAAGGCAAGATTCAGATGCCTCCACCGCAGTGGAGGCGCCCTCCAATACACCCCCATTACCGCTTTCAAAATTGTGGTCGCATGCGCCATCCTCCACAACATAGCCACCTGACGTGTTTCCGGAGTGTTCTGGTATGCTTTCTGGAGTGTTCTGCTGCACCTGCAAGCAATTTTGAAGGTAATCGCAATTTGCGACACCCACTCGCTAATTGCGAGTTCGTTTTTTGCACACTCGCAAACAGCGACCTCGCAAACTATGGACTCGCACACAGCGTTGCGAGTCCGGCTGCGAGTCGCAAAATCGGATCGCTTTTTTTTCTGACATTCCAATTTGCGACTCGCATTTTGCGAGTCGCATCAACTCGCAAAATGCGAGTCGCAATTTTTATTTTTGCTACATCTGGCCCATAGTGCCTGAAAAGATTGGATTTGGGCAGAATTGGAATAAGCTAGCCTAAATTGTGAGTTCAGGATGGCTCCAGAGTACGCTGTATTTGGAGGGACTGGAGGTGTGATTTGACTGCACTGATAGTGAACCCCATCTGATGTAGTGGGTGTATGGTAGCTTGCTTGTGTTGGAAACACCTTTGATGAGATGAGCTTTTGATGAGCCAATCGTCCAAATAGGGGAAGAAGTGTATGCTTTGTCTGCGTAGATAGGTTGCTACCATGCAAGACATTTGGTAAAGACACTTGGAGCGGTTGTAAACCCGAAGGCAAGCATTTTGAATTAAAAGTGTTGTCCATTTATGAGGAACCTGAGAAATTAGTGATGTGCCAGGTGAATGGGAATGTTAAAGTAGGCATCTTTGAGATCCAGGTCTGCCACAAAGTCACATTCTTGTAACAATGGGAAGACATGTTGTAGAATCACCATGTGAAAGTGCTCTTAGAGAATCTATCTGTTTAAGGGTCTGAGATCCAAGATTGGTCTTATAAACCTATTCCCTGTTGGGAATAAGGAAGTAGAGAGAACTGACCCCTGTGCAGTGCTTTGTAATGGCAGTGGTTCTATGATATCTTTTGAGGGAAGTACTTGAACCTTCTCCTTGAGTAACTGTAGGTGTAGGTGTAGTAGTAGTAGTAGTAAGAGTTTGAGTCTGCGCAGTGAAATGTTTGGACATGTGGTAATGAGCACCATGCAATAGCACTATGCAATAACCATGTTGGATAATATCCAACACCCACTGGTCGAAGTTAATATTTTGCCAGCTGGGGAAAAACTGTTGTAGACGTCCCCTTGTGTGCAGGGGGATGGTTGGTAAGTCAAAGTTTGTTACGGTGGCAGAGGATTTTGTAAAATCTATCATGTCTCTGCCCATATAATTGTTGTGACTTTAGGAGCCTCTCTAGTATCCCCTGGACAAGGTGGTTTGTACCTGGGGATGTTGGTAGGATGTGGATGGGTTTGTGGAGGTGGATTTTGCACGTCAACAATAGGGGGAGCAGTGAAAGGAGCCACGTTGCAGTGGTGTTTGCAACACTCCCATAGCATTGGTCGTCTCATTATCTTTCTTGATCCAGATAGAGAAAAACTCTTAAATTTGTTTTTCATTATAGCAAGGACTATCTCTCCCATTGGCTAGTACTGGGATAGACTTGAAACATATTTTAAGTGTAATGTCCAATTGGGAAATGACAGAAAAATGGAGTTTGGTGTTTCTGGACTCACAATGTAAAAACACATCCTTTGGTAGAGGTGTTTTGTAAATTGCAGGTCTGAAAATGCCACTTTTAGAAAGTTAGTATTTTCTTACTTTAACCATCCTGTGCCTTAGCCTGCCTCCGATCCACATATGGTCTGTGTAAGGTTAGGTGACAACTACCTTTGTACATTCCATCCAGACAGCCATAAATACAAGACACTCAACTGCCCCTGCATTCCAGCCACAAACTAATGTATCTTCCTGGACAGGAAGAGTGGAGGCGCTTTCAGATATACTTCAAAGGGTAGTGACCTGACCCCACACAAAGGACTGATAACCCCCCACAGACCTTCTGGCCGACAGGACTTGGTTAAAAGGGAACTGGGGCACTTCAAAACCACTCTTTGCAGTCTCCCCTACTACAAAGGCATATTCGAATATAAGTACTGAGCTTCTGACACCATATAATCAGAACATTTCTGGATTGAGGACATTATGCCAGGAACAAGGACTGGCGGGCTGTCAGGAGGGACTGCCACTTTGTTGTTTGCTCTGCTGTGTTGGCCTGCTGCCTGCTACTTCTTGCTCTGGAGTGAGAGGACTGGATCTAACTCTCTACATTCTGCAATATAAAGGTTCTCCAATGGCCTGACTGAGGCTCCTGTTTTGGAGGAACCTTGGCCAGGTGAATATCAAAGACTTCACCTGCATCTTGCTACCATCACATGGGTCTCTGCTGTGAGTGCTGCCCTGCAAATTGGTGCCATATCCAGTCCTGGGCTCTTGGAAGTGAGTGTGGTGCTGCAGCACAAGACCTGACACAACAACAGCAACAACACTGGTGCACCACTTGGAACTGACGCATCCAGCTACAGAAACGCTGCTTTTGCACTGCCTGCACTGAAGCCGACACAGCACCAACGCATCAAAACCAGAACGCTTCTGGCCCTCGATGCATCACCAAAATTGTCCGATCAGGAAATGACGCATTGCCTGCAAGCATGATGCATCCCCTCCTCTGGATCAATGCATCGTCACTGAGCAGCAACACAACAACAGTACTGTCAGCGGGTCTGCGAGACTCCTGTATCATGCCCGCGCTCTATAGAGGGCTGTCTGCACTATTGAAGTTTCCCCCGTCCAGCGCGACCAGATAGTTCCTGTTGGAGCTCTCGTATTCTAAGCACTGCATTTTCATCTAATGTTTAAAAATTCATATCTTGACCTGTGTATGTTGGATATTTTCATGTTTTGGTCTTGTTTGACTCAGATAAAAATTGGCTATTTTTTTTTTTTTTGGTGTGAAGTCCTTTTGTGGTTTTTACACTTTGTGAGTGTGCACAACTACTTTACACATTGCCTCTTTAGTTTAGCCTGACAGCTCTGTACCAAGCTACCAGAGGGTGAGCACAGGTAAACTTTTAGTGTGTATATTACTTGCCCTGGCTGGGATTGGGGTCCCTAATTCGACAGAGTGCAAACCTCTGCCAACTAGAGACCCAATTTCTAACATCTGCTGACTAGGAAACAACAATGTCTAGATGTAGAGCACTTGTCCGAAGCACAACGAAGGAAGAAAACAATCTAACAATAGAGCTGATGACCATGCTCTTTACTAGCAAGAAGAGTCCCCATTCTTCGTTACTCGAAAGACTCCTTCAATGAAAAACAGCTTGCACACATCCAAGCCTAACATGAGATGGCGGAATTATGTTGTTAAACGTATGTATCTACAGCCACACATTCCTCGAACATATAATTCTGATGCATATTTCTTGTCACAGATTTTTCATCTTAGAATCTCTCCCAGGCACTGGAATGGATGCAGAGATTTTTTGCAGCACACACAGCTAGGTGGCATCACCACTAAACACTAATGTCAGTCATTTTCTTTCTGGGCCTTCCGATGCAGATCCAAAGCTCAGCTCCTGAATCTAGGGCAAGATGTTGTCATAAATGACAGCATTCAAGCCATACTATGACTGCTGAAAGCAGATGTCAGTCACAGAGCCTCATGAGAGGTGTCTGTGTTGTACACAACTCAAAGTCATGTGGTAAGTGCAACCTCATTCACCCAATGGTGTTTTGAGACTAGCAGATGAGGGGGTATAAACACATTGTGTCCTTTGCTTTGATTCACTCCAGTTGTGGGCCGGACTCTGTCCCAGTGATGGTGCGATTCCTGTGACTGTTCCACTTCCTGCTGTCAAAGTAATTCAAAATTTGCAAGACACAAGCATGATAAAGCAAAGCTTGAACAGTCACAGAGTCAATCACTCAGTTAATATCGATGCACCTTTATTTTCCCAGCTGGTCAACTGTGCAGCAGCTCAAGGCCTTCAAAAATGCCATGTTGCAAATTTTCAGCCACTTTCAGTTCCCTCTGCTACACCTTTGGGCTCCAGGGAACTACAGGGGCTTCTAGTTGGATTACTGCTGGAGGGTCCCTTGCAGGTGCCCTCTCTCCCCTGCAAACATTGAATACAGCATAGGCTTCCACCATAGTCATGATTCCCACCACACTGACACCAATGCTGGTGAATGATCTAGTGCCAACACCGATATCAGATCCCTAACCAACAACTCAAGCTCAACAGATGTTGCACTGTGAAATTACAAATGTAATTGCACCTTGATTCTCACCCTCTGCCTCTTCCACATCAAAGCTATCAACAGAAGCTATATTTTATTTTCTAGCTCAGATTCTAACTCTGTGCCAGAGTAGGGTAATGAACATGATGATAAGGAGGAGGAGGATGTCTTGCTCCCTCCTCAATACACTGATGATGCCTTATACAATGGTTTGCAAAATGCAATGGGGACTGTTACCTGTACTGAGACAGAGCTTACTTTGTCATGAGTAACAAATGCAAGGAAGTGCCTTATTTGCTGTGGTGGTTCTGAGGGCAGCCAAAGTACTAGAATTGCAGCGGCCCTCCACTGAGATTAAGGCAAGTGTTTGATGGAAATCCTACAGCATGGTGCAGCAAAATCTCATCCCTTGCCTTCATTTAAGGATGCCTCACAGATACTTCAGTGGCTTCCCAGGGACCTGGTAACCAGATTTTCTGACCAAACACCCCACCCCAGAGAGCCTTATAGTACAAACCTCAACAAGTAAGGTAAACCCTAACTCATTTCCAGCAAATCCTCTGACAGAGAATCCAAAAGGATTAACGCCTTTCAAAAACTTGTGTTTTCCTGTGCTTCCTTGCCACTGTGATCCATAAATGCCTTCTGTCTGTTAGGCCGATATGCACATGCCCTTTTGGACATGGCCAGTGAGATGTTACAAGCTGTCTCCGAGGATCTTCATCCCTTTCTGTCTCAGACTATACCTGATGGGCATGAAGTGACCAAGGACCAGACTTACAAGGCCCTTGTGCCACACTAGCATCATTTTTTACGCAAATGTGGCATTAAGGAGGCCATTGCCCCATTCCATATTTACAAAGTGGCACAATGCTAGCGTTGCACCACTTTGTATCCCCTTGTGCCACATTATACCTACCCCAGGTATAATATATGCACGGGGGCGTTCTCAATCAGGGAGCTCGTAAAAAATGGCTTAGTGAAATCTACAAGACTTCACTGCAACATTTTTTCCATCATTTTTAATGGCTTCGATGGGCAGGCATTAAAGGGACGGGCCCATAGTAACCTATGAGTCTCCCCAGTGCTTTGCTGCACTAGCGCCATAATTTATGGCACTAATCCAGCAAAGCGCCCCAATAGCATCAGTGGAAATGAGCGCCATGGTGCACTGCATTGTTAATACGTGCAACTATGGTGTCGTTAGGTGGGGCCGGGCGGTGCAAGAAAAGTGGTGCATCAGAACTGATGCACCACATTTTTGTAGATCTAGCCCCAAGTATGTTATCCGCACCAGCATGGCTACCACCATGGATTGCACTGGTGTCCTGTAGGTATCAGTGTTTTCCTTCACAGGCATACCCCGATGCGGTTGCAGAGTATAGTCATCACTAATGGACATGGCCTTTGATAGGTTTCACTGTTTAGAGAGAAAGCCCCACTTTGGAACATTCTAAAGATTATAGAGCTACAATGCATTCTTTGGGACTGTTAACCCCTGCCAGAAATTTCTGCACCAGTTCTGGAAAAATAGGGACGATTACAGAGGGCTGATAAATAAGTATAGACAGCGTTCTCAATCAGTGATGGAGCAGACATCTCAGTCTTTTCAGGGCCGCAGATGCAGCAGGCAACATGCCCCGGACCCATCTTCCCCTCCTACAACGGTCAACTAACTGCCTTAGTTTGCCCTTAACAGCACATGCCGAACCATTGGGTTGCTGGATTCATATTTTTCTATTATGTTGGTGATCCATCACATCCGACAGTTGGATCTTGCAAATTGTTCTAACAAGCAATGCCCTACCTTTTCACTCCTCCACCTCCAGTATTCTTCGAAAACCACAACAAATTTCAGCAGATTATCTGCCTATCCTGCTATAGGCGGCATTTCTGTTGCTCACCATGGGTGACATGTAGGGGGTACCAGACTCAGAGAAATACCAGGCTTGTTAACCTAACTATATCCTCTTCACAAAAAAGGACGGGGCCTACAGCCTATCTTGGACCTCTGATTCCTGAACACCTTCTTGCGGAAGGACAAATTGAAAATGTTCTCATTGCCTCTGATATTTTATGTACCCATCCAACAGTCCCCCCGGTTCAAGGTGGGCCAGAGGCATTTTCAGTTTGCCATGCTCCCCTTCAGCTTCACTAGGGTGTTTACGAAAGTGATGGTAGTGGTCATTGTCCAGCCTTGGAGGTTGAGAGGTCCTGGTTTCCTTACCTCTACACCTGACTGGTGAAGGTGGGCTTGCAACAGTCAGGCATGGACTACATCCAGACAATGATGGAACTTTTGACTTCATTGGGTGTCTTCATAAATGTGCATGTACTCATGGACAAAACCACTGTC
The DNA here is from genome assembly GCF_031143425.1 of Pleurodeles waltl. Taxonomy (NCBI): domain Eukaryota; kingdom Metazoa; phylum Chordata; class Amphibia; order Caudata; family Salamandridae; genus Pleurodeles; species Pleurodeles waltl. The sequence continues at coordinate 162,965,419 of NC_090447.1, forward strand.
ACGTGGTACTACAACAAGCAAGGCAGAGTGGGAACCTAGGTCCTGTGTCAGGGGCTTTGTACCTCTGGAGGTGCTTAGAGCATCAGAGCATTTTTCTGATCCCCAACCTTCTGGCAGAGTCCCTGATTGCTAGTGAGAATGATTTGAGCAGACATTGTCTGGCAGATCACAAGTGGCATCTACATCTCAATGTGGTGCAAGGCATCTCACATTCAGTGGGGAGACCCGTGTCTAGATATTTTTGCTACCATAGTGAACTTACAATGTCAACAATTCAGCTCCTTGGAGTTTCTGCAAGAACGCTTGTTAGAAGATGCATTCTGTCTGGACTAGAACAAGGGACTCCTGAACACCTTCATATTCTGAGGATCACAGAAGTCCAGGCACACGTCATCCTAGTGGCTCCAGATTGGGCCATGAGAATGTGCTACCTGGAGCTCCTGAGCATTAGCATCTGTGCTCTGATCAGACTACAACTTTGGGAGGCTCTCTTGTCCCAGCAGCAGGGCAGAATCCTCTACCCACACCTAGACAACTTACACCTCAATACATGAAGATGAGGTGGTGGCAGTTAACTGCTTTCGATCTGCCGCAGGATGTGGTAAATGTAATCTTCACCACCAGACAGCCTTTCATGAAATCCCTGGGTACTGGCAGAGAATCGTAACTCGGTGCTGTGTCTGGGACATTGACCCATTTTAAGGGAAGCTGTCATGTTCTTTTGTGTGATTTGTTTTTACCCCAGCAAGACCTTGCAGTGGGCACTGAAAATTTTTACTGGTTGCCCCTTTCAGCCTTTGTTTGCTTTCCAGACCAACCACTGTTGTTCAAGTCACCTTAATGATGACATTTATTAACCCCTACGGTGCCTTGGACAAGCTGGTCTCACCCTCAGGCAAAGCGCTGCTGTGCAGAGGGCGAGACCAGCTCGTCCTGCACCTGGCCCAAGGGGGAGCACTAGCGCTCCCCCCATGGGCCTCCCACCCCCCAGTCAGGGATGGGAGGGAAACGCTTCCCCTTGCACCTCGGACCCCCCGTGGCGATCTGATGACGTTGGCATGCTCACAGCGCGCCGACTTCATCAAATGCTGCCGGGGACTCGCTCAAAGCCATTTGCTTACAGTGATTTAGGAGAGAGGACGCTCAACAGGTGAGTCCTTCTTCTTGGGGGTGGTTGGGGCGGAGACACAGGGGGAAAGGAAAGAGTTTTTCCTTTCCCCGTGCCAGTTTTGAATGGATTACTGCTCCATAATCGCAGGTGAGCAGGAATCCACCCACTAGGCACCAGGGATGTTTTTTGTTAATTTTGGGGAGAGACCCCTTAGGGAAGGGTAGTTCCCCTTGGAGCATTAGTGGTCGAAACCCACTAGGCACCAGGAATGTTTTTTTTTAATTTTAGAGCAGCGACCCCTTCGGCAAGGGTCGCTGACCTCGGGGCTAAATATTTTTCTATGTTTCGATCCCGTGGGGCTAGATCGGCCATTTTCTTTCCCGATTTGGCCCTGGGGGGAGAGGGAGTGGGGGGGGGGGGTCAAAACCCACTAGATACCAGGGATTGTTGTTTGTGTGTTTTTTTTGTAGGGGGGACCCCTTGGGCAAGGGTCGCTCCTTTTAGGGGGCCATATTGTTATACACCATTTCTGCCCCCCCCATTGGGGCAGATCAGCCTATTATTTTTAGGCCCAAAAGCCACACTGATGCCAGGGATTATTTTTCTTTGTTTTTTTTGGTGTTGGGGGTGCCCCCTTTGGCATGGGTCGCCCCCAAAGGGAGCACAGAACTGTTGGCCATGGTCTATTTTTTTAGGCCCATCTGCCCCTAAGTGGGGCAGAATCCACTTAGGCACCAGGGATCTTGTGTGTGTGTGTTTTGTGTGGAGGGCAGCCCCTTTGGCAAGGGTCACCCCCCAAAGGGGGCACATCGATGATGGCCATTTCTGCCCCTCTTGGGGGCAGATCGGCCTATTTATTTTAGGCTCATCTGCCCCCAACGGGGCAGAAGCCACCAAGACACCAGTCATTTAGTTTTTAAGTGTGGGGTACAGCCCCTGAGTCAAGGGTCACCCACCAAGGGGGGCACACAAATGGTGGCCATTTCTGCCCCTCTTTGGGGCAGATCGGCCTATTTTTTGTAGGCTCATCTGCCCCCGATGGGGCAGAAACCACTAGACACCAGGGAAAATTTCTAAATGCTTGGTGGTGCGGTGTTTGTCAACTGGTGAAGCATTTGTGATTATAACAGTTTATTTCTCCTTTTTGTTCTAGTTCAAAGCTTTTGCTTCCTTTGCTGTGGCTCCTTGCAGTTTTGGCAGTTTGCGTAGTTTCATGTTTTAGGTAAGAAAAAAATATTTACTGCAAAAGAGTATTGTTGCCATGCATGAATGACGTGTTTGTAGGTGGTGTACAAAATGCAGGATTGTGTGTGAAATTGTCCTTAGATTTGTGCACAATGATATTTGTGTTGTCTTATGTCTAATTTGCTTTTCTTTTTTCTTTTTAGTGGGATATCATTGGTGATTGCTGTATCTGTGCATAGTTGTTGCTGGTGAGTCTAGCTTTTTCAGGCAAGTGAGTGGTATAGCTTTTTAGTACATCACTCTTTGTGATAAAGCCACACTTTGTTTATTACTTATTTTTGACAGAGCTGGTTGTTGTTGGCAATCCATTTGTTGTTAGAAAGGATCATGGCTAGCCGCAGGGTGACCGCTCAGCAGGTTGTTGGTATGCTTTTTGAGTCGTCTTGTAATCATGATTATGAGACTGACTGCATCTGAGGCAGTGGAGAAAGTGAGAGATTCTGGCAGTGAATTTTCTGTCAAAGAGGAATCTTATGAAGAGGAAGCCACTCTCAGTGCAGATGAAGGGCCTGTTTTAGAGGAAGACACTGATGTGCCAATAATGCAGCAGCCTGGAGCTGAAAGGTTTCCATTAGAATATCTGAACTCTGGGTTGCCCCTAACATGGAGAAGCCAAAAATGTCTGGGTTTGGTAGGTTTCCCTAGATGTTGGCCACACCTGGGACCAAAAACGCAGGTGCTCCCCCACCCCCGCAAAAACAGGAAGTTTTGCAACAGATCATTTTGATGTGTCCACGTTGTGTTTTGGGGCGTTTCTTGTAGCAGACAATAGGCCTACCCACACAAGTGGGGTACCATTTTTATCAGGAGACCTGGGGGAACGCTGGGTAGAAGGAAGTTTGTGGCTCCCCTCAGATTCCTAAACTTTCTATCAACGAAATGTGAGGAAAAAGTGTGTTTTTTGCCAAATTGTGAGGTTTGCAAAGAATTCTGGGTAACAGAACCTGGTGAGAGCCCTACAAGTGACCACATCCTGGATTCCCCTAGGTATCTAGTTTTTAAAAGTGCACAGGTTTGGTAGGTTTCCCCAGTGCCGGCTGAGCTACAGGCCAAAATCCACAGCTATGAATTTTGCAAAACACAGGTCAGTTTTCTTTGGGAAAATGTGATGTGTCCACGTTCTGTTTTGGGGCATACCAGAACTTTCCATCACCGAAATGTGAGGAAAAAGTGATTTTTTTGGCCAAATTCTGTGATTTACAAAGGCTTTCTAGGTAATTGAATCTGGTGACAGCCCCACCAGTCACCTCATCCTTGATTCCCCTAGGTGTCTAGCTTTCAAAGTGCACAGGTTTGGTAGGTTTCCCTAGGTGCCGGCTGAGCTACAGGCCCAAATCCACAGCTAAGCACTTTCCAAAAAACACGTCAGATTTCAAAGTTAAAATGTGATGTGTCCATGTTGCATTTCCTATCGCGGCCATTAGGCCTACCCACACAAGTGAGGGGGACTTAGGGGAACACAGAATAGATGAACATGTGTTATTACCCTTTGTCTCTCTCTAAATTTTTCCTTCTAAATGTAAGATAGTGGGTAAAAAAGACGACTATTTGAGAAATGCTCTGTAATTCACATGCTAGTATGGGGACCCAAGAATTCAGAGATGTGCAAATAACCACCACTTCTCAACACCTTACCTTGTGCCCATTTTGGAAATACATAGGTTTCCTTGATGCCTATTTTTCACTCTTTATATTTCAGCAAATTAATTGCTGTATACCCGTTATAGAATGAAAACCCATTGCAAGATACAGCTCATTTATTGGCTCTGGGTACCTATGGGTTCTTAATGAACCTACAAGCTCTATATATACCTGCAATCAGAAGAGTCCAGAAGGCGTAACCGTAAATTGCTTTTGAACATTTGAAATCGCAGGGAAAGGTTACAGAGTAAAACGTGGAGAGAAATGGCTGTTTTTTTTTCACCTCAATTTCATTTTTCTTTTATTTCAGCTGTTATTTTCTGTAGGAAAACATTGTAGGATCTACACAAATAACCCCTTGCTGAATTCAGAATTCTGTCTACTGTTCAGAAATGTTTAGCTGTCTGGGATCCAGCATTGGCTTCACACCCATTTCTGTCACTAAATGGATGGAGGCTGAAAGCACAAAAAATAGTAAAAATGGGATATGCCCCAGTAAAATACCAAAAATTGTGCTGAAAAATGTGGTTTTCTGATTCATGTCTGCCTGCTCCTCCTGAAAGCTGGGAAGATAGCGATTTTAGCAGCCAAACCATTTGTTGATGCCCTTTTTCTTCTGCACCCCTTTCTTCCCATTTTTGTTTAAAAAACGACATGTTCATTGTATTTTGGCTAATTTATTGGTCTCCTCCAGGGGAACCCACAAACTCTGTGAACCTCTAAAATGCCTAGGATGTTGGAAAAAAGGTCGCAAATTTGGAGTGGGTAGCTTATGTGGACAAAAAGTTATGAGAGCCTAAGTGCGAGCTGCCCCAAATAGCCAAAAACATGCTTAGCACCTGAGGGGGAAAAGGCCTGGCTGCGAAGGGGTTAAAGGTTTGGCACACGTGTTCCTCCCACCTATTTGTGATGCCACAATAGTCCTTTAACTTGGTCTTGACATTCCACCTTGTGGTCCTCTTTCGAGCTTATGCATGGTGCATGCTGCATTTCCTTACCTTCAAAGCCATTTTCCTCAATGCGATTAAGTTGGATGATCACTTGAGTGAAATGCAGGCACTGTCAGTGCACCCCCCAACACCATATTTTTCTGTTAAAAATTGTTGTTGAGGACTCATGTGACCCTGTTTCCAAATTTTGGGAATCCATCAGACTACTAGTGTTCTTTGCTCCCCTCACCCCTCAAAAGAGGCGGAGAGGCTCCATGAGTTGCATCCCAAAAGGGCTGTAAGTTTTTACATAGATTGTACTAGGGACTTTGAGTAGACAATCATCTGCTTGTGTGTTTCTCTGAAGCAAAGAAAGGAAAAGGCTATACAGAAGTGGACCATGTTCAGGTGGATACTCCTCTCCATTAAGATTTGCTATACATTGGCAAGGACACAGCCTTCAGATGGTCTGAGAGCTGACTTCACCAGGGCCAAACCTTCTACTACTGCTTTTGCATGGGTGGTGCCTGTCCATTCTGTTGAGTGGCCTCTTTTTTAACATCTAAAAAGCTCCCAAGTTAGTGATCCGCACACTGTTACCAGAAATTGTTCATGCTCTACATCCAATGGTGTGGAAAGGAAAAAGGAAAGAAACTGATATCAGCATGCAGGAGTGGTACTTTCACGCAGCCCGCACTGTCACTTCTGGAGTGGTATGGAGTCAGCAAAGAGATGCAAAACACCACCTAGTAGTATGCAGGATCACTGCAGCAAAAAAATATCCAGATCCACCCTGGCGCCTGGGCAATATTCTAATGGGAGGAATCTGCGTGTAGATAGAACATGCACCAGAATCAGCATCACCAAATGTTAGTAGCTTGTTCTTCTAAAAATGCAAACCAGGTTTATGTTTCTCTACAGTGAGAACTTTTAGCAGGGTGTTAAAATGCCTGCTTCTTCGTGTAAAAGTTGAAGACTTTTTTTCAAGTAACAAATTAATGACATCTGAAACCTATAAAAGGTTGATCATGAAACTGCATTTCTTTTTCACAACTTGGACCACCATAAATCACTGTGCATACAATTTCACACAAGCTCCTTTCTTGTCATGCATAAAATATATTTTCCACAAATGGTGCAAAATCTGAAACTAAAAATGAGTGCAGGTGGTCATATTATACGGAGAAGTTTCATTCATAATGCACCATTTTCTATTTGACTAAATATTTTCACGTGAACTCAGACATTCTTTTAAAGACTCTCCTTCCTCATGACTTGGAGACCAATATGAGTGTGCGATCTAGATCAATATGAATTACTTCTTTATTGGATCATGCTTGTGGTATGTGTCGAGAATGCATTTATGCAACCCCTTCTTTTTGTTTCTTTTTTCTTTATCAGCGTTTGACAGTGGCTATCTTGCAAGCTAGAACGTCTTTGGGGCTTTTTTCTTAAGTGATTCCCTTACATTCGTTATGTAGTCTAGCACACTTCTCTTATGTCACACAGAGGGAAGTTAATATATCCTATATCAATGCTCTATAAAATCTTAGTATTTATGATTGTTGTCATCCTTTGGTTGAGACTGCAACACAGGTGGCAGTGTGTTTTCTGTAGGACTACTTACACTATGTCCAAATGAGCATGCACATGTCTTACCCCTTCACTTTAAGGGATTATGGCATTTCACCACAAGTATTCAAAACTGATTATGCCATACCTTTATTTGTTAGCACACTGGTGAGGAAGAGGCCATTGGTAGAATGACATTTTAGTCTACTCTGAGTGCATTTAATATTTACATTGATGTCACCGTCACAACACCACCTAATGTTTACATCAGCCAAGCTAGAGCACAGTGGAAGGCATTTGATACAAGTGAACTAGCACATCAAGTGTTGTTAATTGCATGTATTATTAACCTGACATGTCTGAGCCTGTCTTCAGTGAAGAGGACTCCGTGTTATCACTAATTCTACTCAATATTTATATGACACTTTTGTTTTTGCTAACTGGTGAATAATTCTCTTTAGATTTGTAGCACATTTAGTATATCAGCAGAGGAGAGGTATACTTGAATTTCACAGTTCCCCTACTCAAGTCACACACAGGGTATTCTTTTGTAGAAAAAACCCATCATTGAGACGAATGGCCATTGTTGCACACTACAGGGAGGGAGGTGGAAGTTGCAGGTACACCTGTGAACATCCTCAAAGTGTGAGGCCTGTTTAAGGCAGACATAATAAATGGTTGTAGGCCACAAGTCCATCAGAAACCTCGAATTTTCTCTAGGAAGTTATATGCTACATAAATCCATACAAGGGGAAGCCATATAAGTCTCAGACACTGGCGTAAATCGAGTGTGCAGAGTCTCCAGATGTATCTGAATCTATCTATCAAGAACCACAAAATAGGGGAAGTAAAAGAAGCAGCAATTACAAATATAAATCCATCACCAACACAATGGATGAATTGGCGCTAACGCGAAAAATCAAGTGTAAAACATCCATGCATGTAAGAACTAAACTGTACCGTCATAAAATCAGTGTCTTGAGGTGCAGGTACACTAAGGAACAACGAAGGAAGGTGCGGGGGCTAAATTGTGAAATTGTTATCCTAACAGAACATGGACAATTCTAATGCAAATTACAAGTTTTACCTATATTTTGTATTGTCAGTCATTAACATGAAAATATTAGTGAGCTATCGTTTGACAACGCATCCTCTTGAGTACACGAGGCTTGGAACATGCACACTTCAATGTATGTAGTTTCTAAAGTCACGTGGTAAGGGTGCTAGTGCAGTACATGCGACACACATAACATATTCAAATTCAATATCCCACAAGGCATCCTCTGCTAAAACCAAGTCTGCCAAGAAAGAAAATTATCCAATCCACAAAAGCACAAAGAAAGTGTTCCCCATGTTAATTTTGAGAAAATTAATTAAGTTGGGATGGAATTAATTTCAGGAGATTAATCTTGCAGTAATTCGTTTTGATTCCTTATTTCAATTTGATTTGTAAATAACACTAGAAAATTAGATGGTTTTCATCCAATAGTAATTTTGTTTTTGGCTGTATTTGGTAGTGTCTGAAATAAATATACATATATTACTCAGTGGCAGTCCCCACTGTGTTGCAATGGTTCAGCCACACTTTCCATTGACAAGGCATTTTATGATTTGTTTCTAACTGTTGACCCCAACAAATGGTAAAAATTGTCTATCAAACAAGTTAGCTAAGTTTTGGTATGGCAAGTTTCAGGAAGATCCGTCCATGGGAAAAACAGTTATGGGTTGGGGAGTGAGCCACTTCTCATTTTATTCCAAAAAGAACATTTGCCAAAAGATGAATAAAAACTGTTGGAAGGATTTGCACCAAACTTATCATGAGCATAGAACTTTATGGAGAAAGCATGCTTGTGTGATGTGGTGTAAATCCCTTGCACTTTAAAAATTTGCCGGGTGGGATTGAAAGAGTTAACACATTTGTATATGTTCCTTAAATGTGTCACATATTCAATGTCTAGAGGTACTCAAGGCTGCAATCAGGAATTTGTGGGAGTGTCCCAACAGCAGCAAAAGTACAGTGAGGCAGAGGATGTCCAATGCAAGTCCGGGTTTACTCACACATGCCACTCACCCATATCAGCACTCAGGGACATAATCAGGGATATGAAGGAATGCTTCAACAGCATCAAAAGTAGAATACAGCACTGGATGTCCAACACTGCACCTAACCATATCAACACTCAGGGCCACATGAAAGGAATTGAGGGAGTTCTCCATTGGCAGCAAAAGTAGAGTGTGGAAGAGGTAGTTTAATCCATACGTACACACCACCCTCAACTATATCACTGTCAGGCCCATAATCAGGGATTTGAAGTGGTGAAAGGAACAGTGATACTAGTGTGTGTCCAATACATGTCCAAGAGCACAAACAAATACACCCAGTAAGATACACACTGAAGGCTACTGTCTGGATAAATGATCCATCTGAAGGAAGGAATGGCACTGTCTGCATCGGTTGTCCATCAAAGAACTAAGAACACAAACAGCACCGTTCACTCAAGAACACACTTGGGACTGATTGCCGAGAATTTCAGACTTTGACAGTGAGTAAGGACTGGTGAGGCTGTGGGTGTACAGGACAAACAAATCCTTGATCACAAACACCGGCACTTAATGAGAACCTTAGCCAGAGCAAAATAGAAAAAACATGAGCTAACGTTGTTGCTTTTTCCTATTAACAGGTACAGTCAAAATTTGTTAAAGTCTACTAAAAGAAGCAAGGGAAATGTACTATCAACGAGGTAAGAAATTCTGATTTTGAAAGATATGCTATCTCAAGTGCAAAATGTGTTTTGAAGTAGCTCTCTTTAAATGATTGAAAATAACGGAAAAAAACACAGTTACAAATGAGGTTATGGAACTGGCTCAAATTTGTAAAACCAGTAAAATTCAGCAGAAATTATTGCAACACAAACCATAACTATAACCTTTCTTCGTGTTCAAATGTTACCACACTTTGGGCCAGATGTATCAAAAACCAATTTTGCATTTCCTAAATAGTGACGCCATAGAAATATTCATTTAGGAAATGCAAAATGATATGTATGAAATTACCAATTTCCTAATAGTGATTTCTACAAAGTACAAATCGCTATAAAGTAGGAATAGCTAATAGCTATTAGGAAATCGCAGTTAAGAAATTCCATGCCATTTGTTGCAATGGGTGTGGCGTTTTCTTTTTATTTTGGAAATGCGAAACTAAGGATGGTTAAGGGCAAAAGACCCCCCGTGATGAACCCCAAAATAGTGGTGCACATATAGAGCACACATTATGTGTGCTCTATTGCTCTTTAAAAAAAATAATCTTTGGTTTCTTTTTTTTAAAATTGCACAAAGTAACCATCGAATTGGAGTCTATGGTAATTGCATTTCCTAAATGCCCGATTCGCATTTAGGAAATGCTTTGTACAAGTGAATAGGAATGTCAATTAGGTAATCCCTATTTGCAATTTCCTATTCAGGGATTGCAAATTGCAATTTCTGCTCAGTAGAAATCGCAATTTACAACTGCTTGCAGGGGTTTGTACATCTCAAAAGACCATTTAGCATTTCTTAATGGCCCAAAATAGTGATTAGGCCAGTTAGGAAATGCTAAATAGCTTTGTACATCTGGCCCATCATAAGTGACAACATTGATTACATAACTTACGACATCACCATTGCCATAACTGCTTGGAGCATAACCTGTGTGCCACACCTGTGAACTTGCAATGAAATCACACATGATCCCATGCAATATTTCACTATTTTCAGCGTGAACTATATCATCATGTTAAAAATGGAGATGAGGCTGCATTGCAGTCTAAAATTAGTGCAGACGGTTGGACCAGCATTTTGCGTAACTAAACATGATTCCACCTAAATTTGGGGGCATTTCCAATAGCTTCTGCAAAGGGAATTACATGTGTTTTAGCCAGGTATAATTATATGCTTCCTTTCAGGTTAAAAATATGTTCCATTATTTCTCTGCAATGAAGTCTGGAAGGAAACGTAGAAGGGCCTAAAACAGACCTGAGGATTTTCAAACCGTATTGCATGCATGTGCTCACTGAGCACATTTGGGCTGATAATTGACTGATTTCATTGGTCATTGACTGAATCATATACATTATGTTATCTGCGACCTACAAAAATGGCACAATCATATATTTAATCTAAACAGGAAATGTATTATTCCTAATCGTACAACAATAGAAGTTTAGAGCGGGACTGCATAATTGTGGATAAGGTAATGGAAGTTAGAGACTAGGGCCCTTAAGTATACTTTTTTAGCACCACATTTGCATAATTTGTTTGATGTGAAAGCAGTGCAAACTTACAAAATATAGCGCCATATTTATAGGCCCCTAGCACCACTGGAGCGTCATTTTTAGTGACGCTCCTGTGGCTTTAAGCACAGCTTAACGCCACCTTGTAAATACAGCCCCTTCCCACACAGCACTGGGTGTAGAAGGGGAGTGCAATGGGTGTTGCTGTGGGCCTGCCACAGCAACACCTATTGCATTTTGACACTGCCTCGGATTTATGAAATCTCGTAAACCCGAGGCAGCGCCAAAATCTAACGCCACCACTAGGGGTGGCGTTAGCAGGGCGCAACGAGGAGGAATACTTTAATTCCTCCTTGTGGTTTGCTTTTTCTATGCATGCTGCATTCTGCGGCACGCATAGAAAAAGCAAAATGACAGAAATGATTGTTTATGGGCGGGAAGGTGTCCTTTCCTGCACATAAACAATCGTTTGAAAATGACGCTTTGACACAGCTGTGTGTGCTGCATTATGCAGCACACACAGAAGTGCCAAAGCGCCATTTAGTGATTGTTTATGTGCAGGAAGGGACACCTTCCTGCACACAAACAATCACACCCCTCAACACAGACATCCTTGCACAATGGTTCAAGGATGCCTGCGTTGGCGCTGGCAGCTAATTTGAGTGCCAGCGTGTGGGGAAATGCAGGGGTGCGCCGTATTCCCTTAAATATGGTGCATCCCTGCATTTCTATTTTGGCACAGCACCGCGCTGCGCGACTTTTCTTTAAATAATTGTATTTTGTATGTTTGCGCCGCTTTTGTGTAAAAAAATGATGCAATTGGCGGCACTAAAAAAAATATAAATATGGGCCAATTACTTTAGTGCAGATTCCTTCATGGAGTCAAAAAATAATTAGCAAATTTAAAAAAACCTTTTCAATTAGGAGTTTTCTGAGCCATATCTGCTTTACTTTAATGCAAAAGTCTGCATGCTGGTTTTAGTTAAATATATTTTAATTCTTTCACTGCTGATATTTTTGCTCAGCTTTGTGCTGTTGCAAAGGGTTATAATAGGTCACATCTTTGGGGTCTATTGGCTTTGCCAATGCAGATGCCACTAACTTAAAAAGAGTAAGAGAAAAAGGTGCCATGACACTATTGCTGTTGCCAGTTGTTTCATTCTGTAGCCGTTCACAAGCATCACCAATTATGCACATGCTTAAAGAATGACTCTGGAACCTTTTTTCTTTATTTATTTACGAACCAAAAATGGCGAATTCCTGTTCTTCAGTTCGAAAGCACAAAAGAAAAAGATAAAAATGACCAGACGTGTTGGAAGGCGATGCATAAGTGAATGTGTGAAGGGTAGGAAAAAAGCGGCATATGTAGGCGAAAGCAGCACAGTGAGTGGGGAAATCACACGATGAAGAGAACAACACAGAGCATGGGAAGCACAGTGAGAACATATGGGAGAGAAAGCAGCATACAAGGAGAAAGCAACGTGGTGCGAAGCGCATGAGGGAGCGAGAGCAATATAGAGATTGTTAGGAATTTAGCAGAAGCAACATGGAGAAAGGGCTGATATTTGGTGGGGATGAAGCATATGAGAGAGAGCACTAAAAACACATGCCCTCTCATGGAGTGTTAAACTGAAAAAGGTGTTCCTTAAAAATTAGCAGTGGGCGGATACAAATCAGCCAATCAAAAAGAAACTAAGAGTTTACGGTCCAGATAAGGAAGAGTAAATGAAAGTGACAATGAAGCCAACCAATGATAAGAAAGGGACAAGCGGTAAACCCTCTCTAAGCTCACAATAAGTCCTTCGACCCAGACAGCTTCCACTATTAGGGAGGCAAGACACAAAAACTGTCATTAGGTTGTTAAAACATAAGTGCTGCTTTGGTCTCTTTTAGCAACCATACAAACTAGAGGGCATATTTATGATGATTTTGCATCGCCCTTGTGCAAAGAAAGGGGGTGCAAGGGTGACAGAAAACCTCAGTCAGATTTATCAAACCACAGAAGGCCAACTTGCATGGCCCTGAGAGGCTTGATAAGTCTGGAGTAACACAAGGTAGTGCACATCGCAGCCTTGCATTTATCTACACTGGTAAACCTCGGAATGCATTAAAATGCTATGCCTTTGTTTCTACTTAACTTAGAAAGAGGGAAATGCCACTGAGGATTGTTTTTGTGCATGAAGGTGCTCCATGGTGCAAGGTGTTTGCGTAAGGCAGTACATTGTGCGACCGGCCCAAGGAGAGGACAAGAATGTGACATATCATGTTAAATAAGGCACATTCCTGCCCTTTCACGCAGCACAAGGTGGCTTGCTGTGCTGTGTGAGTCAATGATAAATCTGCCCCTATATGCTTTTTTCAGAACATTAAAGGCTATGTATTATTGCAGATTCTGCATCAATATTTTATTGCAGCTTCACTTCTCACTTCATTCATATCAGGATCCCCATTAGACCCAGCCCCGCATAGCATTCTCATGAAAGGCTTTTTTTTCGGTCCAAGCTAACATGCTCACCTGCTCTCTACAGAGCGGTGTGGTGCCATCTGCCTGGAAACACGCAATTGTGACACCACTCTCAAAGAATCCATCTTTAGACCCCACACAAGCAGAAAACTATAGACCTATTTCTTTGCTGCAGGGTGTCAGTAAAATAGTTGAGAAATTTGTTAATAAAAATCTCTTCTTATTTTTTGGTGGATCCGGGAATCTTATAGTCCACTCAAACTGGCTTCTGTGCAGGAATTAGTACAGAAACAACTCTTAGCGGTTGACAAAGAGCTCAAAAGAATTCTGAATCAAGGCGGCTCTGCCACAGTTATATTATTGGACTTTTAAGCACCACCTTCAATACAGTGCCCCACAACCTACTAATCCAGAGACTGAAGGAAATTTGTGTTACGGGAATGGCTCTTAAGTGGTTTGCCTCATTACTTAACAACAGAAGCTTCAAAGTCTACAAGGAATCATTCTGCTCAGACTTACAGGTACTGGAACATGGAATGCCACAAGGCTCTTCATTGATCCCTACGCTGTTCAATCTGTATGTTCACCCACTTGCAGATATTATAAATGGGCACAGTTTTTCAATAGTCATATGCTGACACACAGATCATCAACCCCAGATACAGCAGCACTCTCCAAACAACTAAATACTTGCTTGAAGCAAGTAACTGACTGGATGTCTAGTAGCAGCTCAAAGCTAAATGGGGATAAAACCAAGGTAAAAAGGAGGTAATAACCACTCCAATTGGACTGCACTATGCTCGCCTGACTCCCTAGGATGCCATGTTCCCAGAAAAGCAGAGATTAGAAGTCTTGGTATTTGAATCAATAGTAACCTCACTACAGAGGTTCAAGTGAGGAAACTAGCCGCCAACTGCTTTGGCCTGCTCAGAACTCTTAGGAAGGTTCTAAACTAGATATCTTCTGACTTCCGCAAAATGGTGGCCCAGGGACTTGTCCTTGCCTGCCTGGACTAAGGGAAGTCATTATATCTGGGCAGTCCTCTTTTTTGTGGTTAAAAGACTCCAAGCGGTCCAAGCGGTCCAAGCGGTCCAGAATCCTGCAGCACACAATCTGCTAAAAATCCTGAAATACCACTCTGTCACCTCCACTCTGGCACCCCTTCACGGGCTGCAGGTATCCAAAAGAATACAATTCAAATCTCTTTGCATAGCTCATCGGGCTAGGCACAACTAAGGCCTACAATTGCTACAGTGGCTGATAAGCCCTTACAAAAGACCTTTACGATCTGCTGATCAGAGACTTTTTACGGTGCCTATGGTCAAGAAAGCAAGGAGTGGTGGATGCTCGTTCGCCTACTTAGCATCCAAACTCTGGAACACGCTGCCATTATGATTCAGAAAGATTACAGAGGAACTCTGTTTTAGGAAACAGTTGAAGACATACCTATTTGAGTTATACACCTCTTATCAAGGGGGAGTATGCAATTTACATGACAATTAGCGCTGGGAGACCCGTTTAGTAGACATGCGCTTTACTGCCTAGTACAGTATGACGTAGCCTGACGATATAAGGAATAACTTTATTGCATTTCTCAAATGAACAAACATAAATCCTGGAACTCCAACAAAGGAAATGTTGCCCTGGATGTCTGGACTCTGGCAATGCCAAATTTGTGCAGGTTTTCTTACAAAATGTAGCCTTCCATTTAAAAATGTTATTAAGTAGTTTTTTTAGTGCAGACATATCACAAAACCGTGACAGAATCACTGTTTATGGTGCACTGTACATTTGATGACTTATCAAAATTAGGACTTCATGAAAAATGGAAAATCTATATATTTTCTAATTTTATACAACTAGTGATTCTTTTAATATAAGCCAGACCTCCTTGCTCGGACAGTCTGCCTAGTGGAACACTGAGTATGACACTGTTCAGCTTTTTAGCATGTTTTCCTCCAAAACACAGTAATTTCATTCAATTTCTCTTGTGCAGGAACACATCCCTAATAAGGCTTGAACCCCAGCTTTGTTTCTTAGGGATTTCTGAGCTTTGGGCACCAGACATGTTTGGGTTTTCTAAAAGTTCAGGGTGCCCACAGGTTATAAACTAGGTGCAGTATATTTTGAAAATTTGGAAGTCAGCTGCAAGTGAAGTGCCAGATTAGGATACTTGTCTTCTGGTCGTAGGTATCAACACTAAACTGTGTATAAACATATCACAACAATACATTTTTTTATATTTGCACATTATAAGGTTTTCACCGCTGGATGCTAGAAGGCATATGCCTTAATTGGCTGGCTGGTACAATGTGCTGAACAACACATTTTCAACCTTTTTTCTACAAAGCATGGTATTTTCCTTCAGTATTCCACCCACAGGAACATACCTCTTCCAAGGGATGACACAAAGTTTTGTTCTCTTACATGTTCTGAATGTGGGGTATTCAGACTTGGTTTGCTTTTCTATTGTTTTGAGCAGGGATCCACACTCTCGCCACCATGGAATGTTTTTGATGTGGAATAGCACTGGCAATGTCTACAGTATTTAGAAAAAGAGTTGTCGGCCCCCTGGGGAGCCTACTAATCCAAGACATTTTGGAAAACTAGAGGCACCGGGGAATCCTCGATGATGTGGCCTGCATTAATTCACAACACATTTTATTAACCAGAATCTACTCAAAATGTCAAAGTATGAATAGAAAATCATGATGTGTTCTATTTTCTGTCAAAGAAGACTCCAGAGCTTCTGGTAAATGACAGAATATTGTCTATTTGGGAAAAACAATGACAATGTACTGAGTTCACACAGTCACATATTTGGCTTTCTTCTAAGGTACAATACCCTCCCCCAAGATGTAGGGGAACACTGAGTGGTAGAAGTATTGCTGTTTCCCTCACATTCCTGAACTTTCCTTTACAGAAATGTGAAAAAATGTGTTTTAACAAATGTTTGAACTGTGTAGGGAATTCTGGGTTACAAAAAGTGGTAGCATCCTGCTATGCCACACAACCCAGAATTTCCCAAAGTATCTATGGTCAGAAGTATCTGGGGTTGGTAGGTTTCCTAAGTGTGAGCTTACCCTTGGGCCCAGATGTATCATTTCTGAGGTAAAGAAAAAGTTCAGACAGCATCCAGGCTCCTCACTGGGGCATGGGCATGTGTGTCTGTGCCCCAGCAAGGATCACCTAGCAATTGAAGGGGCACAGATGCACAGCTCCTTTCTGTCAAGGTTGCACTAACACAGTAATCTGGATCTAGAGGGAGGTATGCTAATATCCTCACTTCCCTGGACCCACTAGTGACCATGCAAAGGATTAGTATGCTGGTCAAAGGTGCATCATGGGTAAGAGAAATGGTACAACAAAGGGAAAAACAGACACTGGCGGCCTCAATTACAAGCGGCCTGCATTGCCAGTGCATCACTTTTTTGACACACCTGTGGTGCAGGCTGCAGGGCCATATCTACAAGGCTACCCAAAGCAACTTTGTGGGGCTTTACGTGACCCTGTAGAAATAGCCCCTTTTCACACATTAGTCTGCGAAAGGGGTGTTCCATGGGTGTTGCTGGGAGTGTTCCCATGCGACACCCATGGAATCTGACGCATTCCTATAATTACAAGGTTTCATAAACCTGGGAATGCATCAGGTTCCTACCCCACCACACGGTTGGTGTCAGGGTGACGCAACAGTGAGAAATAACATTATTTCTCCCTGTTTTTTCCTTTTTCGTATGTGTGTTGCGTTCTGCAGCACACATAGAAAGAGGAAAACATCTCCCATGATTGTTTTTCCGCAGGAACGTGTCCCTTCCTCCAGAAAAACAATCATCCCTGCAAAGTAGGCATCCTTGCATCATTGTGCAAGGGTGCCTGTGTTGGCGCAAGGCAGAAATTAGTGCAGCAGTACAGGGGACAAGAACAGGAATGTGCTGTGTCTTTTAGATACAGTGGATTCCTGCCCTTTTGTTTTGTTGCAGGGCAGCACAGGGAGAAGGCTTGCAACACTGCTCTGCACCAAAACTTGGTAAATGAGGCCTTGGAAACTTTTGGCTTTGTTTGATCTTTCTTCCTGTTGGTGGAGGTGTGGATATTTACAGCAAGAGAATACGGTTTCAAATCGTAGCAAAATTACAATTCATTGATACAGCCACATCACATGATATATCTCAGAACAGTCTTTCCTAATTGGTGAGGGTATTGAAAACTCTACCATTTCCTAGAGGTGAAACAAAGGAATAATCTTTAGAAACACTAAATAGAATACTCTGGGCTATAATGAGTGTTCTAGCCCCTGTGATTTGAATAATCTAAATTTGCACATTCCATTATCTGCAACATAATGAATATGTTTTGAGCATTATGTGTTTCACTGCTAATCAAATGCATTCACTTTCTATCACTAGTAATACCTCACTACCACATGAGTCAAGTGAAATAAAGTCTACAACAGAAGTTCATAGGGCTAAGAATGGATGCAGTACTGAGTTCATATTATTTGACAAGATGCCTCCAGTGTAAAGTTTAGTTACACTGTTTAGCATATACAGCAGTGGCTTCAGGATAGAGACTTCACAAATTCAATTCCAAACATAAAGACACACAACTGAATTATAGAACTTAGGGGGTCATTCCGACCTCGGCGGTCTTTTCAATAGACCGCCGAGGGACCGCCGTACGGAAGACCACCAGTGCTGGCGGTCTTCCGCACGGGCCATTCTGACTGTTGGCAGCGCTCCACCCGTTTCCGGACGAAGAGCCGCCAACAGCCATACTGGCGGCAGGCGGGGAAGTGGAGGTAGCTCCACCTCCACCGCCACGCCAACAGAACACCGCCCAGCGAATCACGACCTGTGAATCGCTGTGGCAGTGTTCTGTTGGCGTGGCGGTGTCGGCTGAGCTGCCCGTTCCCTCCCGGAGGATCACCAGGAACAGGTAAGGTGATCGTCCGCTAGGGAAGGGGGGTGGGGGGGGTGTTGTGAGTTGTGTGCATGCATGGGGGTGTGCGTGTGTGTATGTTGAGGGGGCGTGTGAATGCGTGCATGAATGCGGGGGGTGTGTGTATGTGCATGAATGCGGGGGTGTGTGTGTATGTGCATGAATGCGTGCATGAATGCGGGGGTGTGTGTGTATGTGCATGAATGCGTGCATGAATGCGGGGGGTGTGTGTATGTGTATGAATGCGTGCATGAATGCGGGGGGTGTATGTGCATGAATGCGTGTATGAATGCGGGGGGGTGTGTGTATGTGCATGAATGCGTGCATGAATGAGGGGGGTGTGTGTATGTGCATGAATGCGTGCGTGTATGTGTGTGTATATGTTGGGGATCGGGGTGGGGGAAGGGGGTTCCTGCGACCTTTTGGGGGTGGCAGGGGTGGTGGGGGGGGTAGGGGAGGGAGTCGGGGTGGGGGTTGGGGGTGGGGGAGACCCCTATCAGTGCCAGGGAAGGGATTCCCTGGCACTGATAGTGCTTACCGCCATGGATTTCATGGCGGTCCCAAACCGCATGAAATCCATGGCGGTAAGCCGGGGTCAGGTGGGTTGGAATACCCCCCGCGGTATGTGACGACCGTCGGGCAGTCGCCGTGGCAGTCGGAACGGTGAAGCGGCGGCTGGCCATGGCGGTAACCGCCATGGTCAGAATACATGAAAAAAGACCGCCAGTCTGTTGGCTGTCTTACCGCCGCTTCACCGCCGACCGCCACGGTTGGAATGACCCCCTTAATCTCTTTTGCAGATTTGTGAATCCATGTCACTCTGATTAGCTGGCCATCACACAAAAATCAGTTGTGGCTGCTCTTACCTAACTCTGAGCTCCATTTTGTGAAAAATAAAAAACAATAGGGGCTAATTGGGGTACTGTGACCTCAGACCCATATAGTAGGCCCTAAATGGAATTCCACAGCATTAAAACAAATATTTTAAAAACTGATTTTTATTTTGGGATTCACACAGCTGGATTTGTGAATCCTAAACGGGTCTCAGGGTCTGCAAATCCAGCAAAGGCAATACCTGAAAAAAAATGTTTTTAAGAATTTGGTGTACTACAACTGCATTTGGCCAACCCCGCTGTGAATGGCCTTCAGCCACGTGCAGTGCTGGTTGGCTACAAAGCCTGAATGTGTTCAGCACCACCCGTGTTAGTCTGAGCCAGTCCCTGGCCGAAGGCTGTGCAAAGTGGGGGTTGGCTGCTGCAGTCATCCCCTGTTTAGCCTGGTTGAAGGCTGTGAGGATAAGCTGTGTGTTATAGGTTAGGCACAGATCATTGCTAGCTGCAGGGCCTGGACAAAGATTAGGCACTGCTTACATTCTTTGCTGCAAACGGCTAAGGTCTGTGCACAGAAGGGTTGGCTTGTGCTTTGTAAAACAACATCCTTGATGATATTACTTATGACATCTCAAATAACATCATTAATTACAGCACCAGTGACATCATGTATGAAAGTGCTGTTGACACACTGTGAAAGTAAACAATTAAAACAAAAAAATGCAAAGGACCTTAGAGCCAAGCCTTAAGGGCATCATACACTGCGCATGGCCAATAGTCGTACATAGTGGAATTGGCTCCTCACAAAGAATTGAGTGCAGGGCCTGGCCAACTTGTCAGGCTTTTGAGTTAATACCCTCTCTGTAGGGGTGAAGATTGTGTGCAGCTGGAGTTGGCCACTGATAAACGTTCGATGCAGTTCCTGACTGAAGACCAGGCTCGGCAACGAATCACCACTGCACACAGTTGAAGGTTGTGATCAGTGAGTATTGCTCACCTCTGTAGGGTACGGCACATGGTCCAGCAATAGAAAAGGGCCAGAGGCTAAACCCCCTGAACATAGTCAAAAGCCATATGCAGTAAGGGTTACACTTGGCTAAAAACCATCTTTAGTAGTAGTTGGGCCTTTTAGAGGGTTGGGCTCAGAGTCTATCTGTAGGTCAAGCCCCTATTGTGCTCAGCTGAAAGCCATGCGCAGCGGGGTTGGCTGACTCTAGTTAGTTGGCTTTTGGGCCTGGCCAAATGATAGGCTCTTTAACCAAACCCCACTATGCACAGCGAAAGGTCATGCACAAATTAAGGTACTCGTTCATAGAGGTTTAGGCACAGGATTTGATCCTGTGGCTAAAACCCTTCTGTGCACCAATGGCAGAGTATTGGTAAGTTTGGATGCTGGTATGTGTGATGACTTAATGATGTTATTTGAGATGTCTTTGAAGGAAAGATGTTTATTAGTTGAGGTGGAATGGCTTCCAGCACAAGTAATAATCGATCAAACATTTAAAGAGCGTGGCAAAATGCCTGTGAGGGACTCGAGGTGCTGGAGCTGTATTCTGCTGTGTGGACGTATGATTATTCAAACATCCAGGTCTTTAGTTCTCTTGTAAACTGCAGGAGTGACTGTGCGTTCCTGAAGTGCAGGGGGAGGTTGTTCCTAGCCTTGGCTACCAGGTGCAAGAATAAGCGTACCCTGCTGTTGGCTCGATGGATCTGTGGAATGTGTGAGAGGGTGAGGGAAGCTGATCAGGTGTGTCTGGTCGGTTGGTGGAAGGTCAGACATTTGTTGATGTATGCTAGTCCTTCATTGTGCAGGCCCTTGTGGGTGTGGGTCAGCATCTTGAGCTGGCATGTCTTCTGAATCGGGAGCCAGTGTAGTTTCTTAAGATGGTGTGTGATGTGGGTCCTTCTGGGGAGGTCGGGTATGAGTCTTGCTGCTGAGTTCTGTCCTGTCTGGAGTCCCTTCATGAGGTGTGCAATGTTTCCTACGTAGGGCGGGTTTCCGTAGTCTAGTCTGCTGGTGATAAGGGCCTGCATGGTGTTTGATGGGAGACACCTGAAAATCTTGCAGAGCATGCGACCAGTGTGGAAGGAGGCAAATGAGATTGCATCAACTTGTTTCTTCATGGATACCTTGCTATTCAGAAGGATGCCGAGGTTGTGGGCGTGGTCTGTTGGGGCGTGGGGTGTGCCGAGTTCCGTGGGTCACCATGTGCCAGTCCATGGCGAGATGTTGTTCCCAAAGATGAGGACTTCCATGTTTTCTGTGTTGAGTGTGAGACAGTTATTCTTCATCCAGTCTGCGATGTTCATCCTGCATCTGTGACAGTTAGCCTTTGTGGTGGAGGGATCTTTGGACAGTGAGAGGATCAGATGTGTGTTGTTGGCGTAGGAGATGACGTTGAGTCCATCTGATCTGACAGTGACAGTCAGGGGGTTGCCAAGGGTAGATGTTGAAGAGGGTTGGGCTGAGAGACGATCCTTGGGGGACTCCACAAATGATCTTCTTTGGCTCTGAGGTAAACAGTGGGAGACAGATCCTTTGGGGTCTGCCGGTGAGGTACAGGCAGTTCATTCGAGGGAGTTTTCTTGAATTCTGATGTGGTGAAGTCTGTTGATCAGGATGTACTGCCGATGGTGTCAAACACGGCGGACAGGTCCAGGAGGGTGAGGGCTGCTAAAGTAACTACTTTGTTAGGTCCAGTCAAAGGTTTCAATATTTAAAACCCGCACTCAAGACAGAGCAAAAAAGTGTAAAGCATTAAGAAGTACCAAAACAGTTAAAAAGTGAAAAACACAACAATAACAAATCCCACTACAATGTATTAACAAAATGGGTAACATTTAATGTACAAAATGATATAAATTCAATAAGGGAAACCAGAGTTATGAACTTATGAAATTTAGGTTAAAAGAGTGCCAAAAAGAGCAAAGCTCCAATGATGGTCAACGGTCACAGTAGCCCGGAATCAATAGCCTACCTCAATGGAGTACATGTCTGATACACCAAGTAGATGGGCCTGAAAGCACCCTTTGAAAGTTTGAAAAAGTTTTCAAGTCCCTAGGGCCTGAGTTAGATTTTGGCGGATGGGATTACTCAGTCACAAACGTGACAGATATCCTGTGTGCCGTACCACCATTCCGTTATATCCTATGGACACCTTAATACAGTGGAAGGGATATCCGTCATGTTTGTGATGGCGTAACTTCCAGTAAGATACTTTTCACAGACAGTCCACTCTAGAGCAAAATGTTTTGAAGAAGTTCTTAAGCTCTATTTGGCGCCCAAACAACCACAGGGCTACTTTCAAGGCTTGAAGTGCACATAGAGATTTTCTGGGTGTCAGCAGAGGGAAATGGCCAAGTACTGCTCAGGTGCAGTTGACAGTGGTCAGCTAGGGCTATTCACAGGAATGCCCTCTGGAGATGTTTTATGTTTATGTAACCACCCTTATGATACTTTGAGATCTTTGTGTCTTTGGATTTCAAGTGGAAGGAGGTTCAGCCTCCTCAGGTCCTTCTCATAGGTCAAAGATGCCAAACGCAGCAGGTTCAGTCCACTTGGTATCCTTTCACAAGTTCAGCAGTGTTCTGAAAAAGGCTGTATGAGCCTCCACCTTTGTAAGGTTTAGCAGCCTGTGGGTGGGGCACACAAAGACACTAATAGTTCCTCTCTGACCAGTAGATTAAAGGGCCCCAAGCCCTGACCTATTTACATTTGCAGTACATCTAGTTTACTTTACTCCAATCAGACCCAAAATGGCATGTATCAGTGCATTTTCAAGATAGCACAAGTTTTTGGCCACACTAAACTTGAGCTCTAAGGGTTGGGGGTAAGTGTGTGGTGGGTAAACTATGGTAGTGCTAGTGTCCTCCTACATCTAATGCTAAAATCTATTTTGAAACTGGCACTTTACCAAGAAACCCAGAGACAGGCGTCTGGTAGGACAAAAGCAGAGTTATTCAGCAACTATATGAATATCGAAGAACTGCCCTAGCATCCTGTTTGCAAGAATTGTCTTAGCATCATGTTTGCAAGAAGTGTCTTGGCATCCTGTTTGCTCCCTTTGAATGTGGCAAAATTGTTTACAATTGCTTCATCCATGTCATGCAGGATTTGACACAAGGGTGTAAAAAAAAAGGGCTCATCTTCCACACTTCATATTCATATTCTGCACCTGAGTTAAGAGGAGTCATCCCTCCCCATTAAGGTCAGCCTATTTTGTGCTCCTGGGATTATTTTCACACCCTGTCCACAGCTAGTTCAAGGCTGAGCACTGAGTGTGGGTAGCTTGACAGCAAATGCAAGTCAGCCTCCTGAAAACTTAGGCAGGTAATGGTAAACTTTCTAAAGGTTATGTTTCCTTAAGATTTCTTGAAAATCCACCTTCAACACTGAATTTAATTTTTAATAACTATTAACAATAGTGGATTATTTAGTTTAGCTGGTTCTTTCCTGAGTTTGCAGTATTAATATTTTACTCTGCACTCTGTTTTTTTACTTAGGACAGCTAGGCCACAGTGAATATAGCTTTGTGGACGGGGAGTCGCACAAGCGCACTTACAAGATGGCTGCCTCCCATTAGCTGTCCCCGATGCCCACATTTTCAACAATATTTTCAGTAAATAAATGCTAGCATGACTTGGTCATTTTAACCCATATGATGATGTGAAGTCAACAAATCGTGGAGAGTGTTTTGCTGATAACTTGAGGCTGTTTTTTATTCCTGTGGACTCTCCTGTGCATCCTCACTGGTCTCCAGGGTCCTTCTCTACCAAAGTACCAGTCAGGGAGGCAGAACTACAGTAAGGAAAGGGGGTGGCTTTTTCTGGTGAATTTCTTTTTACCTTTTAGTCTTTTACCTTTTATTTTTCTGTTTCCTTGGAATTCCTGCAATATTTTATTAATATGGGAGGAAAAAATGTGTAGAACAACAAAAGCAAACAAACCACTTCTCCTCCACCAGTGAATTAAAAAATTGGGGATACTAATGAACCTTCTTTATCCACATTATTGAAGGAATTACAAGCGGTTTGTTGTAATACAAAACATATTGCAATAGAAATCAAAGATATTCAAAAAGATATGGCAAGTCTCTCTATGAAAGTCTCTGACACTACAATAAAAATTCAAGATAACAGAACCACAATTGACAGTATTATGCCTATCACAGAAAAAAGTTATACCGATGTCTGATCTCTTACTTGATTTGGAAATCGCAATCTGAAATATAATTTAGGCATTTTAATTTGCCAGAGGATGTAGAAAGCAATGACGGCAGGCATTATCTGGAAAATACCTAGTCTTCTGCATTTGAAGTTCCAGGAAAAAGTTTAAATTGATAAAGTGCACAGAATTCTATCACATCGTAATCCAGGTCATACCAAACCTTGTCAGGTAATTTTTGAAGTACTTTGTCATCATCATTTAGTAATGATACAAAAGGTGGCAAGAGAGGTCTCATCTTTCATGGTAAATGGAAACAAAATTTTCATCCATCAAGATCTCACCAAGGAAACAGTTAATATCTGCAAACAGTTTACAGCGCTTAGACTATAACTAGTAGGCTCTGCTTTTTAAACATGGCATTTTGATACATCTACAATGAGAATTGAGAAAGGCAGTTTTTCCAAGTCACTTCAATGTCCCCATGATCTTTGTGCCTTTTCGGATCAGCATTCTTCGCTCTCCATGGATTTGAATATGACTGATACTTGAAACTTTTTGTCAATTTTTTTCAAATAGCTAGCCTACTTTACGAATTTCTTTATTGGTGCATTGCTCCTACAAGTCATCTTACATATGCATGTGTGATGCTGAAACCTTACTTATGTATTTTTATCTTCTTTTATATGTCAGTGTCTTTCATTCTTCGCTTTGTTTCATTCATTTAGAGCTACTTTTTATGACCGTTGAATGTCATTATCTTTCTTTTATCAATATGGCTAACGTTGATAGAATTACAATTGCTTCTTTTAATGTTAAAGGTTTAAGGCACCCTGTAAAACATGTGATTTTCTAGATTATCAAGTTAGACATAAAGCAGATATTTGTCTACTCCAAGAGACCTATAAATGATACCATTTTAACATATATTATTAAGAAATTGGTGGGTAATGTTATTTCTTCCTCTGCGGTTTACAAAAAAAATGGACATGCTAACCTGTTTGCTGAAAAACTTCATCTCGAACTACTAAATACATATTTTTATGCTGATGGTCGTTATCTTATAGTCAAAATTTAAATTGAAAATACTGTTTTACATTTAATTAATGTTTATGGTCCAACAAAAGATGAGCCCAATTTTGGTCCCTCTTCACATCAGAAGTACTCAATTTAGGTAATGCTCCACTTAATAGTGGAGGAAATTTTAATCTAATATGTGATCCCCTGTTAGACAGAACATCTTTAACTAAATATCATCCTCCTACAGCTTTTTTTTATTCTCAAATCATTTTTAAACTTACTAAACTAGTAGATATCTGGTGCCTATATAACCCTACAGAAAAAAACTTTACCTTTTTTTAGAATACTCATCTTTCCTACTCTCAAGTTAATTATTTATTATCCCGTCAAATAATTAATTCAGCCTTTGACCCTATTATTCATATTATTGATATTTTTGATCATGCGCTCATTTCCTTTGTTTTGCAACTTGACTCCACTAAATAGTCTCAACTTAGATGGTGTATGAATGTGGATATTGCCTTAAATGACAATGATAAATCAAAATGTTTATCTGCTATACCTGACTAGTGTACTTTTAATCAAGAAGGTTCTATCTCAGTTATAAATCATTGGGACACATTCAAACCTTACACCAGAAGTGCAACCATATCTAGTATGGCTCATGAAAATAAGTTATTCAATTCTAAACATAAAGAATTAGACAAGGAAATTGCTGAGTATGAACATCTTTTTTATCTCTTCCAATGATATATCTTATAAATTACAGTTACAAAAAGTACATAATTAATTAAACTCCCTCTTAAGTAAAAGGGCTGGTATTCAAATTTCTAATAACAAAGCTCCATTTTGTTTCTGTGCTAACAGATTGCAAAGGCTTTTAGCAAATTACCTTGGTATAAAACATGATAAAAATCAAATGAATATAATTCATGGTTCTAATGGGAACATTGCTGTAACACACAAAGACATTGTTAATCTTTTTTTGGATTATTACTCAATTTTATATAGCAATACTACTTCCACAAATACCTTTAGCATTGATACATTTTTAGAATTTTGTGGTTTACCTAAAATTTCTTCATCAATTAGAGATAAACTAGATTTAATGATCTCTCTTGAAGAGACTAAGTCAGTTATTAAATCCCTTAAATCACATAAATCCTCTGGACCAGATGGTATCCCAGCTGAATTTAATAAGGAATGTTCTCCCCTGTTTCTACCACATCTACGTATAATATTTCCTCACTTTAGTATTACTGGACCTACCTCTGGATCTTTCACTGAAGCATTATCGTTCTCCCAAAACCCAATAAGGATCTTACTAAAGTATCAAACTATCGTCCTATGTCTTTATTCAATCAAGGTTGTAAATTTTATGCCAATATTTTAGCAACCAGAGTATCCTATATTTTGGATAATGTTCTTCATGTTGATCAATCCAGATTTATGAAGTTTAGACACTCTGTGAACAACACTAAATTATTATTCGATATGATCGAAGCTAGTCTGTTCTTTTCTCTTCCATCCTGAGTCCTGGCACTTGATGCTGAAAAAGGCCCTTTAGCTTTATTTATTTTGTACCTTTTTGGTATTTAATTTTGCCAGTTCATTTATTTGCATGGTATCAGCATTATATTTAGGTCCTTCTGCCAGAAATGTATTATTGGCAACAGTTCGATAAATTTTAACCATAATAGAGGCATCAGACAAGAATGTCCCTTATCCCCATTTCTTTTTCTTCTGGCCATTGAACCCCTACTCACTGTTATCACGAATACTATTGAAACTGAAGGGTTTTGTATCAAAGATCTTGCTATTAAAACCTCAGCATATGCTGATGATGTGTTGGTCTATATTTGTAAGCCCAAATCTTCTAATCCTCCTCTGTTAAATCGAATTCAAAATTACTCTCAGGTGTCAGACTACAGTTTAAACACTAATAAACAGGAATTCTTCCTATAAATGTCCACTGTACCCCAGATATGCTTCCTAACAAAGATATTATACGACAAAACACAAAACTTAAATATCTAGGTATTCTATTTTCTCACTCTTTTCAACAACCACTTAAGTTGAATTATGATGACATTATTAAACATATTAAAGATACATTTCTTTTATGGTCCTCTTTACATTTATCTTGGTGGGGGAGAATTGATTACATAAAAATGGTCATTGCTCCTAAAATATAGTATCTTCTTTTTATAATTCCCGCTCAACTTCCTCTTAAGTTCTATAAAACTGTAGATAAACTCATATCTAATTTATTTGTAATAACAAAACTCCTTGTATCAGTTATAAAAAATTTAAAGTCACTACGATTAATGGTGGTTTTGGTTTGCCTGATTTCCTTAAATATCACAAAGCATTCATTTTAAAACAAAGCTCTTTCTGGTTCACTCATATAGATTCTGATAAATCACCTTCGTGACTTTGTATAGAACAAAGACTGGTACCACCCTTTCCTTTACTAGCACTGCTAAATATATCTAACTTTTTCCTTAAATCATCGGCTATTCTTAAATCTGCTAAACTAATTATGCAAGACTTAGATTCGTTTTTTCAATCCCTAGTGTCACTTACTTCAAATATGTCACTATGGTAAAACCTATTAATCAAACTTGTTTGAATAGCAACGCTTTGGCAATCTTGGATGATGGCTGGTCTTATTTACTTATAACATATTTATCATCATAACACTTTTTTATCTTTTGAGTAATGGCAACAAAAAATCCATTTACCTCCTTCTGAAAGTTCCAAATATTAACTTTTGCATAATCCTATCCTTGATTCATTCCCTAATAATCTACCGCAAAGTGACTCCTCAGATCTACAAATTTATATTCAAACAATAGCTGCATCTCTACAAGCTGTTCAAAATTTTATAAAAATTTGACAATTTTGAAGGTGATAATATTATCTCTTTTTCGACATTTTGAAATAAAGAGCTAAACACCTCTCAGTCTCAGGATGTATGGAAGAAAATTTGGTTGAGTAATATTTCTGGCTGGCTTCCTGTTACTTTGTACCAAACCAACTAATTTATACAATTTGTTTATGGACTCCTTAAAGGTTGTTCAATGCAGAGCTTTTAAATTCTCCAAATTGATAGCTTAGCAATATGAATTCAGGCTTTCTTAGACATATGTTATATGAATGCAATATCGTCTATAAATTTTGGAAAGAAGTATAGGATATTATTACAAAGGTATGTAAAATTTCAGCTAATCCTTCTTATGATATATTGATTTGTAAACCTATCTCACTTTCAATGAAAATGTCTGATCTCAATCACAAATGACTATACTTTCTTATATCTGCTGCCTTAAAATAATTACTACTAACTGGAAAAATGCTTCAGCACTATCAATCCCCCCTTGGTGGTCATTAATAATTTTTATTAGGTGTGGAGCAAGTTTAACTCTTTTGGGTGTTATTCCTAATTTATCTAAATATCACTTATTTTAGAAACAATTGATGATTATATAACATTGTATTTATAAATAGTTTTCATCATTGGTGGTATAACTCACTCTAGTTAAGAGATTTGAAATATTACCTAAGTAGCTCTTCTCTAGTCATTATATACATTGAAGTTTATTTTCTCATTTGTATTTATTGTAGCCCATAGCAATGTTTAAATTTCTTGGTATTTCTAACAAATAATTAACGTTTTCCAATTTCAATATGTAGCTTTTCAGTGCTCTTCTTTGTATTATCTCTCTGTATATCATACGATTCAATAAAATCTTTTCAAAATAAAAAAAGAAAACAGCTGTTTGGGCCTTGTTAACATTCATTTTCTACATGCCCCACTTTTAAATACCATGCACCCTATCTTGTTCGCTACAATAGATAGGGATGACTTATTAATATTTAAAAGGAAGTTAGGTTATTTTACCAGGTCACACAGCGAGGTTACACTGCAGCAGTCAGGCTACAAAGGTAAGTGTGAATCCATGCTTAACTTGTCACATTAGTTTATGGCACAGTGAGTGCTGTAGTTCACAAGTGACATCTATCTTTCCGTGCCATGGGTGCAGTTTCTACACCATACACTGTAGCCTTATAGGACAGGTAAATACTTTAATCAGGCATGAATGAATTTCTGCATATTTTAGGGGTCATGGCACAAACAATGGACAGCAGTGCCCTAACTGTACAGAGCTTAAACACATGCAATAAAATTCAGCCAAATATTTGGGTGGTCACTCAAAAGGGTCCTTTGTTTTCAGTCATCAGTGACATCATTTAACATGGGTTAGGTATGTATGTAGAACAGCATTTACCCTAGGAGATATCTTGCTCCTAAGACCTATCAAGTGATCCAAATAGCCCTCACTAGAGCATCAAGTTAAGATGTTAAGATTTTTTAAAAGAAGGAAATAGCCAAGTTTTCAAAGCGTTCCTAAAATTGTGTTGATTGTGTCAAACAACCTGCAGAAGGTGTACATGCAGCACTTTCCATTTGGTTGCTAACAGGTTATGAGTTATATGTAAGGTCCTAAGTAGTACCTCAAAGGATGCTAGGTATAATTAGGTTATCTAACTATAACTGGTGATTTTCAGTGACTTTTAGATTTTGATTTGTAAGATAACTGCACTTTAATTGTGTTTTTTCTGTTAATGTCTGGGTTTTTAAAGCATTTGTTAAGGTCCTATTACAAAAGAAAATCATAACTTCACTTAAACCCAGAGGGTTTATGTGATCCTGTAGCTGTTGTGTTTACCACATAACTATGGATTAATGACATACACCACTCAATTGCCACATATTTAGCATAACTTAAAAATAATTCTGCCAGATAAGGTGCCGCATTATTTATCTTTTTGCCACATAAATTAGATAATCTTGCTACATAATTTAATCCACCATGCCACACAACCTAAGTAGCAATGGCAATGATAAAGCAATGCAGAGTGTTTTGGGGGCTGCCAATAGGTTGATGAAATCCATATTCCACGGGGAACCATTAAAATGTTTCCATATTCCAGGGTTCTCCAAGCAATATGGGTTTTTGTACTCCTGGTAACATTTCTAAATAGTTGCCTCAGAAGTGTTCACATTTAATCCACTTCTACATAAAAAAACAAAGAAACAGTCAAATAGAAGAACTAGACAAAAGAGATATAAAGATGCCCACCGGATGGTCTAATAGGGTTTTATTTTCATATTAAGGAGGATCTAATGCAATATTCATTATCACTAATGAAGTAATTCATCAGAGAAATGTAAGACTTAGTAACCAATTAAATGCTGGTATAACAAGCAATGATCAAACACACGTTTGATCGCTGTTTTAGAGCGGCGTGTACATAAAACCATAAGAAAAAACAATATAAAATGTAAGTACGTGATTGGTATTCTGCAGTTCTATAGACCAGCAAGCATGAACATCATTTAGGGGTTGCCAGGGGTCGCAGCTGCGACCCCTGGCACTGTCTTTGGGACCCCTACTTTCAGAGGTGGCAAAATCAGGGCCAGGAGCACAATGGCAGTGCGTCCTTAGGGACGTCGGGGGAGGCTCCTTTCTCGTTGTTTTCTCTCATTTTTTTTACAACACTAAAAGTTAAGAAAATGTTTAATTATTCTCTTTTAGTGTAATACAAATACAATTAGCTGGACTATGGCCCTCACTGGCAGCTAAGGTAAGTAACAATTGCTTTTAAATTCGTGTTGTGTGTGTGCTTGAAGGCGAGTGTGTGCGTGAGAGAGAGTGTGTGTGTGTGTGTGTAAGTGTGAATGTGTGTATTTGTAAGCGTGTGTGTGTGTGTGTGAATGAAACTGAAGGTCAAACAGTGTATGATGTCACTTCCGCTGGTGAACTGACGTCAGTGAGGCTTGCACTTAAAAACAAATGACAATAAAAACTGCGTATTTCAGTGGCAGGAGACTTTTGAAAATTACCTCCAGTTAATCACATTTAAACGATAACCTCTTCGTGGAAAAAACATAAATCATATCTTGAAATCTCTGGTGGATTAAAACTATGCTGCGCAGTGATTCCTACCAGCAGATCAATAAACAAGGCGCAATTTATTTCCCAATGCCTTAGATATACATTTTTTAACTCCATTAGCATTTAGATGTTGCGCAGTATATGTTTTTTTTACTTTTACCGACATTTCCTGTACATTTCTACCCACACCATATCATTCACCGCTATTTGGCTGTTTCTGATTGGTGGCTTTTTGTTGCCATGCATGTGCGTGCCAGTCAGATGTCCCGGTTAAAGACCGTTAATCCGGAAACCTTTGAATGTTCCATTCTTATATTCAGAGCCAGTTGTAGCTAGCTGCACCTCCGCAAATAGTCACAAAAAGGCGTTAGATTACAACAAATCCCCTCTGAGATAGCCCTATCGCTATGGTAAAAGAGCGCCCAAGTGGTTCTGCCTTTCCTTACAGTGGAGTCGAGTCAACCACGGGTGGCTGTAATTTGAGAAACGCAGCAGACTCTAACGCTCTTTGGGCCAGATGTAGGAAACAGTTTGCATGTCGCAGACAGCGAATTTCGCTGTTTGCGACATGCAAACTGAACTTTGCAATGCACCTAAAAAGTTTTGCGATTCGGTAACCTGGTTACCGAATCGCAAAACGGGTTTGCGAGTCGCAATTAGGAAGGAGAGTCCCCTTCCTAATTGCGAGTCGCAGTGCAATACCAGACTGCTTTGTGACCGTGAACGCGGTCGCAAAGCAATCGCAGTTTGCACCCATTTGAAATTGGTGGTAACCCATTTGCAAAAGGGAAGGGGTCCCCAGGGGACCCCTTCCCCTTTGTGAATGGAACTGCAATTTTTTTTTCAGAGTAGGCAGTGGTCCTGCTCTGAAAAATTGAAAAATTGAAAAATTTCAACCAAAACGTTTCATTTTTCATTTTTGTAATGCATCTCGTTTTCCTTTAAGGAAAACGGGCTGCATTACAAAAAAAAAAAAAAAACCCTGCTTTATTAAAAAGCAGCCACAGACATGGTGGTCTGCTGTCCGCAGCAGGCCACCATCCATGTGAATGCCGCCACTCGCAAGGGGGTCGCAAATTGCGACCCACCTCATTACTATTAATGAGGTGGGCCTTTGCGACCCCCTTGCGAGTCGCAGATGGTGTCAGGGACACCATCCTACATTCCAATTTGCAACTTGCAATTTGCAAGTCGCAAATTGGAATCTACCTATATCTGGCCCTTAGTGTGTTTTAGGCCTGTCTGCACGAGGCTAATCCACCTGTGCAAGTAACAGCTCAAACCGTGCCACAGGAGGGGTGCGGGCCGCTTTTCCTCGCAAGCATCTCTTTAGCCGTCATCTGCCTCCATTACATACAGGAGGTTCCCAAGACACTGAATTTATCAATGGTGGTTGTACTCCTACCTGCATTCCATCTGCTTGACTCAGGTACAGCTGGATATTCAAGTAGTCAGGTCGGTTTTCCTGCCAGAGCTGGAGTGGGCATGTTAAAGAGAGCTTGAATTAATGAATGAATGAACCATCTGCAAGCTTTGGTATTCAGTCATGTACCTAAAAGGCAGATTTTTCAGGCTTCTAGCACACATTAGCATCATAGACATCTATACATAAAGCTCACGATAAACGGATATGCATGCCATATCGTGCTCGGAATGTTAAACATGGAAATATTTATCACTAGTTCATATTTTCTGCTCAATTTTTTTATCATTAGAACAAACAAGATGAAAATGCGTAGACATATGAGTGCAATGATGCTACTAACACAAGACATATTAAAGTTGTCATTGCATAAGACATTAAAAATAATGAAACAGCAGAACACAGAATCTAATGAGAATGTTTTGCAGAGAGAGTGTTTAGAATTGATTAATACTGAAAGCAGTAATACACTTCCATAGGAGTTCAGAAGCAACATGTTCTCGAAGTTATATGCAGAGCACATAGCAGGCTCCAGGCAGCACAAACTGTGGCTAGTTTAATACAGTATTTAAGTAGTGTGTAACTTTACCTGGGGAATCTGACTGTGCTAAACTGATCATACAGAGACTGGCGCACTCTTGTGAATCGCGAACTGCTTTTCACATTTTCGTTCTATGGCCCTGATCTCTGCATTTTCCGGTTTAAAATGTCAATGCGCTAATTTCATCAATGTGTTGGGTTTCCTCCACTCTCCCTGATTCGCTTCGTTCAAGTTAATAGGTTGCAGTCGAGCAAGGGAATACCTGATTAGCGAAACAAGGAACAATGCCCTTTAAAAATTGATATCCAAACTAGGAACAGTATGTAATTAAATCAAGGGTTATATATATATATATGATCAACAATCTATTCGTTCGGAGCAAAAGCCGGTATAAACTTTGTTTTGAAAAAGAAAAAAAAAACTCACTTTGTTTTGATTTCAAAAATGCAAAGTGCTGCATACAAACCGGCCAACTGGGCCAAATATATATATTTATTTATGTAATATATATATATATATATAACATATATATATCACAAAATATGATGACATTGATATTAGACTCAATACGAAAACGTGACATGTCTGCAGAAAAAGTTACTCAGTACATTCATTTCGCACTCATAAACCAGCCAGGCAATCTAGGATCTCGAACGCATGCCCTGTCGCACGTGTTCTGTTTCTAACACCTTCCCGTATCTGCTTCGCAAATGCGAGATGCCAAGAGTTTTTTTTTAACCCTGTCAGGAATATCACTGATCACACACGCCATAAAAAACTTAACACACACTCCGTGTATAAAATAACCACAAAGGCCACAGAAGCCCTACAAGTCTTTATTTATTATCGGTTTTCTAATATGGGAAACACATCCAGGGGTATCAGAGCTCTTTTGGAAGATGGTGGACATCAAAGAAATAAAAAAAATACAAAGGTACATTGCAGACAGAAGACCACAGATACAGAATCTCTTAATGTGAAAACAATGTGAAAAGCTAGATCATCCTAGTAGGATGGTAAGGGGGCAATGAGTACCAGGATGCCATGTTGTGGGTAGTTGTAGAGGGCACAACTCTTCCGTGAGAGTATCCTGGCTCTGATAAGGGGAGCTGCGCTGGCTGTGTCGGAGGGGTAGATAAAGAGCCACGCCTTCATGAATTCAAGGATTGAGGAGGTGGTTTTGATGTGTAGGAGGTCGTTCCATGGCGCACAATCAATTTACAGGGAACAACTGGATACAAATGTAGATAAGATGAGGCTTGGCGTGGAGTGAGCTAGGGAGCGCCTGCCTCAGTGGGAGGAATAGGGGTTGGACGATTCAGTTCAAAGTTGACATAGGGTCTGATGTTGATGTGGGGCTGGGGGAGTCTAAGGAATCGCTACCCTTTCCAAAATGGGTGGGGGGGGGGGTTCAGAGTAGGAAATGGGTTTCGAAAAGAAATTATTTTCAGTTTTATTTTTATTGAAATGCTGGTGGCAATTGTTCTGTTCCCCAGGTGAATACAATTTCAGAGTCCAGAGGCAAGCTCTGAAAATAATTGTTTGCTCGTTTTTGACTCCCTCATCTTAGGAGTTTCAATGAGACGTCTTTCAGTATTTCTTTATTATCTTCGCCCCCCTCAAAGGGGTGATTCTTTGAAAGATAGGTGGATGTGCCGCAGGTGCTGCTCCGTGAACAACTCTGAATAGTTTTTCTGGTTGATTCATAGCTTGGTCTAATGCTTTTTTGATTAACTGTGTTCTTGCTTCAAAGATTTTTTGTTTGTAGGTTCTTCTTGCAGACCCTGGTGTGAACAGTGCTTATTGATACGTTTTTCAAGAATCTTCTTTTGGTGTTTCAAAAGGTTCTCCTTTCATCATTCCAATTCTTTAAGAAACATGTGACCGAAGCTTTGATTTTTTTTCATTTTCGGAATTTAAGGTGTCAGGGCATCTGCGATCACTGTCATCGATTCAGCATAGTGATTTATCAGACCCTTAAAATCCAAAGTGGTGTGCCTTGAAATTCATGCAAAAATGCCATTGCAATCCATTGTTTCTCTAGGTTTCTAATCATTTCATCCATATTTTTGGCCTTCTGGTTTCACCATTGGGAATGGTTCTTGACAAGTTAGCTGAGAAAGGGATGAGTGAGTGAGCTGACAAGTCAACTAGCAGGATGGAGGATTTTTGCTATGAGGTCCAATATGGCTCCCTTGATGTGAGTGGTGCTAAGCGAAAGTGTTTGAGATGATTAATATCAAGTTAAATAGATAAGGGAGACATAGTGGGGTCCTTAAGGTCACCCTTATGCCAATTAAAGTACCTGGGAAGGATGTTATTGCTGTAATTGATCTAATTGTCAGTGAAGAGTTCTAATACCTCTTCTGCAAAGATTGAGTTGTTGTGTCTTTAGTGGCAGAGGCAGCTCATCACAATCAGACTGGGGGTCTAATGTTCTTAACTCTAATGAGAGTTCTCTTTGTGCTAATTTTGCACTTCAAAGAGTCTTTGATGATGGCCATTACCACTCTATAGTTCTATTTGATCTGTCTAGACAGATTTTGGGACTAAAAGAGCTGAGATTAGTTAAGAGATTTCCATATTCTAGGTTTTAGTAAGGAGAATTACGTCTATGTTGCCGTCCATGATTAAATCTGCAATTTCGAGGGCGTGTTTTACCATTAATCTACAGTTGTGTAGGAGGCAGTTCAGTAAAGGGTGGTGCAGGAGATGGTTGGGAATGTTGGTTATTTAATTACTCATAAATTGTTGTGTCTTATTCTTTTTGTGAGGGCGGGCTGTTTTCTCATTCTGTACTTGACGGTGGGCTCTGGGGCTCCTTAGTGGGTTTCAATTAGTGTTTTAACTTTCTTTTGGCTATAGTGAGAAAGTGGTTCTTCACTGTCACTTGTGGATAGAGAACAGAAAGTTCTCCTTCATGTGATTCCTTGTTACAGCAGAGAATTTTCATTATGGTTTCTTCTGAGCAGAGTCTTGATTGTCTGTCTGGCAAGTTATTATTGAGCTTGTTGGTAACATTGCCGAGTTCAGAGAGTATGATCTTTAGTTTCCTATATAGAGGTTCTATTATTGGTGTGAGGATGTTCTTTTTAGAATTAATGGTGTTCCAAATGTTGGTGGATATTTCCCATAATCAGATGAGAAGAGTAGTCTATGAGGAGTGGGGCATTTGGGACATTGCTGAGAGAGTTAGTGTGCATCAAGTTTGTGGGAGGCACAGTATGTACGTTTATAGGAGAATTGAGTGTGTCTTTGATGGGGGATGAGGGTTGTAAGAGATCCAAGGGAATTGAGATTGGAATGAGTAGTATATGTTGTGTGTGAGGGGTGGTCAATGTGAGGTTCAAGTGAGCGTCAATGGATTTTAATTGGTTTTCTAAGATGAGGTATGTGATCAGAGTAGTGGGTGCTAGCATGTGTGTGTGTGTGCTAATGTGAGAAGTCCTGTAGTGGAGTCAAAGAGATACACATGAAGATAAGGGGATGCTTACTTGTTTTTCAAGAAGAATCCCAACAAGACGTGAGGGTGCACCCATATTAAAGGGAGAGAATGGGAGGTGAAGTATGAAAGGAAACCTTTTTGTGGGAGTCTGAGGATTTCAGTTGATGAGTTTCCAATATGGAAGGGCAGTGGGATAGAGAGAAAGAACTCAATAAATGAGGACTATTAGGTACTGTGTGCATGAAGAATTTAAACAGCAAGTCTATGACAGTGAGGGGAGTTTGCGAAAGTTATGTTCACTACTGCTAAATTTTTGTTGGTTTCAAGAAGCATTTTGAGGGGAAAGTTAAGGAGTTGCAGGTTGTCTTGCAAAGCTTGTATCATGACGTTGTTGGAGATAGAAATGTCAGTTCTCATTTAAGTTGGGATGTGAAAGAAGCTGTGAGTTTCTTTACAAAGGGAAATTTGGTGAGTGCTCAGATCTGGGGAAATTGATAAAAAGAGAGCACATATCAAATGGGAGTCATATTTTGAGGAGTTCTTGGTGGAGAACTTGGAGGAGTTCAATGATAACTGGAATTCTAAGTAAAGAAATATACTGTCTGTTTTGAAGATATGCAGCTATGGCTGCTAAACGTAAATTAATAGATTTGTTTTTTGTAAATGTAGCAAATAACATACAATGTCCTGTAGTGTTGGCTTGAGGGGTTCAATGTTTTGTGTTTAACAATAGCAAACAAAAATTTCCATTTTGCTGCATAACATTGTCTAGTTGTGGGTTTGCATGTTTGTTCAAGAATATCCATACGTTTCTGTGTTAATTGTAAATAACCAAATTCTATGACCTCAGGAGTCATATCGCTAGGTTGTGGGATCTGTGATTCGGATATCTTATTTGACCCTGTCTTTGTGTCAGAAGGTCTGGTTTGTTGGGAAGCTTTTGATGTGAAACAACTGAGAGTTTATATATAGAGGTTCTATTATTGGTGTGAGGATGTTCTTTTTAGAATTAATGGTGTTCCAAATGTTGGTGGATATTTCCCATAATCAGATGAGAAGAGTAGTCTATGAGGAGTGGGGCATTTGAGACATTGCTGAGAGAGTTAGTGTGCATCAAGTTTGTGGGAGGCACAGTATGTACGTTTATAGGAGAATTGAGTGTGTCTTTGATGGGGGATGAGGGTTGTAAGAGATCCAAGGGAATTGAGATTGGAATGAGTAGTATATGTTGTGTGTGAGGGGTGGTCAATGTGAGGTTCAAGTGAGCGTCAATGGATTTTAATTGGTTTTCTAAGATGAGGTATGTGATCAGAGTAGTGGGTGCTAGCGTGTGTGTGTGTGTGCTAATGTGAGAAGTCCTGTAGTGGAGTCAAAGAGATACACATGAAGATCAGGGGATGCTTACTGTTTTTTCAAGAAGAATCCCAACAAGAAGTGAGGGTGCACCCATATTAAAGGGAGAGAATGGGAGGTGAAGTATGAAAGGAAACCTTTTTGTGGGAGCCTGAGGATTTCAGTTGATGAGTTTCCAATATGGAAGGGCAGTGGGATAGAGAGAAAGAACTCAATAAATGAGGACTATTAGGTACTGTGTGCATGAAGAATTTAAACAGCAAGTCTATGACAGTGAGGGGAGTTTGCGAAAGTTATGTTCACTACTGCTAGATTTTTTTTTGGTTTCAAGAAGCATTTTGAGGGGAAAGTTAAGGAGTTGCAGGTTGTCTTGCAAAGCTTGTATCATGACGTTGTTGGAGATAGAAATGTCAGTTCTCATTTAAGTTGGGATGTGAAAGAAGCTGTGAGTTTCTTTACAAAGGGAAATTTGGTGAGTGCTCAGATCTGGGGAAATTGATAAAAAGAGAGCACATATCAAATGGGAGTCATATTTTGAGGAGTTCTTGGTGGAGAACTTGGAGGAGTTCAATGATAACTGGAATTCTAAGTAAAGAAATATACTGTCTGTTTTGAAGATATGCAGCTATGGCTGCTAAACGTAAATTAATAGATTTGGTTTTTGTAAATGTAGCAAATAACATACAATGTCCTGTAGTGTTGGCTTGAGGGGTTCAATGTTTTGTGTTTAACAATAGCAAACAAAAATTTCCATTTTGCTGCATAACATTGTCTAGTTGTGGGTTTGCATGTTTGTTCAAGAATATCCATACATTTCTGTGTTAATTGTAAATAACCAAATTCTATGACCTCAGGAGTCATATCGCTAGGTTGTGGGATCTGTGATTCGGATATCTTATTTGACCCTGTCTTTGTGTCAGAAGGTCTGGTTTGTTGGGAAGCTTTTGATGTGAAACAACTGAGAGTTCTAAAAGTGTGGTGAACCATGGTTGACTTGCCCATGTAGGGGCCACCAGGATCATGTTGAGGGAAGATTGTTTGAGCTTCCAGACCATAAAGGGCATGAGTGGGAGAAGGGGAAAAGCATAAGCAAATATCCCTGACCAACTCATCCATAGAGCATTCCCTTTGGATTGAGGGTGTGGGTGCCTGGAGGCAAAGTTTTGGAATTTTTTGTTTTGGTATGTGGCGAATATGTCTATTTGAGGCATTCCCCACTTTTGGAAGAACTTGTGGGTGGAGTTCCCACTTGTGAACATGTTGCTGTATCCTGCTGAGCAGGTCTGCAAAGTGATTGTCTGTCCCTGGGAGATACTGTGCCACTATGATGAATTTCCCATTTGCATATTGTTTGTGCAAGATGAGGCAGTTGATGAGATTGTGTTACCCCCAGTTTTTGAAGATAGTACATGGCATGTCTGTACGTACCAACACTACCTTGGGTTCCAATTGTGGAAGGAACGCTTTCATTGCTAGGAATACTGCTTGCAGTTCCAGGTAATTGATGCGGAAAGACCATTGAGTGTTTCCCATAACCCCTGAACTGTGAGGTTGAGGAGATGAGCCCCCCAACTGTTGTTTGAGGTGTCTGTTGTGAAACTGATCGGAGGTACAGGGTCAAAAAAGGGCCACCCTTTCATAAGGTTTGTGATGTTCCACCAATTCAGAAAGTGATAAGTATGGCGGTCCAACAACACTGTGCCCGAGACCACCGACAAGAAACAAATTGTTTAAGAGGGCGCATATGAAGTCTGGCATGAGGTACGATGGCAATACAAGATGCCATCATCCCTAGCAGTTATTACTGCGTATTCTTGGTTCTCTGTTAATGTAGCAATCATTGTTTGAAAAGCCTGAACTCAGGCTGAGCTGGGAAACGCTGGTCCTACTTATGTGTTGAGTGTAGCTGCTAGATAGGGCTGTATATGGAGAGGGTGCAGAGAACACTTGAGGTAATTTATGGTTAACCCCAGAGAGTGTAGGTGACGAAATGTGATTTGTGTGTGGCTTTGACACTGTGTGAATGAATTGGCTTTGATGAGCCAATCGTCGAAATAAGGAAACAGATGAATTTGTTGTCTTCTGAGATGTGCTGCGACTACCACAAGACATTTTGTGAATACTCAGGGAGCGGTTGTGACTTCAAATGCTAATACTTTGAATTGGTAATTGTTGGACCTGGCCTTTTTACAGGGTCATACCCAAAATGTTTGCCTCCTTCCTCCTATTTTTTTCTGACCTGTTGTTGTTGGCTTTTGAACTCTGGGCACTTTACCACTGCTAACCAGTGCTAAAGTGCATATGCTCTCTGTGTAAATTGTACTGTTAATTGGTTTATCCATGATTGGCTATTTGATTTACTTGTAAGACCCTCGTAGAGTGCACTATATGTGCCTAGGGCCTGTAGATTAAATGCTACTAGTGGGCCTGCAGCACTGGTTGTGCCACCCACTTAAGTAGCCCCTTAACCTTGTCTCAGGCCTGCCATTGCAAGGCTTTTGTGTGCAGTTTCACTGCCACTTCGACTTGGCATTTAAAAGTACTTGCCAAGCCTAAAACTCACCTTTTTCTACATATAAGTCACTCCTAATGTGTGCCCTAGGTAACCCCTACAGCAGGGTGCTGTGTGGGTAAAAGGCAGGACATGTAACTGTGCAGTTTATATGTCCTGGT
Source organism: Pleurodeles waltl (assembly GCF_031143425.1). NCBI lineage: Eukaryota > Metazoa > Chordata > Amphibia > Caudata > Salamandridae > Pleurodeles > Pleurodeles waltl. Next base: position 163,005,999 of record NC_090447.1, read on the forward strand.
AGTGTAAAACTCCTAAATTCGTTTTTACACTACTGTGAGGCCTGCTCCCGTCATAGGCTAACATTGGGGCTGCCCTCATACATTGTTGAAGTGGTAGCTGCTGATCTGAAAGGAGTAGGAAGGCCATATTTAGTATGGCCAGAATGGTAATACAAAATCCTGCTGACTGGTGAAGTTGGATTTAATATTACTATTCTATAAATGCCACTTTTAGAAAGTGAGCATTTCTTTGCACTTAAATCTTTCTATGCCTTACAATCCACGTCTGGCTAGGTTTAGTTGACAGCTCCTTGTGCATTCACTCAGACACACCCCAAACACAGGGTACTCAGCCTCACTTGCATACATCTGCATTTTGAATGGGTCTTCCTGGGCTGGGAGGGTGGAGGGCCTGCTGTCACACAAAGGACTGCTACACCCCTTACTGGGACCCTGGCAGACAAGATTGAACTGAAAGGGGACCTGGTGCACTTCTAGGCCACTCTTTAAAGTCTCCCCCACTTCAAAGGCACATTTTAGTATAAAACAGGGCCTCTGCCCTACCACCTCAGACACTTGCTGGAGAAGAAACCTGAACCAGAACCTGCATCCTGCCAAGAAGAACTGCCTGGCTGCCCAAAGGACTCACCTGACTGCTTTCTACAGATGACTGCTGCCTTGCTGTTGCCCTGCTGCCTTGCTGAACTCTTGCCTTGCTGCAGAAGTGCTCTCCAAGGGCTTGGATAGAGCTTGCCTCCTGTTCCCTGAAGTCTCAGGACCAAAAAGAGTTCTTTCTTTCAACTGGACTCCTTGTACGGCGAAAAATTAAACGCACAGCTTGCTCCGCAGTGAAAAATTCACCGCACGCCGACCGGGGACAATGCCGCTCAACTTCGCAAAGAAAAGATCGACGCGGCGCCTGCGGTGCGACCGGAACTTTGACGCACAGCCCGTCTGAACAACGCCGCCCGACTTCCAGAGAGGAAATCGACGCGGCGCCTGCCGTGAGGGAGAAAATTCCACGCACAGCCCACCGTAACGATGTGCAGACGGACAACAAGCCCAGGATTCCACGCACAGACCCCGGGGCGTCTAAAAACCCCACGACCCACAGTGGAGACTGTCCGCGTGCCGTAAATCGACACAACGCCTTCCCCGCGTGAAAAATAACAACGCAAGTCCGTGTGTGAAGGGGCGAAACCGACACACACACACCATTTTCCACGCATCTCCTCCTCTGCAGCCCTCTTTGGAGATTTTTCACTCCAAACCAGGTACTTTGTGCTTGAAAGAGACTTTGTTTGCTTTTTAAAGACTTAAGACACTTCATATCACTTTTCAGTGATACCGCTACAATTTCTTATTGCATCTTTTATCATTTTGACCTGCAAATATCCAGATAAATATTATATATTTTTCTAAACACTGTGTGGTGTATTTTGGTGGTGGTACATTGTGTTATTGTATGATTTATTGCACAAATACTTTACACATTGCCTTCTAAGTTAAGCCTGACTGCTCAGTGCCAAGCTACCAGAGAGTGGGCACAGGATAATTTGGATTGTGTGTGACTTACCCTGACTAGAGTGAGGGTCCTTGCTTGGACAGGGGGTAACCTGACTGCCAACCAAAGACCCCATTTCTAACAGTAATGTTTTTCTGCAACTATAAATCTTATATATTGTGGTGTGCTGGATGAATGGGAATGTGGAAGTAAGCATCTTTTAGGTCTAAAACTGTCATGAAGTTGCTTTGTTGTAGAAGGGGAATAACATCCTGAAGAGTGACCATATGGAAGTGTTCTGATGTAGAGGTTTAGATGTAGAGGTTTAAAGGTCTGAGATCTAATATTGGTCTGAGAGATCTGTCTTTTTGGATATCAGAAAATACAAGGAGTAGACTTCTGTTCCCTGGTATTGTAATGGTACTGGTTCTATAGCCCCTTTGAGAAGAAGATAATGTATATCCTCTTTGAGAAGAGTGAGATGATCTTGTGAGAGTTTGTGAGTCTGAGGGGGTATATTTGGTGGAGTGGAAGTGAGCTCCAGACAGTAACCATTTTGGATAATTTGAAGTACCCCTTGATCTGTGGTAGATTGAGTCCATTGCGGGTAAAAATGTTGTAACCTTCCCTCTACAGGAGTGGTGTGAGTTGGTAAGTTTTAGTGAAGTCATTGCTTAGTGGTGAATGAGGAGTCTGTGGATGTGGATGGCTTTGTTCTTCCCTTATTACTGTTGCCTCTATAGGAACTTCTAAAATAACCTCTAGTGAATTGAGAGGTGGGCTTTGTTTGAGTAGAAGACTGTTCCTGAAATGATGACAAAAAGCCCCTTGAAAATCCTGTGCAACGAAAAGTACCCCTGTGTGTGCTGGCTTGGAGTGCTCCCATTGCTTTCGCAGTTTGATTGTCTTTATTTAATTTTTCGATTTTTCTATCCACTTGTGACCCAAATAAATGCTCTTTATCAAAGGGCATGTTCAAAACTGCCTGTTGTACCTCTGGTTTAAAGCCTGAGCATCTGAGCCAGGCATGTCGCCTAATGATGGTACTGGTATTATCACTGCGTGCTTTTGCATCAGCAGCATCAAGCACACATCTAATGGAATTGTTCGAAATAGTTTTTCCTTCAGTTACAATTTCTACCCTTCTTGTACAGTGTTCCTCCAAGAGTTATTGTCAAAGCTCCTCCATGGCATCCCAGTGAGCGCTATCATAATGGGATAACAATGCCTGTACGATAACAATGCCTGTGCATTAACAATTTGCCAGTGATTGGCTGCTTCAACTGCCACTCTTTTGCCTGCCGCATCTAATTTTTTGCTTTCTTTATTAGAAGGAGGCGTGTCTTCTGTTGATTGGCTATCAGACCTTTTGTGAGCAGGAGGCAACAATAGAGTCTGGAGGGATTTGTGCTTTTATAAATAAAGGGTCTGTGGGTGCTGCCTTGTATTTTTTATCCACTCTGGGAGTGATAACCGTTGATCTAACAGGCTCTTTAAATATTTTGTCTGCATGCCTGAGCTTGCCTGGAAGCATTGGAAGGAATTGACTCTCCTTATGTGTTGCGCCAAGGGTGTCAAATAAAAAATCCTCTTCTGTTGGATCTGTGTACATATGTACACTGTGATATGTTGCTGCCCTAGCTATAACCTGTTGATATGAGGTGGAAACTTCAGGTGGTGAAGGTCTAGCTGGGAAGAGATCGGGATAATTAGGTGTAATAGGATCCAGATAATATGCATCCCATGGGCCTTGATCATCTAATGTATCCCCTAAATCATGAGCCCCACTAGGTGATGAATTGGGTGATGTGAAATCCAAAGGCGGGGGAGATGTTGGTGGAGGAGCATGTTGTGGAAAAGTAGGTGGAGGTGGAGAGGGTTGAGTAAGAAACAGAGTGGAGAGAAATCAAGAGCCTCTTGGAAAGTCAGTTTCCTCTTTAAAGGGGGGAGGTGATGTTATACTGCGTCCTGTTTACTCTTGAATTTGAAGTTGCCACTGACGAGCGTGCGTCCATAACTTCAAAAATTGGTTCCACCGGTGAAGGGGTGGTGGTTAGAGACTGTCCAGGATCGCTGAAAGTCTTTTTTAAGATTTTCAGTTCCTAAGTCTTTTGTACCTGAGATGTTTTCGGTGCTGAAACTGTGGATGGATGTTTTTTCTTTTTTGGTGCCAAAGTGGTTGGTACCAAAGTAGTTTGCACTGAAGCACCATGTATCTTTGATTGTGGTGGAGCCGAAGTAGAGGTGCTGGAGGTCAATGCCAAAGATTTCTCTTTGGCTTTTTTCAGTGACGAACCAGAAGGCGGGGCATCCAAATAACTTCATTTCCGACCATGCCTGGAAGGCAGTGGCAGACCGGTGACTTCTTTTAATGTTGTTTTCGTCAATGTTGAAAGGGTCTTTTTACTCACGGTTTGCGCCAATTTTAACAGTTGACTCTCTATGTCCGATTGTACATCAGAGTCCGAGACTTGAATGGAGAAGGCCTCCTCCTGCGAGAAGTCATGCAAGCTCATCGCCGAAGATGTTCAGTGTTTCATCTTAAGTTCGGGAAGCCATTTTCATCTGACAAGCTTTTCCATCTCTAAGTGTCTTTTTTGATCGAAAGGAACGGCATGCTTCGCAGGTCTCTTCTCTGTGGTCGGGGAAAGACATAAATTACACACCTGGGGGTGGTCAGCATGTGGAAATTTTGAGTGACATCGAGGGCAAAACCGAAATGGAGTCTGTTCCATTAGGGCTGCATAGTTAGATGCCACATGGAAGATGTAGTCCTGAAGAGGGCACAAGAGGGCCGCGTCTGCCTCGAAGGGCTGAAATTCGATTCCAGGTGTAAAATGGAACCGAAGGATAAAGTATGGATGAATACGTGATGGAACCAATACCAACGATGATAGAAAGATGGAAAGAATACCGTTTTGGACTGTATCGAGCCGAGAACTCGGAGCGAGAGGAACCCAACGGCGGAGAGAAACAATCCAACAGAGAACTCAATGCCCATGCAGTATTACCGAGAGGAGGAGTCACTTGATCCCGTGACTCAAAAAGCTTCTTAGAAGAAAAACAAGTTGTACTACTCCGAACTAACACTAGATGGCGGGCTTATGCACAGCATGTGTATCTACAGCTGCACATGCCATCAAACAGTTATTTTCTTTTTGGGGTGAGGGAAGGATGAAAATTACTTTTGTGCTGCTTGATTGATTCCAGACCTGGGTGAAAGATTACCTGTAGGGCAGCGTATGGAGTGGGGAATCAAACCTCAATAATCTAAAAAAATCAAGGCTGAAATCATTGCAGGTGTAAAGAAACCCTGATAAGTCATTGTGCGCTAATTTCCCTAAAATCATCTTGTGATGACGAGCCAGAGAAAAATGAAGTAAAAAATAAAATAACATTTAAATATATGGGATATATTTATCATATAGTTTCACTTGCATCACGCAGTGGGTGGAAGTGTGATGCAACTACCATGTGCGATGATTCGAGTCACTCAAGGCCACCCTGCATGGCCCCTGAGTGGCTTGATAAATATGGTGTAACACAAAGCAGCAGAAATCGCTGCATCGTGTTACCCTGCCCCAGGGAGTCATTACACGGGTGGTGAGTGGGTATCCCCACAAAACACTGATGGATTTTAATGCTTTCCCAGATTTACCATAAGTGGTAGATCTAGGAATGTGCCAAAAAGATACACCTTCCCAAGAGAGGCGTAACAAGGAGAACGTATAGTTTCTTACCTCTAGATGCATTTTTCTGCCATCTAGTGGTAGGGCCCGGAAGGCTCCACTATCTTATAGTACTTCTACTCTTTTAATTTATTTTCTTGTTGGTGGGCTTTGACGGCTGCTCCATTTGGTGTCACCTGTAACACTGTCCCACTTCTTCCGCAACCTCCCACCTTTGTTTGCCATCTTCAGATTCTTTTTCTTTTTTTGTTTTCTTTTTATCTTCTCCATCTTCTGGTGGAGGTAGGTGGGTTGCTTGTGGATCCAGAACATTATTCAAGCTGTGAAACAACACCTTCAGGTAAGAAACTATAAGTTCTGCAACTCAAAACTTTTCTGGATTCACATGCTGTGCATTGACTTTGTAGTGGTTTCTAACCTTGTGGCGGTTGGGTTGAAGATGGACATTGACTTGTAAACAAATGCTGTAAAACTCTTTGTTCCACTTGAGCTTCCTTATTTATCTGAATGTCGATGCAGTAATGTTTTGTAAACATGTGTGTTGATGACTACGTTGTTGCCAAGCATATGTCTTGCAATGATGTATTTGCCAGAATGGTAATTTTTGCTCCCCTCTTTCATGTTGAATGCACCTATATTGCCACAGTTAAAGGTTCTCCAGCATAAGTGTGTCACACCTGAATTGGTTGCACAATCCATCTTGCAATAGTGTTTTAGTTACTGGTCTTTCTAAGAAATGACCTGCAAATGACACAAATAGCTGTTGAGTCTTTCTGACAGTTTTTGTCCTTTCTGTGTACATTACGGCCTGTCTTGCATCTAATGTATTTAAAGCTTTTTCAGCGTAATTTTTTGCTTCCTTAAAAAAAAAATGGAATTTGTGTAGTTTCATTCATGTGAAATGACTTTTGGCACAAACTGATGTTTTCTGATCTGTTCTCATGACAATTCTATCTTTGTGAATTTGCAAACAGGGTTCTTGAATTGTGAGTGCCTGTAACTCACTTACTCTGCGTAGTGTTGTGAAAGCCAACAAAAAGGCTGTCTTTGCGATAGCAGCTGCACATTCGCTTTGTGCAAAGGTTTGAAAGTTTTTTCATTAGTTGTGTGAGAACCACATTTAAATCCCATGTGGGGGCTGACACCCGTCTTGGTGTTGCCAATCTCTTTGCTCCTTCCAAGAACCTTTTGTATACTGGTAAAGTGAACAAACTTCTCTCAATAGGCCATCTTGTATATGCACTAACACTGCCATGCATATGATACATAAGCCAGTTCTACTTCAGGAAGGCAAGTTAAGTGTTATAACACTGTTTTTCCCCTTGTGTTCTTGTCATTTAAGCCCTTTTTATACACCATAGAGAGTATATCTTCCATTTGGCTATGTAACATTTCCTTGTAATTGGTCTTCTTGCTTCCCTTAGCAGCACCATAGTCTTTTCTGGTAGTTTGCAATTACCAAATTTTAAGTCTTCAGGAGCCATGCTGTTAGACTCATCATTTCTGGTTAGGGATGAATTACTCTCCCCCATTCCATTGACAACAGATCCTGGATTCTTGGTAACATTTGATAGTTTCCTTGTGCTAATTCTACTAGATCTGAGAACCATGCTTGTTTTGCCACTTAAGATTAAGGTCATTTGGCTCCTTCTGCATTTGCTGATTACTGTGTGTAAGAGGAATCAGGGATTTTTTTTTATAGAAATGTCCCTGACCAATTTAACGACAGTGCATTCCCTAGGGATTGACTGTGTGGTTGCCTAGAGGCGAAGTTTTGGCATTTTGAGTTTTATTGAATTGCAGACAGATCTATTGTTGGTATACCCCATCCTTGAAAAGTTCTTTCTACAGCCTTCTAGTTCTGTTCCTGTTCATGGGGCTTGTCTGCTCAGTCTGTCTGCCTCAACAATGTCCTTCCCTCTAAAATGAATGGCTTGTAATTCCATCTTTCTCCGTATAGCCCATCTCCATTTTCTTGAGATATCCTTGGTAAGAGTGGTGACTGAGTCCCTCCCTGTTTGTTTATGTAACACATTGTTGTTGTATTCTCTGTTTAAATCAAGATTGTTTTCCCCAAAAGTTACCTTTGGAATGCCTTTAGAGCGAAGAAGATTGTATTTAGCTCCAGTACATTGATGTGTTGCACTGCATCCTGTTCCTTCCATATCTCTCGTACCTTGAGTGAGCCCATGTGAGCGCCCCATCCCATATGAGGGGCATCTGTGGGTATCGTCACAGTTGGAGTTGGCTGTGCAAAAGTTCTCCCCTGTGCAAAGTGTGCTCTGTTCCACCACACCATCTTCTGCTGTACCCTTTGTGTGACAACCACTAGATCTTCCCAAATCTCTGTCATCTGTGACTATTGCATTTGAAGCCATTCTTGGATTGGTCTCATGTGAAGCCTTGCATATGGAATTAAAGGGATGCATGATGCCATCTTCCCCAGTATTTTCCCACCGTCCTCCCTGTCAGAGCTTGTCCCCATCGTAGCGGTGAACGTCTCTCAGGAAGGATTGAGTACCCTTCTCATTGGGGTACAGTTTCCCTTGAATGGAGTTGATTTTTGTTCCCCAGAGCACCTTTTCATGTTCTGGTTCAGGAAAGGACTTTTCTATTTCTAAAGAGAAACCCAGTGTGTGAAGAGTCTCTACTACTTCTTTGATGTCCTGTATGCTTTTGGTGTAATAGTTTGCTGTTACTAACCAGTCATCAAGGTATGGGTATACATGTATACCCTTCCTTCTCATGGGAGTTGCTCCCACCACCAGACACTTTGTAAACACCCTTGGTGCGGATTGTATCCCAAATGCCAGCACTGTGAACTGTTAATGTGTTTTGTTTACTACAAACCTCAGGTATTTTGTTGTGCTTTCTGTTCTTTGGAATGTGCAAGTAGGCATCTTCTAAGCCTATTGTTGCGAGGTAATCTCACTGCTGTAGCTGCTGTATGAACTCCTGTAAGGTTGCCATCTTGAATTTTTTTATCTTTGGAAACTTGTTGATAAATCTGAGATCCAGTATTGGACGTAATGTACCATCCACATTTAGGATTAGGAAATATGTTGAGTAGTTTCATTTGTTGATTTTTTGTGTTGGAACCTATTCTATTGCTTGCTTGTCTAGGACTTCCTTGAGGGAAAGAGCTGTTTCTTCTCTGGAATAGACTTTGGACATTGGTCCACTTGTTGGTGGAAATTATGTTACCTCTATGCAATAACCAGACTGAATTGTGTTTAGTGTCCATTTGTCTGAAGTTACCTTTCTCCCCTCCTTGAGAAAGTTTTTTATTCTTTCAACCACAGGTGTTTTGTGTAGATGTTTCAACTGCTTGTTTGTGACTGTCACTGATGATATTTTTGAAGGTAAAATTATTTTTGAAGAGTCACTTGTTTGAAGGGGTTCCTGCCCTCTTCCCTTGTCTCCTCCTCAAAAGGGCTGGCATCCCAACTGCTGATATTGCCAGCCTTGTTGTGAAGATGCATGTTGACTGCTGCTTTGAAAGGCTTTGGTGGTAGGTTCTACCCTGTAAACTCTCTCTGGGGGCAGATTTTCTTGTTGCAAAGGTGCCCCTTCACATGCCACCTCGGAATTGCAGTGCACCCTTAGACTTTGCTGTTTCATTGTCTTTCTTCCATTGGTTCAGACTGTCATCTATGGTGCTCCCAAATAACTGCTCCTCGTTAAAGGGGCTGGACATCTTGCTTAAATCCAGAACTCCTTAGCCATGAATAGTGTCTCAATGTTATTCCCATCGGTTGTCGACTTGATGTGTTTGATGCATCTAAACAAAATTTTAGGCAGGCGTCTCAGATGCGCTGCCCTCCTACGATACTATTCGGGGAGATGCTTCATAAGTTTCCCCATCTCTTCACAATGCTGGTGTGTGTGTCTATTTAGTAATGCATTAGAGTTTGCAATCCTCAATTGGTTTGCAGCACTCCATTCTCTCTGCAACCCATGAGCTCTCCTTATCTGGTGGTGGGCCTGAGGTTAGGGGAATGTTGTCCCTCTTCCTGGCTGTGAATGTTATTATAGAATCCACAGGGGCAGTACCTTTGATATATGCCAGATCCGTAGAGGCGTTTATATTTCTTTTCGGCTCTTGGAGTAACAGCTCTGCACGTGGCTGGTTCCTTAAAAAGCCTCTTTGCCCTGGTCCAGTATGCTAGGGAGCATAGGTCAAAAATGACTGGGCAATAGTGTTTCCAGCAGTTAACATGATCGGAGCTTCTCCTCTTCCAGTTGTACCCCAAACCTTTTAGCTGCTTGTTTGATGCCTCGATTGTACATTCCAACATCATCCAGTGGCAAGGCCTCGACGGATAGCTGCTGACACCTTCCTTGGGTGAATCTGTCTTGAGGTCTTGCCATTGAGGCTCAATGAATTCGGCTTCCTCTGAACATTGGTACATCTCTAGAAATTCCTCCCCTTTATCTTCCTAGAACAACTCTTCCTTGTCTTCCTGAGGTTCAGGAGTGAGGGGGGATTGTAAATCCTTGACCTTCTTTTCAACAGACTCCTTCAGCGTCAAAGCCTTTTACAGTATTCTGAATGCCTTTAGAGTGTCATTGAACTCTATTCTTTTGTAGAATAACAGACATTTTAGCTTCCAGTCTCTTTGGCTTCCTTTCTACCTCAGCCACCCGTTCTTCGGGGTCGAGGCTCAGAGTCTTCCTTATGTACGTTGAAGATTCTTTCAATGACATGTTGGTTATCGAGCTTGGATGTTCCCGCACTTGACCCATCTTTTTTCAATGTTGAAGCGTCTTTTTCCAGTACGTCGGTCAATGCCTTGGGCCTTTTGGGAGTCTTTCCTGCACTGGACTCCGCCTCGTGGGATCTGTGGGGCTCCTGTTTTGGGGTGTGCTTGCAGTCAGCAATACTTTTGAGCCTGAGGCCTCCTTCAAAGTCCACAAGTCTGATTTTCTTGACTTGGACAATTTTTTCGAGACAGATATTTCTCTTATCTTGCTCCTTTTCTTTTCTTGCCTGTTCCTCGATGTCAACGAACTTTACTTCTGCGTCCAGCGTCTCTCCTCCTGCTTCTTCGGCAACATTATCTTCCTCCTCACTGTAAAGGGCTAGAACCCTCAGGGATGGTGTCGTCCTCTGGATGTGCATACTGTGATGCGCCCATCTCTGTCTCTCTCCTACCATCAGTATCTTCGACGTGAAGACTGAACAGGCGTTGCCATCTTCACTCTGGTGTTCGACGAGGAGACAAAGGTTGCAGATTGGATGCTTTTCTTTTTGGGAGAAATTGTGATGGCAGTTCTGGCAGAAATAAAAAGGTGTTTTCTCCATTGAGGCCCTTCAAAGAGCCCCTTTAACAGTCATTCTCTGAAATTCTCTCTCAATGCGACTTTCCTTCTCTTAGTCTTCCTATTGAAGTTCTCCGACAATGATCTAAAACAAACTCAGTGAACTTTTCAGCTATTTCAGCAACTTCTTTTTTGTAACATCTCTCTGTGTTAGAGATCCTATGGTATGCTTCCAGACTTAACGGTGGAAAAAAAAAATCTAAAGATGGTGACCAAACGTGGAAGCTTCTGGAGGAAGTTGAACTACATCACAGGGAACATCAAATGGAGCTGCCATTGAGGCCCACCAAGAAACAAATTAAAAGAGAAGGAAGACTATAAGATAGTGGAGAATTCCAGACCGAACTACGAGATGGCAAAATAATGCACAGCATGTAAATCCAGAAAAGATTCACGCTGCAAAAATATGTTTATTTCTTTTCATTTTTTCCTCTAAGTGTGCTGCATTCTTCAGCACATATAGAAAGAGAAAAATGCCTCAAGAGATTGGTTTTGTGCAGGAAGCTCCACTTCCTGCAAAAAAAAACAATCCTGCTTACAATACAGGAACCCTTGCACCATGCTGCAAAGTGCCTGTGTTGGTGCTAGGCAGTACATTGTGTGCCTGTGGTGGAAAATGACAGGAATGTGTTATATATTGTTAAGTACGGTGCATGCCTGCTTTTCCTTATCATGCAGCACAGTGCAGCAAGGTGACCAGTAACTCTCTGGAGGCTCAAAACCAGATAACACAGATTGGAAAAGGCTTAAGGGAATGTATTGCTTCTTGTAACACCTCAGGATTAGTTTGCATCAACCACTGTAGTTCACAAGTTTGATCATAAGATAATTTGAATTTCTGCCTGGCAAGTGTAAAGTAAAAAAAAAAAGATCTGCCAAGCTCTGGCAGCTCCAGTTTTGTTTAGGTGCATGCTCCGCACTAATCAATACCTGGTGATGTTTCTTCTGCTGAGAGAAGAATACTACATCTGTCCCCATGAGTATCGAGGTTGACCTGCTTGCTCGATCACAATATGATATTAGCCAAGGAGTGAGATGGTTCACTTTTTCAAGGTGCACCGTACAGTCTCCAACACTTTTCTACACCATCACTGGGTAAACCTAACTTTAGAAGGATTACATTTCCTTATTGATTATCATTACTGAATTTTCCATTGCAAAGTTTCATTATTTAAGGGTGCAAGACCATAGCCCACCAAGGTGGCACACTTTTTCACTGAGACTATTCTGTACCCAGACACAGTTTGTTTTGTGTTTGAGTGTGCTCCGGGTTAGGAGCTCTTTTGGGAGATTCTTTCAGCAGATTTGAAGATGAGGTGCTATCTTAAAATACCTTAGATGATTGTGGAAACGAGGAACCCTTGCACATATTAAAATTTCCTAGAAATAGGCAGAGATGTTTTATTTTTGTCTCTCCAGCATAAGATTATAAACAATGTGTGGTGTACAGGGCGGTATTCATTCTACCTGTTATGCAGATGCTTCTTAAGGTTCAAAAGAGAGTGGCTGGCTTTCTTCAAGGCCTGGGTCCCTTTGAAATTACCCAAATAGACCATATTTAAAATAGGCATAATGTGTGCTGTGGTGAACAGAGTGTATACAAGGTGTAGTAATTAAAGCTATTTCTTTTAGACTAAGGGACAAATTACGAGTCTGGCAATCTCAAGACCGCATGATTCGCGGTAGCAGTCGGACCACCACGGCCGTCCGACTGCCACATTACAGTTTTTGTGGCCGGTTCCACCAAAAGACTGCCATCTACTCTAGGGTCTCTGATCCCGACGGGCTGACGGCAGTCTTGGTTGTGATCAGCCAGGGAGGTGCTGAAGTCAGCTCCATCCTGCTGATTAAAACCCTGTTCTCTGCCAGCCTTTTCATAGCGGCTCAACATCTAAGAAAAGGCTGGCAGAGAACATGTGCTGGGAGCTAAGGGGGGAGGGAAGGCCTGAACTGCCCACGACACTGTCCTGAGCAGTGCAGGGGCCCTCTACCCAGCACCGTTGGAATGCGCACTGTCTGCTCAGTAGACAGTGCACATCCAGAGGGTGCTGGAGGGCCACCTGTACAATGGCATTGGACTCGGCTCCATGTGGAGCTGAGTCCAATGCTGCCACATATTTTCCACTGGGCTGAATGGGGGAAACCTTGGTTTCTGCCGTCATCCTAGTCGAAAACTCCTAATAGGGCTGGTGGGGAGACCACCATCTCCGCGGTGGCTGGGTTTTCCGACCGCCATACTCATATTCAGGCCCTAAATAATTTCTGGGGCCACTGATCTGAACAGGAGCAGGAACAGTTATCAATTGAAAACAACCCTTTCTTTGTTCTATTGACCAATTATTTTCAAATCAATGTCAAAAAGTTACACCACTCAAGGATTTTGTATTAATGAAATATGGCCTCTTACTGACCCTTTAATGACCTGCACTTGATGCATTAAATAGGCTCATGTTAGGCACTCACAGGAAGAAAGCTCAAATAACAGCCTAGAGAGAGTCAGGGTGGAAGCACCTGTAGTTGATCATAAAATCCAAGCAAGGATGAGATTCCCAAGCAAGGTTTGTGCCATGAAGCAAAAGAGTTAGAGTTTGCAACTAACAACATGGGAAACCTTATGTCACTCAGGGGTGCAACACAGGCCCCCACAACCCTTGTGGTGTGAGAAAGCCTCAAACCCCCCTGTCGTGGCAGTGTGGAAATGGGGGCTACCTGTCACACACTGCAAATTTGCAAGGCTGAATACTAATCATACAGCCGGATGTAGACTTTTGTATTGGCATAGGAGGAGGACCTGATGTCAGGCAAGTATTATTTCCTCCTGTATCCCACTCAATCCAACTAACAGACTCACATGTCCCCCCACTCGAATTAAGAACTTATATTTCCCTATGCTAATACCCCACTAATCCACTTTGGGTTCCAGAGTAAAGTGCTACTAGCCAAAAAGAACTTCAACACCTCATCAGGGGCAGTAAGTGCTATATAAATACAAATACAATACCTCTCATATTGCTAAGCAGTCATGACCCTGTCCTTCTTCCACCACATGACGGCAATTATAAATTGAATCCCTATCACAGCCATGCTATGTGAAAAGAGAGGAGATGCTATATTTCCCAAATGTGGACACAATGCTCCTTTAAGTGAGTCATTTGAGCCCAATGACATACTGTGGAAATGGGTCATGCTACTCAATATGGTAATCAACAGATAGGCACCAGTTATGGACAACCATAGACACCCTTAGTCTATCTTACCACTATACCTACTTAGAGCTACAGTAGTAAATCTTTCACCATCTTGCTAGTGCTAGTGACTTAAGGCTCAAACCAGTATCCACGGGGTGCATAGTTAAAAAAGGGTAGCACCTACCACTCCAATATTGTGTTTGATTTTGAGGCCGGAAATCTTGGTTGTGAGCTTTAAATCCAATATCTATACAGTGAGAAAATGTGTACTTGGACAAGAGCAATATTGAAAGTTGAATACCAATTGCATCATTGCTAAAATTGTGAGTTTTGTCAATGTAGGTTTTAAAAACTTCAAAAAGCTAGGTGCTCGGCATTGTTGATATTTACCTGGTTAAAAACAACAACAAACAGCTAAGTGATTATTGACATTTTGCACCAGCAACTTTGCTACCTCTATCTGGTTCTGGGATTTTATGGATCATGTGAACAAGAGTTTTGTTGAGATTATTGGCTGTATATGCATATTGGCTGTATCTTTTCATAGCAGCAGCAGGGTCTGTTTTTTGAAGTGTGTTCTGGGCCCAGATTGAGACAGAGCTCCTAACATATACGCCCTGGGCTCTAAAAGTGGGCATAACCACCAATTTGATTTTATGTGATGTCACTGTCGCACACTGCATGATAGGATGGGTTCAAGAGTGAGTGACATTTGACCTCTTGTCACCCAGATGATATAAATTCTTGTGCTTTGTATGGTCAGATGGGTTGAAGGGTGTGTGTGCTTGGACCCTTGGAGAGCCCGAATATTTGAGTTACTTTCTTCTACAGCACTTCCTGTACTGGTCTTAGAAGAGGTTCATGGAAAAGGCTACTTCCTGGTAAGGGATTCTGGGTCCAGAACACGTTTGACATAGTTGATGTCTCTTCCAGGTCAGGGTCTGTGGGCGATGTCCTTTCAGATCTTGACTTCTGGGTCAGGGTCTACTGATAAGGCCATTTTTGAGTCATGCTCCGTGGCTGTCATCACTTCCAGGTTAGGGTTAATGGGCAAGTCATCTTCAAGGTCAAGGACTGTGAAAGAGGTCAGCCCTTATATGGGATATCAGTGCCCAGTCCATAGATACATCAATTACAAGTTAAAGGGCATAGGTGATGTCACTTACAAGGCTGGATTTCTGTGGCATGGACAGCTGCATAGCAAATGTTCACTTTATGCAAAGCACTATCATTTTTAGAGTGATGGAATATTTCCCTTTAAGCTATTGCGCTACACTTATCAAATGCATAGACAAGCACTAAAAAATCTGTATGAAGAATTGGACTTTACAAGTGAGATAAGAAAATAACTCATTTTTTACAATGTCTATCATGCTGAGGATAGAAGCTCTCCCTCGAAAAAGATGTTAAAGATTGTGTTGGAAAATGCATAACAACATGAAACAATTCTCAATGTTAAAGGGAATCAGATACGAAGGCCTGAGAATGGTCAAGTATAATGCCACCTCGAAAAGGTTTCAAAGTATCTGGCGTAGTGGGACTTGGTGAACAATAAAACGCAGATTTCCCCAGAGGGATGAAGGGGAACTGCTATTTGTCACTCGCACAACATAACTGTTGGACTTTTAGTCTTACGCAGGGTCATCCCCAGTCTTTTTTGCCTCCTTCCTCCTGGTTTTTCTGACCTCTCGCTGTTGGCTCTAGGACTCTGAGCACTTTATCACTGCTGACCAGTGCTAAAGTGCAGGTGCTCTCCCATCTAAAGTTGGTATGATTGGCTTATACCTAATTGGCATATTTAATTTACCTATAAGTCCCTTGTACAGTGGTATCTCTATACCCAGGGCCTGTAAATTAAATACTACTAATGGGCCTGCAGCGCTGCTTGCGCCACCCACTGAAGTAGACTTTCAAACCTGTCTCAGGCCTGCTAGCGCAGGGCCTGTGTGCGCAGTTTTCTGCCACAGGGACTTGGCATCTAAACTTACTTGCCAGGCCCAGAACTCCCCTTTTACTACATGTAAGTCACCCCTAAGGTACGCCCTAGCTAGCCCTATGGGCAGGGTGCCATGCATGTAGAAAGGCAGGACATGTGCCATATTGCATGGCCTGTCCTGGTAGTGACAAACAGCCTAACTTGGTGTCTCACTGCTGTGAGAGCTGCCTTCTCATAGGATTGCATTAGAAATGCCCTGCCTTATGTGTAAAGGGTATTGTCTGATTTATGAGGGGTAGCGTAGGCGTGTTTGGTATGGTTGTGATGGGGATGATAAATACTGCTTACTGGTGTGGGTGTATTTTTTATTACTATCACAGAAATAGCACTACTAGAAAGTGCGCATTTATCTGTACTTATGACTCTGGTGTTTTGCAGCTTGACTCCAATCCACGTCTGGGCAGAGTGACAGTTGGGGCTTTGTGCATACTTTTCAGACAGCCTGTACACAGGGAGGGTGGAGGTGCATCTGCATACTGAATAGTCTTCCTGGGCTGAGAGAAGGGAGAGGCGGGGCACACCTACATTTGTAAAGGCTGTGCCCTGGCCTCACACAATAGGGTTGTTAACCCCCCACTGATGTTTTGGAGCCTGTGCTGAAAGGAGAGAGGGGGCACTCCCAGAACCAGTTGTAACTGGCTGGAACCTCCTCTCTCTACCATGGTAAAACACTGTAAGAACTGACTATAAGTACAGGGGAATTTTCCCCACAATTTGGAGACTCTTAATCATCTTTGAACTGGACACAGAAATGCTGGAAGAACTCACAAGGAACTGCCATGGACTACTGCTGCTGGACTGACCTGTGGCCTGCTTGGTCACTGCAGAGGACTTTCCACTTTGTTGGGCCCTCCACCTGTGGACCTTTCCTGATAAACTTGGCTCCCCGGGGGCAGGGTGCTGTGGCCCCTGACCCCTGCATTTTTACCCTGAAGCACTTGGGGTGCTTCATCTGGTGGGAGAACTAAGCGCTTTGGAAAGAGCTCCTTAGGGGATTCCCATAGCGCTTGAAAGCGCTTCCCCTTGCTGGCGCATTGCATTTGAAGATGTGTTTATTCTTTCTGCCAAAAGGAAATCACAGCCGCAGCCGGGCCCCTTTAATCACTCAAGCGCATCGGAGCGCGCTGTTTGTAGTCCCAGGGCACTCCAGGAAGAAGAGAGGAGCCGGCGCGCTCCTCTCCGTGCCCCCGGGGCACCAACAAGACCGAAGATAGGAAAACTGGAGCAAGCATGCTCCTAGCGGTGCCCCCAGGGCAGGGATTGCTCCGAGGAGTGCCCCCGGGGGACCAGAAGGCCCTTATCTGGGCCCGGAGTGAAGCCGGAGACGGGCAGGAGAGGAGGAAGCCTCTCCCTGCCCTGCCGAGCCCAGAAGGGCTCTCTGTGGGATCGCGGGCGGGGCCGAAGCCTCGTCGGAGGCTCGCCCCGCACCGCCGGTCCTTGGTTTGGCCCTTGTGTGGGCCAGTGTGGGTCTTTGCCTTTCGTGGAGGGCCAGTTAAGGGCCGGGGGGCCCTACAACGGTCACGTGTCCCAGGAGGGACCCGCCCCTGACACGGAGGGGGAGCGTGGCACCCCCCTCCTTTTTGCATTCTCCCTGGATGGTGGCCCCCCTCAGGAGGGCCGGTGGAGGTCCGGGGGATCCCCCGTGCTCGCGGGCCCCAGGAGTACCGAGGGGTTGTGTGCCACCCCCTCGCCCAAAGTTGTCAGGAGGGCCCCGTTTTGCGCAGAGGAGCACCAGGGGCCCCCCTTCTTTTCATTCAATAGGCACTGAAGGTGCCTTCATCAAGTCAGGTACTTAAAGGACCAATATAATTATAATCAAAGTTCTTTCTAAAGACTTTGCTGAGTGATATATATTGCCTGCCTGTTCTATGATGCTTTTGCATATATGGCAAATGTTCCTTTTATGGCATGACTTGCTAATATGTTTCCATAACTTGCCATATGTTTTCTAATGTTCCTACTATGGGCGTTATATGATATTCTTATGACAAGTGTTCTAATGTGATAACGTGTTTCCTGACTACTGCTTATGTTGCAGAATACTGAGTAACCTGTGTGTTATGTGTGACTACTGCTAGTTTGCAGAGTAACTAATGTGTAACGTTCTGACAACTGCTAAGGTAGCAGGATAGTATTGATATGTGATGTTTGGTCTGATAATTACGTTGTGTACAATACAGTATATTTTCATATAATCTGGTGTTGTGTTTCCTTTGTGGTGGGGATATTGCGTCACATGTGTGTGTGTGTGTGTGTGTGTTGTGCAAACGCTTTACACATTGCCTCCGGGTTAAGCCTGACTGCTCGTGCCAAGCTACCAAGGGGGCGAGCAGGGGTTATCTTGGACGTGTAACTCCCTTGCCCTGACTAGAGTGGGTAAGTTCTGCCTGGCTGAGGTGCATACCCTAGCCAACCAGAAACCCCATTTGTAACAATAACCTATTTGGAAAACATCTTTTGTTTTTCCCTGCTGCTCTGATCACAAACAATCCTTCTGCCTCATATCAGATGTTCTTCACGGAAGTCCCTCTTAAAATAAGGACTGAAGTGGAGAATGTTAATGAGGTGGTGATGGTGTGTGCCCAACAAAAGGAATTAAGAGAGAATTCATTATTATAACTTAGCAGTGCCTTCCTTCTGAATCAAGACAAACTAAAAGTGCCATTGCTTTAGCTCGGTTCAGTTAGGCATCCTTTTTTGATTATCCCTTTTAGTTGCTGCGTTTACAATTACTTGTTAGTGAACGACGGCCATTTTGTAGTTTACCAATGTTTTTATTATAATTGTTGACTGGAAGCTCAATAGTTATTTAGGATGATGTGCAGAATGATTGACGTTGTTGGTTTCTTTGGTGTTACACCTTTACAGCCATTGCTTTGAAATGACACATTGGGTAGAAGTACACAGCTTAACTGTATTCAGACGTGGACAAAACACAGTTAGTAGGCTTACCTTTTCATGTAACATACACAGTAAATCGGCAAACCAATGAAAGGACTCAATGTCCCTGCACACCCAAATAAAGTAGAGCCTTCTTAGCTTATACTGCTCCCAGGAACTTCTGCAAAGCAAAACAGAACAGAAATTAACCAAAAACTATTCAGTGGAATGTGTTCAAACCAAATGAATGACTGTTTTATTGACAGGAGAGCTCTACACTGAATGAACCCTAATGCTAAAAGTACATAAAAATGAACCATAGTGCATTTAAGATGAAAATATTATGAACTGCATCTACCACTGAAAAGGATGTAAATATGTGGGAGAAGTAAACAACACATGTGCATACACTAGGGGTTAGGTTACATAAACTGCTCTGTGTGGTGCCATTGTTAGCATCTTACATCAAGACAGCGTTTGCAATCTGGTGAGAGCCCCAGGTCATTACGCAACTTACACAAAAATACATACATGCATAATACTGAAGGCAGCTTTTACACAGCCTCTTTTTGGCTACGGTTGTTGAATTGGCATTGGTCAAGGGAGCTGTCCACCATCGTTGACCACTTCCCATTACATTTCTTGCATGTGGACTACTTAGAAAAAAGAATCCACACACGTTCCCTTTAATTCCTTCTTTGGAAACATTTTAAAATGTATTTTTATAGTGGTTACCTTTTTATTTATGGTTTGCTGCTTTTATATTTTGTTGCTTTTTCTTTTGCTGTTGAGTGCCCTTACAACTATGAGTACCTGGTAGGACCCATACTATAACCACTGCTTGCTCCAATCTTTTCTTGGCACTGCCGAAGCTTGATTTGTTTCTTCCTCTTGATGGGTCAGCAACTGCTAAGTGTTCCCTACCACTCCATTATTTTTCTGCACTCCCACATGCACAAACTTTGTTGAAAAAAAAACAAATCTCCTAACTATGTTGACATCGACGTCAGACATGGGTGTTGTATCACCATGCCTAGAGCCCTCCTGGACCTTTTTAGATTTTGCCTGCACAGCACTAGTGCTTTGCTTGCAAAGTCTTTTGTAAGTAAAAAATATCTTAAAGGGGCTTAGAACCCACCCCATACTTACCTTAACTTACCATTGTTTTATTCCAACCTCACTCTAATTCACATGCTCCTGATTGGCCAGCATGTTGTCTCCGCGCCGTCCACTTCACTTCTGCTCTTGTTTTGCTGTCCTTGTCTGGTGTGGAGTTTGGACCAAGTACAGTTTCTGGTCACTGGCCACTGGCCAGTGCCCTTCCTGTAAAGGTATGTTTTTTTCATTTATAAGTGTGCAGGCTGCCTTCTCTCCAATTCCATCTGCCAAAAGCAGCCTCACCTCCTCTCCTTGCTGCATCTTCATTTATTGGGTGATGCCCTGCTGCCTCACCAACACACATATGCACACAGACTACCCAGTGAAAATGTAAATTTTTCTTTACTTGCAATCTGCAGGTTTGTGGCTGCTATCTTTACATTGCTCAGTCACTAATTCTAATCTATTGGAGGCACTATCTAAATTGCAATAGGTCTTCATGAGTGGGGGAAGGTTTGGGGGGCACAGAAGGAGACTGACAAATAAAGGTGCTAAACAGCGTATTGCTGCTCGTACACATGTAGAGCCTTTACTTGCTGTCTGTGTTGTTAATAATGCTGACACCTACCCCACCACACTCCTTACGCAGTGCCCCGGCAAGCCTTTTACATCCAATGTTCCTCTTGTGTGGTTTTCTGAGGTAGATGCAGTGCAGAGAAAGAATAGGTTTTTGATAATTTTCCTCCCATATGATTTAATTTATGGCAGAAGCTGGTATAAGATTTCTTCATACTTCATTTTAAAATGTAGGTTAAGCGTATGGGATCACATGACATAGCAAAATATTAGTTTCCATCATACATTAATTGGTTTGGACTCCACAACACGTTTGAAAGAGGACTTCATTTCCTAAACACAGCTCCTCTATGTGATATATGTCTACACAGAATCTTTTGGTTTCGTGTGATGCATGCACATAGTGCTGCAGTGGAACCACAAACCAAGGAAGTGATTTGCACTGGCATATAGGGTTAGTAGGGAGATTGTGGACCTGTACTGTGCATATGTGTGTTGCAGGTATTGCTTTAAAAAATAAAATGGGCCAGCCAGACTGCAAGTCCCACAGGGAACAGAGAAATAAATACATCTGACAAGCTTTATCCTCACTTGATCCGAGTTCCCTGCGAGAACAGCCAAAGATGTGCAGCAGCTGCTGCATGTTAAGACGCTCCCCCTTTAGCCACCCTCTGTCACTCTGAAGACAGGAGGGAGTCACAGGCAGTGCACCAGTATTACCTGTTGTCAGTTACCACATTTAATTATGATCACCAATCACAATTAAAGTTGACAAGGAGGTGCCCTGTAAGTAAAGGCGGCTGCTGAGTATTAAGGGCAACTGTAATGTCAAGACACATACATATATAGAGCATTCAGTAGAGAAACTTACATAATCATGTATGGTTGGATGGAACTTGACAGAGGCATGGAAAAAAGTCATGTAGGACTTTGACCATTTAGGTTTAGTCCTATTGTTTACTGTGTTTTTTTCTTCATTGCGGATGGCACTATACTTAGCCACACAGGTGCAAACGTGTGTATTGTTGTGCTGTTTACCTGAAAAACTAAAGACTCTGAAGTTGTTTTGACTTTCTTTGACATGCCAAAGAGGGTTATTCTGCTAGCCTACTTAGGCTTCTCCTGCACTTGTGAAGTCTGTTGTTAGTAAAAACAAGCATTGGCAAAGCCAGTGTGTTTTGCCTATGCGAAATCTGTTAGCTTTGTCAATGTTTTCTACATGTTGCACAGTATTCAGCTGCTGTGGAATATGGCTTAAGGGCACCACTCCTCTAAGTCTAGGGTAAGACACATAAGGCCTTCTTCACATATCATTTTCTGTGAGAGGCTGTTCATTACTCTTGCTTGTGTGGAACTTACTCAGGAATTCACAGGAGTACGGCATACTTACTGACATTAAAATAAGCATGTATCAATCTTGGAAATAAATGAGTAAATCGAACCTGAGCCTGGCGAAAAATAAACATTTGTTGCATAAAAAAAGATTTGGGGATTAGCTCTCAATATTTAGGTAGCGTTGACAACTGAAACAATTAAAACACAACTGCTAATAAAAGCTCCTAGAATCAGGCCTGTATACAACAATTAGAGGAAAAGGTAGACTATAGCCACCTACATTACATCGTAGAGGAAGAAATATTTTTTCACTGGCTTTAATATGTATACAAATTACATTTTGTACATTTATCTTCATAATAAACTGAGTGGGTCTTCAAGCTGTATGCAACTTCTAGAAACGAAGAAAAACAGAGAAAGAATGCCAATTTGAGGCATGATCGGAAGGTTAAATCTGATTTTACCAATGATGTGTTTTGAGTCTGTATTCCCTGGTATCATTACTGGAAATGTAATTCACAACCTTGCTCCTGAGCCACACATTTCTTTTTTCAAAGCATGTATGTCCCAATATAGAACCTACTTTTGACTAACCATGATATCTGATGCTAAAATTCCACTTTGCATAACGAATACAAAATAGCATCCTAGCTAAAATTTGGTATTTTGAAATGTATGATGTGCAGGCCTTACCTGAGGAGACCTATATGGGACAAAAATCCCTCACTTTAATCGGCAAGGTCCAGTACTTTTGTCACAACACCTTCTCAAGTTTATTATAATACACCGTATTAACAGGTTTACTTTATTTCACTTTTCACTTTATTTGAGTTGGACCAGGTTGGGTATATGAGGCTTAATGTTTCAATAGTTTCAAAACTTGTGTGCCTTCAACATTTAATTAGTATTCAGAGTGAAATCACATTTATGGCTGCTGTGTGTCCAACATGCTTCTGCCAGTCCTTGAGCCTCAGCTGACACTTGCGACCACACAGCTCAGATTCTGCTCTGTCCACCAGTCACCGCTGGCCTCCATCAGGCATATCCAAAGTTATAGACTCAGCCACATGAATTGTAGAAAACTGAGACTGCTGCGTGATGGGCAGATGGACAATTGACACTGAACTTAAACACAAGGAGTGACCAAGGGACCAGCACTTCGGGGCAAGGGTTCTGATTTTTCTGGTCTCTTTGAGACTTGCTTAAATCATGTCATTATTGGCTCTTCCTAACATCTCCCTGGCCCACAGAATTGCCATATTGTGCCTTGTGCTTGGGCTAGCTAATAGGGCAGACCAGAGGCAGCCAGCTGCCAGAAATGCATCAGTCCAAATGGAAAGAGTTTGATGTGAGTGAAACATTATAGATAAATAAGGAGGTCAGGCGGCATCAGAAGGCAGTGTTAAAATACAGCGGTACCATTTTGGTTTTGTTTTATCTCATAATAGTGTGTGTTTGATTTTGATGCTTCCCTACTAGACACAACTAACTTCAGAGTGCTTAAGCAAGCTTGTCTGGAGATTTTCCCCACCAAATAAGATCTTCTGGTGACTGTATTTTTTTTATCCAAAGCTACAGGAGTGGTACTGAGTGTGGAGGCCAGTAGAACTGCCCAGTGGGAGAAATAAGTTGGTTAACAGACTCGGTGGGCCTCAGTCGCTTGTAAACAGCATTTAACAGTTGATGTTGGTTCTGCTTTTCAGCTCTTCCACTCATTTGCTTTTCCAAAAGTTAAACATAAACACTAAGGCCCTTATTTATACTTTTTGGTGCAAAACTGCACCAACGCAGTTTTACACCGAAATGTTTAGCACCGGCTTTCACCATTTCTGAGCACCAGCCGGGCACCATATTTATGGAATGGCGCAAGCCGGTGCAAAAGGTAGGCTAGAGTAAAAAAAAAAAAAATGACGTTAGCCGGGTGAAGCTGGTGGTATGGAAGAAAGGGATTTTGCACCAAAAAATGACGTTAGACTCTAACCAGCCTAGCGTCATTTTCTGATGTAAAAGCATCCATACCACATGACTTCTGTCTTAGAAAAGAAAGGAGTCATGCTCACCACCCCAAAGGCCAGCACAGGAGACCAGGGTCCCTTGGGCATGGCCATTGCACCCAGTGCCATGTAGGGGGGCTCACTTCAGGGCCCCCAATGGCAATTAAAAAAAATTAAAAAGTACTTACCTATACTTACCTGGGATGGGATCCCCATCCTCCGCTGTCCCTCTGGTGTGGGTGGAGGGTGTCCCTGGGGCCTGGGGATGGCAGATGTTAGCTCATTCCATGGTGTTCCACCATGGAAATAGGCCCACAGGTCCCATAACGCCTGCTTTGACCCAGGCATTAAATAAAGGTGCAAAGCAAGCTTTGCACAATTATTTTACCCCTCCTCCCCGTGCATGATTTTAGCACGGGTGATAAATATGGCGCTAAGGCCATAGTCATTTTTTGCACGGGAATGCCTACTTTGCATCTCATTGATGCAAAGTAGGTTTCCACGTCCAAAAAATGACTAACTCCATAAATTTGACGCTAGATGGGTCTAAATATGGAGTTAGTTTTGCACCGAATTTGCGTAAAACAATGACGCAAAACAAGTATACATATGCCCCGAAAATATCTCTGCAACTGACAATTGCGAAGGCCCCATATCTGGAGGGGCAGGAGATAGTTTTTTGTTTATTCTTCAGGGCAGGAAACGTTCCCACTGAAAAAAACACAGAGATAGTGGTACATGACGAATTAAGGTATTTAAGATCCAAAAATATTTGGAGTAACCTTCCAAAACCCAAAGAAGAAAGATGAAAAACAGATTTCAAAAGTTATTTGTCAGTGGATTCGTGGCCCAGGACCTGGGAAGAGGTGTTGGTGAGGAGGATGAAAATGCTGACAATGATACAGCAGCAAAGAAGAGCTGCACAGCTCAACATTCGGATGAAATCTTGCTGTGGTTACCGTGAACAATGATGACACAAGGCTTCTGTCAACTATTAATGAAAAGATGGTTAGCCCTTGTTTCAGCTTTAATGATAATGAGAAAACTAACAATGAATTAAAGACAATTCACAAAAGAATTAGGCACCAAGATTGCAGGTTAACAAAATGAAACTCTCAAATAACAAATTAGTTTGCTACAAAATCAAATAATGAAAAGGGAATTACAATGAATCAGAAAATACTATGGGAAGTATTTCATCAAATTAAGATCTGCAAAAAACATACAGGACCTTAAATGGAAATAAAAGCCATATTGAAGGTCTATCAAAAGATAAAGAAAAGAGGCACTTTTCTCTAATGAACACTAAAACAACAGTTCAGACAAAAGCACATTCAAATATTAAAATGCTGCCAGGCCTGAAGCTCAATTAATAATAACAAACTGGCTTTTAAGTCTTCCGTGTTAATAAAAGAAATTATTGGAAGAAGGGACTCCCTCTATGGATTGGTAAATGATACTGATTTGCATCTAGTTAGTGATAAAACAATCATAGAAGAAACCCCTTTGGAAGACATGTAAAATGATTCAAGTGAGATGCCACTTCATTCAGTGACGATAGGGCATTTACACTTTTAAAAAAATAGCAAGTCCATCCTTTATGAGGAAAATAAGTTAGAAAAACTGAAGTATCTTTTTAGACCAACCAATTATAAAAACAAAAAGATGTTCATTACCTTTACTATCTCTCTTCCTATTAGAAGATTTTCTGTTAACCTTGGAGAAGATTGTTCACCTACATCGAGGTTGAATTTTGTAGGCAATAGTGGGTCAAAAATAACTAACATGTAGTGGGCTTAAGATAGAGGAAAATAAACCAATTGCGTGAAGAAAAATAATGATACCAGAAAGAACAAAGAAAGTCACATACAATTCAATTCATACAGAATTTCTAGTACTATAATTAGGAAAATGAACATCTTTGGTCTGTTCTTCATATTTGCAAAAAAACAATCAAACAAGGAAAACAAAGTCTATCAAATGAAATGAAAAAAGATAAAGGAAACATCCAAAAAGGGACAAGGATCATGAGATTTAAAGATGAGTCTTAGATAATCAATCAGTTACCAGAAGGAACAAATACATCTCAATTGAATCCACTTGCAAGTAACGTCTTGCCAACAAAAATTAGTGAACTAAAAAAGCAAGGATTGGCTACCTCCTACAGCCTATAACCTTGAATTCTGTATAAATGAGTGTGAATCACAAAAAGACAACAAGGCCAAAGGAAAACAGTGTAATACCAAATGAACCAAACTAATGACAGACTGATACAAGAACATTTGAGTTGAAAAGTGAAAGTAAGATATTAGTACTTGAAAAACATAAAGAGAGGAAATAATTACTTTCAAGAAATGTATATAAGGGTCAGTAGAAGTCCAACAAGAACTAGGTCCACCGTATGCTTACAGACTAAAAAAATATTGCTCTAGCGTGGCTATTGGGCATTCTTTAAACCGGTCTAAAATGTTGGTAATTCCATGCTCAGTAACAAGTTTGAGAAAAATCAACTCTAGACATATAGACCTTGTAATATTTCCAAATGACAAGCCTGACCCTACAACTGTAGACATAATGACAGTTAATTTTCAACTCATTGTTTAAAGTGGTTAAAGAGATTTTAAGGTCAGTTGATGATATAAGCCAACCTAGGTTTGATGTGCTTGTGAATTAGGAAAAATGAATGGTGTACATCTCAAACAGACAATGTATATCTGTATGGAATGGAGATTATTGAAACAAAGGAGCACTTCAAATGTATCAGCAGATGGCTTGCACCTCAACGTTAGGGACACCAACCTAGGGCTGGAGATACCAAAAACTAAGTTTGAGAGAGATATATGTGTGTGTTGAAGAGGAAATAGACATACAGAGACAGCCTGGAATTGAATTGCAGATGCAATCAACTCAGACACCTCACTGCAAAAACTGTATGGTTCCCAGCAGGAACACCTTGAATATAATTGTGTGGAATAATGCTGATCTGAAGACCAGACAAATATTAGAAACAAAACTAGCCAAGAAAAAAATATCTGTAATAGGTTTCCAAGAAACCTGGGAAATTGAGTTAAATTGAGTTAAATGATGGGCATATTCTGGCAGGCCTTCAGATGGTTTAGTTGTAATCAATTTATTTCTCCCTGGTATACAACACTATGAATATCTAATATCATTAAAGTGGCTAATGGAAGATTTTAAAGAAAAATATTTGAGATACTCAGTTTTATTAGTTGGAGACTTAAATGCAAGAATTCAAACATTGTTAACTGAATACAAATTTTATAAAAAGAAGAGGTTATGGTCTTTTCACCATGAGTTATAAATTATGTTAAGCCCAAGGTAACAGGAATTAAGTTACATAAATTGTGGAACAGTTGTAATCTTACAGTAATTATGAATGATGTTGTAGTAAGCATCTGGCTCACAGTTCATTTGTGAACAACAACAAAGGTTCTCCCATTGATTACACAATAATTTCATCACAGCACTTCTACCTAGTAGGTAAACTTGTTGGTAGTGACCATGTAAAACTTCACATTAATATGAATTTGGGCAGAAAAAGAGGCAAACGTGGAAAAGGGACAAAAGGTCATAATTGAAAACTGTGACATAATTTGGTCATCTGGTCTAAAATAAAATGTGTGCTTCGGTGAACCAAGTGCTCCAAGGGACAAAATAAGTGATTCGTCTCATGTTGATAATGTGGATAAATAGAGCCATGTTATTAGGAAATTAAGTAATATCTTAACAAGAAAAATAAACAAAAGGCATAAAGAAAAAAGAATGAAAAAAGATAACTTTTTATAAAAGATTATATGAAAAAATATTGAAGTACAAAGCATAAAATTAAATAAGTGAATAGCTAAAAACATGGAGTGTAGTAACATCACCTTTTAAGGAGAAAAAACGGAGTTCTTTTGGGAACTTGTAGGGAACACCATGGCCATACAAAAAAGATAACAGACAGCCCAGTAAGGGAAATATGAACGGTGTATTGTACATAAAAGTATAATCTTAATACTACCAAATAAATGACCTTTTATTGCACTGTCTGACTGTTAAGAGGTTGTCAAAGCAACTTTAGATTCTGCTGAAGGACCGAACTTTACAACAGTAAAGAATCTTGATGTCTATATAAGAGCAACCAAACTCTCATGGACTCAAACCTGGATGCGATTTCAGCAAATATGCTAAAATCACATGTGAACATTTGGGCATCAATTCTGCTTCCTTTTATAAAGGCCTTAATACGTACAGACATCACACCCAGGTCCTGTCAAGGAAGTACTTAAAAAGGGCAATAAAATGGAACCAGAAAATGACAGAATGATATCCTTAATGGGCATTCTGGATAAAATGTATGCAAATCATATATCAAAACATCTTGAAGATTGGGCTGAGGGCTCGAATAAGTCTAATTGTTGGTTACAGGAAGGCCACTCCACCAATGATGGCTACTAACATCTTGAGGGAATTCGAATCCATAGATAGAAATAGTCTATTGAGAAAAATGTAGTCCTTCATTTTTTCTGTTTCTTCTCTCCTTTTTCCTTCATTCCTCGTTTCCTTTCTTTCATTCCTTTGCTCTTTTCTTTTCCCCCTTTAGCCTTTCCCCTTCCTACCTCTGTTTTCTTGATTCTTTCATCACCATTTATCTTTTCTTCCCCTGCTTCTATTCCTCTGTTTCTCCTTCCTGCCCCTTTATTTCTTCCTCTCTCCCTTCTTTTTTCTCCTTTCTTACATTCTCTTTCTTTCCTTCATCTACTTTTCTCTTTGTTTCATTCTTTTCTTTCTTCTTGTTGTTTTGTTCTTTTCTTATACGTAGATTAGTTTGAAAAGCAATCTCTTCATTAATTGTGTTTAATCTTCGTCTCAGCTATATAATTATGGGTATAGGAGTGACTTCAGAAATATGTTTACTTGTAGAATGTTGACATCTGCATTTACATAGGCTTAGTTTTGAATAATTAAAGCAAGGTCAGTTTTTGGACATCAAACAATTAACTATAGGGTGTTTAACCAGATAATAGCAGTATTTTGGGTCACAGAACTCACGATAAGGTTAGTGTCATCCCATCTACTGCATGACAAAGAAAGCACAAAACCAAAAGTAAAGATAAACCTTTCACCTACATCTCTTCTGCCAATAATGCATGTACTTGCAGCATCAGGACTGGGTGCACTAGGGCAACCGGCATGATATGTATGTACCATTATATATATTGTGCATTAATCCAGGATGTTCTTTATTGAACAGCAGTAGCTCTCACCATTGAAAAAAGTTTGGAGACCCCTTGGGACGTATTATGGAAAGGGTGCACTCTTCCTGTTTGTGCCATGACACACCTTTAAACACTTGCACTGGGTGCAAATGAGTA
This sequence comes from Pleurodeles waltl, assembly GCF_031143425.1. Taxonomy (NCBI): domain Eukaryota; kingdom Metazoa; phylum Chordata; class Amphibia; order Caudata; family Salamandridae; genus Pleurodeles; species Pleurodeles waltl. The sequence goes on from NC_090447.1 coordinate 163,034,938, forward strand.
TGCTGTTGTGGGGGCAGAGCATTCATTGTAATATGGAGCACTCATTAATAGATGGAGAAGCTGCTATAAAGCTGCTCCGTGTTTCAAAGTGCAGGCACATGCTACCTGCACTTTATAAAGGGGAGAAAGATCACCCTTCAGGTGGATGTACTGAGTGACTGCACCTGCCTGCAAGGGGATGTCTAGGGGGTCCATGGGACTCTCCTCACCCCTGCCCTCCAGAGGGATGCTTGCAGGAGGCACAGACTGAGGGCACCTCCTAAAGGCCTGCCTCCATCTGCAGCCGCATCTATATAGTGGAGCAGGCACAGAGGCGCAGTGATTCCCTCATTTGCATGGGACCACACCCAGATGCAAGTGAGGGAAGGCTCTCCCATGAGTTACAGAAGAGGCCACACAGGCATCTGCAGCCTATTCTCTAATACCATTGTGTCCGGGATGCACAAAGCTGGAGCACACACCCTTTAAGTTCCAGGTCCTGACATACATTCAGCCATTTGCTGTGCGAGTGCACCTGGGCAGCAGTGACTTCCTGATTTGTGATGCTCACACCTCAGGAAATTCTGGAATTGTCCTTATATGACCGAATGCATGGTTTGTTGCACACGACACCTACGCACCAACATCTAGAAAGTCTCACATTTTGTACAACAATATGATAGAGTTTGTTTTTAAGATTAAAACATGTTATATTTGCCACAGCTTTCCATGGAGATAGTTCTGACTTCTCTGGGGTCCTTCTGGGGGTTCTTGCTTTATTTGCCCGTGCATGCGTTGGGCTGCAGATTTCGATTCAACCAATAAATGTTATAACTCTCCTCCTACACGTGTAGTTTGAGCATAAAACACTTTAATACTAAAATCTTTCTAAATAATCTAAAGAGAAAACATCCTATTTCAATATCTGGAATAGCATATTTCTAAACTGAAAAGGAAAAAAAATGTAGCATTAAAGTGTGCTAAATTCGAAGGACACAATTTTAGGGTGGCACAGTGGGAGAACATTCTTGAAAAAGAAACATGGCACTGAGTTACAGGAGGATGGAGTGGGTGCCTTTCATTCCGCGATTTTCCAGAATTTTTTCCGGTTGCTAAGTAACCAGATCGCCAAAATAGCTAAGGAAAGAGCGGAAGCAGAGCTTTAAGTTATGCAGTTGTACAAAATCTTGCAATTCAAGGAAGAGAATGTCAGATTTATTTTCGGGCACGCTCCGTGGTAAAATGACATGCAGCAGAGGAGAATTATTATAATTTCAGAGGCAGCAATTATTTTAAAGAGACCTAGGCTATAATAGTAAACCAAAATGATTCCCCCATTTGCATCACCTGTTAGACTGTTTCACCATCACTTGCTTTGGAAAATTAAGCTATTAACACGTATTTAAAAAAAAGAGAGGGTGTATGAATGTAGGAACCTAATGCAGGGGCTTCTTGAATGCTATACTCTATGACATGTTTATTTGGAAAATTGAAGCAGGCAAGGCATTTAAATAACTTTAAATGTCATAGTTTACATACCGCAGTTGGTTGAGTAGTGAGGCAAACGGGGTCACTCCAATACCGCCAGCCACACAGAGGCTAACCTCATAATTTAACACTTCTTCAGAGGGGCTCCCAAAAGGGCCGTCGATATAAAGTCTGAAAAGTAAAGATGAAATAATTGTTTGAGTAAATGGGAATTAAAAGAAAATGCACTTTTTCAACGTATTTCTTAGTCATTGTTGTTGATAAAAGTTCTCTCCCTCACTCGTTTAAATAAATATCTATGGATCAGCAAACTAATCCCATCTTTGAACACTGTAAATTGGCACATTAAGTGAAATTAATGAAACCTCGGCCTTTTTATCCACTAATGATATGTGTACTTTCTTCTCACTTCCTGTCCTATGCACCATTTTAATGAAGTATCGGTTCCACAGCTTGCATGTAATGGCCGAACATTCAAATGTAAAAGCAGAATTGTCCCCGTGCAACTGCACTTATTTTACATCACATCACAAGGATTGCACAAATAATACAAATTCTAAACTTCTACAAAACAACTGTTAAAGAAACGTTTTCCCTTTCAATCTGAATGCATTATAATGCAATCAGTTCCTACCATGTTTTTGGCTTAACATTGTTAGAAATAAATACTTCTAATAAGAGACATATTTCACAAAAGGAAATTAGTAATCCAATATATATATATATATATATATATATATATATATATATATATATATATATATATATATATATATATTAGTAGTCAAAAGCCAACCGTTGCAATTCGAATGAGATAGACCAATGGGCTAAGGCGCCTGTTTCAGAGATCTGTGTGCAAGCTGAGGCACAGATTCCAATCATAGGAGCAAATTTATATTTGTTTTGTGCCGAATATGCACCATTTTTTTAATGCAAATTCAGTGCAAAAATAACTCCATATTTATACTGTGGCGCTAGACCCGTCTAGTGCCAAATTTATGGAGTTAAAGTAATTTTTGGGACGTGGAAACCTACTTTGCGGCAACGAGATGCAAAGTAGGCGTTCCCATGCATAAATAGAATCTATGGCCTTAGCGCCATATGTATCCCCCAGGATAAAATCAAGCATGTGGGGGAGGAGGGGTCAAAAAATTATGCAAAGCTTGCTTTGCACCATTTTTCTCACACCTGGGTCAGGGCATGCGTTAGGGAACCTGTGGGCCTATTTCCATGGTAAAGCACCATGGAATAAGCCCACAGGTGCCCTCACTTACTTGGCTTCTGACACTGCTGCCAGCAACTCCTCCACAACTTGAGCTACTGTGTGTCTCCTCTGGGAGCAATCATGCCACGTCCAGCAGATGATAGGCCCCCTGCCTTCTCTCCAGAGGAGATAGAGAGACTTGTCAATGAGGTTCTCCTCCTGTATGGACAGCTCTATGGCTCACCAGAAGAGCAGGTAAGTACCTCATGTGCACAATTTGTTCTGTACTTCACCTTCCTTTTCCTCTTCACAGGCTACAGTGTGCCCCTGTGTGCCAGTTAGACTTCTTGGGGGTTATTACAACTTTGGAGGAGGTGTTAATCCGTCCCAAAAGTGACGGTAAAGTGACAGATATACCACCAGCCGTATTACGAGTCCATTATATCCTATGGAACTCGTAATACGGCTGGTGGTATATCCGTCACATTTGGGACGGATTAACACCTCCTCCAAAGTTGTAATAACCCCCCTTGTGTGTCTGTTGCAGTCTGTATGGCATCAATGGGAGTACAAGGTGCAGGTATTGGTGGCCATTACCATTTCTTAAGTTCAGTCACATTGTGTTGTGAGAGGTTTTTTGGGTCCTAGATCCTTCTTGTTTTGGATGCATATAGCTAGGTAAGGAGACTTTACTACCATCCACTGACATTTCTTTCTTTATGATGGTTGTAAACACTGGACAACATGTATGTGCATGGCAGCATGAGCTGTGTATTTATCTTACATAAGTCATTTGAGGATCTTGTAAGCAATGTGTATAGTACCACAGGTCTTTCAACCCGCATCTGGCCTTGCTAAACTGTTGTCTGGAATTCATATCCTGACTGTGCCATTCAGGTTGCCACACACACCACATGCCAAACTGCTGAGGCCACATGATGTATTGTCATGCATGGAAGTGATGGAAATGGAGAGTCCGATAGGTTCTGTATGTTCAGTCTGCAGAGACCAGGGCCTGTCAAATGTATTTTCCAGTATGGGACCTAGTCTAGGCTGTGGGAGAGTCACTGTTGCATTTTGCCCACCTCTTGTAAACCAGCAGATCCTGTCATGTGGACAATATGATGCTTTAGTGGGAAAACTCACTCTGAATGCCTCAGTCCTTTGACTAGATTAGGAATGGGTACTGGGGTAAATCATTTAACTAGTCTATATGTGCATTTGGCACTATTGTCAATGTGTGTCTTTGACTCATGACAGATCCCTTATACCCATAGCTCTGTTATCACCTCCACATGGGTCATATTTGGCCTGTACTGGCTTATTGCACAAATGACAGTCCCACAGTGCAGACAGTGTGTTGATTCCTGGGAGGCCATGATATGTGTATGTTGGATGCCATCTCTGTAGGATGGACAAATATGTCAAAAGGAGTGTTCTGTGGTGCAAGTACATACCACAGAACCCACCTCCTGAAGTGGGATGAGTCTGCATTTGGTAGGCCAAATGTCCACCTATGGACAAGACACTTTCTGTACCAACCATGTCAACCCCTTGATTGTCACTCAAGTGTAATGGTGAAGTATGTACAACGTTAGTTGTCTGTGGGACTGTATACAGTGAGTCAATCTCACAGATTGTGAATATGCTGGTTCTTTCAGGCCTAATGAGTTTTCCCTTCAGAAGCCACACAGGTGTGTAGTGTTTCATTGTGGCTCATATCACAGTACATGTTGCTTGAGCATGGGCTACCTATGTCAGTAAGCTTGCTCAGTCATTGTAGGCCCTCAGCAGGGTAGTGATTTGTCTGCAGATTGAAATATGTGTGTAGTCATGTCCCTGTACTTTTTGTCTTGTGTGTTTCACACTTGAGTCTTAACAAATTGAAATGTTCTAGCTTGGTGTCCCTGACAAGTATGTGACTCAACCATTTGTGTAAAAACTTGTGATTGTAATCTCTTGATTTGTCTTTTGCATCCAGACAAGTTTATGCTCATCAGAAGAAGGAACTATGGAGAACCACCGACCTGAAGGTGCAGGTCCTGGGGGTCCAAAGCAAGCAGAGCGCCCACTGGTGGAAGAACTGGGAGGACCTGAGACCCTGGGCCTCAGAGATTGCTGGAGTCCAGCTGGGGCTGTCCTTTCAACATGGATGGGGTGCACATCGGACCGTGACCCCCCAATTAACCCACTTTGACCCAGACCTTGATGGGCGTTTGAGGCAAGCACAGCAGCCACAAGGGGTAGACATGTCATGTGGTGCATACTGATGTGCCTTGCCTATTGGTCCAGGGACCTAACTCTGTACAATATACAAAAATTTGCTCTCCAGGGATAATGTATGGCTGTATCAATCAAGTAATGTTTGCTGTTGTAGTGGGTGCAAATTCTATGCAACAGACTACTACTCCACAGTGGGGCCAAAAGAAAGGAAGTGATGGATCACTGTCCTCAGCCATGTGTCTGGTTCAGTGACTATATTGGCATCTGCCACCCAGAGGCTACTTGACTTCAGCGTGTGATGGGTACTTGTGCCCCAGTACTGTTTGTATTGTGAAGATGGTCATCATACATGTGAGAGAACATACATTGTTCTTTTGATGCAGCTATAGACCAATACTTTCCTTTGGTAAGTGGGTAATGTCATTTGACATGATTTATGTGCCAACATTCCTTGTACCTATACGTTAGCATGTGTCCCTTTCTCTTTTGACAAAATGTGTACCCAGTTGTTTATTGTATGGCCTACCTGTGTTAATGGGATAATTTCTGTATACCCTCACATATACGTGCATGGCAACATCTGTGTGGAACAGGACACTTACAATAGAGCTACATTTCATGTGGTGCCACACAGTAGTGTGTCACTATTGGTTATTGGCTAACACATACCCTCATGTCATTTGGAATGTACAGTAGCAATGAGGGACAAGACATGTATGACTAGATATTATAGCCACAATGTGCATTTCCATGCCTTTGATGTGGCATAATGTGTCATAGTGCACTGCACATGTGTAATGGGGAAAGTTTGTAACCGGACTGTTGGCATGCATCATGGAGTGACTTGCAGTTATGTTGAAATCACATGTGGTTGGGTACAACCATTAATCCACAGACCTCTGGGTTTGCATGACCAAAATTGAGACAATGATATAGATTCTCATTGGGCAATATGTTAAAGGCCTTCTACAAGTACTTCAAATATCTTTGCCTATCCAACATCCAACAGACTGGTGTCTACTGATGCAATCAGAGTATGTTATTTTAAGGAGTGCCAGACATTAGTGGTGATTTCCCTGGGGCTGGCTGATTCATTGTGTTGTGAATTTTAGGGACTTATCTCTCTGACATTTTGCACATGATGTCTACAGTGTACATTTCCATGAGAAATGTGCAGCATATCTGAGGAACATTAGTACTACCTCCATGACTCCACTGGGACAAATTACACATGGTGAAGTGTGCATTGTTGATATGTTTCAAGTGTGAAACAAGTATTTCCATGTCGCCTTCTTCAGGCTACTGTACTGTGGTCAGCAACATAGCATGTTCTGGGAGCATAATTTTTTATTGTTGTGTTATTGTGTATGTGACAATAACGTGTCTGTATGGCCCTGTGTGGGATCTGTGGGAATGCAGTTGGCATCAGGCTACTATTGTATGACAAGAGGTAACTGAGGTATGCTCCATGAGGCAAAGCATGGTGGTGATGTGGTCTCTTACTTGTTCAATGGTTACTGTGATTGCACAACTTCAGCCATGTAATTGTAGTTGCCTGAGATCCTGATTTTCTTGTGGGCAACTGTTGACAGTTTAGATAGCATGCATGCATATGGTATGGTACATGTAGGGCCCAATTAGTTGCGGTTTGTTGCTGGTGCCTAATTGACATCATGGTAATGTTTGCTAATCAGAGCTGTTGTTGAAGTGTGATCATGGACACGTGATGATCCTATTTCTCTTTGTATTTGCAGAATCAGCCCAGGGAAGTGAAGGAGACAGGGCACAGTCGATTGGGGAAACATCTGGCCATGGGACTTCGGGTCAAAACACCACAGACGCACAGGGACCCAGTGGCCCGGAAGGTGATGGGAGTGCCATGGAGGAGACGAGATCTACATCGTCATCATCAGATTCTTTCTCCAGTGGCCACTCCTTAGTGATGGTGGACCCATCGGGACATACGCCAGTACCAATCTTGCCCACCATCAGCAGTTCTATCGCCATCCTCCCTGTTGCTCTCAACCCAGTTGGCTGTGCCTACTCACCCGAGATGATGGGCTTCTCCTTTGCCGCAGGCACCTCCTCCCCAGCCCCTCTTACCCCTGCTGCGCTGAATGAGGAGGCTATTGACCTCCTGAGAAGCATCTCTGTGGGTCAGAATGCCGCTGTGAATGCCATCCAGAGATTGGCCTGCCAACATCAGCAGACCAGTGCTTTCCTAGAAAGAATTCATAGTTTCATGTTTAGCCTACAGAGATCTTTTCAGGGTCTGGCTTCCTCACAGACAGCAGCCAGACACCCCTCACCTTCCGTCCCCCCTCCACCTCCCTCTTCCAAATCCAAATCTCCCATTGCCCTACCTATGCCAAGCACACAGACAGATCCACACCCACCCACCTCAATACACAAAAGCAGTACACAAACAAAAATGCCACAAAACACACCGCCATGCAAGCACTCACCAGACACCCATACACATACCATCAGCCACCACTTCCGAAGACACCCCACCACCTCCACTGGCCGACAAACCACATGAAGCATACCCACAGGCACCACAGCAACAGTCGGTGCCACACCCACCACACCCACTGTAACCACCCGAACAGACACACAGACATCCTAAACATCCAGTATACTTGCAGACACCACTCCAACAGACACACAATCATCACTCCCACATCCCCAGCACCTCCACCTCTCAGTCCCCTAAGACACGCAAACATGTACACTCACACACGCACATATCCAAGACATCCACACTGACACACCAGACAACCACTCCCCTAATCTCCAAATCCCCACCCCCTTCTGGCAGCTGTCCCACTGTTCAGAAGGAAAGGTTTTTGTTTGACCTTTTCCCTCCACCCTATCCTAAACCCAAGAAGTCCTGACCCACATCCCAACCCATCCCTTCCATCTCCAAGAAAGAGTCCACCCTCCCAAACCTACCCATCCCAAATCCACCCCCCCCAAGGATGATCCCTGAGGTGCCTGCCTGTTTAGTTGACTCACCTTCCTCTGGAGGTTCCGTGGCAGTAATAGGAGTCAAGTGTTGGCACAGTACTGTGCAATGAGAAACTATAAAATGGACAGGCCGATGGCCTTGGACAATTTACATTTGGTTATGAATAAACCCAAACATTATTTTGGGTACACATGTGTCCTGCTTATTCTTTTGTACCTTTATGTTGTTCCTGATGAATTTTTGTTGTCTGCCTACAGTTGTGTGTGTGCTTCAGCCTGCTTGCTTATCCATTTGCAGTTGTTTGCAATATATGACTTTGTGAGCAATGCTGGTGTCACCCAAGACAAAGGTAGACGTTGACTGTATGGATATGCAGGTGTTAATGCAATTGTGGTGTCATTGCATCGTGTTCTGTTTGGTATGGGGATTATTTCCTCTTGTGTTGTCCAATGTGAGTATGTATTGTGTTAGACTTTTCCCCCTGATATGGACTGTACATTCATCTCCTGTGTGGGAGCTCGAGTTCTGTTTGTGCACACATGGAGGGTGTTCAATTGTTCTAGCTTCTTTGCATTTGCCTACACGTGTCCATTTTGTTGTATGTACCTTGCAGCTACTTCATCTAGATGCCTGACCTATGCAGTTGCAGTTGTATTTGCTTTCTTGACTTGCACTTCCACATTGTGCAGATAGGCATGTCACTTGGCTCTACTATTGTTTGTCCCTGAGATACCTCAAGGGCCAGCCCCTGTACGAATGTTGTTTTAGGGGCATGTGCAAAGTGTAATGTATCCCCGTGCAGCATCCTTCCCTGAGTGCTCTTGATGCCCCCATCCCTAATGCGCAGGTATTCGTTACATTGTGACCTTTGGATATTTGTCTCCCTGTCTACTGTGCATCCCATTGTCCTTCCATTGTGTTGCAATGTAGGTGAGGAGTGGCTCCATTGCAGGGCTGTTTAATGGGAGTGGAGTTTGTATTCCATGACACATCCATAGATGTGTGTTGAATGTGAAAGCAGTCCATGACATGTGAGGAATGTGAGTGTGTCAGTTGCATTGTCAGATGTGATGTTTTTGTGTTGTTGTTGTGTGACACAATATTGTGTACACTTCACTGTCCCTGTGGTAAGACATTTTTTTGTGTAGTGTTGCAGGGCAGTGTGAGTGACCTGCCCAGCAATGTGTCCTTCTGTGTGAATGACTTCAACTGTGTACACAATGACAAGTGTACTTGGCCCCTGTACCAAGACCCCGATATGATGTGGCCTAAAGGCACGACGATCTGTTGTTGAACGTAATGACACAGTTAAGTCTGTGTACTTACGATCGGTTGCATCCATGGCAATGTGGATTTTGGACTCCTTCGATGATCAGCAGCAGTGGGAGGACATGTGTGATGGGCTCCAAAGCGGATGTGTAACGCTGCCAGCAGGTGAGTTGCTCTCTTTATACTCTCCATTTCTGCCTGCTGATAAGTGGTGGCTGGACCGCCATGGTCACCTTGGCAGTGTGCAACCTCATAATGTTTCTGGCAGAAACACTGTTTCCGCCCGCCTGTTGTGCTGCCTGGTGACCGCAGTGGTCTGTGCTGCCTGGCAGTGCTGGGGGGACCACAGTGGTCTTTGCTCCATAGACCCGCAGGACTCATAATATGGTGGTCCAACCGCCACTGCCGCCATGGCGGTGCGCAGACCACCAAATTGGTAATGAGGCCCTTTGTTCTTTTTAACATACAGGTTGAATACATATTTATTTTAAGTTTGTAGAAGTTTATATACACTACATAAACAGTAATAGTGGTTTGTTCTGGTCTGGTGTTGTGATTATGGAATCAAGAGAAGGGAAGAGACAAATGGTTAAAATAGTTGCTTTTTGTATATAACAAGTCTATGAGATAAAGAGCATAATGTATCATGATTCTGTGCACTTTTCCCTAAAGTTGTGACTTAGGCATTTTTAATTGAAACATTCCAGTGGAGACAGAATGATACACCTAACAGCCAGCACAATAAGGTGAAAAAGAATATTCCTGTGGACAGAGCCTAACACCACTTTATGTATTGTTTAAACCAGTGCTACATAACATTTTGACTTTTGTGGACCCCCACCTAATCATTGCTGGAAACCAGGGACCCCCACTAAATCATTACTGGAATCCCAGGAGCCCCAATGAGTCATTACTGTTTGTTGGGACCCCAGCATAAGCTCTTTCGATGATCTCAAATGCAAAACAATACACAAAAACTATAGAAATAAGCATTCTTTAAATACACATGTTATTTAATTCACAAATATATATTTAAAAAAATAATTTTTATGGGAAAGTTGGAGCTTTTCTAAATTCAATTGACACCACTTATCATACGACATTCTGTTTGATGCACATGCTCTCCCCCCCAAAAAAAAATTTGAGGGTGCTAACTTAATTTTTAACCTCCATTTTAAAAGTCCTTCACATTTACAAAATGTTTTCAAAATGTTACTTTTAAATTGCGTTTTTTTATATAGACTTTTTTATGATGTCAGTATTATGTAATATTCTAGGCAGATCCAACCACCCCCTCCCTCGCCCAAGTAGGCTTTGCAGTCCCCCTCGGGACCCAGACTAAAGGTTAAGAAGAAACACTGTTTTAAACTGTTATTAACTATATGCCAAACAGAAAGCTGAGCTGTCAAACCAGACCGCTGAGTTGGAAGTAAATAATACATATTAATGTATAAAGTGCAGAAAACCTACATTTGTAAACAATCTTCTGTTCTTTTCGAACTATCTGGATCCAACCCTACACAGCTCTAAGAACAGAGATTCTTGTACACTATACATGATATGTATTAGTACACAATCATGTCCACGTTGAGTTGCATGCTTTTTGTAGGACACTTATTGCCTCATTAACACATTGGTGTGCAGTACTCAGAGATGAAAAAACAGCTTGCAAACAGACACCACCATTATAAGATTGTGCCCTGAATAATGCCGCAGATCAGAAGGAGACAGATAAGGTCTGTATCTTCTTGACTGAGTGTGTGTCATCGATTATTGGCTGAAGCCCGGATTGATGATTGGCCCTGGAAACAGGTAATTCTTACAAGACGCAGCACAGTAAAGAGTGGTGCTAGTCAGAGGTTGCACGTAAATTACAGGCAGTAAATGACCCGTGACTGCATCAAGTGGTCGGTGATTTGTTTGTTGAGAACATGAGGCGAGTTAATGAAACTATGAAGCCACAAACCACGGCGGCTGCTACTGCTGACACTCACAATGTCCTAAGCTAAGAGCCAATATCACAAATAAAATATAATAAAAGAGATCCTGGACCAACTAAAATCACTACTCCTTTATTTATATTGTTTTTAATGTGTTTTACATTTGTAACCATATAGGCATCCTCTATGGTTTGCTTCGATTGGTGAAGCCAATGAGAAATGTTAGAATGTTGGCTTGACTCGTGTTATTGGCCTGCATTCTAGTTCAGTGTAAGTTTATAGTAGGGATATTAAGAAGACTGGGTCATTTTAGGGATCTGTTCTAACAACCTTTCTATGTAAAAGCTGACCAGTGTTACCAGCCCTCATCAGCATGCTGCATTAACAGCTCGTAATGGCCCTGTCACAGGAGAATAACAATTATCACAAGTTAAAACATAACTTTGTGCATATAATATACTTCCCATTGATAATTCTTGATGGTAAATAGAAGGGTTAACCAAATGCCAAATTACTGTAATGAGCACAGAGGATACCTTCATTCCCCGAAGACGGATTCACCCTTATCCACTCAGTCCCAGCACCCACAATGGACACTATTTGAACATTACCAACGTCCATTGCTTACATCACTGTTACACGAAGTAAGGCATCACAAGAATACCATGCAGAAACCCACAGGCATATGAAGTAGGAATAAAGTGGATCTAAGAACACAGGATGGGCCAAAGCAAAAACCATTCTGATGTCTTGTTTAACTTGCTACCTGTGAAGTTGCAGATGTTAACTCATACCGACTAATACCTTAGTACTGTAGCAAGACTGTAGCGTTCAACCTGGCTCCCTGCCAATGCTTCAAACGACAATCTTGGACTATAGCTTCTCCATTGGTAGCCATAATAAAAATGAACAAAAAAGAAACATAGTGGGGGGGGGGAAAAGTCCCCTACATTGTGGCAGATATGAATCCCTGCCTTGGGTGCCCCACCTGCACAGATATCTGGAACCCTGGTACTGATATTTTGGTAATGCACTTGTTGCGTAGGCTCTCATTATCCTAATGAGACTACTGGATTTTGAGCGGTAAGATCGTTCACAGTGTGGGGGACTAAGTCTGACCCACGGTGGATGACACTTGTCACTCTAAATCCAGGTTTTGCTCTGGCTAACTAGCAGTGCCTCATCTCTCCTGAATGGTAGAGACAATTGGGCAGCTGAGCACATGACATCTTAGTACTTCTCGGGGAAGTCGTGGTCACTCAGGTCACAACCGGTTTTCTCATACACAGTACGGTCTCATATATAAATGACAAAGGCAGTTTAAGTTGTAAAGATTGGTTTAATAAAACAACTGCATTTTAGATAGCAAAGCGTGAGCTGCAATAACCAGAACTATACAACACAGTAAAATTAAAATAGTAACAATGAGAGTGAAGCACAAGAGTAAGGCTATCATAGTGCTGCTAGATAATTTTCTCTCTAAGTTATATTTCCAGAACAGCATGTGAAGCTCTAAGCCTGCCTTTCAGGTTCCACCGGGAGGACGTCAACCCTCATACCTGAGCAAAGGCCTGTAATCTGCATCAGCATCTGCAACAGGGCATTCAGGTCTAGTTGTCGGTCCCTGGCTGGAAACTCCCTATTGACGTATACTAGGACTAGGAAGTGTTTCTATAACTAACATGCAGAGAATGTCCCTATGTAAGGATGTGTATTTTCTACGAATACTGGAGACTAAACTTCTACCACGTTTACCGGCAATGTACCAGACTGTAGCCTTGACTGAAGCACAGGACGATCAAGGATGCATTATTTGAGAACACAGTGCTGAACTAAGCTAAACAGTGTGATAGAAGAAATTAAAACAAGACCGTAAAACTGGTTATTGTAAAATAACAGTGCGAAGCTGAATAAAATATATCTAGGGTAAAGTGCACAGCGGCCTAGTATGTTAAACTAACATGCATGAAGCTATATTAAAAATGGCTACACTACACACTGATCATGCATATGCATCATGCACTAGGCCTTTCTCATGGTAATACAGTCCTGCTTCACCAGGAGTGGTGCCCAAATGCCACTCTTTTAATGGTAGAGGTCTATATCCCTTGCCAGGAGATAAGTGACACGAGAGCAGTGGTGGCAGCATACCGGTTTTATAGGAATCAGTAGTGTGAACAAGCCTTGTTTCTGGTGCCACAAGAGTGGTGCCTATTGGTCCACCTCTGTAAAGTGCTGTGGCTGTTTACGTATCTCACACTTGGCCTACTTGATGTCTGTGTATAGTGCTGTGCAGCGAGTGAAGCTTGTGTGTACATGCTGGGACATATGTATGCCTGTGGATGATACATTGCATGGAGGCCTGTGGGTTCCAATTTGGAAGCTCAGGATCTGGAAAGGCTAGCTGGTGTTGAGGACTGCAAATCCCAGAGAGGAAAGTTTTATTGGTGACAGTTTCCTCTTTGCACATAATAGGTCTCTTTGATAAAAGAAAGAAATACTGGTTAACAGGGATTGGGCTCATTCTCAGGTGATATGGTGGGTTTGATACGGTTGGCACTATATTACCAGGAAATCATAACAGGAAACTGGACTTAGGCTATTGCGAGGCATATGTCAGTGTAGACTGATAGCCAAGTGTGATCACATCTCCCTTAGCCAGAGTAGTGGGTTAGTCTGAACTGTAGACACTCCCCTTTTGTAGCAGACTGTCCCTTTGATCATTTGACAAAGGAACAAAGGAAAAGACAAGACAAAGGAAAGGACACATTGCCATCGGAACCAAGCTACATCTGACTGATAAGCCCCAATCATGGCAAATCCGGTCTTGGGCTGCTGATGTTCTGGTGGTTCAGGGAGGACCTGGCCTGGCACTTTGGGCTAGACTATTCCTATTAGAGCTGGATCATGACTGAATTGCACTTGGCAGGGTCCAAACAGAGGTGGCACAGTGGGCAGAAACACAACGGGTTGGAATGCTGTCCCAAGCAATTTCCAGTGGCTATACTTATAGCAAACACACATACCATCAATGTTTTTGTGTCTGATATATCATCCTAAGTGTCAAGGAAATGCCCAGAAATGAGTCACGTGTTCCCAGTACCACTGGAACCAAACTACACTCATCTGATGAGCTTCAATCAGGACAAAACTGACTATAGGTTGCTTGTTTTCTTGTTCAGGGTGGACCTGGCCTGGCAGTTTGGTTTGAACTGTTCCTATTGGAGCTGGGTCAAGACTGATTTGCATATGGATGGGTCCAAACTAAAGTGGCATGTTAGGAAAAGGAATGATGGGTTGGAATGCTAGCCCAAGAGATTGCCAGGAGTTAGACTTGCAAGCATTCCTCCTATCACCTTTTGTGTGTTTGTTGTTCTATACTTCCCCTTTACTTATGATTTTTTATTTTTTCCTATGCTCTACTGATTTTGAATGCCCCTATCTGCATAAACTGTCTAATCTTCTCAAATGTACACTTAAAATTATGCTTATCCAACTTGGCAAACAAAACTTGCTGTCTTAAGTATGGGAGGAACAGTCAGCTCAGCTACATGGATGTCTGCAACCAGGAGTTCTATAAAAATGCAAAGAATATTAGTGATCATGGACACCCTTGGTGACTTCCTTGTGAAATTTGAACCTGCCCACACAACAGTATTTGGCAACAGTAAAGGCTCAGAATCTTCATATCAGACATAAGAGGATAAAATAGTTGCATCAAGAACAGTACAAATAAATTACGAAATCGTGAAGTCGTAGTCCATCTCTGCATTAGGTAAAATTACAGCTGCCAGATTCTGTTTCCTTGAGAAAAAAATCCATTACCTCAATAAGGTTACTTGTGTTCAAGCTGAGCTGGCTGCCTGGAATAACCCAATTTTGATTTATAAGGAACAGACCCATATTTGATTGTTACTCTCACGTCAAGGAATTTATTCAGTAATTTCAGATTAATTGGATATAAGCTAGGGCATTGTGCCTTCATACCTGATATCAAAACAGCTATCAGCAGTTTGCAACCCAAAAAATTGGGAGACCCATTTTTTCAAGATATAATTCAGTGATTTAAAAAGTTGGGGTTTCAACTCACTGAGAAATGTTTTAAAGAACTCACTTGGAAATCTGTCCTAATTATATGCCTTACCTTTGGGCAAGCTCAACCCAAAGGCTTCCATCACTGCTTCTGAAAATGGAGTATTAACGATGCCTCTTGTACCGACAATCACATTTATTGAAGTTGATATATGCAACTCTGTGATGACCCTATTTTTCACACTACCTGCTTCTTAAACATTGCTGTCATGATTTAAAGGTATAGTTTGAATTCCCTGAGGCTTATATGTTAATCTAGCATTTTTGGGGCTCCACAATATTTCAATGTTATTCTAGCTAGCTTTTACCCTAGTGGACCATGCAACCCATAAACTTTCCCGCCTCATTACAACTTTGTTCAACAGAGTCAAAATTCACAATAGCATTATGTCAAGAGAACATTCTTAGTTTTGGCCCATTTGTTTCTTATTTGACATTATATAGATCATAAGAACGCACTTACTGTTTGAGCTTTCTATGCTTCATAGACTAGTATGGTTTCATGTTTTCTCCAAAACTGAGTAATACAGTAGGATTTAGTTCTACCTGGCAGGGTTTCCTTTAGTGAACCCCAAACCACGACATGTATCTCAGTAAAGCACAACTTATTATTTCAATTATCCAGACTTCATCTCAAAGCAATAATTTGCAGCCAGGATCTAGGACAACAGTCCTGTATTCATTAGGACTGCCCCAATGCTGCTTCAATTTAGGACAGTGTTGAAGGCTCACCTGTTTAAAGACACTACATCACAATGCATTAACCGTCCACATCCTAGCTTCCTCTTTTATTAATCATTGACTTAATGCTTGCCTTTGACCACGTACAGTACTCCGCTACCTTTTGGCTAGGTTTGCACTACAGAAATACCATATACTTATGTACATACACACATACATATTTATATGTATAATCAACTGTCACCTGCAGCTTGTTTGATTTAAGGTCAATGAATTCAAAGTCTAGCTGAATCTCTGGAAGATCCCACAAACTATTAGAACTCTGTCTGTAGTGTATTTGGCAATATAGAAAAAGCTAAAAAACAATTCTGGTAACTGATTTCACTTTTGAAGAAAAATACATGTATATTGTCTGGACCTTAGTTTGTTTTCCCCCCCATGTTTAAATTATTAATAGCCCTGATCATTGTTGGTTATTTTATTTTCTACTACCACTGGATGACTCAACCATAATAGACTGCAAACAACTGAAGCCACCCCAGTGATAACAATCACTATTCTGTGGTAATAGAGCAGTAAATTATCCATGGGGCCACAGTCATCCTCCATCAGGCATTAAAAGCTGACAAATGTAAATAATGTGCAAACCAGTGATAATATTACAACGTCATCTGATCTCAATATTTTAACTTTTAGCACTTTCTTAAGACAGATAGCATCTCCTATGCAAGTTACCTTCAGCGAGGCAAAAAATTCCAAACCCAGCCAACTAGCCAGAATGTTGACTGTTTAGTTCTAGATTTTCTGAAATGTATATCCTGCAAGAAGACTACTGAGGGATTGTGATACTGAAACCATGCCAAATTGCTTTCCATTTCTGAGGATTATTAAAGTCGGGCACTTCACAAGAAATATCTAAAAACACCTATTTTAAATAGAGAATAAAACTATCAATACTGATCCTTGTTCTAATCTTCCTTCGATGTATGAAATCTCTCAGGATTTTCAAAGCGTTTGTATCTTCCAATCCTGCACACTTCGTTATGTAAATTACAAATTTCCCATCCTCATCTTCAACTCAAGGAAAGGTCTGCCTGCTACTAACTTCGGAGTCCCTTCCCTTTTTCCCGTTGGGTCTCACAACTTAACACTGCTCACCTGTGTGTTATTTTCAGTCAAATATCTATCCCCCCTTCTGTGATTGGACTACATTCGTAAGGGGAAAGCTTCCAACAGCAATAATAAAAAAATTAACTCTTCAGAGTTTTTTATTTTAAAGATCTCAAAGAAAATATTGAACAGCTGCAGCATCAGAAAAGATTGCCATTTTGTTGTTCATACTACTCTTCAGTCAGTGTTGATCCTGCCAGAATGGATAATGCACTTGCACATTAACATACTGTTGTGTTTTGTTTATGTATAAGATTCAGTAGAATGTCAGCATTCTGACATTCCAGAGAAGGCAGTTACTGGCCTCTCTCGGTGATGGCTAGATGCTAGGTCGTGTCGTCGTAAATAAACTTATGTCCATAAACCTTACAGTGGTCTTCTTGCAGGATGCACATTTCAGCAAATCTAGAACTAAATAGTCAACATTCTGGCTAGTTGTCTGGGTTTGGATTTCTCCATATTTTGGCGACGAGTTGCTATTCAGACTCGATCATGATCAGCCGACGGTGACTCTTTTTCCTGCGACTTGCCGCTTGCTGCTGCGCCGAGTGCCGTGCTGTGGGCCCACACATTGCTGGAGGTGCTGTAGGAGCGATGTCCGATTGAAGATTTACATCAACCAGGCGTGGTGCGGCGGGAGGAGCATACACTGACATCCAGCTGCATGTGTTCAGACTCGTCCTGCTGTTTGTTGCTGCTTTGGGAAGCAGAAGTCGTAAGACGCTTTTCCTATCATAGAAGCGCTATAGCGTCCTGTTACTGGAAGTGAAACCGTTCATGCCCTGCTTCTCCAGACATACAGTGTGAGGAATGGGAGAGAGTCCGAGTTTTCTAGCTGATGTGCTTCTTTTCTCTTGTATTTTTGGATGTGCCTGACTTACCCTCCGGTTTAGGTGACATATGCTTTGTGTGAAGAGGGGGGACGAGGAGAGGAGTTCAAGTTGAACAGTGGACACACCTCTCTCCTTTTATGTTCACTCAACGGAGATTTTACGGTGATCTGCACACCAACTCATATTTGTGCAGCATTCACTGAGGATGAGCAGAGTCGCGGGTCCTTATTGATATACAGTTAACTGAAGGTCATACAGTGATTTGCACACCAGTCCATTGTTTTTTACAGTGTTCGCTGGAGTGTAATTTCCTTCACAATGTTATGAGTAGTCTCTACAGTGATCTGCACACCATTTTTCTACGTGTTTATTGTGACTGATTAACTGTTGTTTGTACCATTATCAGGTTTTGCTCCAGGGGACATAACGAGCCTTGGTTCATCAAGTAGTTTATTTTAGTCATGGCTACCCAGAATATTATTTCTCCTCCACCTCAATTTTTACCTCTCCCAGGGGCACCCGTTGTGCCTTGGGAAGATTGGATAGAAATGTTAGAAAATTATATTGTGGCTTTAGATGGACAGAATTTTTCTTCTCAAAGGAAAAAAAGCTATTTTATTGAGTGCATTTGGGTGTGAGGGTCAGCAAATTTTTAAATAGTTACCCACTGTTCTAGGTCCCAATGGTCAACCAATGGATGATGTGTTTAAATAGACCATCAAGAAGTTGTAGATTAGGTTTGCTAAAGAGACCAATTTAGTCTTAGCTAGCTATAAGTTCTACACTCAGCCACAGGATCACCATGAGACGATTGACAAATTTGTATCAAGGTTGAGGGAATTATCAGTTAAATGCAGGTTTGGGTCTATGACCGAAGAGTTGATACAGGATCAACTCATAGTCCAGTGTTGTGACAGGAAAATACAGGAGAGGCTATGGGCTGCTAAGGATCCCACCTTGTAGGAGGTGATTGATATGGCAAAAGTTATTCAAGAGTCACAGTGTTGTATGAAAGAGCTAGAAAAGAAAGACAAGTGTGCAGATGTTCTGGTTTTGTCTACTGATGGTATATGTACTTGGTAGGAAGTAGGGGTGGTATAAAAAAACTGTTCTTCCCAAAGTAAAAGTGAAGGAATGTATTCGGCGTGGAAGTGTATACCATTTGGCTGATTCTAAGAAGTGTTTTGCTACCAATAAAGAGTGTCATAGATGTGGTCGCAAGGGGCATTATGCTTGCATGTGTAGAGATAACGGTAAATCCCCTAAGGATGTCAAGTCAGGTATAAATGTGGTGGGAGAATGTTATAATATTCCTTGTGAAGATAGAATTTTAGTTGTGAGTCAGGAAGAAAGTTCAGTGGAGATAAGTAGGGTGCGAAGAATTTCTAGGCCTATTGCTCTCTTCGCAATAGATGAATTTCAGGTTAGACTTATGATTGATTCTGGATCATTGCATACTATAATTCCTGAAACTCTTTTTAAAGAACATTGGAAAGATGAGGAGTTGTATCCAAAGGATATTTCTCCAGGTGGATACCAAGGTGGGAAAACTCATTTGTTGGGATATGTGGTAAAGCAAATACAGTTTGAAGAGAGGAGTGTCTTGGGGAAAATGTATGTGGCCCTATAAAGTGCACCTATCTTAGGTTGGATGCGTCAATTTGATCTCAATATTGTGATCAATCCAAGAGCACCTGATCAAATTCTTGTTGTTAAGGATGTACAATTGTATGATATTCTAGAGGGGGCCAAGAATGTGTTTAAAAACAACTTTGGGATGTTTGAAGGGCTATGTACACAAGATCATTTTAAAAGATGATGCTTTGCTGAGGCAGCACAAACTACGCAAGATACCCTTTGTAGTGAGGGATGAAGTCAAGAAAGTAATTGATAATATGTTGTTTGAAGGTATTATTGAACCAGTTGAAGTGTCTCCATGGATTTCTCCAGTGGTTATCACTCGGAAATCAGATGGCAGGGTGAGGTTGTGTGTTGATTTAAGGTATTTAAATCAGAATATTGTGGTTGACACATATCCTCTCCCTAATATCAATGAATTGTTGACGGATGTGAAAAATGAAAGGTATTTTTCAAAGCTTGATTTGAAGAATGCCTATCATCAGATTAAATTACATCCTGAATCCAAACATCTAATAGCGTATGTGACCGTGAAGGCACCTTTCAGTTCCCTCCCGTGCCTTTTGGCCTCACATCTGCTGCAAGTGTATTTCAGCGTACAATGACAAATATTTTTGGCAACATTAAGAATGTGTTGTTCTTTCAGGATGACATCTTAATTGTAGGTGAAACTGTATGTGAACACAATATCATTTTGAAGCAGGTTCTGAAGGTTATAGGAGAATCTGGTTTGAGTTTAAATCAGGATAAATGCACATTTTTGGCCAAGGAAATTGATTATTTGGGATATACTATCTCAAAAGAGAATATCAAACCTAAGAAGAGCTTGTTGGAAGCCATTAGATTGGCACCTGCACCCACTGGCAAGGACCAATTGAGATCGTTTCTTGGTTTGATCGAATATTATTCCAAATTTGTGGACAAGTTTGCTGACAAAACTGAGAACCTGCGGAAGTTGCTGCGGAAGGGGGACAAGTTTACTTGGGAAAGTGAACAATCGGATTGCTTTGCAAGTATCAAGAATGAAATCTGCAATGCGGATATACTTACTGCCTTTGACATTAAACTGCATTCTGTATTAACAGTGGATGCAAGCACAACTGGATTCGGTGCTGTTTTATCTCAGATGCATGGGAATGAATAGAAAACAGTTGATTTGCCTCCCGCACGCTTACTCAAGCAACTATTCAGTAATTAAGTGTGAGGCTTTAGCTGCTGTTTGGGGTGCCGAATATTTTAGAACATATCTTTGGGGTCTGGAGTTTGTTTTACGGAGTGACCACAAACCTTTGTTTAAAATCTTGTCTTCCGGTGGAGCTGGTAAGGGTTCAACGAGGTTAGCTAGGCTTGCGGCTAGATTACAAGAGTATCTTTACCGGGTGGAATATGTTCTGGGTTGGAAGAATGTGCAAGCTGATTGTTTATGTAGGTTGTCCCTTGATTGGGAAAAGGGTGATGCACAGTGAGACTGAGGATGCTGTTGCATCAGTTCTTGATGTAGTTGATTGTGGTTTGGGTACAAGCACAGAAGAGGAATGGGTGGATGAGATGAATGCAGACAATTGCCTTAGGGACGTTGTTTGATTGATTTGTAAGGGAGCTAGGAGAGCGAGTACTCTGCCGATGTCTGTGAGACCTTAACTAGGTGTCTTAGATGAATTGTCAATTGTGGAGACAGTGTCTTGATGCGTGGTGATCAACATGTTCCACCTCAAGGTTTGAGGTTCAAATTGTTTAGCTTGGCACATGAAGGTCACTTAGGCCAAGGGTTAACATGTAGAAGATTAAAAGAGGTGTTTTGGTGGCCAGGATTGGATAGACAAGTTAAAGACTGGGTTGAGAAGTGCAGATTGTGTAATGAGAGTGAAAAGAGGTTGAAAGTAGGTGTGGGAAGGACTTGTGGACATATTTTGAAGATTTAGGTAAACCATGCATACCATTTGTCTGGACTTCATTGGACCCATTTCAGAACTTTCGGTTGAGTTGAGGTTTGCAGTGGTAGTGGTTGAGGTGCATACAAGATGGCTTATAGTAAAATTTGTTTGGGATATCACCATGAATACTGCGATAAGGGTGTTGGAAGAGATTTTTCTTGGGGAAGGATTTCCTTCGGTTCTTATTACCGATAATGGTACCCAGTTGACTTCCAATGAGATGTGTTTGTTTTTGAGACATTGTGGGGTTAGACATTCTAGGGCCTCTTTGTATCATCCACAGAGCAATGGTATTGTGGAAAGGGCTAATATGTTGGTCAAGGGCACTATACAGTTAGCTTTAGCTAATCATTTGTACTGCTATTTGATGGAGTTTGTTTTGACCAATGACTTTGTGTTTCACCACTGCGCATATTAGTTGCTCAATGTTCACCAGTAGCACATGGTATGTTTTGTTCAGTTTAGCCGCCTATGGGCTTTGACATGGCATTAGCCATTACTTTCTGTATTCAGTTTAGCCGCCTATGGGCTTTGACATTGCATTAGTCATTACATTCTGTATTCGGCCTATTGGCTTTGACATGGCATTAGCCATTACTTTCTGTATTCAGTTTAGCCGCCTATGGGCTTTGACATGGCATTAGCCATTACTTTCTGTATTCAGTTGAGCCGCCTATGGGCTTTGACATTGCATTACATGCTGTATCCAGTCTAGCCGCCTATTGGCTTTGACATTGCATGCCTATTGACTTTGACATGATGTATTCAGTTTAGCTGTCTATTGACTTTGACATGCTATTAGATATTCTGCCTATTGGCTTTGACATGATATCATATATTACATTTTGTATTCAGCTCCGCTGCCTATTGGCTTTGACATGATATCATATATTACATTTTGTATTCAGCTCAGCTGCCTATTGGCTTTGACATGATATCATATATTACATTTTGTATTCAGCTCCGCTGCCTATTGGCTTTGACATGATATCATATATTACACTTTGTATTCAGCTCCGCTGCCTATTGACTTTGACATGATATTATATATTGCATTTTGTATTCAGCTTGGCTGCCTATTGGCTTTGACATGATATTATACATTGCATTTTGTATTCAGCTCAGCTGCCTATGGGCTTTGACATGATATAAGACATTGCATTTTGTATTCAGCTTAGATGCCTATTGGCTTTGACATGACACTAGACATTGCATTTGATATTTAGGTTAGCTGCCTATTGCCTTTAACATGACATTGCATTTGATATTTAGGTTAGCTGCCTATTGCCTTTAACGTGGAGTTAGACATTGCAGTTGAGAATCCAAGCTGTATTTTTCCAAGCTGTGTTTTTGCACCAGAGAACCAAGATGTTTTTCTCACAGTAGACTAGACATGATAAGAGAGAGTACATGGGTGTTGTTTTTCTCTTCGCTTGAGCTTGGGAACAGGAGTAGTCTTGGAGACCTGGCCAGCCTCCAAAAGGCTTGCTCAGTTTCCCAGGTCTGAGAGGAGGGGGCACACCTTTGTAACGAATGTAACAGGCTGCAGAGAGTCAGATTCGAATCTGCCGGACCTCGTGCTGGAGCTTGGCGCCAGCTGCCAGCATCCCGTGTGGGTAGATGAAACTCTTTCTCGCGGCTGACAGGGGTCATCAGCTTGCAGACCTTAGAAAGATGTAGCTGTAAATAGTTCCTACACGGTGAAGTATTTGTTTTGCTTTGCATTCAATATCTTATAAATATAACCTGCTGTGTATATTGCAAACTGATATATTTTGTTTGATTAACGCGGACTGGAAAGCTACTAATTCGTCATTCATATAACAACAATAAAAGTCTTCTTTGACCTCAGAAGTGCATTTCTGTTGTGTTATGTTAGTGCTTAGAAACTAAATAAGAGGAAAGCACTACATCATTGCAGTGTGCGGAAGTTGACCTGTGATATGGTGTGGGCTTATCGGACTACGGTTCACAACATCTCTAACAAATGTCCTTTTCAATTAATGAGACTGCGTTCAGCAGGTTCAAAGTTAGTTACCTCCTGGCTTCAAGAGTGGGTTGAATTTGGTGGGGTGAGAAGTGGGAGCACTCCAAGTACCATCAAACTGAATGTGGGAGACTGGGTCAAGATCAAATCAGGTAGGATCAAGTGGTATCTCAAAATTCAAGGGACCTTTTTGAGTTCTGGAGGTTGGCAGGTTTCAAGTTGAAGTGGAAGGAGGGGAGAAGTGGAATGTTAGTAATGTTGCTCTGTAACAGAAGGGTGGTGTGTGTGTGTGTGAGGAGGTTAAATGAACGATGCTCAGGTGCACTTCTCTTGGGTAATAAGAAAGACAAAGAAGGTGTTATCACAAGTACAGGTGAGAATACCCAGGATTCACCAAGAGTTGTGACGTCTGGTGCAAGAGATGATTTCCAGGATGCACAAGGAAAAGGAAATGACACACATGATGTACCCGTTTTCAAAGAAGGAAATACAAAAACTTTCAGAAATATGAGAGCACATAAATCTCCAGCTTACTTAGATGACTATGTTAGGGATTGATTTTTTTTTTTTTTTTTCCAGTTATTTTACTTTTCTTGTTTTGCCTCACTTCTTGCTTAAGTGATTTATAAGGTGAAGGAAAGAGGATGTGTTAGGTTTTGTTTATGTATTAGATTCAGTAGAAAGTCAACATCCTGACATTCCAGGGAAGGCAGTTACTGGCCTCTCTCGGTGATGGCTAGACGCAAGGTTGTGTCGTCGTAAATAAACTTATGTTCATAAACCTTACCATGGAACCCGTTTTGATTTCTCCACCAATACCTCATACCCGTTTGTCCCTGTGCACAACCTTAGGCCACTCATTTTTGATATGGAGTACTTCCTCAGTCTCTCATACTACATAGACGCGTGTGCATTAATGGGTGTCTCTTTAGGCTGTTTTATCTCATTTTGCATTTTATTAAATTCACCACCTGTTCCTGCCGCCTGCCAATGAACTTCAGAGAAGTACTCAGGTTGAGATAGACTTTGTACCTCACCACGGCATTTACAGATTGAGGATGCTTTCTGTGTTTATCCTGAAAGAAAATCCTCTGTTGTCTGCTTTTCCAATGTATGAACAGAGCGTTTAGTCTTACCTATCTCAATTCAGCGTGTCTGCTCTTTATCTTTTTTCAGATTAATTTGACAAATTTCACAGGTTTCAGTAGTTGTTGGTCATGGGTTAATCCATGTGGCTAGCAAGGTAGTTCCTCCCAAAAATTTTAATTTTGTGAGCATAGCATTAGCACTATTTGCTTCCTTATACAATTAAATGATTTTTTTGGTTTGAAAATTTAGTTCTGATAATAAAATCGCATCATTCTCGAGTTTTGCCTCACCTCTGCCTTCTTCATGTTATGGCTCATTCTGCATTACTTTCTTTCATGACTGCTACTGTTCTGGTAATTCCTTCAGTGGAAAGTTGAGGGGTTGATTGTGATGACTAAAATGCACGTGAGAAAGTAGATGACTCAGCTGAATCGTGAATCACCATGTTCGCTGTTTACTTGATTTCAGGAAACTGGCATTTTGAGACTTGTTTTAGCTTTACTTCTACTTGTCTTGGGACACTTAAATCTGACCTTGTGCCTAACTTCCTAACCTGCCAACAAGATTGGAGTGAGGTTCATGTTAGCTCTACTGTTTGTTAGTGAAGAGAGTTGTACGCAGGGTGCTTATCAATGCTGAAGTTTCTCCAAAAACAACTTCGAAGGGTGCAGCCTTTTACAACTTGAAGAAAATGAATATTTTCTGAGGTGGTTTATCTCCGGAAACGGCTTAGTCGTAGGAACACAAAAAGTAAAAATCCACTTCAAAGCAGAGAGCCTGCGTCTGCTACCAAAATAGTAGTAAGTGTTTGAAGCAGGAGGCCGCAGCAGTTGGCATCCCGCGAGCTACTACATAGTAAATGTTGTTCAAGTCATTAATGATTTATTCGCACCCTCAAGCCACCCAAAAATGTTTTATTTGATTCTTAAATATTGCCCACACCCTTGGCTGGCTGCTTCCCTCAACTATTGACAGTGCTGATGATGACTGAGCTGCTACTCTGTGGAAGTATTGTTAAAAGCAAAAAAGATAAGATAATATGAGTCATGCCCCTGGTTATAAGGGCCAGGAATAGTGCTTATAACAAATGGAAACTAGCTTATATAAACAGACATAGGTAGTGATGGCAGTCAGAAGGTAAGCGTACCCTGGAAGTGTCAAGAAGCCGTGAAGTGCCCTTCTTCTTGATCACAGGTAAACTTCTATAGGGTCTTTTCCTCAGATATTTGGTATGCTCTTTATCTGCAGTAATGTTGTTTGTAGCCTCTTTTATCTCTCAAAGTTCTAGCATCTTCATTATTGCTAAGTCATCTTAGTATTTGTGTCCATTTATTGTGTTTAAGTCAGTGGTTCCCAACCTGTGGTCAGGGGACTCCTGGGGTCCAGGAAGCCTCCTCAGGGGGTCCATGACTGCTTAGAAAATTTAATATTAACAGATTAATAAAGTGTATATAAGTAAAGTGGCTAAATGTACAATGACATTTTAAAACGCACTGTAAATGTCAAGGAGTTTTAAATTGGAGGCTAATTGGATTGATTTGTGGGAGAATTGCAGGTCCATCAAACAAAATATAGAATGGATGATGTTTGACTTCAGTTGAATCTAGAAAAGCTCTAACCTTCCTTATAATTTTTTTTAAAATTATTATTATATTTTTGGGCAAATTAAATAAAATGTGTTATCATTTGTGTATGTGTTTGATGAATGCTTAGTTCTGTATTTTTATGTATATTGTTTCAAATCATCGACAATGTTTGGACCGGGTCCCTGCTTCCAGTAATGACTCAGTGGGGGGGGGATGTCCTAATATTCCAATACTGGTTCAGTGAGAGTCCTTGGGTTCCAGTAATGATAAAGTGGGGGTCCCCAGAACTCAAAAGCTTGTGAACCACTGGTTTAAGTGGTTAATTGGTTTTTACTAGCAAATGAGGACTCAAGACATTTGGATATGGCCTGCCTTTTCCCCAGTCAGTAAGGGACAAGGGTGTAGCATTCACTCTAAACTCAGGATTTTAGACATGGTCATCACGAGGGGTTTGCGAAAACCACATAATATTATTTTGCATAATTATGCGAGATTTCAGAAAAAGAACATGGCAAATTAAGTGAAGAGTAAATCTGATATTTTGCTCTGTATTTAGTGTGAAATGCATCCTTGCTTATAAAACAATATAAATTGGTAATTGAAATTGGTAGATATGAAAAATTAGCCAGGTTCTTCTATTGCTCACAAGAATCTGATTAGAAAGCAATTACATATCAGTTCACTAACACACACCACATTAGAATTTTATGTATTAGATATACGAGTTCTCTCGCGATGAAAGATGAAAATTACGCAGCGAGTGGACTTTTGGACAGGAATGAACAATTATCAAATTTTTTGGCTGTGTCAATATAATAATTGGGCGTTGAGTCAAAATAGTAATTTATCAATAAACTGAAACCAAAAGAAATAAACGCTGTGACATTTATTTCGATTAGCATTTGAAGCGAACGCACTAGACTGTAAAAACTGGTAAAACACATGCTCCCTTTAATTGTGGTCTGCAAATACATTTCCAAGAATAAAATGAAAGCAAAGTAATCCACGGGTAATCAGTCAGTCCTTAGCACAGGAGAATGAGAAAAGCTGTCTGCCCTTGGGACACTTCACTCTCGGGATCGTAAAATGTCAAGGAAAGTAAATGAGCCAAAGAAGCTGTAAGACCTGGAGCAAAAGGGATATGCGGTCTCATTTAAATCCTTCTTAGAGAGCAGAAGCAGCCTTTCTCAGCTCCTCGGAGAACTATCAAAAATAGAAACAGAAAATCAAACGAGCCAGGGAATACTATGAACCTTTCCATCAAAACACCAAACTGCCTCGTTCAGAGTGTTTGAAAGTAATGTTTAGGAAACAATGGAAACAGGTTATGTTATCACATGAACAGTCACATTAAAAGACAGATCACATGTATGAACAATAGTAGTTCAGGGAATGCATCACTAAAGCTGAGCTTAGTCTCGATTTGAGCCTGTGCGCATCATCTAGTGCTATCTGCTGGGTGGCACATAATCACGCATATTTGCACACATATTTAAACATCTATGCTACATGCTTCAATAATATGTGCGTGTATGTGTGTGTGCATATATATTTATAAAGATTTTTTTTTTACTAAAAAAACAAAAAGGTTAAGTGATGTCATAGTTAGGTGAAAGTGTAACTGACACTAACGTTTAAACGTAAAAAATTAACACTGAAATTCACCAGTTATAGCTATTTCAAGTAACTATAACTCATTCCCTAAGGAAACTATAACTCACGTTCAGTGATATCATCAATGATGTCATAGAAAATGTTGTGAGTGATGCAATATGTGGGATAATTAGCAGTGCATTGCAAGTGCACAAATTATAGATAACTTGAGATAATGATAAGCTGTGAATTTCAGTGTTTTTGTTTAGTTCAAAGCATTACATTGTCACCGAAAATTTCACCTAACTATAATGTCACTTTGACCTTTGTTTTTTTCAGTGAAATTTGAAGATTTTTTACTGTAAAGTATTATTTTATTTCTGTACGTATAGCAAACTCCAGGATGCACATGGCCTTCGGCCGTGCAAAGCAGGAGGTTGGCCACAGGGCCTGCAGCCAAACCCTCACAGGCAAGCAACCTCATGCCACACATGGCCTTTGGTGGCCCCCTCCCTGAGGTTTTAGTTGCCCCAAGAACCCCATTCATGGGGCCTTGTTTTTTTAAATAAAGGAGAGGGGGCATGTGACTCCCTCCCGTCTCCAAATAACTATTGGCCCCAGGGACACCATCACCTGGGGCCTTTTTTTTAAAAAAGGAGAGGGGGCATGCAGACCTTCTCCTCAAGCCACAATTGCCCCAGGGGCGCATAGCTGGGCACCCACAAAACATATCACTTGGGGCCATAGGGAGAGCCCCAGGGCCCCTGAGGCCCCAGTCATCTCTCACACTGAAGCTGACATTGCTCCAACCTAGCAGGAGTAGCTGGTTCTGCTTGATCCCACCAGGCAAGAGCAATCAGAGTTTCCATGCCTACAAGATCGCAGGCAGGGAACCAAGAAGCGTGTTCCCATCTAGTGTGAGCAGTTTGAAAGCTTCTGCCCAATAAGGCACAGGCAGGGAAAAGTACTGTGTCCCTAGGGTGGGCTCCCTGAGACACAGGTAAAGATCTGGTTCTGAGCTATGGAGTCCCCGGGGTTTTGTAAGGCTCGGGGGAGGATTGGCGCATGTCACCCACCCTAAGTTATTGTTTAGCCCCAGTGGATGGGGTGGGGCCCATTGTCTCTGCCCTTAAACTAATGTCCTTTGCCAGAGAATGGGGTCCCTGAGGCCACTACAGGCTCAGGGAGGAGAGCAGTATGCCGCCCTCCTCAAAATAATACATTTAGCAAGATGGTCTAAGGGTACAAAAGCCAATCAGAAGGCTCTATTTTTCATAATTGGGTTTGGGCACTCTCATGAGAGTTCCATGAACCCAAGATCCAAGCGATACAAATATATTTGGAGCTTAATATCTCCAAAACTTTGGGATGGATTTACTCTACACCAAATCACAAAATGCATGCGTACTGGACCATGATCTAGCTTCCTGCCAAATTTGGTGATATTCAGTTCAGCTGGTTTTGCCGTTGCGTTGTCTAAAAAAGACGATGAAAATGAATGGGGATTTTGTGTTTTGAAATGCCCCCTTTTTTCCTCACACCCACTTGATGATCACCCCGGAACACTCCAGGAAGGAGCTGAGGTGAATGAGCTCTGTTTTGGTGGTTTTAAAAAGATCTGTTGTTAAACGGCGCCAAACTGATTAGCAAACTAAAAAGTGCTTTGTCTACGGAAAAACAGACTTAACTATAACCACCCAATGGCAACCCTTACATGTATATATATATTTTCTCGCAAGTTCGACATCTTTGTCAAAGACGAGGAACTCACAGGATACTTAGTTTTTCATTTTAATGTGCAGTATGATCTCCACAACAAACACCAACGCATTTCAACCTTCACGGTCTTGGTCACGGTGATTAGTCATTCCATTTAGTGTTCTATTTATACTCTTTATCTCACTATGCCTTTATGTGGCATTCTGGGATATGTAGTTCAGTTAAACATATATGCATATTATAAAATCAATTTTTACTTTTATGATGAAGAATCATTGTACTCCTACAACCCACCTAACTCAATATTGAAATAAAAAATTATTATATAAAAATGTCTAATAAAAGAAACAAAAAACAAGAACACACACCAACATTCTTGTATGAGAACATCTTCTACATATTACTTAATCTAATTCTATTTTTTTCCCTTTTTAAGCTATATCCAATGATCTATGGTACATCTGATAATGCACTGTCCTATTGATAATTCTCTTTTCATTACATATTGTTGTTCTCAGTTGTATATCAACAGCCGATGTGCCATTTTCATTGTTATTTCATATTTACAAGTGACAGTATAATTCTTCATCACCATTCACCCCAAAAGGAGACTTGGTTTTTAATCTAATGATGTATCTAGATTCCAAAAGTCTCAGTTTCTGAATTCTATCCCCTCCCGTTCATGTTTTTTGATTACTGCAATGCCATAATATTTCATATGTAACCAATTTGATGCTTGATGATTTTTTAAATGTCTGGCCATTGCATATGCATGGTCATCATTCTGTACTGCTCTAATATGTTCTAGAATGCACTTTTTCAAAGGGCAGATAGGTCTGCCAACATACCGTAGACCACATCGACATTCTATAACATATTCCACAAAGGTTGTGTCACATTTAATTCTATCTGCGATTGGAATCTCCTTTCCCCGAAAGTCAATTACTGTTTTCTTATTGCAACCAATTTTGCATGCCTTGCACTTGTTGCAACAGTAAAATCCCTTATTACCATCCACTAACCAATTGGAGATATTAGGGGTCTCTAAGTGACTTCTTACTAGTATATCTTTTAGTGCTGGTACTTTCCTGTATGTAACTGATGGTCGAGATCCCAATCTATCCCCAATATCATTGTCTTTTTTAATCAAATGCCAATATTTATTTAATACATTTAGTATCTGTTGGTTCTCTTTGCTGTAGTCTAAGATGAGTCTTAACTCATCATTTTCTGTTTTTGTCTCATCTGGCACTTTCTTATTTTTGACCAGTATCTGTGCCCGTGTTTTGGCTCTTGCTTTTGCCTCACCCTGATTCACTTCTTTCAATTTATATCCTCTATTCACAAATCTCTGTTTGGTTTCCCCAAACATTTGGTTCATATCCTGTTCAGTTGAGCAGTTTCTTTTAACCCGAACAAATTCTCTATACGGAATGCTTTTAATCAATGATTTGGGATGGAGTCAGGAGAACAAAAGATACATGGACAAAGTGATAGTATGGCTACGCTATATAGACAATCTATTTTTGATTTGGAATGAACGGAGGACTCACTTAAACAATTCTTCACAGGTTTGAACCTGAATGACTTTGGGTTACAATTTACATGTAACACAAGTAAAATTTCTATTGAATTTTTAGATGTGTTGGTATACATTGAAGGGAATGAGTTACGGACTACACTACACAGGAAATTGATTAAAAGCATTCCATGTGCAGAGTGCAGTATATGTGAAAGATGGGACATGTACTTATGTGTTCTACATGTCCCAACAGTGAAATACTGCCAAATTTGTTTTTCACTGTTTCAAGGCCTATCTCTCTCATAGGTTAACATGAAGGCTGCCTTTAAATATTATTAAAGTGCAATTTCCCTTTGGGAGCAGACAGAAATACAAAAATACATATTTTAGTGACATTGGTTTTTAGATTGTGTGTTTGAAAATGAAACTTTTAGAAAGTAGGCATTTTCTTGCTTAATCCATTCTGTGACTGTGCCTGTTTGTGGATTCCCTGTCTGGGTCAGTTTGACAGTTGGGCTGTTTGCACCTCTCTCTAGAAAGTGACACAAAGGGCGCTGGGTGTAGCCTGCATATCCTGATGAGCCATCTGTGCTGGGAGGGAGGGGAGGAGTGGTCATTCACACCTGAAAGGGCTGTGCCTGCCCTCACACAATAGTCTCCAACCCCCTGGTGTGTGTCTGGGGCCTGGCCTCGGCAAGGCAGAATCTTACAAATGAGAAAGACTTTCCTTTGAAGTAGGCCTACTTCAAAGGCAGAAAGGGGTATAAGAAGAGCACCCAAAACCCCTGAAAATGAGATCACTTCTGGAATCAAGAGGCACCTCTGCCAAGGAGAAGAGATGTAGAGAAGTGCTGCCCCTGCCTGTGACTGTGCCTGTTGGGCTATCCTGCAGTTGCTGCTTCTGCCCGTGAATGGGGACAAAGACTGGACTTTGTGGTATATTCATGCTTGATAAGAATCTCTAAGGGCTTAGACTAAGCTTTCCCCCTGTTCTGAAGTCTCAGGGCCATCAAGACTTCCCCTACCAGCACCTGGACTTTCTGCTGAGACTCCAGACCTGACAAGTGGTGCCTTATCAAGTCCCTGGGCCCTTGAAAGGAAAAGCTTGTGAAAATCCAAGAGAATTGACTTGGGACGAATCCAGACCGATGCCGCTGCCAAATCCTGTGACGCCGCCTGCAAACAACTCCGTGGTCCTTGCTGGAGTGCGACAACCCTCGCAGGCCCGACACTGCCACAGCCCCGCTGAAGTCTGCGACTCCGTCGTGACCGCCGGATATCGACTCTGCCCGAAGTGCACAGATTCAACACTTCGCACAAATGCCGCCTCACCTCCACTGCTCCGCAGCAAGGACCAACTCCTCTTTGTGACCCCCTCAGCTCCTTCGCCCCGCAGCACCGGAACCAACACCGCCTCAGATCCAGCGATGCTGCGATCCCAGATATTGAGCACCAGCTTGTTTTCACATTTTACTAAGGTACTGTACCTGGGGGTCTGCTTGACTCCGTACCTGGTGCCTTTGGTGTCGGATTGTTGGGAGCAACTCCGTCACAACGCTGTGTTATCATCTCATCGAATCATTTTGTGTTTCTAAGCGCTATTTTTGAGTTTCATCTTCAAAAATTCATAACTTGACTTGTATATGTAGGATTTTTGTTGTTTTGGTCTTGTTTTGTTTAGATAAATATTCCCTATTTTTCTAAACCTATGTGTTGTGTCATTTTCTAGTGTTTTCACTGAGCTACTGTGTGTGTTGGTACAAATACTTTACACCTTGTCTCTGAAGTTAAGCTTGCCTGCTCGTGCCAAGCTACCGGGGGGGTGAGCGGGGGTTAACTGATAGTGATTCTCCTTTACCCTGACCAGAGTGAGGGTCCTTGCTTGCTAACCAAATTTTAAATAATTTTTACATTTTGTGGTAATTTCTTGGTATTTCTGTTCTACTACACAAACTTTTCTTTTTAAAGAATTAAATATGTAAAACAAAAAAAAATACACCTTAAAACACTATGGCGGTTATTATGAACGGTAAACACCGTTGGCCGCCGTGGGGACGGTGAACAGAAGACCGCCATTGGCGATGAACAGAAACCTGCAATATAAAGATGCAAAAATCAGAATCCGCCCAAAAAAATCCCAGCCACCAGTCACAGCCAGGACCTTGTCGGTGGAAATGCAGAACCTCCCACCCCGCCACCACCAAGCACACAAACTCCCCGCCCTCCAAATAATGATGTACAAATCACTGCAGCTGTCAGTGGAAGCCGAACGACCATTGGCGGTGCAGACTGCCACGGCCAGCAATGGGACCCAACCGTAAGAACTGTACACATTGGCAAGTCTGAAACCCACACACCTGACACACATCCACAACACCATAAAACACTCACAGACACACCCCACAATCCAGTGCAACAACACTCGGACAACCGATACAGAGAACTCCAGAAGCAGACACTGAACGCCACAATACACATCACATACACCCAACCACACAAGAGCACCCTCAACTAGATCCACACAACACACCACTCACAACACACACCATGGCACCCCCCCCCCCCAAACACCCACACTTCACAGAATGGGAGCTAAGGACCATGGTGGACAAGATACTGAAAGTGGAGCCACAAATATTCGGGGCACAGGTCCAGCACACACCCATTGCCAGGAAGATGGAGCTACGGCAGACAACAGTGAACAAGGTCAATGCAGTGGGACACCATCCACGCACAAGGGACCACATCCGCAAGAGATGGAAAGACCTGTGTGGGAAGGTGAGGTCCATGGCATCCCGGCACAACATTGCAGTCCAGAAGACTTGGGGGAGGACCAACACCACCCAAATACACTGACTTGGAGGAAAAGGTACTGGCCATCCTGCACCTTGAGGGACTCACTGGACTCACTGGAGAAATGGACTCGGGAAAGTCGTCCACAATTACCCCATATCCATCACACCTGTAATGCATGCACTACCACACCCCTCCAACATCCACCAGGACCACTACCCCACCCAGCCCACATTCACAACATCCAGTCACCCTGCATGCCCACAAACCCACTAGCAGGCCCACATCCCCCCCTGTGCAAAGCCACCTACCCTGGCAAGAAATCACAAAGGCACTACACCACCCACAATGCACCTCCACATCCTAAGCAAAATGCAACACAAACCTCACAAAGGCACCCTGCATGGCCCCAAAGTGTAAAACCTTCACAAATCAGCCCAGCCCTGTGCACCCCAGCCAATCATGCAATTGTAACAGACATGTCCATTCCTCCCAACAGGCACCACCACCCATGCCACCCTGACGGACAGGACAAGGAGAGGCAGTGCCCCACATGGAGACAGAGGCACCACCCAGGATACTGGAGAGGGAACCCTGGACAGTGACGAACACCCTGGCCCCTCACACAGTCCTGGACTGTCACCATCCAGCAGCCCCACCCAGGACACCACTGACACCCCTACCACCCATCCAACAACATCAGCCCGGGCAACCGTCCCCACACCTATGTATCTAGGCCACCGACTGGTGGAACACATGGACAGAGGCCACAGTCACCACCTACCAACAGGCAGGAAGACAATGGCCCCAGTACAAGTGGTACCGCAAGACCTGTGCTGGGGACGCAGGCACAGGGGGCTAGGCCCAGTTGGAGTGCATCAGTGGCCCAGGGGGGAGGCCACAGGATGGATGCTGCAGCCCAGGATGTGATATCTGAGGTCCTGGGAGAATACCACCATACCCAGGACAGATTGGCCCAGATAGTTTCACCTTGGAGCAGAGTCAAAGGACGCAGGTAGCACACCACCAAGAGGCCATGGAGCAGTGGAAACTGCACAATGCCACCATGGCCACCATAGCAGGTGCGCTGCTGCACCTTGTCCCAACCCAGCCTGAGGCCCCCACAGACCAGGATGCCCCGACTACAGGCCAAGATATAGACCGGCCAATAACATCAGCAGCAGCAACTTGACTTGTGCCACCATCTCAGGACGCACAGGAGACCTGCATCTCAACCCATACAGGCCAACACCATGCACCCAAACATGGCACAGGAACACCTGCCAAGACCAAGGCCCCCTCAAAGAAGTGACTCTGGCAAGAACGGTCCTCCAAGTGTGCCACTGAACCAACGTTCACAACGTGTAAAAACAACCCCAAAAACTGGAAATGATAGATGGTCATACAACCACTGCCAACAAACGCTGCAACCATGTAGCCATATTTGACATCCACCAGAAGCCCACTCCCATCACTGCAAAGAGCACCGTGGTATCCCTGACACCAAATAAAACACCTGTTCACCAATGTAAATGTCCCCTGTCATTATGTTGAATCAAATGGAAGTGTGCATGCAATTGTCATTGAAATCTTTTATTTATTTCTTAATTGCAGGAATGGCACCCCACGCATAACATGTGGTTGTGCCAACAGACTTGTCAAACAATTTGACCATAATGTTGCATGTCCCATGCAAACCTGTTCGCAGTGACAATGTCTAGAGACCCAACACTCCCATAGAGGAAAAGGCACACTGACAGTATGCTGCCCAGACAACAACATAATTGAATAGTCCCACATAGTTACTGGAAGTAAAGTTGTATCAGTTGGTTCCCGGACTGTACATCTTCCCCCTCCTCATCATCAGCATCACTCTCATCCCATCCCTAAGGAAGCTGGTCTATATAAACAGCACCCACCTCCTCCAAGAGGGGGATAGAATTTCTCACAGCCACGTTGTGCAGCATGCAGCAGGCCACCACTATTCTACACACCTTTTCAGGCTCATAGGCCAGGGATCTGCCAGAGATATGGAGGCAACGGAATCTAGCCTTCAGGAGACCTATTGTGTGCTCTATCACCCTCTTAATCCGTCCATGGGTCTCATTGTAATTCCTCTCTTCATCTGTCCTAGGATTCCTCACTGGTGTCAGGAACCAACGCATGTTGGGGTAGCCAGAATCACCTAATAAAAGGTGCAAAACAAGACTGTCACTGACAACCGTCAATGGCAGACAGCCTGGCTGTTTGCTATGTGTCAAAAAGTGTCAGACACACTTACCCATGATCCATCCTCTGTCCCCTTGTAGTTGTTCCATCTTGTGTGGCACACTACTGTTCCTCAGCACAGAGGAATCATGGACTGATCCAGAGAACAAGGCATTCACATGTGAGATGTACCGGCCTGCAGTACACACCAATTGAATGTTCATGGAGTGAAAGTTCTTCCTGTTTCTGTACACTTGTTCACTGACTCTTGGGGGGGATGAGAGCAATGTGGGTTCCATTGATGGCACCTATGACATGGGGAATGTTGGCAAAGGCATAAAAGTCCGACTTGATGGCAGCACTTTGGGGAAACCTCACATAGGCTTCCAGGTGTTCTACAAATCCAGTCAACAAGGAGGGATGGGGAGATTAAATCAGGTCCAGTGTACGGCCTCCCAAAACGTTAAGCACATCAAAAAAGAGTACACAGTTCCTAGACACCAAGAATAACAGTACAGACTCAACTCTGACCCTTCCAGTATTCAGAAGTACAGGCCCTCACACATCCATTGGATGTCTAGTCCAATGGATGTGTGAGGGCCTGTACTTCTGAATACTGGAAGGGTTGGAGTTGAATCTGTACTGTTAATCTTGGTGTCTAGGAACTGTGTACTCTTTTTTGTCGTACAAATGCATTCAGGAATCTGGACAGTATAATGTTAAACATGGGCTGTGAAAAACCTGCACCCATGCCCACAGTCACCTGAAATGAGCCCGTGGCCAGGAAATGGAGTGCAGAGAGCACCTGCACTTCAGTAGGGATGGCATGCTGATTCCGATTAGCCGGTCTCAGTGCTGGATCCAGTAACGTTCATGAGTAGTAGCACGGGTCAGTCTGTTTTTGTGATGCTCCACCATGGCCCTCAAATCAACAAGTGGCCTGTACACAGATGGGGCCCTTCCTCACCACAAGGGTTTGTACCTAGGACGATTATGGAACACATGTAAAGAACACATATACATCTGTCCACATGTTTCCTATTCAGCACAACTGGCATACAAGTCGACGACACATATGCATAGTAGGTGTGAACCTGGAGTAACATATCCTCAATGATACATCATAACTGTTGTGGTTAGTAAATGTATATTTGTTCATGCCTATGGGTGTTTGAGGACAATAGTAATGGCCAAAATGTCTGCCCCCTGTACTCCAGAAATGCTGTAGTGGAAGTGACCTCATAGAGCTAGCGGTTGACGTAATAGCATAAGGCGGTGTTCACCGCCGTGCGAATATTCATTGGTTAACATGGTTGTCAATGGGGATTCTTAGCATATCATAATCACCACCGGCAGTGACGGTGCACACCGCCGCGGTGCGTACGCTAACTCGTCACCCCAACTTCACTTGACTCCCAGATCTCATGCATGCAGGTACTCCACTGAGTGTGCTGCTTTGTCCTGCCTCTGGTCATGGAAATGGCACCTGTGGCAGGAGAAAGGGCCCTGGCCTTCACCAGCGAGGAATTGCAGAAGCTCATCAACGGGGACCTGCCCCTGTATGCAAAGCTCTACGGTCGACCAGAGGTACAGGTGAGTAGGAGGATTGGGGGACATGGATGTGTGTAATGGTTGTAGATGGCTGTAAACATGTGTGCACGTTTGACACTGTATAGCCCTGGGCTCCTGACATGCTGCGTGTGTGGTTGCTGTTATGCTGTTGTAAATGTCTATCTCATAGTGGACGTTTAGCCGTGTAATTGTCTGACCTCTGTGTTCTTTTTTCTGTGTGTCCCATGTAGGTCAGCGCCCATCAGAAGAGGGGACTATGGCAGGTTATTGCCAGGGAGGTGCGGACCCTGGGGGTCTACAACCAGCGAAGCACCCATTGTAGGAAGCAGTGGGAGGACCTGCGGCGCTGGGCGATGAAGATCTGCGAGGCCCAGCTGGGGAAGTCCTCCCAACGAGGAAGGGGTGCCCGTCGGGAACTGATACCCCCTTTTGCGACGCATTCTGGCGCTGGCGTATCCGGATCTGGATGGGCGCTTGAAGGCTGCACAGCAGTCACAAGGGGTTGAGTACAGAAACCATAGTATGCCTCCTTGATGGATGTGTGAGTGTGCAGTGGTATGTAGGCTGTCTAGTGGCAGGGACTCTGACTGATGTCCTTCTACATAATGGCCCCAGTGGTGAGTAGGGTTGTAAGGGTCAGGTCTGCAGTACTTCAGGTCCTTCAATGCTGTGGGGAATGGCTGTAGAGCAGGGTTGTGGCCACTAGTCCGGGGCATGGCCATGTGTATAGTGGTAGGTGCTGCCTGGTGGAATATTTGCAGGGTGGGTGTATGTGTGAACCACTGATGTACCTCCATTCAGCTATTTACAATTGTCTCTCCTGTTTTGTCTCCCCATCCCTGTTCTCTTGTGTTGTCCGTGTATATCAGCATCATCTGGCGAGGGAGCTGAGGCACCGGCGAGTTGGGATGCAGCGGCCCACAGTTCCACGGAGGCAGAGTCGTCCGACGCCAAGGGGACCAGTGGGTTGGAGGGCGAGGGGAGTACCACAGGGGAGGCAACTACCACTGGAAGTAGTGACTCATACCTCCTCCGATGGGAGCTCCCTGGCGGACCATAGTGGGCCCACCCATTCTGTGTCATCTTCCGCCACCCCCATACCATCACCGCCCTCCCATTTGCTTGCCACTGAGTTGCTCGTGCCTACTCACCCAGCAGGGTGGCCATCTTCTTCGTCCCAGGCACCTCCGCCCTCGCCCCAGTCTGCCTTGCTGCCCTCAGGGAGGAGGCTATTGACCTTCTGAGAACCATCTCTGGAGGGCAGACAACCATCGTCAATTCATCCAGGGGCTAGCATCAGAGGTGCAGCAGACCAATGCCTACCTGGATGGCATTCACGGTGCCGTGTCTGGCCTTCAGAGATCTTTTCAAGCTCTGGCCTCCTCTTTGAAGGCAGCCGGTGTCCCTGGTCATTCCGTCCCCCCTCCAGCCCCCTCTACCGCTTCCAGCACCCCACTCCCTTCACCCATCCAAAGCACACATTCTGACACGCAGACACACACCTCAACATACAAGAAGCACACTTCAAAACACAAGCACCACACTTCCCACCACAGGCATACACACAGCCAACATACACAGCACACACACCAACATCCACTTCCCCCAGTGTGTCAGCATCTTCTGCCTCCCTGTATGTCCCCTCTACATGCACACCCACAGGCACTGCACCCTCATTCAATGTTGCTGACCCTATTCTTGCAGTCACCACAAAATCATGAAATCCATTCATGCACCCCAGACACCACACCTGCACTCACCACAACGACTTTAGTTGACACGTGTAGCACACTCACCAACCTTGCAGACACACACACAACATACATTTACACTGCCAGCCTGTCTTGTCCCACTGTGTCCACCCCCCTCCTTCCAAGACACTCAAACGCACAAAAAACCCACCCATCAGACATCCACCACACCTCAGCATACTGTCCAGTCACCTGCAGCCACATCACGCACACCTACACCTGTCACGACCACTCTCTCTACCTCCTCTCCCACGCCTTCCTCCAGGTCCACCCCAATTGCCCCTAAAAAACTTTTCCTATCCCATGTTGACTTATTGGAACCCTCTGGCCCACCCCGTCTCGCCCCTAAACGTGCCCACTTCCTTGCCCTGTCCACTCCTCCCATGTCACAGCCCCCCACCGTCCACCCTTCCCATTCACATGCTACCTCCCCTGTGAGCAAGAGACCCTGTGCTGGCCCTGAAACATCTGCCGCACCCAAGGCCAAGTCCGCTCCACCTGCTGCAAGGTCCAGATCCAAGCCCCTTCCACATCTGAAACGTGAGGACAAGCCCACCCCTCCCAGTCGTAAGTCCCCAACCCCACCAACCCCTGCCTCTGTTCCCTCAGGTGTCTGGATGCCCCATTGTTGCCCCTAAGAGGTGGCGTACCTTTGCACTTGTGGGAGTGAAGTTGGGGCCAATTTGGCCCATCGGACTACGAACTATGGACTGGCCATAGGCCTTATGTTGCACTTATGTTGCTCATTGAGCTGAATTAAAAATTGCGTGGCGAGTGCTGTTTATGGCACACTCTGGATCCATGTTTCATCGTTTCTTTGTGGGGGGGTGTTGTGCACATGTGTGTACTTTGGGCAGGTTGATTTGCCTTGTGTCGGTTAAGTACCTCTTGCTGTGGGGTGTATGGCTTGTGCTGTTGTGAAGGGTTGTGGGTGCATTGCGGGGTGGGAGGAGTGGGTCGGTATGTAACTGTGCCCTTCCTTCCCTTGTTTAGTAGGTTGCGGTACTTACTCGTTGTCTTCATCGGCGGTCTCGGTCATGGAGGTATATGGCAAGGAGCAGTGCTGGCATGATCTGCAACTCTCTGTCCATTTCTGCTTCGGCGTGTTGTGTGTGCCTCCAGTGAGTGTTTCCTTTTATTTGGTTCATTTCCGCCTGGCTTTGCATGGCGGTGGTTCCCGCCCCGGAACTGACAGTGGTCTAGTGCTTCATTATTTGATGGGCCTTTCCGTCGGCCTGTGGGCGGGCTCTGCCTTCATAGTCGGAACTCCTCTGCTGGCGGTGAGTAGTTTTCAGGCTGCCTGTTTTTAAGGTGGTTCATAATTTGGCGGTCCAGTTCACCCAACTGTTGGTGGTTGTTACCGCCACCCCCGCCGGATCGGTGTTTACCACCTTGTTCATTATGAGGGCCTATATTTGTGAAATATAGTGTATTGCAGTATTTCAAATTTTTATATATTTAATTACTGTAGTACCACCTTGGAAGTATCACAGTACTCTCTGGCATGTTTTTAATATATAGAAACTATATATATATATATAATTTTCCCTTCCAATTACCATTTTAAATAAGCCACGAACCCAGCCTTAATAATGACTTGGCTGCCTTTAACTTTTGTAAATGCTGTTATCAGGTGTTAGACCTGACAGCCTTAGGGTGGTCATCCCCCAACTTTGTGCCTGCCTCCATCCACTTTTCTGACACTGCTTTTGCTGGTTTTAGGGCTCTGCACAACTTATCACTGCCAACCAGTGCTAAAGTGCATATGCTCTCTCCCTTAAACAGGGTAACATTGGTTCATTCGCCATGTGGCATATCTGATTTACTTGTAAGCCCCTAGTAAAGTGCACTATATGTGCCCAGGGCCTGTAGACTGAATGCTACTTGTGGGCCTGCAGCAATAGTTGTGCCACCCACATAAGTAGCCCCTTAACCATGTCTCAGGCCTGCCATTGCAAGGCTTATGTGTGCAGTTTCACTGCCACTTTGACCTGGCATTTAAAAGTACTTTCCAAGCCTTAAACTCCCATTTTTCTATATATATAAGTCACTCCTAAGGTAGGCCCTGGGTAACCCACAGGGCAGGGTGCTATGTAGGTGAAAGGCAGGACATATACAGGTGTCTTTTATATGTCCTGGTAGTGGAAAACTCCAAAATTCGTTTTCCACTACTGTGAGACCTGCTCCTTTCATAGGATAGCATTATGGGTACCCTCATAAACTGTTTGAGTGATAGATCCTGATCAGAAAGAGGTAACAAGGTCATATTTAGAATGGCCAGAATGGTAATAGAAAATCCTGCTTGTTGGTGAGGTTGGATTTTATATTACTATTTTAGAAATGCCACTTTTAGAAAGTGAGCATTTCTCTGCACTTAAAATCCATCTGTGCCTTACAGCCTGTTTCCAATCCACGTCTGGCTGGGCTGGTTGACAGCTCTCTTATGTATTTCACCCAGACAACCACAAACACAGGATACTCAGTCACACCTGCATTCTTCTGCATATTGAATGGGTCTTCCTGGACTAGGAGGGTGGAGGGCCTGACACTTACATTACAAAGGCTTATGGCCTGCCCTCTCACTATGGACTGCCTAAACCCCTACTGTGACCCTGACAGACAGACCTGTACTGAAAGGGGACCTTGTGCAATTCAAAACCACTCTTTGAAGGCTTCCCCACTTCAAAGGCACTTTGGGATATTTTAAGTGGGTCCCTGACCCCACCAAATCAGACACTTCTAGACCTGAACCCAGCAACCTATCAAGAGGAACTGCCTGGTTGCCCAAAGGACTCATCTGGACTGCTTTGCTGTGAAGGACTGCTTCCCTGCTGTTGCCCTGCTGCCCTCAGACTTTGCTGAGAAGTGCTCTCCAAGGGATGGAGCTTGCCTCCAGTTTTCTGAAGTCTCAGGGCCAAAAGGACGTAATCTCTTCAAGGAAACTCCTTGTGGGCTGAAAATCGATGGAAACGATGCACAGCAGGTCCTGCGAAGAGGAAATCGCTGCACAGCCAAACCGGAACGATGCAGCCCGACTTCCTGAGCGAAAATCAAAACAGCGCCTGCATTGCGACCGGAAATTTGATGCACAGCCCTAACAGATCAATGCACAGCAGTGCAGGAACGACGCAGCCTGACTTACTGAGTGAGGAATCGAAGCAGCGCCTGCTGTGAGACAGAAAATTCGACGCATTGCCTACCAGAACGACGCAACGCCTCTGACTTCTTACTGCACAACCAGGATTTTCTCTGCATCTTCCCTGGGCACCAGAAGATCCCGCATTGCAGTGAGGAACGAAGACTGTGCTCCTGAAATCAATGCAAAGCCCCTTGTAGTGTGGAAAGAAACAACGCATTGTCTGTTCCGCGTGGAAGTTCCGACGCACAAATAATTTTTCCATGCATCTGTTCCTCTGCAGTCTCGGTGAGTGGCAATTTTGACGCAAACCTGGTACTTTGTGCAAACAAGAGACAACTGTTGATTTATAAGATTTAAGACTCTTTTCAAACTTGCAAAAGTGATATCTCAACTTGTGCTTATTGAATCTTTATTGTTTTGACCTTAATTTAACCAGATAAATATCTTATATTTTTCTGAATCTGTGTGCTGTATTTTTGTTGTGTTTTCACTGTGTTACTGTATGTTTTTTTGCACAAATACTTTACACATTGCCTTCTCAGCTAAGCCTGACTGCTCAGTGCGTTTTGACAGCCCCCTTGACAAATTTCGGCAAAACTTTGTATGCTTCACCAATGTAGAAAAAGGTCTGCAAATTTTCATGGAGATTTGTCGATTGGGCATGGAAAATCTGAGGAGTTCCTAACTTTGGTAACCCTAACTATAACTACAGAGTTGCTACTGCCACTATAACCACTAAAATAAAAGCAAAGGTTACAGGGAGGTTATAGTTAGGTTCACAATTACATACACAAATCCATAGAAATTCAGCATTTATAGTTAAGTTGTTCCAAGTAACTATAACTTGCGCCCTGCAGGCAACCTCCCCATGCAGCCAACCCCCAGCATGCAGCAAACCCAATGTAAATGGGAAGTGGGGCACGCAGCCTCCCTCCCTGGGCTGATTTCCCCCGGGGCCAAGTCACTAACGGCTTGGTGCCCTGGAACCCACCCAGGGCACCCATTCAAGCCTGCTGGAGGGGGCTGGGAGAGCCTGAATGCCTCCGTGGCCCCATTTGGCTCCAGACCTCCAGCGGGAGCCAGCATTGCTCCTGCCTGCAGGGAGCAGCTATAAAAGCTACTCCCTGCAAGTGGGAGCAGTTTTTTAAATCTGTTTCCCTGCCCACTTTACAATAGGCAGAGAAAAGGATGAAAAGTCCACTTCCAGCATGTAGAGTATTTTTGATGGGATGGGGTCCCCAGGGCCATTAATTGCTCTGGGATAGGGGGGTGTATGGCCCCTCTCCTTTTTTCAGTGCAAGACTGGGCCCCAGGGGTTGGGGTCTTTGGGCCAAAAACAACCCAAGGAAGGGGCAGCCCCCCTCCCTAGTATGAGTCTGTACTTCATAATATATGTCTATTCAGTGAACAAATCAAAGGTTACAGTAACGTTGTAGATAAGGAGAATTTATCAATGACAACATTAATGTTTTGAGTAAAAAAACACAGAAATTAACCAGGTATAGTTAACAGCACTAACTATATCCTGCGCCCCCACCTTGCACTGCTTATGAGCTCACACATGACATCACTCATGACATGTCCTATGGCATCATTGATGACATCACTGACAACATCTTCAATTACATCATTGATGATATCACTAATGGTATCATCCAAACTTACTTTTCCCACATATTGCTCTATAAAGTACTATGGCATTAGAAGCCTGACAGTAAGCACAAATTGGCTCAAGAGAATATGAGGCATCAGTAGTGCCATCACAGCTACAACTTACTTAGGTGTTGAAAGCAAGCATTATGTGCAACATACACTTT
The DNA here is from genome assembly GCF_031143425.1 of Pleurodeles waltl. Lineage (NCBI taxonomy): Eukaryota > Metazoa > Chordata > Amphibia > Caudata > Salamandridae > Pleurodeles > Pleurodeles waltl. The sequence continues at coordinate 163,079,136 of NC_090447.1, forward strand.
ACAGGTAGCATAGTTCATATTAACAATCAACCACAGATATATGGGAAACCATCATTAAGTGTGGTGTTCATTCTGTATAGAGCTGTCCAGAGATGCCAAAATAGTGAATTCCACTTACAAAACAAATGCCTACTACGGACAGGTTTTATCTGTATCAAACCCATGACAGTCACTGAACCTACGTTTAGAAATAACTTTGATATCAGTAGAGAACCTGGTACTGTAAACAGTGATTACTCTATGGAGAGTTTATTCTATACTACAGTGTTTGCAAACAGTGAAACTCCTATAAGAAATACACCACAGTGTATTAAAAACAATCTACTAAGAACAGTGTATACTCTATGCAACAGTTGTCAATAAAGACACTGGGGGTCATTACAACCCTGGCGGTACAGGACCGCCAGGGCTGAAATGACAGAAGCACCGTCAACAGGCTGGCGGTGCTCCCCTGGTCATTATGACCACGGCGGAAGCGCCACGGTCGCACCGCCGGGGCCAGCGGTTTCCCGCCACAATGGGGCCGGAGGAAGTAATCCGCCAGGGCAGTGCTGCTAGCAGCACTGCCCAGGGGATTACCAGTCCCCCTACCGCCAGCCTTTTCCTGGTGGTTTGAACCGCCAGGAAAAGGCTGGCGGTACGGGGAGTCGTGGGGCCCCTGGCATGGGCAGTGCAGGGGCCCCCTGACAGGGCCCCATGCGGCTTAAGCGCGATGGGTGCAACTGCACCTGTCGCACGTCCACAACACCGCTTGCTCCATATGGAGCCGGCTCCCATGTTGCGGCCCACATCCCCGATGAGCCGGCGGGCTGAAACTCTGTTTCCGACGGCCGGCCCAGCGGGGATGTCATAATGGGCACCGTGGGAGTGCGGCCGCACCAATGTAGTAATGACCCCCTCTATGTGCTAAAAAATAACCAAGATCTGAAGGTGTTAAAGATCATACTACCTGCACCCTTTATACTGTGGTGAAAGCTTTACAGATAGCCCGTCACCTGAAGCACAACAAGCACAAGTACATAGGTTAGTATCTGTCTGGTGCCACAGTCTTCTATGATAAGTAGAAACTATCATGCTGACACAATTCACACAATTCTCTCTAATAACTCAAAGCACCTCATACAAGTTAGAATTTACTGTGCAGAATCTTTCTCCTGTTGAAATTCCAAAAACCCTGTGTGGAACATGAAAAAGAACAAGTCAACCATCACCTGCTCAAAGAGTTAGTCTTGAATACAAAGATTTATAATATGTTCAATACCTATACACAGTAATGGTGCATTAGGAGCACATATGTTTTGCTAACAATTACACCCACTAACTGACCCCAAGCTGTACACAATTAGGTAGGAAAGTAATATGGTAGTTACCCACCACTATGTAAATTATAAAAAAAACTAACACACTCATTGGATAATGCCATCAGTGATGGCACCAGATATGCCATCAATGATGCCATTTCAGATGTAATCAGTGATGTTATAAATGTCATAGAACATATCCTGAGTGATGTTATATGTGAGGCCAAAAGCAGTGCACGGCTGGGGAGCAAGTTATATGTGCTGCTAACTATAACTGGTGTATTTCAGTGTTTTTTGTAGTTCAAAACCTTAATGTTGTCATTGACAAATTCACCTAACTTTAACGTTACTTTAACCTTTGGCTTTTTCAGAGAATTTCTAAGGTTTTCATTAAATGAAAACAGATCTTTTTATCACACCTAACTATAATGTTATTTTTACCTTTGGTTTTTCCAGTGAATTGCTAAGGTGTTTTTAATGTAAAGTAATACTTAGTTACCATGCAGGGCATGGGATTGGTCAGGCCCTGTGATCAAACCTCCCTTCATACAACCAACCCTATGCTGCTCACGGCCTTTGAAAGTGATCAGTGGGGGAAGGAGGAGTACTGGCTATAGACCCTAACCCTGGGGAACCCATCCCTAAGTTACTATGCAGGGCACGGGATTGGTCAGTCCCTGTGGCCAAACCACCCTTCATACAACCAACCCCATGCTGCTCACAGCCTATGAAAGTGAGCAGTGGTGGGAGGAGAGGGGCTGGCTATAGACCCTCACCCTGGGGACCTCATCCCCTAGGGTATTTTTTTTTTTATTAAAGGGGGGGCACGTGACCCACCTCCCCCAGCCTTATTAGGCCCTGGGGAGCCCATCCCTGAGGGCCATTTCTAAAAATAAATGAGAGGAGGCCTCCCAGCCCTCCTCCTTGGGCTTCTTTAGGCTCTGGGGATCCCAACACCCACGTCTGTGCATTTGCTAAAGGGAAGGGGGGCTATGTGGCCCCACTCCCTGAGCCATTATTGGCCCCAGGGACCCCATCCCTGGGGCCACGTATTTCAGTAAAGGGAAGGGTGCAAATGTGCCTTTCGCACCTGGGCTAATTTCATTCCCAGTGACAAGTGTTTTTTTGAGGAGGAGGGGGACATGCAGCATTTTTTTAAATATTAATCACAAAGTAATTTCAATTGGTTAATTTATGCTGGTGAGTGCTGGTGGAACCCGCTGCCAGGACATGGGGACTCTTTTTTATAGCCAATTAGGGCTGTGTAAATAGTGCAGGACTGATTCTGCCTTGTTTACAAAACAGATAGTAACAGAGAGAGAGAAGGTAAGCGTGTGTGTTAGTGAGAGAGAGTGAAAGAGCGAATGTGTGATCATGTATGTGTGTGACTCAGGGCTTTATGTGGGGTGGCTAAGCACTGGCAGACAGAACAATCACTTCTTTCTCATCAGTGTGTACAAGAACCCGTAAACTAATCCACAGCAGTGCTGCATTTACTGTTCAATTTTTACATTACAAGTGTTTTACCCCATGGTGCAAGGTATATGGGTCCTTATCACAAGAGTGATTTATTTTCTCAGACTGGGCCAGACTCACAAAGCTAACATACACTTTGGAGTAAGTTTACTACTCTTTCCTTATTACAAAATCTGAATGTAAGTTGCTACTAAAAAAAGTAGTAAGTCCAGTACCAGACATTGACAGCTATTGGGACTGCTGAATCCTTACATAGAAAATAATGAAAGTAGGTTATTAAAATAAAACCCCATAGGTATTCATTTTAATTTAAAATTAGATTATTAAAAAAAAAGATAAAAATATGAATATTTTAATCTAAAAACTATACAAAAATAGTTTATATTTATTATTTAGTTATAAATATTTTAATAGCCTATTTTGAATCAAAAAATTATTGTAGCGAAATATTTTTATAAAAATAAAACCACATTTATTTTAATGAATTCTATATAAAGCATTTTAATAATTATTAATGAATAAGAGTAAATTAATTTATTTGTCTTTCAGTTGGAATTTGAAACTAATTACAGAAAAAAATTCAGTCATATCTAATACAAAATGTTGCATTTGGACTTGTTTATGTTGAAATTGCCTAAGGTAGACCAAGGCATATTTTTAATGATAAGCTTCTATGGCAACAATAAAACCAAGTGGATGAGTAATGAAACTGATTGTCAACTCTGCTTTGTTGACATGCTTCACGCCTAATATAGTTCTAGCTGGGATAGTGGCATTTAATCAGGATAAAGAGGTCCCAAAATGTATTCACCCATTGTACCTAAATTTCCTAAGTTTTGAAAAGAGACACTGCTCTCAAAGGATCCCCTGTAAGACCTGTAATCAAAAAAATAAAACAAGGTCCAGCAGTTAAAAGTCTGAATATAAAAGGCAGCACTATTATGAGAAACAAAAATATACTTATATCGATGGAAATAGTTTTACTTCTCATTATGATTCCCTTATGCAATGGCAGACCACAGGTATCACTTAAGCATTGAACTATCTGCACAGGTTATTGAAAAGGGTTTTTTTTGTCTAATAGTTTCACATAGTAATATGTGGAACTAAACAGACTCTGATTTAAAGAAAATATATAAAAATAGGTAAACAGGTGATGTTGTAAGACAAGGATGTGTGTCAGCATTTATGTTCTTTTGCCTACGCTTGGCAAATATTTCTCAACATCTGGACCCAAACAGATTGTATTCCCTCCAGAATATGCAGCCTTGTTGATCCAAAAGTCCTACATAAAGACAACATGGCATTACTGTGACAGACCCTGAAGTGTTCAAAATGTTAAGCATCAGTTATGGGTGAATCCTTTACAGTGCATTGCTCCATTACTAACTTTGGGAGAAAGTAAGCTTAAAACAGGCGATACCCATACACAAGTGGTGAAAAAAAGGCAAATTACATATTTGGAATACTCCTCTGTTTCAATTTGAAGAATTCACTAAACTATTTGGTGACAGCAGAGGAACTAGTACTGCATTGTGAGAAATTGGGTTACTGGCTCGGGGGGAGAAACCCTAATTAAGCAGCAACCACAACTATTGTCACGGTGAAACACAAGCAAACCCCAAATTAACCTGTGCATAACATTCTAGTAGCTTGGCACAAAAACAGTCTGCTTTAATTAGAGGCAACCTGTAAAGTATGAATCCAGCACACAAGCAGTAATTAAGTTAAAACACTACACAAGAAAAATCCAACACCAATTTAGAAAAAAGAGTACATTTAATAAATTATTTGTCACCAAAATGACAAACCTCCAATCAGTATAACAGGAAATATGTAGTTTTAAAGCTTTAGGTAAAAATAGTGTCTTAAACGCACAAAGTACTAATTGTAGTCATCTGATCACACCAGACTGGGATAAAATCACATGTTCAGGCTGACCACAATGGAACTTGGGCTGGATACAAGGACCAAATTAGTACAGCTAGGAAATATACCTTAAAATCATGGTTATGGATCACTGCACAGTGCAGAGGTGGTTCCAACAGTGAAGTGAGTACCAACATCAGAGATGCACTTTTTGTCCCAGTTCCAGGGGTCAAGCCTGGTGAGGCACCTCTTGGTCACAACAGCAGGTAGTGTCCAAGTATAGGGTCCAAGATGGTTGGAGCCTTTTCTGTACCTAAGAGTCTGGTCAGAAGGTCGGCCACCTAGCCCTTGGAGTCACTCTGGTGGTCCTGGGATCAAAATGCAGGTCCAGTCCTTCTCTCTCAGGCATCAGGCTAGCAGGGCAGTGGACCAGTTTTCCTTGCAGCAGAGCAGCACAGCAATCCTTCTTTTGAGTCTTCCATAGGTCCAGAAGTGTGTAAAGAGTTGAGTCTGAGGGTCCAAAATGTATACCTGGCACACACTTCGAAGTGGGAATAACATCTAGAGTCCTCCTTCTACTGAGGTGTCTGGAACTTCCTGCCTCCCTCCCATAGACTCAGCTTGTCTAGGGGCACAGAAGACTAGTGTAAAAACCTTTGTGAGTGTTCTGAGGCAGACCCTTTTTGATGTGCAAGTGTGGAAGGTGGCAGCTCCACACCCCTCATCATGACTGAGATGGCCCATCCTGCCAGTACCTAGTCCCCTTTTGTGTTACTGTCTAGGATCAATACATAAAGACCAACTGCCAGCTCCACGTAGTCATGTGACCCAGGATACAGGCTGTAGGCACCAAATGGTCAGGACATCTTTCTAAAAGTGGCATTTGAAGAATGGAGCCTTAAAATTCAACTTTATCATTAAAGAGGGTTTTAAATTACAATATTTTAATGACTGAACTTGCCTTTCCTACCTGCTCCAAAGTGAAAGGTTTCACTTAATAAATCTAATAAGATAACCCACTGTTATCCTATGGGAGGGATAGGCCTTGCAGTAGTGAAAAATTAACTCCAGAGTTTTTCACTACTGGGACATGTAAAAGTTAAAAGTACATGTCCAACTTTTTAAATAAACTGCATGCTGCCTTATGGGCTTTTTAGGGTCTACCCTAGGTGTGACTTTATGGTTCAGTAAACTTATTCGCATCCTGTCATATTAAATCACTCATGACATGTTAAATGACATATTGATGGCATCATTCATGGCATCTCAAATTACCTAATAGATGACATCACCAATGTTCCAACTCAAGGAAGGCCAGAGTTTATTGCTTTACATTATAACAAAAGCTGGCTTCTGTGACATATTGTGCCTGAATTACATTTTGACAATAGTCATAATATATCAGTACTGCATTGGGTGTCCTAACTGTGCCCATTTTACTTTGTAGATTAAGATTGTAAGAAATTGGGGTATCAGTTGGGGTGAGAATTTGTTGAGGGAGATCAAATAATAATCACAATCCTTGTCAGAGTGAACCACAAAAGTCACTAAATAAACCTGTGCTTATCCTTTGGTAGCTTGACAAAAAAACTTTCAGGGTTAACTTAGAGGGAATGTGTAAAATATTTATGCAGTACTCAATAGTAGAAAAGTGAAAACACAACACAAGAAAAATGCCAAACCTATTTAGAAAAACAGAGTTAATTTTAATAAATGAAATGACATAAAAATGAACAAAACCCAGTATTTAGAACTGGGGATATTAACTTTTTCATTTTAAATTAAAATAGTGTCAAAAAGCACAAAGCCCCATCCACGATTGTCTGAGCACACTAGACTGTGTTAAAGTCAAAACTGAAGGCTAGTCGCAATGGCTTGTGGGTTGAAAAGGACCAGGTTCTTCCCTGTGGACAGTTTACCTTCTGACTTAGTAACCTTTATAGAGAAAAAGTGATCATTGGCGCATAGTCGATGGGTCAACCAGCAAGCTGGATCCAAAGTGGCACTGGTCCAGTCATCAACAAAGGCGGGAAAACTCTGAGTGGGCAAAGTTCGTGCCTGGAAAAGCCTTGATGTCAATCAGATGCTGCTCATCGTCAGTCCTGAAGAAGCCCTCTACTTTTGGATTTAGAAACTTTTCTAAAAGTTGGAACTCATTCAGCAGGGCAAACCAGCAAGTTGAGGCCAAGAGGGGAATCAACGTCAGTTCCTTTGGATTTGATGGTGACCCCGGTCTCCATCTATCTTTGAGCAGAAGTTTGGCACAACGTTTTTAAGTCCCCCTTATGTCTTTTTGGGGCGAGGTGGAGTACATTCAAACACAAAGACCTGGAGTCAGGACTCACTCAAAAAGAGGAGGGTCAGCAGAGGTCCAATTGATACCTCTGGAAGACTGTATTATCCCTGTAGCTTAACTCCTGGGGTTCTGGGTTTAAGGCAAGCAGATGCAATCTTCCTTCTGGTTTCAGACAGTAGGAAAGTTCTTCTTCTGATCCTCTTAGGTCCGTAAGTGTTCTGATGAGAGGTCTGTGAAGTCCGCTTTTATGTGCCAGTTAGTTCAATGCAAATTCAAACATGTTTAGAGAAGATAATGTAAGCACTTTACTACTGGTTAGCAGGAGTAAAGTGCACAGATTCCTACAGCCAGCAGTAACAGATTCAGCAAAAGACAATAATCTGGGAGAATATCATGCAAAAGGTGAAAATTTACACCAGATACATTTGCCCCAGTGGCGGAAATCTACAAACTGCCAGAAAGTTATTAAAAGTGACTTTATGGTTATAAAATTAGTTGTTCAAGTTTAGGTGGGAGAAGATCTTCATACGCAAATGGTGAATTCCATCGATGGGGAGAGCTATACCTAGGTGCAAATGTAAACCTCTGCATGAGGAGATCCCAACATGTCCTTACCTTTATAAATAAGGGTCTGTATTTTTGAAAGGTGTGTAGCATGCATATAGGATCATTCCAATTGCAAAAAACAAGGACAGAGGCCGTTATATAGTCACTTTATAGCCACTTCCTCCAGAAATATGCCTGTTGCATCACCTTAACAGTATGACAGTCCTTCAGGGACATGATAGGGCTGTGCCTGCAAAGGCATGGCATTCCTGCAGAAAAGTGCTTTGACAGACCACAACAGGCCTGGCCATGAAATGCTGATCCATTACAAGTACTGTAGCCCTGCTAAGAAAAGCCATTACTGTCCTAAACAAGCATTTCAGCCTTTCAGAGAAGTGCTGATGATGCTGTCCATTACAGATATCACAGTCCAGCTATGAAGTGCTGACACTATCCGTCCATTACAAGTATTGCAGCGCTGCTGAGAAGTGCTGGTACTTCCCCATGCAGGTATCACTGCCCCACTGAGAAGTGCTGATAATGTTAATTATAAGTATTGCAGCCCCTGTGAAGAAGTGCTGATAACTGTTCATTACAAGTACTGCAGCCATGCTAAGAAAGTGCAGATACTGTCCTATACAAGAACTGCATCCTTTCCAAGAAGTGCTTATACTGTCCATTTAATGTACTGCAGTCTCAACATTACCTATTTGCTTTGTCCCTTTTAGCTGGCATGAGAACCCATTCCCTTGCAGACATTTATTCCCATTACCTCTGACCCTGCATCCTTGAAGGCAGGTCGCTTCCTCCTTCCTCCTCACCACTGCTCCGGTAAGTGCTGCCATTGTTTTGGGCTTGTTTGGGCTTCTTGGCTTCTCCTCTCCCGAAAAGCCCCACCCCCCTCCCTCCTCCTCGGAGCTCTTCCCACTCCTGACTCCTGCTGCCCCCGCCCCCGCACTCCCATTGGAGGTTTGCCTCCCTCCTCCCAGCTGACATTCCCTCCCACCTCCCCTCTTATGCCAGCCGCAGTGCGGACCACCGCTGGCACGCCGAAGGTGCGCCAAAGGCAAGCCCGTCTGTGCCTGTCCACGCCAAGACCGCGCCCAGCGCTAGACCCCCTGACCAACACGCCTCCCATGCCACCGAACACCTTTACACTGCCAACAAACTCCACGCCCTTAATCCAGGACGCTCCTCCATCTGCTTCCAGTCCACACCGACGTGCACCAAAGGACCCTTCTTGAGCAAAGCCTGCAATTTCACCTGCAACCTAACCTCCAAACTCCAAATCAAAACAGACAACCGCCTAAGATGCATCCTACTTAACACCCGCTCTGTCCACAAACATTCAATTGAACTCTGGGACCTCCTGACCACATACTCTCCCGACGTCGCATTCCTCACTGAAACCTGGATGAATTCAGCCTCGGAACCAGACGTAGCCATAGTCATACCAGAAAACTACAATATCACCAGAAGAGACCGAATCAACAGACCAGGAGGAGTCGCCATAGTCCACAAAAACACCATAAGAGTCTCCACCAACTCCCACAACACCATCAACTCCGCCGAGCACCTCCACTTCAAAATCCACATCAACAACACACTCAGAGGAACACTGGTCTACAGACCCCTGGATCCAGACCGCAGTTCTGCGACGCCATCGCCGACGCCATCAGCTCCCTGCCTCAACAGACTACATCCTCCTTGGTGACCTAAACTTCCACCTAGAAAATAACGATATCAACACCACCAACCTAATCGACAACCTCGCCAACTTCGGCCTCAAGCAACTCGTTACTACACCCACCCACTCCGCAGGCCACACACTCAACCCCATCTTCTCAGCCAGCAACCACGTCTCTTTCAGCCACACCACCAAACTCAGCTGGACAGACCACCGCTGCATCCACTTCTCCTACCAGAAACCAGTCATTCACCACCACCGCACACAACCCCCCCGACGCAACTGGAGCAAAATATCAACAGATCAACTGGTCTCCACTCTCACCCGGGCCCAACCCCCTGGGATCCCAGACCCCAACACAGCCACCACCAACCTGCATCGCTGGATAGAAGATTGTCCCAACATCCTCGCACCGCTCAAAAAAAAAAAAAAGTCCTCCCACAGAATCAAGGCCAGCTGGTTCACCCCAGAACTACAGGAATCCAAACGGCTATGTCGCAGAATGGAAAAAACCTGGCACCTTGACCCTACCAACTCCAACCACATTGCTGTCAAGGATGCCCTACGCAAACATCACCAAAAGGTCCCACTTCAAAAACTGCATCAACGCCAATGCTCACAACAGTAAAAAGCTCTTCGGCATCGTCAATGAGCTCTCCACCCCCAGGACCTGCTCCAACGAACCCCTGCCATCACAGGAGTTCTGCAACTCACTGGCAACCCACTTCCGTCGAAAGATAGAAGAAATCCACAATAGCTTCAAACCCCAGACCCATCAGCTGACTATAAACACCCAAGAACCTAACGCTCCAAGCAACACCCACCTCCTCCACACCTGGACCCCCGTCAACATGGAGGACACCGCCACCACCATGGCCTCCATCCACTCCAGATCACCATTGGACCCCTGCCCACACCATATCGTCAATAAGGCAAACATCATCATCGCCCTCCACCTCTGCAAAACCATCAACAGCTCCTTCGAGTCAGCCACCTTCCCAGAAAGATGGAAGCACACAGAAATCAATGCGCTGCTGAATAAACCAAAGGCAGACCCAGACGACCCCAAGAACTACCGGTCGATCTCCCTCCTCTCCTTCCCAGCCAAGGATATCGAAAAAATCGTAAACAGCCAACTATCCTGGTTCCTGGTAGACAGCAAGGTACTCGACACCTCCAAATCCGGATTCCGCAGAAACCACAGCACTGAGACTGCACTCATTGCTGCCACAGATGACATTAGGACCATGCTCGACGAAGGAGAAACAGCAGCACTCATCCTCCTGGACCTCTCCGCAGCTTTCGACACAGTATGTCATCACACTCTCCGAACACGCCTCCACAACGCTGGAATCCGCAACAAGGCACTCAACTGGATCTCATAATTTCTTTCAGGCAGAAACCAGAGAGTCCGCCTCCCACCGTTCCTGTCAGAAGCCTCCAGAATCATCTGTGGGGTTCCCCAAGGATCTTCGCTCAGCCCTACACTCTTCAACTTTTACATGGCCCCCCTCCCCAACATCACACAAACCCACCACATCAACATAGTTTCCTACGCAGACGACACTCAGCTCATCCTCTCCCTCACGAAAGACCCTACAACTGCAAAGAACAACCTCAACAATGGACTTCACGCCATCGCCAGCTGGATGGAATCAAGCCACCTCAAGTTAAACACAGACAAGACAGAAATCCTCATCTTTGGCAACAACCCCTCAACTTGGAATGACTCCTGGTGGCCCACCTCCCTAGGAACTGCGCCCTCACCCACGCATGCAACCTAGGCTTCATCTTGGACTCCACACTCAGCATGACTCAGCAGGTCAATGCCATCTCCTCTTCCTGCTACAACACTCTCTGCATTCTCCGCAAAATCATCAAGTGGATTCCCTTTGAAACCAGGAAAAATGTCACCCACGCCCTAGTCAGCAGCCAATTGGACTACGGAACCGCCCTATATGCAGGAATAACAACCAAACTCCTAACAAAGCTGCAAAGAATCCAGAACGCATCTACCCACCTCGTTCTGGACGTCACACGCTGCGACCACATTTCCCCCCACCTCAGAGCCCTTTAATTGGCTACCAGTATCAAAGAGGATGACCTTCAAACTCCTCATCTACGCACACAAGGCCCTCCACGACACAGACCCAGCCTATGTCAACGACAGACTCACCTTCCACACCCCCACCCGCAATCTTCGCTCCGCCAGCCTAGCCCTCGCCTCCATCCCCCGCATCCGCAGCATCACCGCCTGAGGAAGATCCTTCTCTCACCTAGCCGCCAAGACCTGGAACTCCCTACCGCTCCACCTTCGCCAGACCCAAGACCTTTTGACATTCAGGAAACACCTCAAGACATGGCTCTACGACCAGTAGCGCCCCCCCCAGCGCCTTGAGACCCTAACAGGTGATTAGTGCGCTCTATAAATCTTTGATTGATTGATTGATTGATTTAAAGTGCCAATCCTAACATAGTGGCTCAAAATGGTGGCGTCAAAGTGTCCTTACCACTGCCATTCTAGTTATACAGGAGTAAGACCCAGATTTAAGAGGGCCTGGCGCCATCTAACGACACATTAGCGTCATTTTTTGTATGCTAATGTGGCGTTAGATGGCCAAAAATGCTGTGCCAGGTTTGCAAAGTGGCGCTGTGCCAGGCATAATGTATGCAAGGGGGCATTCTGGCATTAGGGGATTTCTTTGCGTAATTTTTTTCAGCATTTTTAATGCCTGCTAAGAGCAGACATTGAAAGGAGGCTCCCATTGGTTTCACTGAGCCTCTGGCTGCTTTGCAGTATTAGTATCAAAATGTTTTACGCTAATCCTGCAAAGCACTAAGCTAGCGCCAAAATGTTGACGCTAGTTGCCTAACAACCACTATGGTGGCATTAGGGGGCCATTAAGGGGTGCATAAATCTGCCCCTAAATATTTTCCCAGCCTGCCCAAATTCATTTCTAGAGCACCTCAGTTGTTTTAGCATGGCTATGCTTTTCTTGGGTTGCTTATTAAAACCCAAACGGGTCTGTCACCGTAAATGGGGGAGATCCCAGCAGACAAGAGCCGGGATTAACCTGATGAAAACATCTGCCTTTGTCAACACACAGTGTCAAGTGAAACGAAACTGAGCAGCCCAGCTCATCCAAATCACCCTGCCAGGAGACCCTCACCGATGGCTGGTCCACTGCCGGAGCGTGTCCATGTCTTCCTGCCACAGCCAGGCAGAGCACAGCGCTGGCTGCACAGGGGCTCGGCTGGCAGCTGCCCTTTTTAGAAAAGATGTTTATTACTTCTGAAAAACAGAAACATCATAATACTTACGATGGATAATGCCTTTGCTGAAGGATGGGCAAAATCTCTGCAGCTTCATTCGAATGGGAAAGCAGTAAATCCCGAAATCTCTCTGCGAAAAGAAAATGTCACAGCTCGTAAATAATGGAGCCAGAATCCCGTTCCGAGCAAATGCTTTAATTGCAATTGTTTCTAAAACTTGCTCTTTATCTAGCTCATAAAAGACGCAGATTAATGTAGGTTTGGAAAAAAACACATTTGCCACATCATTTTTCTCTATCCTCATTTTACTTTAAATAAATGCATGATAAATAAAACAGGTTGTTATCCTGGGCAAAGCAAAGAAGCCCTCGTGGTACAATACAGCATCACTGCATACATTCTCATGCTTTCATTGCTGTATCCTTTTATGCTTAGGATACATAGAGCTCTCAAGCATTGAGGTCAGAAAGCCTATGATATAAAGTATGATTAGGGAGGTCTGGTTGCATAGCATAGCAAAATAGCATAACACTACAAAACGTGTGGTGGATCGGAAACAGCCTATTTCTTAAGAAAATGCAGAAAATGCAGAGATTTGTTCCAATGGGATTAGTCCTATGGTTTAAAGCAAATTCCTTATTGTTAGGGACTCACAAAGAAGACCTGGAGAACACTTTGCAAACTAAGACAGAATTAAGACGTAGGAATTCCATAATGGGGCCCATTCCCTATATGGATAGATAACACAAATGTGCATTTGCAGAGTGGACATTTTTATTCAGTGTAGAAAATGAATCCCATGGAGTAAGAATTTTCTCATTCATTCCCAATTCAGTGTGGTACTAGAATATCTGGAGGTGGAAATAGGTTTTCGTGCGGGGGAATGGTGGAGCAAGATATTCCTCAAGGAGCACCATGGTCAGTGCTGAACTTTCTAAATAGGGGGTGACATGAAGGGCAGCCATGAACACTGGAGGCTGATTAAGTCTAACAGATGTGTGACATAAAAAATACCTTTTACACATTTCACACAGGAAGAGAGCAAAGTGAGTAACATTCAGTTGCATCTCAAGGGTTAGGGTTCTCCACCTGGGAAATTGCTGTATTGTGTCCAAATGCTGCATTTCAGAGCATAATTTGTACTACATTTTCTACAAAGCCATACTCCCTAAACGGGTACTCACAAACTAATGAGAGCATAATCCTTTCCAAAGATGTTGGGGGTTACATTCCAGAAGAAAATGTTGAAAACCGAATGCAAAATTGCACAATCTCACAAAAATGGCCAAAGGTCATGTGTACAAGGGGACTTCCAAAATGGTGGGTAGTCATTTTCACATGCCCTATTAGTTTATTTTTTTAACGTTTCTGGCCTCTTATTTCGCTATTATAGTACACTTCTTCCTATTTATCCATACTGCCTCTCCAAGAAGAATGTTAGAGATCATTCTCCACGGCTGACCATCGGGGAAAAACCAAGAAGTTACACAGACGGTAGATGATAAACAGCAATCACAGACAGATCTCACTGAAGGACTCAGAGGAAAGAGCTACGACCACAGTACTTATTGCCTGAAGCTTCAAGCAGCAGCCGTCATTAAGTCATTAAAAAACGTAATCAATATAGAGGATCAAATGCCTCTAGTCGTCATAGCATGAAAGTACCCCGAAGAGCCATGAAAAGACAAGTAGTTCTGGAAATTTACCCTTTTAGCTAACTTTTATTTTTTATTTTTTATAAATAAACATTGATATCTGAAAAAGATGCCTTTTTAAAAAATAACGTTATTTTCCCCTGGAAAACAAGAGTTTTTTTTTTTTTTGGTAAATATAATGTTCATCCCTAAAAAGTGAGGATGCAAAAACATGAGTGGCTGAGCCTAGGGAATAAAGTTGATGGTTGCTGTAGACGCAAACTAAATACCATGTAAGAAGAGGAACAAGCCATTGCAGTGCAAACAGACTTGCGTTTGCTCAAGGTGTAAAATCCAAACTGGACTTTTCTTGCCACTTAAATTAAAAATGAAAAGTAAAACAGTTGACATAAGCGAGCCGATTCAAATCACCATGGCCACCATGAGCACGAAGGAAAGCCACAAAATGGAACAAGCATTTACAATGCATCGGGTCTCGCGTTTGCTCGTGTTAGAGCCGATCGCGTTGTAATCTCCTAACCCGACTTTTCACCTATCGGGCAAAAGTGCATTTATGCACGTAACCCGAAAAAGTGAAATCAAGTAGGTAAAGCGCTCGACTTCTGCCAAGCGAGATCGGGCTCGTAAATTAGTTTAAAAAAAAGTCCACCAGCCGGATGGAAAACAGCGAGCCTCGCATGTTTTCTGTACTTGGTCGCTGCGCTCGAGGAGGGCTAGCCACCGGAAAAGGCCTGACCTATGCGTGCCTTCGACTAATGAAAGCAAGCCGATTTAATTAGGGAAGCCCACGAACCAATAAAAAGCACTGACGTGAAGTTGACAGGGCTCGGAGCCCTTTTCTAAATACTAAAGAGTCTCCCTGCTATACGCATGCGCGAGCGCATGCAAAGCAGGCTCGACCCTAAAAAGGAATTCACTTGCAGTCAAACGTATTTGCAAAAGTGCGATTATCCGTGTAACAGGGTTGATGACCAAGGCGGTAACCAAACTTCCCCAAGGAGGGACAGACGTAAAGCATTTACCAATTATAACAAATATTTTTTAAAGGCAAGCCCAGGAACAAGTGATAGTGATGGGAGTGCTCTGGGTGTGGTTAAAAGCCCACAGATAGATTGCAACGGACCAGAGCGCTAGCCCGCTCAGCATAAAAAGGGGTGAGACAAACTGTAAATATTGCCAGGTAAGGACACCATTTTAATGCAAATGTCTATTTATTACAAGGATACCTTTCCAAAGTACAGAAATTTCATCCTGGCAACTTGCCTCCGTTTTGCAGCCATGCTCTCAGGGTTTTCACCCCTGAATCAAACGCTCATATAAACTGAAGAGGCCCTGATTTGGAGACATGAAAACTAAGCCCAGGCAACATGTGTTCTATATGATATTTCATTAGTCGTTCTTCGGATTAATTGTTTCCTCTACTGAAATATCACGGTCTAACTTACAATTAGGTAATAAACCTGCGCAAAACATGATGTCCCAAATATGCACGTTTTTCATAGCAAAACTGGGTGGAGTTTTGATAGACCTCTTAGTTGCTTCCTTCAAAAGTGAAATGGAGTCGGTTGTTGGCGAATGTAAGGTGCAGCAGGAAACATCTAGCTAATCATGTGAGTTTAAGCTTGGGGCGCTATGCGAGAAGATATATTATAAAAACATTTCTATAGTGCACAGCACAGAACTGCTTGTGTGTTGTGAATACCCAAATGAATGGTGCTTGTTATATGCACGTCAGAAACATGACTGGTGGCGGCTGACTTATAGGATTCATTTTATCAACCTCAGAAGGGTGAAAGGCTAAGTCTATACTGTAGGAGCCGAATTTCACACAGATCTCTGAAGTAGGTTCTCAAATTCACGTAGATATATTAATAGGGTGGAAAGCAGTCCCATGTTCATCTTCACAATGGCATTGGGGCAGTGCCAGGAAATGCAGATTTACTGTCCACATCATGAATCATGCAAAAAGACCAGATCATGGATGGAATACTGAACAATATTGAAACATCATCCCCAGTCACAGGTTCAGGCTACATCCATCATGCTTTTGCTCACCACGCCATCCAGTTTGGACCCAGCCATATGCAAATCAGTCTTGACCCTGCTCCCCATGGGAACAGTCCAGCTGGAACTGCCAGGCCAGGTCCTCACTGGACCCGAAACAAGCATCCTAGGACTGGTTTTGGGGTATCAACCCTCATCAGCCAGGCCAGCCTGAATCCGGTGGCAAAGGGAGCACAGGACTCACGTCTGGGAATACCTTTTTCACTTGGGGGACGCATGTATAAAGAACAGATGATGGACGGAATGCTGAACAATGTCAAGCATTCACCACCAGTCACAGATCTGGGCAAGTATCTATCATTCTTCTTGCTTGCCATGCCATTACATTTTAAACCCAGCCATAAGTGTCACCCTAATTTGGACAAGTATGCCCAGATGTGGGTCCCGTGCACACTGTGTCACTGGAACCAAGCTGTACCCAGCTGATGAGCCAATTACCTAGGGTGAAAACGGTCCTGGGTTGTTTGTGTTCCGGTTGAGGGAGGCCCCGGCTTGACAGTTCGGGCTGGACCGTACCTATTGGAGCAAGGTCAAGACTGGTCTGCATATGGCTGGGTCCAAACTAAGATAGCATGGTGTGCAAAATTACAATAGATTGGGATGCAGCCCAGAGTGATTACCAGTGACTGAGATTAATTCAAGCATTCCAACCATCACTGTTATGTATATTTACACATCATGAGTAAGGTGCATCCACCAGTTTGGCAGAGACTGGAGTATTACCATGCATTACGGGTACGTAGACTGTGTGAGAAGATCTTAAAGAGCGCAACATGCATCAAAACCCAAGCATCTCCAGGAATAGTGGGGAACTGTTCCTAAGACATCTTGATAAAAATAGGTGCCTTTAGAGCATTCTTCTGGGTTTAAGGTTGGAGTTTAGAGGTATATTTTCCACCCATAGCCTGGCACCTATGGCAGCTCTGCCATGTAGGTAGTAGGCTGCACACAACCGCTCATATTTAGGGACCTGGACCTATAGTATTCTTGAATTACTGGAATGCCTTACCTGGATGCAAGCATCTATGTATATTGGTACTACTTATGGTGAACAGCAGGACCCATGGGCTGAAGCTGTAGAAGTGGTCCAGTTTTAAGGCTGCTATGGTGCCTTCTATGGGCATTCCTATTCCCTACGATCATTAACATATAGGGGAACGGAGGGCATGGGAAGTGAAACCTGGCAATATTCGTACATACATATATCCACGAGTTGATTAAGTGCCATGATTTGTGCAAGCGCAGATTCAGGAAAACATTAATTTTGCAGGTCTGCAAATTCTTAAAGAGCATGCACAAATCGCTTTGCACACAGACCTCTATGCAAATGAAAATCTACATTTGGGAGGTGGGGCCAGATGCAAATTGAAGTGCGGTCCTCAGTCACAGAGCATGGCCTTGAAATAAGAGCCTGGCACACCTCTCATTTGCGTTTATGTGCGTTGTGAGTGCAGGAACTCTCTGACATTGTTAGAAATGGGGTCTTTGATTGACAGTCAGGTTACCCCCTGTTCAAGCAAGGACCCTCACTCTAGTCAGGGTAAAAAAGAATCACCCTCAGCTAACCCCTGCTTACCCCTTGGTAGCTTGAAGAGTGGTAGGCTTAACTTCAGAGTGCTAGGTGTAAAGTATTTGTACCAACACACACAGTAACTTAATGAAAACACTACAAAATGACAACACAGGTTTAGAAAAATAGGAAATATTTATCTAAGCAAAACAAGACCAAAACGACAAGAATCCACAATACACAAGTCAAGTTATCAATAAAAATGCAAAAAGAGTCTTTAAGTATTTTTAAACACACACTAACGCTGTTAGTGTGAAAAAGTACCTTGGGCTCATCAAAAATAACCCCGCACGGGCGAGTGCGCGTCAAAAAGGGTTTGCGATGCGTTGATTCCACTCACGAGCGGGACCGTGCATCGTTTCTTCTTTCGCCAGGTCGGGCGCGTCGTTTCTTCTCTCTGGAGGAGAGCGATGCATCGATCTCAGGTCCGGGCAGGCCTTGCATTGTTTTTCCACACACAGTGGTATTTGAGTCAGAAATCCAGCCGCACGATGATCTGAAAACTCCGCAGCGCGAGTTATGATCTCTAGCCTTCATCAGCGATGCTGCACATCATTTCTCCTGCTCCGTGCGTCAAATCTTTGGTCGCGTTTCCAGCGAGCATCGTTTCTCAGCTGGGGAGCCAGCGGCGCGTCATTTCTTCAGCCGCAGATCGGAGTTGCGTCGATCTTTTCCCCGTACGGCGCTCTGTGCCTGGATTTCCTTGTCCTTAGGCTGCCAGCTTCTCCTTTCAGGGTCCCAGGAACTGGATGGGCACCACAGGGCAGAGTAGGAGTCTCTCCAGAGACTCCAGGTGCTGGCAGAGAGAAAGTCTTTGCTGTCCCTGAGACATCAAACAACAGGAGGCAAGCTCTAAATCAAGCCCTTGGAGATTTCTTCTCAAGATGGAAGACACACAAAGTCCAGTCTTTGCCCTCTTACTCTGGCAGAAGCAGCAACTGCAGGATAGCTCCACAAAGCATAGTCAAAGGCAGGGCAGCTCTTCTTCCTCAGCTCTTCAGCTCTTCTCCAGGCAGAGGTTCCTCTTGTTTCCAGAAGGGTTTCTAAAGCCTGTGGTTTTGGGTGCCCTTCTTATACCCAATTTCTCCTTTGAAGTAGGCCTAAGTCTCTTTTGAATGTGAAATCCTGCCTTGTCCAGGCCAAGCCCCAGACACTCACCAGGGGGTCAGAGACTGCATTGTGTGAGGGCAGGCAAGGCCCTTTCAGCTGTGAGTGACCACTCCTCCCTTCCCTCCTAGCAGAGATGGCTTATCGGGATATGCAGGCTACACCCCAGCTCTCTTTGTGTCACTGTCTAGTGTGAGGTGCAACCAGCCCAACTGTCAAACTGACCCAGACAGGGAATCCACAAGCAGGCAGAGTCACAGAAATGGTATAATCAAGAAAATGCCCTTTAATCAGATTTAAAAGGTAGCCCCCATGTTAACCTATGAGAGGGACAGGCCTTGCAACAGTGAAAAACGAATTTAGTGGAATTTCACTGTCAGGACATATAAAACACATTACTATATGTCCTACCTTAACCATACACTGCACCCTGCCCTTGGGGCTACCTAGGGCTTACCTTAGGGGTGTCTGACATGTAAGAAAGGGGAAGGTTTAGTCCTGGCAGGTGGGTACACTTGCCAAGCCGAATTTACAGTTAAAACTGCACACACAGGCACTGCAGTGGCAGGTCTGAGACATGATTACAAAGCTACTTATGTGGGTGGTACAACCAGTGCTGCAGGCCCACTAGTAGTATTTGATTTACAGGCCCTGGTACCTTTAGTGCAATATGCCAATCATGGATAAACCAATTACATACACATTTTGTAAAGGAACACTTGCACTTTAGCACTGGTTAGCGGTGGTAAAGTGCCCAGAGTAACAAAAACAGGAAAATCAGAGTCCAGCACAGATCAACAACCTGGGGAACAAAGGCAAAAAGTTAAGGGAGACCACGCCAAGGATGAAAAATCTAACACCCATCATTAGGCCCATTATTATACTTATAAGTGTGGTCAATGGGAAACAGAGAACGGCAAAAGGGCGAATGTGTGTTCATTTCTTTCAACATGATGGGAGAAGAACAGTTCTCAAACTGTGAGTGGGGGATCTCGAGGACTTCATTCCCCAACCCTGTGCATAGGTCCTGATTATTATTTGGAAACCAAAGTTAAGTCTTTTCGAAATAAAAAGAAATGCTGTTCAGAAATACATCCTTTTCAGTGGTCAATCCATAAAAGGAGTCACTCATCTAAATAAATGTTGCCTTTTATGCACAAACTGACTTTATGCTGAATTGCACATGTAGAAGTCAGTGTGGCAACAAGAGGTAATTACATTTTTAAGGTCACAGAACTGCCTAGCGCTAATTAGCGAAAACAAAAGAATGGCCAAAGCTAATTAGCAGCACACATTATTTAGAGCCCCTCAAATGCCCAACAGATGCTATGGTTTGACTTCAAGCATGTGCCCTAAACTATGTGTTCCTTGACAACGTCACCTCTACCAATAAAGATGTACCAGATCACTATAATCAGTAGTTTGAGCAAAGGTGACACTATCGGAATGTAAGTTATAAAATAAAAATGTAATCAGCATTGCAAAAGGCAGCAAATTGGTAAAGGTGGGGGTGGAACATTATTATGGGAAGAAAATATACAAGGGTAAGACAAATTCAGTCCACATTACGTTTGAACAGCACATGACCTTAATGGCCTTTACAGGCATGGAACAGAAGGGACATACAAAAAACCGTGCATAGTTTTTATTTTAGCTGTTTTAGCTAGGACGAACAGGTCCCACCGTGACAGCACAACGATTTATCAAAGAGAATCAGTCCTGACAGAACACACAGGTAAGAGTTACTGTAATAACACACTGAAGATCCAGAAAGGAAAATGTACAGGTTATGGTTTGAAAATGAACACAAGGCATCCAGCAGCCCCTGCTACAGCCTAAGCTCATTACACGATAAGAGGATGCTCGAGGAGAGTAGGAGATAAGAGTTCTGATTTGCCATATACTGTAAAGACTCATAACCTATCTATATTAGTCACAATTCAGAAATTCTTCCGGTTTATCACATTTTTAATAGCCATGAATAGTCAACTGGAATTGACAACGGATAAGTAGTATTTTACGATCTTCCTTACAACTGTCCTATTAAGGAGATAAGTCATAATGCCAGGGGGAGGGAGGATCCTGGAGCTACATATTTGTCAGAGCAGTGTCTGGAAGAAAATGCTTAACATTTCCAGTTTTATTGAAGGAGAAAATCGCTGAATGCATACAGTCTACTTCAAAATGAGAGGGAACCTCCTGAGATGATTACTTCATGTGCCTGGTAGTTTACTGCTCCCTCATACATGGTTGTGAATAAGGACAATGAATAACTTTTGGCCTCTATGGAGAGCTGATGTTATAGATCCAAAAAGCTGAGGCATGGAGGGCAGCTATTTAAGAGGCCAGGTAGGTTCTGGGTATGCCAGTCAGTAGAGAGCTTCTGTAATGGAGCCTCAAAATAACGAGAGATCGAAATACTGTTTTGAAGTTTTCTGTTAGAAGGTGGCATGGACTTTCTATATGCTTGGTCTACAGCATGGCATGGGCCCTTGGAGAGCGTGTTGTGTGGGAAAATATCTAATGACCACCGTCCCCTATAAAATAAATAAGGACATGGGGGATGGGGGCCCCAGGGCATAATAAGGCTTGGAGAGAGGGGTCACGTGCCCCCCCTTCCCTTTAAAATAAAAAAGGCCCCAGGAGATGTGGAACCCATGGCATGATGAGGCTCGAGGAGGGGGACCACAGGGTCCCGCTCCCCTTTAAAATATTTATGGGCCGAGGGCCATAATAGGTTTGGGAAGAGGAGGTCACATGGCCCGTCCTTTTACAGAAAAAGGCCCAGGGAATGGGGTCCCCAGGGCCAGAGCTGTGGCCAACCCCAACGCCAGACATAGCCAAAGGCCGTGTACAGTATATGGTTGGCTGCCTTTGGGGGTGTTGGAAAGTGGTTTATTAGTAGGGGTTGGTAGGTACCCACAACTAATAACAAGGCCACAATCACAATATAAGGTCCAGTAATTATCCAGAAATTGTCTCAGTAAATTAATCCCTTGCTCAACTCCTGGTAACGAGTGGGAAGTCTTAACTTAAGAAACAGGTGTGTAAAGCATTTAAAAACACCAAAACATTAAATAAGTAAGACACAAAACACAATAAAAATTCAACACCGATTTATAAAAATAGACAATATTTTTATCTTTACAATGACACCAAACCTACTAAAAATCTAATGTAGGGAACTAGAGATATGAATTTTAAAGGAATAAATTAAGAAAATGTGCTTTCTAGAGTGCAAAAACCAATCGCACCAGCCGGGGACATCTGGTCGCACTTGCACAGGACCAAGTCACAATTTGAGGCCGACCGCTATTGAGCCCAACCTGGATACACTGAGCGGGAGTCCTGCTTCTGAGTTTTACCTTCAGACTTTGTCGTTTTTCTGGAGCTTTTTCTCTTGTCGCCGGGTGAAGCTCCTTGTCAGGCCAGGATCCGATGCAACGTTGTCTGCTTGGCTCAGCGTGAGCTCCCAGTCAACTCCTGGAAGTTTCGTCAATGGGGAAAAGCTCCAGAGCTTCAGCGAGACAAACCTGAATTTCAGGCCGGGTTGCAGGTCGATGTCGGCGGCTTAACTCTTGTCAACGGGTTGGTCACCTTGTGGAGTTTTTGTTCCAAAAGTTCTCCAAACTTCTGGATCTCCTTCCAGAACTCCTCCTTTAGGTCTCTAAGGGTCCACAATACCAATCCAAGGGCTTAGAAGGTCTGAGATGTTGGGACTACGTTTCCCGGAATGCATCTGGCAAATCCTCAAAAGTTCAGACAAAGGTGACAGCTGAGTCCTACTTGGAGGGGATGTTGGAGATGAAGCTCCTTTCACCTGTTGCTTTCAGGGAGTCTGCTCCTTCACACTCTTGAAGCCAGGATAAGTCTTTAGAGCTGTAGTTCCTCAGAGTGCAGCGGGTGCAGTCATGCAGATTGCAGTCCTTTAGGTTGCAGCCTAGGGTTCCAGCAGGGCAGTCCTTCTTCTCCTTGTGGTTCAAGCAGTGATCTAAGTTGCTGGACAACTCTCCCATATTTATTCAGTGTTCCTGGGCCTGCAAGCACAGTGGAATACCTGAACAATGGGATGCAGGGTGCCACCCTCTCGGGTGACCACATCCTATGAAGTGTGGCAAAAATCAATCCCAGGAAGCACTATTCTTCTAAAAATCCAAGATGGAGAAAGTCTCGCCTTGGGGTTAGGATCTGGCTACGCCATCCCACTGGTGTGGCTTAATTTCCCTAGCACTCCCACTCCAGTCCCTCTGCTTATCTAATTATTGGGGCTCCCATCTGGCTGGGGTGGCAGGATGTTCGGGTGAGCCTGGGTCCTGTCCTAACTGTAATTCCCACTTTGAAGACCAGCATGGCTATTCATTCCTTCCTGCCTTTTTCTCTGCTTGCAGATCTCCGCCCACCAGAGGCCCCCTTGTCTCAAAGCAGGCCACTTCACACCTCATTAAGGCAGCTTGGATCAGACTGGCAGAGTTTGGCCAATCAGAGAAGAGCTGCTGGAAGGCTGGATATTGACTCACAGAAAAGAAAGTTCTATAACTTTTTTCTGTGACAGTTATAAGAAATCTAACAGAGGCAAACTGTTGTATATACTTGAACTATCATTTACGTCCACAAATAAAAATTATAGCTCTATCCTTGTGATAGTTATAGTTTAATAAAGTTTTCCTATGTTAGCCTATGAAGCTACTGTACTACAATGGGGAAAACTAAATTGGCAGTTTACCCTCACCAAGGCATATAAAACATATTTTATAATGTTGCTGTTTATAGCCCTACGGCACCTACGGGGGACCTTAGGGGTAACATATGTAACAAGCATTTGCAATACAATGGGTTTGCGTTCGCTCAAGTTAGAGCTATTAGCATTGAAACGCCTAACTGGACTTTTCTTGCCACATAAATTGAAAATAAAAAGTAAAACAGTCAACATAAGCTAGCTGATTCAAAGCGCCATGGCCGCCATGAGCGCGAAGGAGAGACACAAAAGAAAAAAACAAGTTTGCTTGCTGTCAAATATCAGCAAAAATGCAATTATCCATGTAACAGTCTCGATGGCCAGGGCAGTAACAAAAAACTGCCCCCAGGAGGGACAAATGTAAAGCATTTACCAATGATAACAAAGGATTTTTGAAAGGCAAGCCTATGAAAAAGTGATAGTGATGGGTGTGCAGTGGGTGTGGTTAATAGCCAACTGATAGATTACAATATGTCATAGCGTTTGCGCGCTTGACCTAAAAATCAGGTAGTTTGAGTCTTTGGGAGTACCTTTAATTCCATAGTCACATTTGCATATAATGTACTTTTAAAAGCAGCCCGCAAAGCAGCTGTGGCCTGGGTGGTGTATTCTTCCTCTATTGGGACCCCTTTCTACAAACACCACACTCTTATCACTTGCTGCACTGGCATGAAGAGCAAAGTGGCTTCTGGAGAGCATCGCCCTTACCTTTATCATGGCATTTTTGAATTCTGTTTAGCATCCAACCATTACACTACAAGAAGGACATGTTTTTGCAATCCTCTTGAACCTCCTGTGAGTGCTGTGTCTATTAGTGCCACAGGAAATGTGGGCCAGACAATAGAAGATGCAGACAAGCAGCAGCAAACAGCACCTGAAACTGCACTTTTGCCACAAATTATATGTGGCCAAAACAAGTGACTGTATTTCCGACTCATCCTAAGCCCAGAGCCATAGCTGTAGGCTCAAGTTCACGGAGCTTGGAGGATATGTATGGGTTGCAGAAACCATATAAGCATCCCAGTATTCTCAATTTTTATTTGTCCTTATATAGATGATGATGCAGTTCCACACACCCCAGAGGAAGAATTATTCACACTTCGCCTGCAGCCAACTATCTCTTAGCCTAACCCCTCTAAACCGTCTAATGGTGTTCATAATGATAATAACTTACAGCCAAGGTCCATGTGTAATTTGTTATGCCAGCAGAAGCACCAGAGAACAGGCCTCAATTGAATTTAGAAAGGCTCTAACCTTACCATTAAAACTGAAATTGTGATTTTTTTAAATATACTTGTTTGTGAATTAAATAAAATATTTGTCTATATTTTTGATGAATGCTTGTTTCTATATTTTTTGTTTATCCTTTTGCAGTTCAAATCATTGAAAATGCTTAGGCCAGGGCCCCCGCCTTCCAGTAATGACACATTGGGGGTCCCCAGATTCCAATCATGTTTCAGTGTGGGTCCCTGGGGTCAAATAATGATTATGTGGGGGTTTAAAGAAGTCAAAATGTTAAGAACCACTGCTCGAGAGTCTCCAGGACAGCCAGTGGCTCAAAAGCATTGCATTTTATGAGTGAACTATGAAATGGAAAGCAGGTGTGAGAGCTGTGGTTTGTGAACCATAATCAGGCAATCTCATGAGATTTTCGGTTTTATTTTGTATCCATAACTGCACTTTATCTGAGGTTTTCCAGTGCATTCTTGGCTTTTGCACAGAAAAACAGGATCCAATTATCCCCCTCGGTTGACAGTCCAACCCCGCTGCTCAAAGCCTTTAACAAATCACAGCAGGGGTTAGCACCCCAATCCTCTGCCAGGGGACAAGATCTATTGTGCAGGAGCATTCAGCCTTGCACAGCAGTGCTTTTTGTAGGGTCTGGACTATGACCAGGCCCTGAGCCCAACCACTGTGGACATTCAGGACCTGCTGTGTGGCCATCGGCCCTGAGTAACTGAGGTGAGCCAACTTGATTTTTTTTTTTTTTTTAAACGCATTTCAGGATTCATGACAACAACTAGGAGAAGGTGCAAGATTGGACAATCCCACAACAAATTGACTTACATATGCCTGGAATCAGACTTTGCTCACCTTACAACCTTAAGTTTTATTTTTATAAATGTTGTAAACATTTTGATTGGTACTCTTTTTTGGGTAATGTCGGTCTGTCATGGCCAGCTATTCAGAGTCTATTCATTTTTTAATCTAGAGCCGGATTCCTAATTGGAATGGATGATGGGAGAAAAAAGTCCCTCATCTAATGGAGTATATTTATTTTGTTTAATTAATACATGCATACTTTGTACACTCATAAATCTGTGGAGGAAGTGCAAATTATCAGTCATGATATCATCATAATCTAAACCAACTACACCCATCACGCACCTTTTTGTAATGTCAGTATTTCCAAAATTACTAAAGAGATTTACATCAAACTAAGCAAAGGCACATCCTTTATTAAATGTTTGCCCTCATCCCAAGATTGATGTAATTCCATTCAGTGGTTTTTGCAGTAACCAATTGCGAAGTTTAGTTTCCTATGGAAGTTAAAATGAAAAACAATAATTTCTTACCTCCCTCCTTTAACCACCTTCAACCCCAGACAGCTCCTCAGCACAAAACATTGCATACCAAAGCATTGTCGCTTTACCTATTTAATCGAAAAGTTTCAAAGAATTTGTCAAGTGGCTCCAAAGATATAAATAAAAAAAAGTTGCTTTGGAAACGGTCATATAACATGATTTATATATATATATATATATATATAGCATGTTACTTTTTTACCTAATTTTGTTCCTCTGTTAGCTAGACCCAGAGAGAACAAAATTAGGTAGAAAAGTAATATGGTAGCTACTTACCTGCCATTATGTAAACTATAAAACAAACCGGCACACTTATTGGATTTTCTCATCAGCGATGGCATAAATGATGTCATATAACATGTCATGGGTGATGTAATATGTGAGATCATAAGCAGTGCATGGTGGGGGACAGAGATTATAGTTAGCTCTGCTAACTATAACTGGTGAATTTCTATAGTATTTTTAGATCAAAACATTAACGTTCTCACTGACAAATTCACCTAACTATAATGTTATTTTGACCTTTGTTTTTTTCAGTGAATTTCTAAGGTTTATTTTCTTTTTCACATAAAGTAATATTTAATTACCGGACGTAAATCCAAACCCCTGCTGCGGACAGCCTTTGGCCATGCACAGCAAGGGGTTGGCTGCAGGGCTAGGTTTGTGG
Organism: Pleurodeles waltl; assembly: GCF_031143425.1. Taxonomy (NCBI): domain Eukaryota; kingdom Metazoa; phylum Chordata; class Amphibia; order Caudata; family Salamandridae; genus Pleurodeles; species Pleurodeles waltl. The sequence continues at coordinate 163,105,967 of NC_090447.1, forward strand.
CCAGGCCCAGCAGAAAACCCCAGGCTGAGCATGGCAGTGAGGTGGGGGCGTGGGAGTGGGGTTTGGCCCCCATATCTTGAAAGCACAACAATAAGTCACATTCTCATGTATTCATAATGTGATACCCTGTTTCACATTTGAACTCACATGGTACAAAGATGCATCAAACAACTTGCCCTGCTCACTGAGCACATCTAGTTCTTACTCTGTGAATTTACATTTTCTCTTTCTGACCATTTGCTGGAGTGTTTCCCACTTGTCCAACAAAGGAGGTGAAGAACTCAAGGTTGTTGACTGATCTTGCCCTGTCAATATTCCTGGCAGAAGAAAATAACAGTGTGAAGGTTTCCTGTTTTGGCCTGCAGTACACAGAGACGTAACTATCAACAATGCACAAGCTGAAGTTGCACTGGGATCAGGGGTGGGGTTAGCAGGGAGGATTCAGTGGCCCTCAGCACTTCATTAGCAGCTGTCTAGCTACCAAGCTGATTGTTGGGGCACATTGTCATTGCTTGCATAGGGACCCTTGGCACCCTTGCTATGTTGACGTTACTTGCTTCTCCACACACTGTCCAGACAGCAACTCGTTTTTCTTAGCGTGCCTACACAGCTCCCTGCATCCTTATGCCTTCTGCAATCTTATCAAGGGATTATAGTTACCAATTGCGGACAGTGACAAATTTTGAAAATCACAAACTAGAGATATTCTAAAGATACCTAAAACAGCACACATAAAGTAAGTATGTCATGAATTGCTATATCCTTAAGTATAATATTCTATTTTGCACAGCAAATGTAAAAACGTGTTATCCTTAGTAAATTTGCCCCTTTACTTCGTTATAGTGGAACCATGTGACTTTGCACACAGCACTAATTTGATGCCTTCGAATGGACATTTCAGAACATTTATGAATGTATCTGACTTAAAAATGGGTTGGGATATTGTCAGCAAAATAAGAACCCAAACACCCATTCATGAGGTATTGTTTCTTCATTTTAAATTTCTAGTTACTGACAGTATAGTTACACTTTACCTGTCATAGTTGCTTGGATGTCTCTAGTGATTTAATTGCACATTAATCTACGACAGCCAGTTAAGTGGTTCAAGAAAATTGCCCGTGCATTGCTTCTTTTGAGATAAGCCAATCAGACCACGCATTTACCTTGTCCAAATGTGTAGTGTGGTGTGTGAAATACTCTACAAACACAATTGACATTTCACTATAAGAGTGTGGAGCCAATGTCGACAGCTGTTGCAATCTGTCTGCAGCAGCAAACTGGCAAACAGTCCATGCTGTGTCACTCTCAGTAATATCACGGCATAGGACATTGGCTGGAAGCTCTGCATCAGGCCCGGTCAGTATTCTTTCCACAGCTGTCATTTACGATTCCAGCACTAAATAGAAAATCCCTCTGATGGATTAAAAATTGTGCTCGATGTAATATGTCATATTGTATGAAGCTAGACATATTTCCTGCACTCACATACATCTCAAAAGGCTGCTTCAGGTCACAAATCTACACATAATTGTATTATGAGTGTTTATGTGTGTAATAAAAATTGAATGTCCTCCTATATAACACTTGCTTTAAAGTGTTACAATCTCTAAACGTTGTATATAATGGGTAAAACTGCTACTCAATTTAATGGCACTCTTTTTTGTATTTATTGCTCTACTAAACTGCTAGTGAAACTAATGCATACTTCAAAGCACCCTATACTATGCTATTAAGTGGTGCCATGTTACGTTATTTCACTTAATCATCTCACCTCTTGCTATGCAATGCTATATTTTTGCTGTATTATCACTTCTTTGAAGTGCACTACCAGCTGAGTTTCTCTTAGAGGTGGGCGAGCCAAAGAAAGCTCGAGCCAGGCTTGAGCCTGTAACCTGACTGTGGCTTAACTCGAGGGCCTGTTGGAACCTTGAGCCCATAACGAGCTGAGCTTTTATGTGTCTTTCTCCTGCCTTCCACACTCTACCCTGGATGTGTCCTTATGGCCACAACTAATGACTCTGGTAGTAGGTGAACCAGGTCCGATTCTTGGTGTTGGCTCAACATCATGTGATTCTAGACAAGTCACTTAGGGCCTCATTGCAGGGCTGGCGACTGCCACGGAGCTGGTAGCATCCTCCCTGGCCCTGTTACGATGCTCCACTGGACTGACCGACGGAAACCTCCATACTGTCCAGTAAAAACAGTGCGGCAGCATTGTGGAGCCGAGGCCAATACTGTTGCATAGAGGGCCTCCAGTACCCTTAGAATGTGCACTAACTGGGCAGAGGGGCCACTGCACTGGCTGTAGGCAGTGCAGGGGCCCCCCTGAGAACCCCAGCACAGCCTTTCCGCCTGCCTTTTCATGGCGGGGACTGTGCCATTAAAAGACTGGCAGAAAGAGGACTTCTGATCAGCATGGTGGTGCTGAACTGAATGCCACTGTGGCTGACCAAGATTCTGGCCGTCGCCAACCCTTCTGGAACCAGGGTACTGGCAGTGGTGGCAGTCGGACAGCCCAGGTCGTAATATGGCAGTTGGACCACCAGGAGTGCGGCGGTCCAACCACCACTACGAGTCTCGTGATGAGGCTGTTAATCCCCCATCCCTATATGAAATTAATGGTGACCTTCAGTACCTTTGGATCGAGATCACACTATATAAAGGCCACAGAAAAGTGCACAAAGAGGTAAAAACAAAGATTTAACAAAAGGAAAGACAAATTGATAACCATTTACTGGCTGACTTATTCAAAGACAAATCAGAAAACCTGGATAATTTGCATTGTGTGATTTTAGGCAAATATATAATTTCACCAACATTATTTTCCTCATGATTTAGTAATACACTTTTAACTATGTAAATTCAGTATACCAATTATACAAAAACCTGTTGTGTTTGATTGAATAGTCTTTAATGTTGCCCTATGATAATCTGGACCAGTTGCACGGTTTATATGACAATTGTTTTGCCTCTTAGTTCACTAAAAGGTTCACGTTTAAAAGTTACCACTTTAAATAAGATACTTCTCAATGCAGTGCTATAATGTGTTGTTTTAATGTAAAAGCTTCCACACCGTAAAGAAATAAACGTTTTTGAAACTGAAGAGACGTTTACGTGATGTTTGCTACCTGATTTACTTAGCAAACATTTTCATGCCTCGTCGTGCACGGACTCTGACATCCAAGCCAGACCTTTGGCTCGACTCGCTCTGTTAATTTCTCTTGCTGCTTTTGAATAGGTGACGTGTTAATCGCCAGTGACCTTGACATAAACCCCGGACCTTTCGCCCAAAATCTATACGGAGAAACGAATCTGAAGTTTATGGACGTGTTTCATGCACATAGCCATTGCAATTACAAACACCCATCCGATGTTTTATTTTAATCAGTCATCGTTCGTGAAATTAAACCGGAAATGGCGTGTAACCTTACCAAGGGAGAGGCGAGGCAGCGCGCGAGCGGGCTGCGAAAGCAACTTTTCCAGCTTCAGATGCACAAAAGCCGCATCTATGCCGTAGGTGACGTTTACACGCACTTAAACCTCCGCTCATTTACATACACATTCTCAAGCCCTCGTAGTCTGGAAATGCTGCAATCGGCACTTTCCCGATGCCCCATCAGCATCATACCCAAAAGGTACGCACTATGTTTAGTGTTAGCAATTAAAAGCTGCGTAATGGCAAACGGAAAGAGCCACCGGAGGGCAGACGTTTGCCGCATGCCATTTGTTTTAATGGTTCATCCCTTGCATTTTTAATGCGGACGTGTTTCCACAGAGAGCCATTTAAACATTCTTCAAAGGAGATTATTGCCGCGCAGGAGGATGATCGCCTCAGCTTGTGTTCAGACAAATAAAAACCACTGGGAGATGAAAGGATCCTACCCGGAGAGATGGTAAACACGAAATCCCTGGCAGCACGTTCTGTGCTATTACTAATGCACGGAAATCCCTTCCGTATCCTCACCTCCCCTTGTCAGTCATATGCGAACGTGTACCCTGCTCATGTTTGTGAAAAAGAAGGAGGTCCGCCACCTCCAAATCCCTTAAGGCCGGGAACGGTGAATACCAGCGAAATAGAATTTTACACCATGGAGCGCTCTCCCAAGCCGTTTTTCTGACCGGGTGCAGTAATGGGTCACCACCACTATGTGGCGGCGTAAGGCTTACTTTGCTTTGTTGAAGCTCCCACCCTGTCCACCCTCACTACATGTGGCAGGAGTTATGCGCAGCGCTGACTGGTTTATGTATTGTGATGCTCTGATCATATGGGGACTGGTTGCAACATTGTATTGTATTGTAATAGTATTTATATAGCGCTTACTACAGAGGCGACAAAGCGCTCATTGGTCGTTTTCTTTTCGAGTTTGGCTCCAAAGTGGTACTATGGAAGGGGTTAACCCAACGCCGGCAGTTGTTCTATTGTACAGGTCGCTGACGCATATTCAGATGAGTTGAGCCTCATAAACACAAAGAATAAAATAACTATTTCTGAGTGTTCTTGGTACAAATCAATACAAAGACACGACTATTGGCAGGGATGCATCAGCAGATCAGTGACAGGACTCCACCTGATGGCTGAGTAGGTTGGCAACGGCGGGGGTGGCGATACTGTTAAACTGTCAAATAATTCAGTAAACAGTAGCATGTCTGGTAAGTCACAGTACTAAGGCCCATATTTATACTTTTTGACGCAAAGCTGCACAAACGCAGTTTTACGTCAAAAAGTTTAGCGCCGGCTTGCGCCATTCCAGAGTACCAGCTAGGCACCAGATTTATGGAATCCCGCAAGCTGGCGCTAAGGGTGGGCTAGCATCTAGGAAAATTACGTTAGCCTGGTGGGGGTGGCTGTACAGGGGAAGGGGGTTTGCCTCAAAAAATGACAGTAGGCTGGTTAGAGGTAAACAAAAAAAAAATCCTCTAACCAGCCTACCGTCATTTCCTGACACAAAACCATCCATACCACATGACTCCTGTCTTTTTAAAGACAGGTGTCATGCCCACCACCCCAATGGCCAGCACAGGAGAAGGGTCCCCTGGGCATGGCCACTGCACCTAGTGCCATGTAGGGGGGTCCATTTCAGGGCCCCTAATGGCACTTAAAAGAAAATAATAATAATACTTACCTCAATTTACCCTACTTACCTAGGATAGGGTCCCCCATCTGCTGCTGTTTCTCTGATGTGGGTGTTCTTGGGGCTTGGGGAGGGCACCTGTGGGCTCTTTCCATGGTGTTTGACCATGGAAATAGGTCTAAAGGTCTCCTAACGCCTGCTCTGCCCAGGCATTAAATAATGGCGCTAAGCAGGCTTAGCACCCTTATTTAGGCTCGCCTTCCCCGTTCACCATTTGTGCACGGGAGGATAAAAAAGGCGCTAGGCACTTTGGGTCATTTTTTGGACGGGAACGCCTACCCTGCATCTGATTGGTGCAAGGAGGGTTCACTCATCCAAAAAATGACGTTAACTCAAATATTTTGAGGCTAGACAGGTCTAGCGTCAAAATATAAATCTGGAGTTAAGTTTGCGCTGAATTTGCGTAAAAAATATGACGCAAATTCAGTGCCGAGTATAAATATGCCCCTAAATCTGATGTGGTCTGTAGGTCCTAACGTCAAATTTGGTAGGCCCAATGCAGATTTGGACCCTTCTGAGGTTAAGAAAACCTGTACCAGTGTCAATTTGTTTGTTATATATGGCTCAGGTAGAGAACTGCTAGAGTGAATAACTGGATTCAAATCCATTAAGTCTCTGCTATGACGTAGCAAGAGTGGTTAACAAAAGATGTTACCCTCTGTTGCTAACTCATAAAAGAATTCCAGGCGCTCTGAGCTGTCTCTCAAGGAACCTGTGAGAACAGCACTGGGAACCAGGGAGCACAGATTCTGGAGAGGAAGGCACAGAGTGCAGTGGAGCTAGGTGGCAGAAGGTCAGGTATTTTTTTTCTTACATTTTGGACACCGGAGAGAGGCCATGTTATTATGGCTCCCCCATTACTCCTCTTTCCATGCATTGTCTTTGAAAGCAAGGATAGCTGATTGTGGAACTCATACATAAAACTAAAGATGCATAAATATTGAATTACAGGGATGTTGTTCACTTGACAAAACAAAACAAAGGCTTAGAGGACAGAAGAACAAAAAAGGAAACACTTAATGAATAGACTACAGAGAGAAATGTGACATCACTGCCACAGAGAATCTTACAGAGAGCACACCTGCAATTTCTGGGTTCATAAATATTAAATTAATAACATTCTTAACATAACACTGCTCAGACCGAAACAATAGAATACTCAATACATAAGAGTGCTTGACAAAGATTCCCATCTGTCAGTACAGCTATGTTTGGAGGAGTTGTTTTGTAATCAGATTTGTAAGAGTTCAAATCTGGTCACAAGGTGCAAGAGAAAGAATCAAAGAGACTTTGTAAGGTAAAATCTGCCCCACAGTCAGTTAAAGAAAATATCTGAGGTTCCATGACTTGTTATTCGATTTAAAACCCTGTACCATTGGTGTACAGTGGTGGTTTGCCCATAGGAGCATGTCAGTTTAGCTATCCCCTTGGAAATGTTACATAAAGGAACTGGTCCTTGTTGCTTTCCGTACACCGCATGAAGTGCCACTGTAGAGCTTCATTCTCCGTAACTCATGCCAGCAGCCAATGTAAACTGTATATGTATGGTCTGAGTGACCTTTCATTCAAGCACTTTTTGAATTTTTTTGGGGGTGCAAGTGCTCAGGCTGTGTAATGGACATGATATTGACTCAGAGGTCCACATCACCTAAGTTAAGCCTTGCTACTTTTGAGCCAAGCTACCAGAGGGTTAAGCACAGGTTAATTTAGTGACTTTTGTGGTTCACCCTGACAAGGATGGTGGCTGTTGCTTGAGAAGGACTCACACCCACCTCAATCAGCAACCTCATTTCGCACAATGACTTAAAACTCATTCTTGACACTTTAATTTAACTGCGACAAGAAACCGTCACATTAATTTTGATGCATCCTCAATTAAAGCCAAATTAAACATGAATTTAGATGCCCCACTAGGACAGCACTTATAGAATAGTAAAACGTGACAAAAAATGTATTATGCTTTGCAGTAGGCAGGTCTGGGAAAGGGAGTAGAATATTATTCGATTGACTCAGATTTGTTTTACAGTAAATCGAAAATGTTTGATACTTATTTATGGGTTGATGTTCCAATAATAAATGTTTTTTGTGGCTTGACTCGCGGGAATTAACTAGATCCAAAAAGCCTCTCAGCTGAAATGCATCGGTCTACAGTTCGTGTTACAAAAATAACACTGAAATAATAACACAAAGCTAGAAATAACATGAAGATCAATATGCACAGGTGTAGTGAAAACGAGATTTGCCCTCCAACAGTTATGCAGTAAGCGACTGTTTGGTTACTGTAGGGCTGCTAGGGAGAAACACATTTTAAACCCAAATCTGTGGAAACCATTAATTTATTTTAGGTCTGCAGTCAGCCAAGTAGTCTTCTTGAAACTGGCATGCTCAAAGGGAGGTATGCTAATAGAATTGGAATATAACATCAGAAGTAAAAGATCAAAGAAAAGGGATGAAACAAAAAAGGCAGACATGTTAGAATCTGGCTTAAAACAACTAAAAAAAAGAAGAACAAATTGGGAACACGCCAACACAAAATGTCGCACCGCAAGAAATCAAATATCTGGGTTAAAAAAAAGAAAAAAAATGGCTATTCTGTAATACAGCAGAACGACAAATATTTTTCTTGCACATATTAACATTAAAGGGCCTATTCTGGAATGCATTATTTAGCACAAAGTAGAATTCCTGTGCTACTTTTTTATGTACTCTTACGTACCTTTCTTACTAACCCCAAAACAAATCAAATGGAAATTAACTACGAATACTCATGTACCATTACTACAAATAAAAAGCATTATGCCATCTGCGTTTTTAAGAATAAGGGCTAAGACGTTTTGTGGCTGATTTACTAAGGCATGCAAGAGTACTTAAAAGAGTACTTCTGTAGTACTTCGTTCCATATTAAAAATACTTTTGTGGATTGGACTTTGAAAGTCTAAAATTAAACTATTATATTGTTTGAAAACTTTGGAATGGAGGTAGAAAAGTTGACTACAGAGAAGTGGGGTGCAAACAAATCTTTGCCTCCATAAACGTCTGAACACCATTCCCACACCCCATAGAAGGGAATGAGTATTGTAAGCCAACTGCACTAGACCATGGCTGCCTCTCCAGTCCCTTAACTCCAGCATGTAATCATTATGCAAGTCAATCAATCAATTAATCAATCAGGGGGTCTTGTGGAGTGTGACTTGCCGCACCGGGGGGGTCTCCAGGCGCTGGCGGGTTTCTGCAATCCTCAGCTGGAAGGCGATGGCGGTCGAAGAGCCAAGTCTTGAGCTGCTTTCTGAAGTCCTTCAGAGAAGGGGGGTTGTGCAGGGGCAGGGGGCGGTCGTTCCAGGACTTGGCGGCGAGGTAGGAGAAGGAGCGACCTCCGAAGCGGTCGCCACAGATGTGGGGGACGTTGGCCTGGGCAAGTGTGGCTGAGCGGAGTTCTCTGGTCGGTTTGTGGAATGTGAGGTGGCTTTTGATGTAGGTGGGTCTGGAGTTGTTAAGGTCTTTATAGGCATGCTTGAGGAGCTTGAAGAGGCATCTCTGTTGGACGGGGAGCCAGTGGAGAGCCTGAGGTGAGGAGTGATGCCTAGTTCTTCTTGGGAGGTCGAGGATGAGACTTGCTGCAGTGTTCTGGATGGTCTGGATGCAGTTCAGGAGCTGTTTTGTGTTTCTAGTGTACAGCTCATTGCCATGGTCGAGTCGGCTAGAGAAGAGGGCCTGGGTGACTGTTTTCCTGGTTGAGATGGGGATCCATTGGAAGATATTGCGGAGCATGTGGAGGATATGGAAGCTGGCATAGTAGATGACGTTGATCTGTTGCTTCATGATCAGTTGGATGTCCAGGATGATTCTGAGGTTGCATGCATGGCTGGTAGGGGTGGAGAAGGGGCCAAGAGTGGGGGGCCACCATGTGTCATCCCAGGGGGGGGGTTGTTTCCGAAGATAAGAGCCTCTGTTTTGTCCAAATTGAGCTTGAGGCAGTTGGTCTTCATCCAAGTGGCGATGTTGGTCATGGTGTTTTGGAAGTTTGTTTTAGTAGTGGTGACATCGTCTTTGAAGGATAGGACGAGCTGTGTGTCGTCAGTGTAGGAGACGATGTTGAGTCCGTGGGTGTGAGTAATGTCCGCCAGTGGTGTCATGTAGGTGTTGAAGAGGGTGGGCCTGAGGGAAGAGCCCTGGGAAATGCTACAGATGATGGCTTTGAGTGGTGAGATGAAGGCTGATAGGGGAATCCTCTGTGTATCCAGTTGAGTGCGTTGTCTTGGATGCAAATGTGGTGGAGTCTGGTGATGAGAGTGTGGTAGGAGATGGTGTTGAAGACTGCCCATATGTCGAGGGGGATGAGGGCAGCTGTTCCCCTACGTCAAGGAGGCATCTGATTTAGTCAGTTGCTGCAATCAGGGCAGTCTCAGTGCTGTGATTAGGCCGGAATCCAGATTGGGAGGGGTCGAGCAGGTTGTTGTGTTTGAGGTAGTCCATGAGTTGGCGGTTGATGGCCTTTTCCAAGACTTTAGTGGGGAATGGGAGGAGCGAGATGGGGCAATAGTTTTTTAGATTGTTGGGGTTGGCTGAGGGTTTCTTCAGGAGGGGCATGACTTTGGCGTGCTCCCAGGCATCGGGGATGGTGGCCGTGGAGATAGAGGTATTGAGGATTTCTTTGAGGGAGCCTCCGATTACTTATCTTCCTAGGTTGTAGAAGTGGTGCGGGCAAAAGTGCGAGGGGGATCCGGAGTGGATGGAGGTCATGATGGAGATTGTGTCTTTGGTCAAGATCTGCTTTTATTCGGTGAGCCAGTGGGGGAGGGAGGTGTGTTGTGGGTGCAGAGGTGGTCGAGGTTGGTGGGCTGGGGTTTGAAGTTGCTGTAGATGTCAGAGACCTTGTGGTGAAAGTAGTCCGATAGCATGTCGCAGAGGGTTTGGGAGGGGGTGGATCGTGCTCTCTGTGGCAGAGAGGCAGGAGAATTCTCTCATGATGCTGAAGAGTTCTTTGGCATGGTTGTCGCTTGCCTCGATGTGGGTGGTGAGTGCTTCTTTTTTGAGTCGGTGGTGGTAGATATTGAGGGTGGACCTGAAGGAGTCAAGGTTGGCGGGGTTCTTGTTGGAGCGCCAGTGTCTCTCTAGCTTCTTGCCGTGACGTTTGAGGGTCAGAAGTTCTGGGGTGAACCAGCTGGCTTGCTTGGTGGGTTTACTGCAGGTGGTGCGCTTCAGGAGGGCGATGGTGTCGGCGGCTGTGGAGATCCAGTTGAAGAAGTTTTGTACGCAAAGATTGAGGGTCTCTGCAGAGATGGGTCTAGGTTCTTTGAGGGTGGGGATCCATGGGGTTTCTGTAACTTTTTCTCAGTTGCTGCAGGGGAAGGTGGGGGGTCTCGCCATGGCTTCTGGCTGTCCGTCGATAGTGAAGTTGACGATTTTGTGGTTTGTCCAGGTTACCTCAGTGGTGTGGGAGAATGTGGCTCTGTCGCTGGTGGAGAAAATGGGGTCCAGTATGTGTCCTGCACTGTGCCTGGGGATGGTGACCAATTGTGAAAGGCCGATGATGCTCATGTTTTCCAGAACCGAGGTAGAGTTGGCATCATCTGGGTCTTCTAGGTGCAAGTTCAGGTCCCCCAGGAAGATGTAGTGGTTGGAGTCGATTGCCAGGGGGGCAATGAAGTCCCAGATGGAGTTGCAGAAGCTGTGATGGGGCCGGGGGTCTGTAGGTGAGGGTTCCTCTGATGGTGGTTTTTGCATTAGGTTTGATCTGGAAGTTGAGGTGCTCCATGGTTGGTATTGTGTCGTCATTCGAGGTGGTGCAGTTGAGGGAGTCCTTGTGGATGATGGCAATGCCTCTGCCATGTCTGTCAGAGCGGTGGATCATCTTGTATCCTGGGGGTGTCGCGGTGGCAATGTCTGGTGCAGATGTGCGTGTGAGCCAGGTTTCCATGATGAAGAATACACCAGGGGCAAGGGTGGTTATGGTGTCCCAGATTTCCATGGCATGCTTGCAGAGGGATCGGACATTGAGTAGTGCGCAGTGGAGTTGTCGTTTGTGGTTGGGGGTCTTCTGGGTGGAGATTGCAGTGGTTCCTATGTCGCAGGAGAAGCGTCAGTTGTGGCAGGAGAAGGGGCCTTCTGTGGCTTGAAGTGAGGTGATGCTTCAGATGGTGTTCCAGGTCTTAGGCATGAGGTTTCGGATCCCATCGGAGGAGTACTGGTGGTGGGCTGCAGACCCTGGGGCCCTAGCGCTAGGCACGGTCCAGGCAGGGGCGGGGCCAGATGGGCTTGGTGCCTTTGGTGCGCCCGCTGCACATTTGTGCAGCGACCCCCATTATGTAGGTCCTGGTAAGGGGGGCAGTGGAAGGAGGGCAGGAAAAGGCAGCAGGGGCCTGGGGGCACGAACGGGCAGAAAACAAGGAGCAACAATAGCAAACTGGATAAAAGGGAGAGGCAAATGAACAACAGCACTAGACAAGACAAGGAAGGAAAAACAGATTGCAGCAAGCAAAGTGAATAAAACTCAGTACGGAGGCGAGTGGCAGGGAGGGGAGCAAAGGTTTAGGACCTGCTCCTCCTGCACAAGTCTGTGATAGGCACTACAACACCTGCCAGAACACAAACAACAGTATGCTTGTCTATTGCTGCACTCTGCATTCGGCAGACGTTAAACATGTTTCCCTGGCAGGTGTGTGGCATCAATCCTGAACAGGTGTACTGAAGACTAGTCTCCTTACAAGCACCCCCAAATCCCAGCCTCTGTTCAGTGATGGCGCTTGTCAACAGAACTTCTGGTCTGTCTCCAGAATCATCCATGTCAAACTCTCAACTTTATTATAGAAAGTGTAAAACTCTGTTGGTGTTAAACAGAGAATGTGTCTGAATAGACTGAGGTTGTGTACTAGTTCAGAATTAAAGCTGCTGGTTATCAGGTGTTGGTACAACCAGGGTTGCAACTGTAATACCCACTGAGTTAGTTTCCCAGAGTCACTAGTACATTCAGGGGGAGGGGCGACTTAATGGGTCAAATTCAGATCACACATAATGATCGCCGTAGCAGTCAAAGATAGTTCTTTACAGCCCAGCAACCTCTACCACCCATGGGAAATTTGGAAGTTACCTTCTCTGAATGGGGAAAACAGACACACTATTTCTTTCCTAAATAACCCTAATAAAATACAATTTTTGAATTTGCATTTTCTGACTTGCATTTATGGCGGCCTGTTCCTTTCTCTATTTATAATGTAATGAAAGTGTGATTAGTTTATCTTAGATTCAATGTCTGATTTCCATTTGGAGAGCAAGTGATTTTGCCTAAATTGTAGTATATTCATAAATTACCTCACAAGGGTACTAGCTCCTCTGTCCTGTTCTGAAAATGAGAATCAACCGTATAATGGATTTAATTAACCATATTGAGACAACAACGGATGGAAGGAAGCAGGAATATTACGAAGGGTCATTTTGGGTTACTCAGAGTAATTCGTATTTCCAGGGACCTTGTGTCCAATATGGACCACCCCAGTTCAATTTTTGGCATAAGGAGGGCGATGAGAGCTGTGGAGAACACATGGGATCAGGGTTTGAATGAACCGAAAGCAGTGCTTAATTTGTAAATAAAAAAGTGCCGGTGCCCAAAGCTCTCTTCTTAAACACTCGGCTGCTGCAATTAAATGTGCCAGCACGGAAAACTGAGGCGGCGTAATCTTTAAGCCATCTCGGGCCTCGTCAATCCATTTAAAGCCACGTCCTGCCCCTTCAGCTCACTCTTGCAGCTATCTACTTTCTCCCTTTGAGACGCTTTTTCGTTTTTCCTTTCCTCCGTCTTTGCCATGTGTGTCTTTTGCTCGCAAATAAGTACCGGTGCTCAGCACCGGAAACAACAAGCATAAATTAAGCACTGACCGAAAGTGCATGTCACATTGAATACGATACTCACACACGGCGCTTGACGAGAAACAGTGATAACGTGTATGAAAAAAAGAAAAGCTAACACAAGTGGTAAATGTATGAGCAAACGAATAAGTTAGTTTAACATGGACATGGCACCCCTTAACCCTGTAGCCTCACTATACATACAAATGCACGCTTTCTGTACAACACAAATCCTTCTAATCTGCTCAGCTGTGGTGCATTTTTGATATCATGAAAAAAATATGGGTGACATTTTCATATGCTCCCGTAATCCCTCAATATCTGTGCAAACGGCCTCAAGCCATAAATCACCTCCGTTAAAATATGATTCACAATCATTGGACTCAGGGAGACGCCGACTGAGCCATGCCTGCTACTAACGACTGCCGTGCGAACAGGATTTTTGCTGTATTTCTTCTGTTCACCCATGACTGCGCGAGTATAAACGTGATACCACAGAAAAGTAATTCACACTGAATTTAATCTAGGGTGATGGAATAGGTGTATTTAATAGATGTGAACAACCCTAACAACAGAAACAGATTGGTTCAGCCGGTCTACATCCCTTTCACGTCTAATGTATACATCAATCATCTTCTCGTCTACACCGTGAAAAGCTCAGACAAATGGGAAAGACCTATTGCGCATTTTTCACCCATGCTTTTTAACAAATGCATTGGGTTAGGTCAGATGCAGGAAATGTACCATCCATAACAACAAATACATGCATCATATCAGCAGGAGTGACAAGAAATGAGTAACTCTAATGGGTGTCTTAATCTCTCGTGGCAGAGGCAGTCGGCCCCCAAGAAAACTGACATTGGCAGCATCCCAGACCATCAACAAGCCATGAAAGTGGTCACCTGGCCAATGGCATCACAGTTTTTCTGAACCCCTGCAGACATTTTCAAACAAAGGAACACTCTAGAATGTTTTTTGTCGGTGATTCTAAGAGATGCAGTATTGGGAAAAAATGACTTTTTTTTAATTCTGCGCTGGATGGCCCTTTAACATCAAGGACTGATTCCCACTGTATGCTGATATCTGCAGTCTCTTACACTGATGGACCTAGCCGCTAGTTCAAGATCAGAACCCTTTTTCCTTAACAATGAGGGCTCCTATAAATTGGCAACAGGCTTGAAAACACTTTGCATCAATGCTGAGGAGCTGTCAATCAGATGACGACCAAAACCGTACTGTCATTAAAAGTGATAGTACACGTATTTATCCTGCACCCTGATCGTGGGACAGTTACACTGTGAGAGGCTGGCGTCTCGGGGGGTCTTGCTATATTTTTTTAAGAGAGAGGCACCCTTTTGTAGTATGGCACCATGCATTAATGTATAGTTATGGATAGCAATAGTACAATTTCGAGTAGCATGGATGATTTTTATGAGACACATGGCAAATGATTACATGTTTCTATTCTGGAGTCAAGATTAATCCTCTGGGTAGTGACAGAAGCATTTTTCTAGATCAAGTGCTTTGGATTTTGCTGAATTACATATTAAATCAAAACCTGTTCAGAAATGTCAAAACCTCCCATAGTGAACTGTGCCTTCTCTGTTCTGCGTATTAGATCTGCATTATCACAATAGACACACGCAGTACCGAAATACTCATTCGGCTCTGGGTAGAGGATTCTCCTCCCTTGAATGCAAAGCAGGAGTTGCAAACCTAGTATTTTCTGCATATTATTCTGAGCTATATCTATTGGGTCTGAGAACCAAGTTTGCCTCGCCCACTGTGGGGCAAATATTATTAGTGTCTTCTGTGCAGTTTGCACTTGTTGATTACCAATGATAACCGTGGGATTGGGGGAAAAGTGTAAGCAAATCTCCTTTACCTGTCTATTGACAGAGCATTCCCCATGGAGTGTTGGTGTGGATGTCTGGATGCAAAGGACTGGCATTTTGCGTTCTCTGCTGTTGCAAAGAGGTCTATTTCTGATGTTGCCCATCTTCTGAAGATCTGTTTGGGTACTATTTGATTCAGTTCCCACTCGTGTGAGGTGGATGCTTGTCTGCTCAGCTTATCTGCTTCTACATTGTGTTTCTCTGGAATTGTATTGTTGTTATGTTTATTTGTTTCTAAATGGCCCACCTCCAGATTTTTTGAGCTAGTTTTGAAAGCATGAAGTATTTTGTTCCTCCCGCCTTGTTGAGTTAGATCATTGTTGTTGTATTGTCCTTTTGAATTAGTATTTATTTTCCCCACAGCTGTTTCTGAATGGCTTTTATCCTTAGGGGCACTATTTTCAGTTCCAGTACGTTTTTATGTTGTACTGCTTCCTCTAGTCCCCAGAATCCTCTGATTTTGAGTCTTCCCCTATGAGCTCCCCATCCCATATGTGAAGCATTCGTGGTAATGCTTACTCTTGGAGTTGTACATATGAAAGGCCTTCCAGTTGCTATATTTGTTCTGTCTCACCACGCCATCTCCTCCTGTACTCTTCGTGTGAGAACCACAAGATTTTCCCAACTCCCAGTCGCTTGTGATCATTGACTTGGGACCCATTCCTGAATTCCTGTGCATATTGTATTAGAGGTGTGCAGGAGGCCATTTTTCTCAGCATCTTCCCAACAGTTCTCACTGTAAGACAGATATTGGTGACTTTTGTGTATCAACAATAGTATCCTCCTCTCGCACGGGTACGCTTTCTCTTCTGTTGAGTTGACCCTCACTCCCAGAAAGAGCTTCTCCTTTTCTGGATTGGGTGACGATTTTCTGTGTTTAAGGGAAATTCCAGTTTGTAGAGTGTTGGTATCACTGTATGTATGTCTTGCTTTGATATTAAAAAAATATGTTGAGTAGTTTCTCTAGTTGATCTCTTTTTTGGACACTCTTTCCATTGCATTTTTTGTGGTAATTATTTAACCTCTTGCAGTAGTCCTGTTTTTCCTCCTTTGTGTGGACCACTCTCTTTGGTCCCTTTACTAGTGGTTGCTTGACTAGTTCAATATCAATATCAGATGATGTTAAGTATCCACTTGTCTGAAATGACCTTCCTCCACTCCTGAAAGAGGGCTCCTATGCCCCACCACTAGTGTTGTGTGAGTGAGGGGATGTTTGCGTTTTCAGTCACTTACTCGTTGGTGTGACTACACCTATTTGCAGCTGTGATCTTCCTCCTGCTCGACCCAAAGTGGTTGTTGCAATGGTGTTTGGTACTGCAATTGTTGAGTTGGCTTTTGCGTCTGGCTTGTGGCTTGAAAAAGTTGGTGTGTGTTAGTACCTTGAAAACCACCTCTACCTTTTTGTCTTCTTGTGGGTGTGGTTCCTTGCCTCAGATGTCCCTAAACTGCAGGACTTCAATTGATTTGACTGGCTCATTGTCTTTTTCAAGCTTCTGCAGGGTTTCATCAACTGCACCGACAAAAAAGCTGTTCTTCAATGCAACGTGTATTAATGATGTTTGCTTTGACCTAATTTTTGAAGCCCAACAGCCTTAGCCAGGCATGTCTTCTTAGAGTGGTCCTCACCATCATTGGTCTACTTGCTTTTTCTGCAGCATCTAGTGCAGATTTTAAGCAGGTGTTCACAATTTTTTTCCCTTCTTCTGTAAAGGACTCTGCTCTTATAATGGGAAATCTTCAAAAACACTTTAATTTTTAGACAAATGGCAATTGTGTCAAAACACCAGTAAACCAGTCTCCAGTTTTCCCTTGATGTGAAGGCTTGACAAACTTTAAATCGGAACCTGGGTTCAATATATTTTTCTGGTACAACGGCTTCTTTCTTGACAAACTTTCAAGCAAATCTTCTTCTTTTTGGTGATCGGAGAGCCTTCAACACTGCTTCCAGAACCAACTGCGGAAAAAATAATCTGAAGATGGCAGAGACGCATCGAGGCTTCTGGGGAGGGATGTGTGAGATCAGAAGAGACTGGTTCAGACATCAAATGGTGGGACTGGTAACACCACACAGCCCCCCCCCCAAAAAAGAGAGCGAGAGGGTGAGATAGAAAGGACTAACACAAAGGAGAATTCCGGACCCAGCCACTAGATGGCGGCATAATGCACAGCATGTGAATCCAGAAAAGATTGATGCTGCAAAACTGTTGTTATGCCATTAATTGCGTTTGACCAATGACTTTGTGTTTCACCACTGTGCATATTAGTTGCTCAATGTTCACCAGTAGCACATTACATTCTGTATTCAGTTTAGCTGCCTATTGGCTTTAACATGTCATTAGACATTACATTTGGTGTTTAGGTTAGCTGCCTATTGGCTTTAACGTGGAGTTAGACATTGCCGTTGAGACATTGCAGATGAGCTGTGTTTTTCCAAGCTCTGTTTTTCCACATGGTTGACCAAACTGTGTTTTTCAAATTGAATTCACACGAACCCTAACGTGATAAGAGAGCGTATATTTGGTGTTTTCATTTCTGCTCAGCCTTGGGAAGAGGAGGGGCCTTGGAGATCTGGCCAATCTCCAATGGCTTGTTTTATTTCCCGAGTCTGAGAGGAAGGGGCAGGTTTTTACGGTGGCCCTGGGCAGCAGCGAGGGGAGATCTTCCAGGACTTCAGTCAGGAGCGGACATCAGATGCCTGGCTCCCGTTTGGGTGGAAAGTCTCTTTCTCGCAGTTGAACCGGAGTCATCAACTTGAAGATAGGAGAAAGATGACAAGCAGTGATAGGCCCTACGGTGATGCAATTTTGACTTTTTTGCTTTGAAGTTATGCTATAATATAATCCCATGTATTTGCTGTGTACATTGCAATTGAGAAGTACTTTGATATACTTGGCTTTCATTGCTGCGACTACTTTTAAACGTGTGCTTCCAATCTACTAATCTCGTCTTTCAGGAACCTCGTGGTGAAGTACTAATAATAATAAATGTCTTCTTTAAACTAAGAAGTGCATTCCAGAGAAGTTTTGTCAGCTCGGTCATAAGATAAGAGAAGGAAAGCAAAACACTGTACAGATGTTCAGTGTATCTGGAGCATTGATGGCATATTACTTTCACTGTGCCTCACCAGTCTTCTTTATAATGGGCAATCTTCAAAAAGAGTTTAATCGCTAGACAAATGGAAAGTCTGTCAAAACCCCAGTAAGTCAAGAGTATTTTTTATGTACTCAAATTTTAAACTTTGCTGATTTAAAATCTAGGAGGTTTTTAAAAAAATATGTTGTCCTGAAGTGTGCCTTGTGGTGCATGTGGACATGCACCAGTCAGAGGCTCAAATGGCATTGCTTGCCACTTGTCTGATGTGTGTGCAATCACAGCAACTTTCACACTGCCATAGCTTGGTGTTAACCACCTGGATCCACCGGTGAAACTCTCACGTGCTCTCCCTTCATCAGCTCAGTTACACACCATCATATGGTGCTCTGCCCTGCAAACCTTGCGCCCAGTACCAGCATCTGTATCTATATGTGAGTGCATTGGGTGTAATGCAACACCAACTTGGTGGCTTTGGGAAGAACCTGTCTAGAGGGAAGAGGAGTTAAAAAAAGTAAAAGAAGAGTACCTGCACTGCAGGAGCCTGCAGTGGAAGAACACTGGCTACCAGAAGCAGTACCTGGTCCAGGCTCCACAGTAGGACAGCAAGACAAAGACTCAATGTGAAGAACACAGAGGTGAGGAAGAGGTGCTGACCAATAGCAGGTCAGGCAAGGAAATAGAAATGACATGGGAGCCAGCCAATGGTAAGTAAAGTGATGTAGGCGCCACCTGGGAGACAAGCTCATGTATTTATGCAAGGCATGAAAAGACAAACAAAAACTGTCCCATGTATATTTTGCAGTCAAGGAAACACGTTTGTCTTGTAACTTGGTCTCCAATTTCTCAATCACTCAATCACACCAATTTATTTTATGTCCTTTATTTTAATGTCAATACTTTTTTTTTTTTTTAAATGTATCCATTGCTTCTACAAAAGTGTTATATAAATTATTAAATCTTAATAATTTGGTGTCCCATTTATGAAAAATTGTGACTTCTGGAGACCAGTGGTTGGCTGATTGCAAATTCAGATTGCTTTAAGTATGTTTAATCCCAATAATTTTACTAATGTAGTGTGTTGTACTCTAATCGGAGTTATATAGCAAATAAAGGGTTTTCTTTGTCGAGCCAAAATTGCCAGTTTTCACACTGTATATGAAAGATACACGTATTTCATGCTCATAATACAAAAATACAGTACAGTTTTATGACACATATTCATTCAACACTTCATTTCATAGTTTAAGTTTCCCAAAAATAACTGTTTTTAAAGTTGCATCACTTCTATTTCCTTCTATTATCACCACATTCAGCATTCTCTATTCCACTTCTTGTGTTCAACTATAGGCAATTGGATCACAGTTATTGTGACCGCCAACTAGTTAATCTGTTCATCTGTATGCTATTAGATCACAGTTAATATCACAGCCAGTCAACACGTGTGTCGCGGAATCTCCACTTCTTTAGGGCTTAATTCTAATTTTTATCTAATCCCTTTGCTCATTAATGACCCAATTTCTCCATTTTCTAGTTTTTATTTTCCTAAATGCATCACATTAAATATCATCATCTGCTGGATGGAATGTCTTTCGCTCCCCAAAAGCTAAGTTCACATATTCTAAAGGTAAGTAGTCCATTGCCTTCAGACTTTCATATCATGAGTTTCGTATCATGATACTGTTTTGTATTATGAGTATAAAATACAAGTATTCTTCATATATAGTGTGGAAACTATCAATTTTTGCTCCCCCTGGTAAATCCTTTTCAATTGAATGCTTATACCAGTTGAATTTCTGGTAATCTTTCAGTGGGGATGCATGGGGCCATGAATTATTAAATTATCTGGATTTATGTAGCACTTCCTACCAGTTGTGAGTATTTGAAGCACTTTACAGAAAGAAGCATGCTACTCTGGAACCCAAGATTAGTGGTTAATCCAGTGGCTATTGATTATTGTTGGTTAACTGGGATTAGTTGTGTTCCCAAGAAAATATTTCCATGCATTTGCCTCAGTTTCTTTGTAGGACATTAGATTATATGTAGGAGTTAGATGTGACCATTAGTAAGGCAATGTGAATTCTTGCAAATGGAGGTAATGGACAGGTTAGAGAAGATTAGGTATTGACAGGTTGCATGGACGTAGTTCCACAGAAGTGGAGATTGTGATCTATGATGTGGGGTGTAGGCAAGTTGCAGAAATACAATAAATACTACCATGCCCAATGTATAACACCACTCACTGTCATTTTAAAATTTTAAGATTGGTTGTTGTTCTTTCTCTTACCATCTAGACCTCAGATGATGGACCTCCTGTGTTGAAAACCTTCCTTGTATCATCGGTATGGATGTATGATGCTTAGATATGTACATTATTTATTCATTTCAATTCTCTCTCTTAAAGTTAATTTTCCTATAATCTGTTGCTTGTATTTTTGTGATTCTTTCTTACATGTGCCATCTATCAATATCATCTTACACACTGTCATCATATCAACAACAGTCTACTTGTAGAGCACAACTTGTCACCTGTGAGGGTATCCAGGCCAGGTTTCAGCTTCCTACTGTGGGTGGCAGATGGACCAGGATTCCTGGCACTGGGCACGGTCCAGGCACATATGGACACAGATAAACTTGCCTTTTGTGCGCCAGTGGCTCACCCACTGAGCACATCTGCTGCATGGCTGTGCTGAGGTCCGGCCACTATTAAGTAGGCCTTGGGAGGTGGGAGGGGCACTAGGAGACACTGGGTGGGGCTGGCGAAAAGGCGGAAAAGAGAGGGGGAGTCAGGAACAGGTCAGAGGTGAAAGGAGTGGGAAATGGCAAAAGAGGCAGCAGCAAAAGCAGACTAAAGAGACCCAAAGAGGGCAGATAAAATTTGAAAAAGAACAAAAAGGAATGAAGGAATAAGGTGAGAGGGAAGCAATAAGGAAAAGACTGAAGTGGAGAATAAGAAAAACAGGAGAGAAATGGGCAGCAGCAAAAAGGGCAGGAAAGAGAGCTGGAGCTGCAAAAAGGGCAGAAAAGAGAGCAGGAAGAGCTTGGAGAAGAGTGGTTCAGAAGCAAGAAGCGGAAGAAAAATGTAGCAGAGGAGAGAGGGCCTGGAAGAATGTGGATCCTGGAGATGACCAAGGGCCAACAGATGTAGGTTGCGAGCTGCGTGCGGCTCAGTGGGTCCACGCTGCAGCCATCATTCAGGCCATGACATCAACTTTGCTTTAAAATAAGTGACAGGCCATGGCATCAACATTACCATTTAAATATGTTTCCATGACCTTGATATGGCTCTAGTTGTCATTTGCCAGGGCTGCCTTTGTACATGTTTATGATGTAGTTAAATATACCTGTATTGTACAATTAATCAAGTGATCTCTTTTCAGGTTTATCAGGTGGTGTGAGGATGAGTGCTCTATAGAGGACTGTGCCTACCACAAAAGCTCTGGAGTGGAGTGTAATAACATACCACCATGGCACAGATGCATGGGTGGCTTGTACTGCTTTCAAGGGATACTGATATACTATCAGTATCAGATTCAACCACCTGCCTCAAATATTCAAGGAGACAGCACCTGGAGATGGCACCACAAACTATGCTGCATTTCTTAAACACCATGATAGTGCATCTGTGATTCTAAGCACATCAAGTAAATGACAGATCACCAGTAACTATCACCAGCCAACACAAAATGCTTAATGTATAAAAGTCACCATCCCCGAGCTAAGCATAACATCACATTGCTACCTGCTTGTTTGCAATAGGGAGTGAACCTGTGCATTGCTGACCACTGGTCACATAAAATGAGGGTCACTTTGATCTATTCCTGACTTTATCATCAGGATTTCCCAAACTGATACTTATTGGAGCATTCTTATTTTGGGAAAATCTAAACTGTTAGTTCCATAATCAAAAGGATTCTCTGCTACAATGAAAGGGCTGGCAGAAGGTGGGCCCTCATGACATAGGGTGGGTGGTATATACATGTGACGTGGCTAAACAGACTCAAAGTGAGTGGGACACCTTCGACTTAGACATGAAAAAGGGAGGTGGGTGGGCCCAATGATCCACCAAAAACTACCTGCGGTGGAAGGCTGTGGAAGCCACATTTATTGAAGAAGTTATCTTATGCAACACCGGAGGTTAGCTTAAAAGTGGAAAATATATTAAAATATTTTAAAAAATAACCCAAGACTTTAAAGTGAATAGAATTGTTATGGAAAATAATTTTGGTCATGCAAGTTGATAATTTCAGGATATGCAAGTGCTCACAGGAACATTCTAAACACTTTTGACAGCATAAGCTTCAGGTACAAGCACAAAATGTCATATCTGCAACCGAAATTCACAGGTCAGCAAGAAAGGCAGCTTCTCTGCATTTGTAAGTAAGGGACATAAAGAGAAAAATGGGCCTTCCAATGGGAGTACCAAGAGAGATGGCATAGCTAATGTGGTGAACTCTTGAAGTCATAATGCTGTTGGTGTTAACAATGCATTTTCTACCGTCTTTGCATTTGTAAACTTACACCTATTGAAAATGGTGGTTAGTGGATTAGAGAGTACCGAAATAATGTTTCATTGCGTTAAAAAAGTTCTTTACATGAAAAGACAAGCATTTGCAATGCAATAGGTCTCACATTTGCTTGAGTTAGACCTATTGGCATTGTAAATTCATAACTGGACTTTTCTTGCCACGTAAATTATTCAACCCTGCCTCATAATTTTGTCTTTTCCTGCCATATAATTCCAGTGGCCCTACATATAACTAAGGCACTTCCATTTACCTTCTTCCTCTATCCACAGCAAATTGAATATAGCTGAAGCACTTCGATTTATCCTCTTCTACTATCTGCATCAAAAAATGAAAATGTTGCCATTTAGCATCCTAATTTAAATATGCCATACTAATTCCAATAGAATCCCACTTTCACCACCCCACCATCAGAGTTGTTGCCTGGCTAACAAAATTTCCCAAAAATGACACAAGACAGCCACAGGAGGAGAAATAAACTAGAAGGGTCACCCAAACATACCAAGAGTGTTGAAACTCTCAGAGTATAATAAGGATGTTAAGTTGGCCTGAATCATGCCACAATAATAATTGTGATGAGGAGAGAATATTAAAACAAATACAATTATCATATAAACCTTTATCTGAAATAAACTTATTTACTGTAATTAGACTGTAATACTTAAAACAGCCAGTAGAGGGTTTTAAACAAAATTATCATTTGTAAGAAACATGGTCATATAACCATCTTGTTAGCCCCTAGAGGGCATAACCCCATAAAAACAAAATAGGAGAAAGTAATACAGTGTAGCCATATACTTAGTCCCTAGAGAGCGTTTTTAGGACTAACAGGCCTACTGCAATGATATTACAAACAAGGCCTTTTAAGCAAAACTTCTCCCAGCTATAAAACAAACATTCTATTCATGAGAAAGCTTCAAAGACACTGACTGGTGGGAGGGGTTATTATTTTGGTGTCCCCATTAATCTAGAGTGGGGACACTGAGTGGATGTAGACAGAAGCAGCATTTTCAAGGTGATCCCATTGTCCTACGACCATCACAGGCTGAGTTATAAGCAAAAATGTTTTGTAAAAGTAATGCCCTGCAAAGCATTATGGGGTGTGTTTTCGTGCTGTAAATGCTATATTGTGTTGACCATAATGCTCATAACAGCCCGTAGAGAACACCACAATTAAAAACAGTGGAAGAAACATGGTCATGTAACCATACAGTCAGCCCTTAGAGAGCATAACCACATGAAAAAAGAATGGGAGAAAATAATGCAATATAACCATATGTGCAGTATGGGGACAGCCCATTACACATTTTCAAGGCTAACAGGCCTATTATAATGCCATTACAAACAAGGTCCATAAAACAAAACTTCTCTCAGCTATAAAACAAAAGTTTCAGCCATGAGAGAGCTTAAGAAGACAACAAATGGTGGTAGGGGTTATTATTTTGGAGTCCCTACTAACATAGTGTGGGGACCCAGAGATGATGTAGACAGAAAAAAACGTTGTGGTTAATGTGGTGAATTTTTAAGGTGGTCCCATTGTCTCAGGACAACCACAGGCTGAGTTAAGTACAAGCATGTTTTGTAAAAGTAATGCCCTGCAAAGCATTATGAAGAAAGTTTCCATGCCACAAATATTTTAATATGTTGATATAAATGTAATGCTTAGAACAGCCCCTAGAGAACACCACAATGAAAATAGCATTTGTAAAAAACAGGATCATGTAACTATATAATTCGCCCATAGAGAACATAACCACCCAAAAAGAAAATAGCAATAAATAATACACTGTAACCATTTGTTTAGCGCCTAGAGGGCCTTAAACACAAGCTATTCCCAGCTATAAAACAAAAGTTCCAGCTATGAGAACTTATAAAGGCACTGAATGGTGGGAGGGGTTATTATTTTGGGGTCCCCACTAACCTAGTGAGTTATGAGCAAAAATGCTTGGTAAAAGTAATACCCTGCAAAGCATTATGGGGCATGTTTCCTGAGTGCAATGAATATTGTAGTATCGGCTCTCCCGCTGTGCTGGGAGAGCCGCCTTCACTTTGAGGATTTCTGTTTTGAGTAAATCATTTGCCAATATCAAGTGTTTTAAGGAGAGAGCCAGAAAAGTTGACTCTGAGTAGGTAACTGTCAAAAATGTGACCAGCGCTGCTGAGTTCACTCTGTTGTGCCTGTTCGCACTGTGAGCACCATGACCGCGATACAGCAAGAAGGGGAAAGACAAAAGAAAAAAAAAGTTCCCTATGCTGAAGTATAACGGCATTCATGCAATAATGCATGTAACAGAGGTGGTCTGCAAGGTGTGACAAAAACAGCCTCAAGGTGGGACAAACCTAAAGCACTTACCATGACATCAAGTGATTTTTGAAAGGCAAGCCCAGGAACCAATGAAAGTGATGGATGTGGTTAAAGGCCCACAATACTTACAACAGGTCAAAGCGCTTGCGTACTCGACCTAAAAAAATGAGGTAAAGAAAAATGTGCAGTTTGCACATTTATTGTAGACCTCAGATTATGCTTTACTGCTATGCAGACAATTAGCATTCACAAGGTATGGCTGATATGAAAGTTGTTTGGTATACTGAGTACCATTACTTGGGTAGAAGTAACACATATTATTTAAATTGTTTAGAAACAGTGTAAATTTAGCATGAAGTGGTATTAGCGTTTGATTTTTTTATCTCTTTGGTGTTTAACCAGTTCGCCATCATGGACGTAATGGTTACGTCCGGTGGCACGGTGCTCAGGTGCCACAGACGTAACCATTACGTCCTGGGACTGGCCCTCGGGGGAAGCACCAGCGATCCTGCTGCAGGAATGCCCACTAGACACCAGGGATGTTTGTTTACCACAGGTAAACAAAGAAGGGGAGCGCCCCCTTGGGCAAGGGATGCTCCCCAAGGGGGGCAATTTATTATAAGGCCATTTCAGCCCCCCCTGGGGGCAGATCGGCCTATATTAATTAGGCCGATCTGCCCTTGGGGGGGGAGCAGAAGCCATTAGGCACCAGGGATGTTTTTTTTTTATATATATATTGATAAGGGGAGCGACCCCTTAGTCAATTTTTTTATTAGGCCTTTTCTGCCCCCTTAGTCACTAGACACCAGGGATGTTTTTTATTTTATTTATATTGATAAGGGGAGCGACCTCCTAGGCAAGGGTCGCTCCCCGGGGGTAAATTTTTTTATTAGGCCTTTTCTGCCCCCTGGGGACAGATCAGCCTATATTAATTAGGCCGATCTGCTCCCAGGGAGGGCAAAAGCCACTAGACACCAGGGATACTTTCGTTTATTTATATTGATAAGGGGAGCGGCCCCTTAGGCAAGGGTCACTCCCCTAGGGGGGGGGCAAACTGTTTTTAGGCCATTTCTGCCCCCCTGGGGGGCAGATCGGCCTATTTCTTTTAGGCCGATCTGCCCCCGGGAGGACAGAAACCACTTAGGCACCAGCGATTTTTAAAATTTTAGTTATATTGATAAGGAGGGTGACCCCTTAGGCAAGGGTTGCTCCTACGGGGGCAATTTTTTTTTAATTAGGGGCAGAAACCACTTAGGCACCAGGGATTGGTGTGTGTGTTTTGTTTGGGGGGCAGCCCCTTGGGCAAGGGTCGCTCCCCATGGGGCTACATTACTGTGGGCCATATCTGCCCCCTTTGGGAGCAGATCAGCCTATTTCTGGAAGGCCCATCTGCCCCACCAGGGAAGATTTATTTTTCAAAATGTGGGGTTATGGCCATACCCCCACTCCAAATAAATGGGGCCAAAGTTGTTCTGCTCATCAGTGGGCAGATGGGGTAGTACCCCCAATCCATACCCCAGGGGTAGCATAAAGTCTTCTAGATGCCAAGTAATTAAAAAAATAGTGTGGTGCTGGCTACCAACCAGTATGGGCATGGTTATGCCCCCAACTGAAGGGGGTGACAGTCTTTTACCTCTCCCCCGCAGACTAGAACATGTTATCCCACTGCAAACAAGATGACATTTGATCACTTTGGATTTTGGTTTTGCATTTGGGCCATGAGAGTTTGGCTAACTCGCAAAATCGTCCCAGTTGGAATGGTGAGGGCTGCACTTTTTGGACGCTGCCATGTAGAAAAATCCACAAGACCTAGACACATCTGAAAAATAAACATCTGGGTGAGTCCAGAGTGGTGTGCTTCATATGCACCCGCACCATTTTCTTACCCACAATGCCCTGCAAACCTCCAACTTTGCTGGAAATCTCAAATTTTTTCCCCATTTTTGTGATGGAACCTTCTGGAATCTGCAGGAATCCACAACATTCCTACCGCCCAGCATTGTCTCATAGATACCAATAAAAATTCTGCCCCACTTGTCAGCCTAAAATATATATATATATTTTTTTCAAACTGCCCTTTTGGACCCGCTTTGGTTCCCCCTCAATTTCGACATGTTTTTGACTCTTCCCTGTCACAGGCACTTTGCCCACCTACACAAGTGAGGTATCATTTTTACCAGGAGATTGAGGGGAACGTTGGGTGGTAGGAAATGTGTCCCAGTGTGGTGATCCCACCCAGAAATGTGGGAAAAATGTGATGTTTTAGCTAAATTTGAGGTTTGCTGAGGATTCTGGGTAAGAAAATATTGGGGGAATCCAGGCAAGTCATGCCTCCTGGACTCCCTTGGGTGTCTAGTTTTCAGCAATGTCTGGGTTTGGTAGGTTTCCCTGTATGGCTGCTGAGCCCAGGACCAAAAACGTAGCTGCCCCTCCCCCCTCACAAACAGGTAGTTTTGTATTTGATCATTTTGATGTATCCAGATAGTGTTTTGGGGCATGTCCTTTTGCGGGCATTAGGTCTACCCATACAAGTGAGGTACCATTTTTATCTGGAAACTTGGGGGAACGCTGGGTGGAAAGAAATTTGTGGCTCCTCTCACATTCCAGAACTTTCTGTCACCGAAATGTGAGGAAAAAGTTATTATTTTGGGCAAATTTTGAAGTTTGCAAGGATTCTGGGTAACAGAACCTGGTGAGAGCCCCATTAGTCACCCCATCCTGGATTCCCCTAGGTGTCTAGTTTTCATAAATGCACAGGTTTGGTAGTTTTCCCTAGGTGCCGGCTGAGCTAGAGGCCAAAATCCACATCTTGGCACTTTGCAAAAAACAGCTCTGTTTTCTTTGGGAAAATGTGATGTGTCCATGTTGTGTTTTGGGGCATTTCCTGTTGCGAGCACTAGGCCTACCCACACAAGTGAGGTACCATTTATATCGGGAGACTTGGGGGAATACTGAATAGCAAAACAAGTGTTATTGCCCCTTGTCTTTCTCTACATTTTTTCCTTCCAAATGTAAGACAGTGTGTAAAAAAGACGTCTATTTGAGAAATGCCCTCTAATTCACATGCTAGTATGGGCACCCTGGAATTCAGAGATGTGCAAATAACCACTGCTTTTCAACACCTTATCTTGTGCCCATTTTGGAAATACAAAGGTTTTCTTGATACCTATTTTTCACTCTTTATATTTCAGCATATGAATTGCTGTACACCCGGTATATAATGAAAACCCATTGCAAGGTGCAGCTCATTTATTGGCTCTGGTTACCTAGGGTTGTTGATGAAACTACAAGTCCCATACATCCCGCAACCAGAAGGCTCCAGCAGACGTAACAGTATATTGCTTTCAAAAATCTGACATCGCAGGAAAAAGTAACAGAGTAAAACGTGGAGAAAAATGGCTGTTTTATCACCTCAATTTCAATATCTTTTTATTTGAGCTTTTAGTTTCTGTAGGAAAACCTTGTAGGATCTACACAAATTACCCCATGCTGAATTCAGAAGTTTGCCTACTTTTCAGAAATGTTTAGCTTTCTGGGACCCAGCATTGGTTTCAAACCCATTTTTGTCACTAACTGGAAGCTCAAAAAATAGTAAAAATGGGGTATGTCCCAGTAAAATGCCAAAATTGTTTTGAAAAATTGGGTTTTCTGATTCAAGTCTGACTGTTCCTGAAAGCTGTGAAGATGGTGATTTTAGCACCGCAAACCCTTTGTTGATGCCATTTTTAAGGGAAAAAACCACAAGCCTTCTTCTGCAGCCCTTATTTCCCTTTTTATTTTTTTAACAAAATGTTCGCTGTATTTTGGCTAATTTTTGTCTACTTCAGGGAAACCCACAAAGTTTGGGTACCTCTAGAATCCATAGGATGTTGAAAATAAGAACGCAATTTTTGCCTGGGTAGCTTATGTGGATAAAAGTTATGAGGGCCTAAGCGCGAACTGCTCCAAATAGCCAAGAAAAGGCTTGGCACCTGAGGGGGAAAGGCCTGGCAGCAAAGAGGTTTAGAAAAGTCTCCATTTACAACACAATGGTCTCATCTTTTAGCATTTATACTTGTAGTGCATTCTGAGTAAGGCTGTCATAATGCATCCCTTGTGAGCGAGGTAGGAAAATACCAATTATTTAAGCTTGTTTCCCAAAAACCATCATCGTGTATTCTCTCTTGGTTTTATTGTTCAGATCTCGGTATGATATTGTTTATTACATGTATTACTGTTATGTTTTTTGCAAATCATGCCGGGTGTTGCTTTCTCTAAGCAGCTTATTTTAAAGACAGTCCCAGAGCAAGCTTTCTTCATGGACCCCTAGATGAGTTCAGCTTTAATTTTCCTTACTGCTGTTGCCAACTAATTACACAATTAATCCATTT
This sequence comes from Pleurodeles waltl, assembly GCF_031143425.1. Lineage (NCBI taxonomy): Eukaryota > Metazoa > Chordata > Amphibia > Caudata > Salamandridae > Pleurodeles > Pleurodeles waltl. The sequence goes on from NC_090447.1 coordinate 163,135,127, forward strand.
TCACTTCAGAGTAATGTCATTAAAAGACTTTGTAATGAAGAACTGAGGCAACAGAAAGAACAAACTGAAGATTGCTGTAGGTGTTTTGAGACTAACAATGTTACAATTAGGCACAAAACTTCACTGTGTACATGGGAGACTGTTTCTAATTTCCATTAAACGTACAATTACCTTTTTTCATAGGTTGGGACTGCAATTATTTTGATTATCATCATCCATTGTTTACTCTCTGGACAACGAATGGATGAGAAATCAACAATAAATTCCTACTTGTACATTTAAAGAATGCAAAATGCATTACTTATTATATAATGTCACTTGTTAGAAAGTCCAACATATAACCCGGAGAACACAAAAGTTTGCCTAAGACATCATAACTTCATAACTAACCAATGCTCATATAATTGGTTAGTTGTGTGGGGTTACCAAATGACCCAACATCACTGGATACTATATCCACTCCTAAGGTCCATTTACCATTTCCTTAATGTCGACCAGGACACAACAGATATAACAGTTTCACCGGTATTCAGCCAGAAGCCAGTGCTTCCCAACCTACCACAGAGCTCACCAGTGTAGATGATCCTATTAAATGTGTACATCTTCGCAAACACCAATCTTTGGTCTTTACCATCTTCATTTTCAGATTATACCAAAGACATCCAGATCTATCTCCAACTGGGGAAAGACCTGATTGATCAAAGCACATCAAAAAGTACCTGAAGCCCATATTTCACTGTTTGTGTTGAAATAATTAAACACTAAAGTTCTTAGATATTGCTGGGATCTGAACAGCAACACACACCTCCCCCGAACGCTTCTTCATTTACAAGCAACATATCCTTTATAGGCACCTTTGAGCGGAACCGTGCATTCTACAACCCCTCATCATCCTGCCTCTTAAATTCTTATTATTCACCCTAATATATTGTGCTGCGGGTTGACAACGGAAAAAAGACTAAGAACATTTCAAGCCTCGCAGAAAATAAACGAAATGTACACATTACCCACAAGTAGATGAGCTTTTTAAAACAAAAGACACCTTTCTAAATATTGCAATGTTTTCCCCAATTTTAAAGGGGACATCCAATGCTTTAAATGCACATGAGCGCGCGGTTGTTGTTGCACGGAGTAATTTAACCTCATCTAATACATTGTATGAGTTTTATTTTATAGATCACCTCAGTGATCTTTGACAGAAAAAAGAATGTCTGCCTCAAACCTCATGCTATGTGAGGCACTGAGCTCATTGGAGGCTTATCGGTTCATAAAACAGCTGACAGTGACATTTTTCTATAAATAATGCATATAAAACTTAATTTAGGCTTTTGCTATGATGATTAGTGCTCTATTTTGTTTTCTTATTTATTTTACTCAAGCATGTTAGAATGACGATCGTCAAAACAGCATCAAATGATGACAGCTCTAGTGACACTTTTCTACAGCATTCTGTTGCCGGTGGCTGGCATTGCATTGTGTGTTTTAAGTTTTTTTTAAATTAATGGGTCTCTACATTTTTTATATTTCTAAATGTACCCCGAGGAGGGAAGTTACAATCTTGCATATGATTACAAGTTATTCCTCCAGTCTGGAGTGCAAAATGTGAGACAGTCCGGTAACAGAGGCAGCATGGTCTAGAGGAATCCCAGTTAACTGGAGTACTGGGAGGTATTAAAACCTTATCAATTTTAGGAACCCTACAAAAGAGAAACAACATGCTTCAACTAAGGTGTCTGGCTTCAGCACAGTTCCTGTGTCTCTGGGAGGGCTTAGGTTCTTAGTAAATTTCTATTGGTGCACTGCTGCATCCTACTGGACATTTTTGGTAAAACAAAATACATGTCTGTGGTTTAGGTTTGCATAGTTTGCTTTTAACTGTAAAGATAAAGGTCAAAAATAATTTTTGCAAAAATTAAAGTCTCATTTATCTTTGCTTTGGATATTTATGTTTCATATTTAGCTCACAAAGACCCAAGGAAGGTATAACCAACTTACTTATTCATTATTTCCATTTTTTGATATAGTCTCATTATTTTTTACCTTTGTAGTTAAAGATGGTTTCAAGTCTTTATGGTCTTTGGTTATTAACTATATTGTTAATTGGTTGGCTTGTTACACACAGCTCCTCATGCATTTCTCTAGTGATCACTTTGCTGCCCTGGCTATCAAAAGTAAGCAATGGTTACCCTTACTAAAACCTGTGAGCCTTCATTAATTATTTTATAATGGCACTGTGATAGCCCAGTGACAGCTGAAATTACTACTGTGATTCCTGTTGCATATAGCATGTTAGTCTGATTCCCTACAGTATATGTGTTTATCATTAATGTTAGGTCGAAAGGAGGAAAAAAATAAAGGGGAAGAGAATAAAATATTCAAATTGACAAACAATTTCTAGTCTGACATATTTTCTATAGCACATGTGATGTATAAAGTCAAGGGTACACTTGCATACATGAATTTACACTCAGCTCAGGCAACTGAACGTACCCTGTTCACAGCAAACTGAACACTCGCACACCATAATATAATCGTAGATATTCACAAAAGTTCTCCTGTGCATTTCCAGCCAAATGGGTAAGTTTAAGATGATCAGAAAGTTCAAGGAAAGAAATGTTAAACGTTTTATCTTAAAATATAAAATCTTGGCTTGGAACATCCCTCATCAAGATGATGTACCAGTTTTGAAAGGTTTTTTTTGTCCATCTTTCATCTAGTTATGAAAGATCTATAATTCAATGATGGATCAACATCAGCTTAAACTAACCCACAGTGGACAATCATGTGCAAAAATCCTTACAGGTCACACCTCCAATCCAATTATTTTACTCTACAGCCGTTATTCCCTACTCTGAATTTGTTAAATTGTGCTGACACAATGAATCTGTGAAGAAGCTGAAGGTGTCACTATTCATTGTTCAAATGATTGCGTGACCATATTGTCCAGTATGAAACTCCAGAAGATTAAATAAATAAAAATGATTGAATATGTAAAAAGGATTGTGTCTTTGATGGCAAGTCCTGACCTGTACCACTGTATGGTCTTAGGAATGTGGTACTCCTCCCAGGATATGTTTTAGAGAGGACTCAATTAATGCTCTAAATATAAGAGAACCTGCAAGTACTATCTTTAAGAAACCATCTTCATGGTCACTGAGAAACAAAAGTGCAGCTTCTGGTTCCACACATGTATTCTTCAACTCCTACCTTCTGTCAGGCTGACCTCCAACTCAGAGCTGACTAATATTCTCCTTCACTTCATTACTAGTATAAACATTCCATTGATAATAGGATGATTTAGCCTTTACTAGTTCTGAAACATTCTTTACAAAAGCACACCTACATATAAATGTGTAATGATGTAATGTAATTAGATATTGTTGGTCCTACACGAGTGGCTTCCAACGGCAAACTACCAAGACGCTCCTGTTGGAATACGCCACAAGCACAGCCAGAAGATGTAATGTAATACAAATGTAAACATGAAGATAACAGGTAAGTAATTACTTATACACTAAAAGAAAAGTAGGATAACAATAACTAAAGACATCACATCATTACATCATCTTCCCCTTTTTAAAGCAAAGAGTGAGCTCTCAACTAATATCATGGTGATACATGCTACAAAATAAAATGTGTACTAATATAGATAACCATCCTTGTATTTTGCTGGCATAGACACATTGCAAGAGAGATGGCTATTATGCTGTGGGAGGGCTACATTTGGCTGCTCATTTGAATTGGGTTGATCATCCACTACGCCAGCAGAATTAGAAGCTTGCAACCCAGAAGTGGAAGAGAGTGTATTAGACATACTAGAATCATGCTAATTGGCAAGTAAATTAGACAGACTGGAATCATGTTGGTTGCTAGCTCCTGAATAGACAGGGATTGAGTCTGATATGTTGACCAGGTTGATTAATGCTTTCTGCTACCGAATTATAAAAAAGGCAAGATTCATTATCCAAAGAACTTGTGCACCCAATTTTACCCGCCTGCTCTGGGGAAAGTTTAACTAGGCATTTATACTCAAGCATCTTTTTTTATTGAGCAAACCTGAGCTTTTGGAAACTCAAATTATCTGTATAGGTGGAGTACAAAAATGGCTCGCCTTTTGACTTTGTTTTTTTTTAAATTAAAACCCATTCCCCAATTTAAAAGTATCTATCTCTTACACCATACACCATGTCTGTTGTCAAGATATGTATTATGAATACCATTTTATTACAAAACTCTCTGTGCAACATCTTTGTATTCCACACAAACACACTTGACATCGCTTGAAACTAAAATCTTAACCCTTATGTTTTATGAATGCCCTGTTGTTTAAAAAAACTGTGTGCAATATCTTTGTATGCCACACAAAAACACTTGACACCCCTAGAAACTAAACTCATAACCCAGACAGGGTATAAGTTTGATCTTGGATCTCTCTTCCTAAGGAGTCTAAATGGTGAAACACCCATTGTGTTTTGTGGGATGGTTAAACATGTTGAGTGTTTTGTTCTCAAGAAATCTTCTACTGGTGCACCTGTAGTTCTGGCAGATTAAATGCCTTCTTTCATGAACTTGTTCAACCTCTCAACCAAACCATCTGAGGTTGGAAAGTATAATGCAACCCTCAAATGTTTGATATGATGTGAACTGATGAAATAGTTAATTTGTGATGATGTCAAATGTGTTCCATTGTCAGTCTCCAACTTTTTTTTTAGGCAGGGCCATCTCTTTCGAGCACACCTTCTTAGGAATTTGATCACACAAGATGTAGCGGGTGCTGGTGTGAAGTCAAAGCATACCCATTTTGAAAAATTGTCTATTAAGACCAACAAGTACCTCTTGTCAGATGACAACAGTTCAAAATCTAATGCTACTTTTGACTAGACTTCTTCAGGAAACGGTACCATATGCAATGGTGTTTGAGTTGTTTTCAAGTGCTTATCAGATAAAAGACACATTGTACCTGTCTATCCAGTTACTAGCTTGTGCATCCATGGGAGGCCACCAATAATATTGTTTTACATTCCTGCAGGTTCCACCTATACCTACATGGCCTCCATGTGTTGCTTTGATAAAAGATACACAAATAAAAGTAGATGGAGCACATACATCATTTCATAACAGAATTCCTTTTTCAATTGATAGCTCGCTTCCTACCTGTGAAAATGGTTCTAAAGTGGAAACTAAGGGTCTTCTTTTCTACTGCTTCCAACCAATCCTTTAAAGAGATGACACCAATCAAATCCAACACATCTTGAACCAACGATACCACTCATTCCACATCATCCTCATGTTCTTTGCCTGTAGGGGAATTCGATTTAAATTCATTGATGGTTCCCCTGACATCCTGGGGCCACCACAAGGCAAGATGAATATTGAATATGCAAATTAGCAAGCCCCACAGGGCATTACAGGGCACTCCAACTAGTAACAGTGAATATTGAATGAGATTCTCTCCTGCTGAGCTGGGGAGAGCAGCTGTTTGTTTTTCCAGGCACACGGCATTGCACCTCCCGGTCCTACCTGGGCACCCTGCGAGTGTCCCACATTGGGGTACCCCAGGGAGCCCACCCATGTTTGTCCTGCCGGCTCGCGTGGCAGACTCTCTTCTTGCTGCTGTGGGAGTTAGCAACTCTGTTCTTTCCTGCCTGTTCTGTACAGCAGGGTATTGCTGCTTGGTGAATGCCTCCTCTCTCCCAGGAATGTGCACGGGGGAGTGGGTGCGAGCACACCCTCACTGGCGGTGGGAGGATGAAGCGGCACTCCCCATGACTCCTGGTCTTTGGGGTTTTGGAATGGGTCCCAGCTCCTTTTACAGTGTCTACAGCCTGGGGACTGGGGTCCACTGGTCAATTAAGAGTCTGGGTAGTGAGCCCCATGCACACCCCCTTCCTGGAAAAAAATTAAGGAACAGATCCTGCACCAACCCCTCTGGCCCTGCCCCCACTGGTGGGTAATTAGTGACCAGGCGGTGGAGCTCCATGCACTCCATTGCAGAAAAAAAGATCAGAGGTTGCCAATCTTGAAACATGGCTATTCTGGATGAGCCATACGTTGCAGAGATATTTTCTTGGAACTCACAGATTTGATTTGTTTGCACAGGTTCCACACCATTTTGATATGTCACTGTACTTTGAAGGCCAAAGGGAAGCAAAACTGCACTCTAAGGCAGTTGTCCCCGATGTGTATAATAAAGTGTCACTACATACAAAACAGTAAATCACACTGATAAATCATAAGGCCTACCTCAGGTCAATATTTAAGTATGCTCTGCACCAGGCTGCTTGTGCACAGTTACTGGGCTGCGCATGACAGTAGTCTCACATGTGCAGCCCGCACATATCTAAACACGTTCAACCAACCAGGTGCCCCTTTCCCTAGCTGTATCACCTCAGCCTTATCGTAAAAGGTGGACACTCGCAGTAAATACGTGCAGTCCATTTGCCATGTGTTTACCTTGGGTGAGACACACGTAGGTAAACTCACTCACAGTAAAAAGTCCAAAACTGGGGATCCAAAAGCTAAAAAAATCCAGGTGTACTAAATGAGCAGATCCCAACTGCAGCAAAACACAAGACAATGATGGCTTTTCCCATTGTTTTAGACTGACACAAAGCAAACAGACAAAAAATGCAAAATTAACTTTGGAGGAGATATATAAAAATGGGTGTATTTCTTGGTCTTACACCCTGTGTTTTGGCTGCTCAGGCCTTCTGTACCACAAAAAGTTTGTAAATGGATGTGTTGGCTGTGCACAGGGATTCCAGCTGGCTACCAGCATCCAACCAAAATATTGCTAATAAATGAACATATTTTGATTGGTTAAAAGAGCAGTTCCTTGTTAAACCAGTCGGAAAAGGTTCATGTGTAGGGTTTCTGGCATATCTTTGTGAACTGGCCATTACTTGCAACCAGGTTGGTAATTTACTGCTTGTAGTTTACATCCCTATTAGTCCATGTCGATTGAAGAAGATCCTGCAAAAATCCTTCAGAAGTTAAGGAATTGCATTGTGATTCACTTTTGTGTAAGACAAGGAACAAAAGTGTATTCAGCCATTTTCAGCTTCAAAGCAACCTAGCTGATAACTTTCCCTTCGCCTTCTCTGCACAAAAAGTGCTGAAGTGTCCCCCGTGCTTCTTGCTGCACCAGACTGCTTTGTTAGCAGCCATGGGAATGGCTTCTTGAATCCCCAGAAACCGAGTATATGGGATATAACTTGTCAATCTTTATGCATTTTCAAACATGAATGTCTGGGTTTTAGTTTTGGGTTTCATAAATCTCATTTTCTACCCTCATCCTTGACCCTCACATATTTTTCTAATTTTTGTTGTTTACCAGTGCAGTAGGTATTTCCTATCATATCAAATACGAAATAGTTGTTCACTAAATGCCAGATCATGTGCGTCAACAATCATGTTCATCCTGACAATTCTAGTACTAACACATTATGACCTCTTTAGTGTAGAATAGGTGCTGCAGCTGGTGAACACGTGAATCCTTTTCTTGCATTACCACAGGACACAAGCTGCACCTCATTGACGAGGCCCAAAAATATAAACCCATCTACGTTTGCTTCTGCTCCCATTCCAAGGACACATGGTCTAGCATTTCAGGCTGTATTTTTCGTGTTGTGGCAGGACTAAGGCTCGTTTGAATAAGATTGGTCACTGTCTGGAGTGGGGCGGGGGGGCTAAAAAAAAAAATGATGAACTGAAATGAAAATAAGAATAATTCTCAGCAGCTAAGCTTAAAGAAAGCATTCCACCCATCATTTTTTTTTTTTTTTTTGTTGCCATGTAAATCATATCAGATGCACATTTCGATTTACTTTGGTATAGAATCTGATAGAATGTCCATTCTGTAGGCGATTTCTGTACTTACTGTATATTTTACGGTTGTCCACACAAAATCACAGGGGAAAATCAGATGAATAAAGCAGAATATCCAGGCTTTCAACAACAGCGTAAGTCAAGTCACAGAAAGCTTTCACTAGCATATGTCGGTTGCCTGGCAACCTACCAAAGAAATGGATTGCATTTTACAGCAAACAAAGCAAGCAAACAAGCTAATATTTTTCACAAAGAAATGTCACCACAACGGGTGGAGCTAAGGATGGGACATCAGATACGCTGAAAACTGTATAATGGCACAGGTCTCCACTGGACATTTAGAAGCTTCAGCACATTTCACCTTTTTTCAGCAGAGTGACAGGAATGATGGGATCCTAATAGTTCTTTTGAAGAAGCCATTTTGTACTTCTGCAGCAGTGCATAAGCTCACACTTTGTATAAGCACCATGTCTTGGCAAAACAATACTACATAATACGATGTCTGGGTGGCAAATTAGAAAAACCTATTTCAGCAACTGACTGCCGAGTCGCAATTGACGCACGCACTCCCTTCGTTTGTGTGCATGTGAGAGGCCATAAAGGTTAGTTTGATGGAGCAAAAGCACTGATGTAGTTTTTCCAGTGCTCTCGCTCGTCCATCTCGTCCTACACCTTTAGAGATGGGGGAACTGCAGGATTCATGATCAGAAATCATCTACTATCAAAAGCCGGTGTCGTACTTGCCCATCTGCCACAGTAAAGTAACGTTTACCCCACCCTATTTCATGCAGGGGAACAACACTAAATTTCCTTGAAGGAAAATCAAACAATTACCCATAGGTGCAGGTTGAAAACTACTCCCATGTCAAAACAAACTTCTGCTTTGGGAGGTAATTTCCTTCAACAAAAGATCTTGCCCGAATGGGTGCATCAAAGGTGGCACCTGGTGAGCACTGTCCATTATTTTATTAGCAATTTATTCACAAAAGGTAAAAAAAGCCTACATATTCTAATTCCAATCACTGGTCATTATTAGCTGCACTTTGAAGAAGAACACCGTTTTTGAAACTACAACCCCAAAATAAACATTTAATACAAAAAATACATAATGGTTAACCAAAATATATCATCTTATACTGCCTTTGCTGGGTTCTGGAGGCATTTAAAAATCACTTAGCCTTATGCCTGGTGGTTTATGATGAATATACATATATATAAACATATATATATATATATATATATATATATATCATCAAAGAGGGAATCCTGTGTTTCTTTCAGGGCTCGCCTATCGAGGTTGGTGCTCAGTCAATGGGCACAGGACCCATTTCAAATCCACGCCAAAAACAATTCAAAATCTGGCACTCCTTGCAAAACAATGGCCTTCATTTATTTCATAAAACAGAACATAGGGCAACGCGTTTCAACCTTCACGGTCTTCTTCCTTGGCCCTTCTTACAGAGTTATACAACAGAAAAAATGTGGCCCCTCCCATCTGCTATATATACCATCATCAATAGACATAGAAGATATATATCTATATATACACATTTTTTTTTTTTCTTCTGTAAGAAGGGCCAAGGAAGAAGACCGTGAAGGTTGAAACGCGTTGCCCTATGTTCTGTTTTATGGATTTTTGAAATAAATGAAGGCCATTGTTTTGCAAGGAGTGCCAGATTTTGAATTGTTTTTGGCGTGGATATATATATATATATATATATATATATATATATATATATATATATATATATATATATATATATATATATATTTATATATGATAAAAAATAAAACTTACTGGCGATTACCAGTAGGTAGTTCTAATTAGAACCTAGTTTCCATAGGAAAAGCGTTTGTTTTGCCAATAACTTTGGCGTTGTTAGGCAAATCTTCATGACATTTTCAAAACTAGTACATCATTCATTTCAGCTGCTGTCTTGAATTTTTTGGGGTGATTCATCAAGCGGGGTTGAAGAAAAGGGGATACCAAAACGTGTTTTCCCCATGTAATTTCACATCAGGATTTTAGACAAGGCTACAGCCTGAATCGCTGAATGTGATGACACCAATTTTGGCAGAAAGCCAGCTTTTGGTACAGAAAGAGCCTTTTTTGTTATTTGGTGCCAATCCATTCAGTAGTTACAGAGTTATTAAAGGAAAAATAAATTTGTATATCTAGGGACACTGGTCGACGCACCAAAGCAAGGTCTTGATTGACTGGCCGTAACCAGAGAGAAATGTTGTGACCACCATTTTATTTATTGACTCTGTGCAGGGATGGACAATAAAACTGAAAACTGACATAGGGGTCTGAATAGAGGTATCCTGATCCCATAGAACAGATGGAGGGGTCCTTGAGGGCCCCCTCATGGGGCAAACATTTGCCTAAAATTATTTTTTTGGCCTATCCACGGATCCAAATGGGATGTCAGAATGGCCCCCCATTTTAAATTTGCGATAGATCCTGGATCCGGAGCTCAATAAAAAACTATACATCCACTCACACTCTCAATCATTAACTCTGTGAGGGGTTATGTGTGAGGTTAGACGCAGAACCTGGCCACAGGCCAGGCCCTGTCGCCAAGCCCCTGACATGCATGACCAAAAGCCCTGCATAGCATGAGGTTGGCTGCACGTGAAAGGTTGGCTGCATGCAAAGGTTTAGACGCCCAAACCCCCACCTCATAAAAAAAAAACATATAAATTCACTGAAAAAAACAAAGGTTACAGGAACGTTATACTTAAGAATAAGATTTTTTTTTTAAACTTTGATATTCAGTAAAACAGAGCAAAGGTTACAGGGATGTTGAAGTTAGGCTAACATTTTAAGCACACAAAACCACAGAAATTCAGCTGTTATAGTTACAGTTATCTCAAGTAACTATAACTTGTGCCCTAGGGAAACTATAACTCGCGCCCTTGCCATGCACTGCTAATTACCCATAAATTACAGTAGTCATGACATCTTTGATAGCATCATTGATAATGTCACTGTAATATCTGCAGTTAAATTATTGATGAGATAACTGTGTGGCGAGGGTGCGAGTTATAGTTACATTACGACATGAGTTATAGTTACTTCAGGTAACCTTAACTATAACAGCTGAATTTCTATGGTTTTGTGCATTTAAAATGTGAGCCTAACTATAACTTCCCTGTAACCTTTATTTTTTTCAGTGAATGTATTTTCACTGAAAAAAAATAAAACGTTACAGGGACCTTATAGTTAGACTGACATTTTACCCATACAAAACCATAGAAATTCAGCACTTATAGTTATACTTGTAGTTATACTTCTGTTAAGAAAAATTAACTAATTGACCAAAGTTACTTTCCGGCACAAGTTAGTTTCTTCAGATAAGTATAAATATAACTGCTGATTTACTGTGGTTTTGTATGGGTAAAACATCAAACTAACTAACGTCCCTGTAGCCTTTGGTTTTTCCAGTAAATTTATATTTTTTTTTAAAGCACACGTTAATATTACCACTACCGCTGCACTGTTAGTAGGTGATTTTTTTTCTCAATTTTTTTCTCAACTCTGCAGATCCTTTGCAAGTTTGCACCAGGGAGCCATGCTGAGCCCCGCTGTGGATAGGGGAAAAAAAATTTAAATTGGATAACTTTTTGCCCAGGGGAAGTCCCTAAGGGACTCCTTCATGTGTCCGATGGGGTCAGGATACCTGTATCCTGACTCCTAAAAGTTTTAACACAGTTTTTTCCCACCCCCCAGGTAATGCGAGAAACAACATGGCAGCCGCACCTTTTCTGTCAGGTTGCGGCCAGCCAATCAGGGGCCTTGCTTTTCCCCTGGATCCATAAAGGATCTGAGGAGGATCCACGGCCCTAGATATACAAATGGCTATTTCCTTTAATAACTCCGAAACTACTGGACAGATTTACACTAAATCACAAAAAATCATGCTTTCTGGACCAAGAGCTAGCGTTCTGCCAAATTAGATATAATTCTATCCAGAGGTTTGGGCTGTACTTGTGTTAAACATTCCTATGGGAAATTGCACGGGGAAAACATGTTTAAGGACCCCCCCCACCCCTTTTTCTAGGCCTCTGCTTGACGAATCACCCCAAAGCTCTCAAGACAGCAGCTGAAGTGAGCGGAAAACTAGTTTCAAACATTTTATGAAGATTAGTTAAATGGTGCCAAAGTTATTGCAAAACAAAAAAGCTCTTCCTATGGAAACTAAGTCCTAACTATACCTTTCTACTGGCTCCTGCCAGTAGGTTGTATATATAAACAAAGGTTAAAGTGAAATTATAGTTAAGTGAAAATTACACTGCCAAAGAAGTAATGTTTTAAACTCAAAAAACCATTATAATTTTCCAGATATATTAATCTCAAGTAACTATAACCTGTGCCCTAAAGTAACTATAGTTTGCGCCCTCGCCATGCACAGTCTTGTCATTAATAATGTAATTTCAAATGTCCCGGTGATGTTTTCAATTATGTTATAGAACATGTAATGAGTGATGCATTGCAAGGGGTTGGCCACAGGGCCTGTGGCCAACGTCTCGCAGGTAAGCGACTCGATGCCACGCATGGACTTGAGACTGAATGGTGTGGGGTTGGACTCTGGGCCTGCCCACCATCCGCAGCGTGGGGTTGAATGCAAGGCCTATGCTGTGGCCAACCCTGCCCCGCCTCTCTGGTAGCCACCTCTCCCCTGCTGCGCAGACCTTCTGCTAGCATACAGTGGGTCTACCATGGCCGGGCTGCCCTCAGGTAGACTTACTAACTTTGCCAAAGAGTCACAACATCAAACTAATAAAAGTGAGTCTGTTATTATTTTTCTCTAAAAATCGCCAACATTTTTATTCTAGTCCATATATCAGTAATTCACAAAATGCAATGTTTAATAATAGTGGTTATTATAAAAATGTATATTTAAGTTTTAATAAAAACATGTCAGTGAGTGTTTCTTTTAACATAGTTGTTATTATTGCATTTTGGGGGCTGAAAAATGTTAAAAGAAAGACTCAATGACGTATTACTTTGTCTCTGAGTCTTTCTTTTAGCACTTTTTATCCCACAAAATATAATCATAAAAACATCCACAAGAGGGTCTTGCACTCCTGCTGAAGAGCTAGAGCTCCAGCTAGGAGTGCTTTACAAAATATGGTAAGTTCTCCTGGGGTCATGATTTTAATGGCCCAGGAGACACTGTATTTTTTTATTTTTTTTACTGGGGACTGCTTCAATTCCTGATATTTCCATTGACATTAAGAAAAAAATGTTTGGTGGTGTCTCATCTAAAGGCAATGCAGCGCAATACATCTCCTCACAGCTCTGCATTGGAAACATTGCTGCACAATGCATCCCTGATGCAGGACCTCGCATCACAGACCACAGCTCCTCGGAACTGCTGATGCCTGACCCATTCTAGGCACAGGACTTTGCATCGCAAGCCCTTGTCAATCGCCTCTTCTACGAAGATACAGGACCTTGCATCACAAGCCCATCGACGGCTTTATCAGAGCTGCCAATGAGTGGCAGATCTTCAAAGCAGAACCGTGCATCACAGCCAGAAGTTTGTCAGAACCGCCACTTTGCGACGCATCCTTGATGCAGGATGTTGCACCACTCAATAAACCAGGATTTAAGATACTTTGTTCAGTGAGCCTAACTTAATCCCTGTATTCATCCCATGCTCAATCATGGCCGGCCTGAACTTGTGACTTCGTCCTGGGCCAGCGTAAACAGATAATCACAGCTGGCACTATTTTTAGATAAATATTAAAATTGCATACCTCTGGTTCTACTAATTGAATTTTTGTAATTCTAGCAAATAATTTATTACATCTTACTCTAATTTTCTTGTTTGTGTTTTTGCTTGATTACTGTTTGAAGTGCTCCACAAATACTTTACACGTTGCCTTTAAGTTATGCCTTGCAGTTTTGAACCAAGCTACCAGAGGCTTAAGGACGGGTTAAATTTAGGTTTGCCTATGACTTCACCCTGCCAAAAATTGTGGTCGCTCCTTGAGTAGGGTTTCACCCCCACCCCATCTCAAACAGTAACCAATCTCCAAAACTCACTCCGGGGATCAAATTTATAAAATAGATAATGCTGATTGGCATTTTGTTTTAATACAGTGATCTCATGGGTGTTCAGTGAGATTACAACTTTTACACTTTTTTATTTTTGGATCTAGGGGGTCCCTTTTGGACCCCCCCAACAAGGGTTAGGGGGACATGGTATCCCTATGCTGCTTTCTTATATCTGTTTGCTTAAACAAACTCAGGACAGGAGACTAAGGGCCTGATTACAACCTTGGCAGATGGGATACTCTGTCACAGACCGCTGTATTACAAGTTCCATTATATCCTATGGAACCTGTAAAATGGTGGGTGGAATATCTGTCATGTTTGTGACAGACTATCCCATCTGCCAATGTCGTAATCAGGCCCTAAGTCCTGAGTCCTCTAATGGCTGCTTGCAACATTTTTTCTCATGTTGCAGGCAGCCTAATCGAGCAGTTGCTCCCCTAGGAGAACACACTATTTTTTTCAAAATGGTCAGTTGAACCCAACTATTGAGACATACAAATATTTTGTAACCTTAGTTTCTAAAAAACTACTGAATGGATCTACACCAGATCACAAAAAGCATGTTTCTGGATCAAGCTCAAGCTTCCTACGAAATCTGGTGTAATTCCATCCAGCTGTTTTCGCTCTACTGCATTTTAAAAAAAAGTCCATAGAAAAAGCATTGAGGTTTTGCATTTTGGGACCGCTTGACGGATCACCCTGAATCTTCTCAGGAAGGAGAACAGAAAAAAGAACACTTTCATGGAAAATTATTGTGTGATGATTCGTCAAACTGTGCAAAAGCTATTAGCAAACTGCCACTGGGTAATTAAAATAATACGAATAATAGTGTACTATGGGGTATAAGTTATAGAAAGGGTCTATGTCCTACTTGGTTATCAAACGTAAAATTAAATGCCAAATGTAGCATTAATCTATAAGTGACTCTCCACAGAGCCTTGTGGACAGATTGTTGTAAAATGATGATGTTGGATTTGGTAACTGTTGGACCTGGCCCTTTCTTCAGGGTTATCCACAAATGTTTTGCCTTTCTCCTCCTATTTTGTCTGACCTGTTTGTGTTGGCTTTAGGACCCTGGGCACTTTACCACTGTGAACCAGTGCTAAAGTGCATATACCCTCTGTCTAAATGTATTTTAAAATGTATTGGTGATTGGTTTATCCGTGATTGGCATATATGATTTACTAGTAAGTCGCTAGTACAGTGCACAATGTGTGCCTAGGCCCTGTAAATCAAATGCTACTAGTGGGACTGCAGCACTGATTGTGCCACCCACATGAGTAGCCCTGTAAATATGACTCAGGTCTGCCATTGCAGTGTCTGGGAGTGCAATTTTAAACTGTTGTTTCAACCTGGCAAGTACACCCACTTGCCAGGCCTGAACCTTCCCTTTTATTACCTGTAAATCACTCGTAAGGTAGGCCCAAGGCAGCCCATGGGCAAGATGAAGTGTATTTAAAAGGTAGGACATGTACTTGTGTGTTTTACATGTCCAGATAGTGAAATCCTGCTAATTTCATTTTTCACTATTGCAAGACCCGTCTCCCCCATACATGAAATATGGGGATTGCCTTGAAATATCTTTTAATTGTAATTTCACAGTAGGAGCAGATAGAGATATGGAGTTAGGGGGTCTCTGAACTCACAATGTAAAAATATTTTGGTGAAGTTGATTTTTGAATTGTAAGTTTGAAAATGCCACTAGTAGAAAATAGGCATTTTTTTGCTTAAACATTCTGTGCCTTTGCCTGTCTGCTGAATACATATCTTGGTCAGGATCAGAATTGGGTTGTTTGTGCATTCACTCTAGACAGTCACACAAAGGAAGCTGAAGTGTGCCCTGAATATCCTGATGGCCCATCACCCGGCTGATGGGTCTTCCTGAGCTAGAGTGGTGGGAGGAGCCGACACTTGCACATGAATAAGGCTGTGCCTGTCCTCACACAAATCAGTCTCCAACTCTTTGGAGTGTGTCAGGGGCCAGGCCAGGGAAAGGCAGGGTTTTGTGCAGTACAGACTTTCTAGGAAGTTTGCCTACTTCAAAGACA
The DNA here is from genome assembly GCF_031143425.1 of Pleurodeles waltl. Lineage (NCBI taxonomy): Eukaryota > Metazoa > Chordata > Amphibia > Caudata > Salamandridae > Pleurodeles > Pleurodeles waltl. Next base: position 163,151,069 of record NC_090447.1, read on the forward strand.
GAAATGCCTCTGCCTTTTGCTTTGTTGAGCTGGCTTGCTGCTTCTGTCCTGGGAGTGAAATGAACAGACTTTGCTTTCTACATCCTGCTTTCCAAAGTTCTCCAAGGGCGTGAACTAAGCTGCCTCTGCCAGTTCCTGGACTCTCTTGCTGAGAGTCCTGACTAGTCAATTGGTGCCACATCCATTTCCTGTGCACTTGGGAGTGAGCTCTGGTACAACCAGGAAGAAACTTGTACAGTAAATCGACTTCCAGAGTGAGTTCAGAAATGGCTCAGCACTGCAACCCAGCACCCCTGCCTGCACCGGAGCTGTGGCCCCCGCTAAGTGCAGTGACCCAGAACTACAACACAGGCCCTGCCAACGCATCTCTGAAGTCCACCAGAGTGCGACTCCAGAGTGCAGTGTCACTGACATCGGTGACACCCATCTCCAACTGTGCCAGAGCCCCTGTGGTCCGGTGGTGTAATCACAACACTGCAAAGTCGACACCTCGTGTCTTGATCTTTTGGATTTATTGACCCCGCATTGTCGTAAGGGACTTACGCCTCACCGCCAATGCTGCATCACCTCCCCTGCAACCATAAAGGAACGGACACCTCACCTCCCCTGACTAGCGGTAAGGAATGGATTACTCATCCCCCCAGTGGCAGTAAGGAACCAATGCCGTACAGGCTTCAATGACGCCTCAACTCCCCGACTCCATGCAATGTCTTTGTTTCCTCGTTGGTACTGTAATCGGGCTCGGCACAACTCCATAGTCAGCTAGTACTCCCTTGTGGGTTGCACCAGACTATTGTAAGCAGCTCTGTCAAGCCGTTCTGATAGCCGCAGTTGCCGCTATTGTGTTTCTAAGTTCTATAGTGCATTTAATCTTTGAAAAGTTGTATCTTTACTCATGTATGTTGGATTTTTGTCTTTACATTCTTGTTGTACTCAGATTAATATTGGCTATTTTTGTGAACTGGTGTGAAGTATTGTTATAACATGAAGTAACAAGAATATAGTGTATGTTGTTATATACGATGTTAGGCCTCATCAGCCTTAATATGGTTTTAATGTGTTTAAGAATGTTTGTTCAAATGTGTTCCTTTGTTCTTTTCCAACGTTTTGGTGGAGGTTCGAGTGTTCATGGCAGTTAAAGATGGTCTGAGCCTAGGGCAGCCGCTGTGGATGTTGGTGCTGACTTTGTGAGAAATAAACTAATTATTTCAAGTAACAAGCTTCCAGTATGCAGATCTAACATATTTTGGCGACAAGTGGTCAGCACCAGTTATGGAACCTATAGTCATCATTTTCTTTGTCAAGTCCAACAGCAAATTTACCAGATATAGTTTACTTCATCGATTGGTAAGATCGATTACTTATTGTGGGGATTTTGTCATTCTCAACTTACTTCTGGGCAGTGCATCGAAACAAGTATACGTTTCATTTTCATCTACATTACGAATACCTGGTGGCAGTTAATGGCTTTATAAAACATTGCTTATTACATCTATTTTCGGGCATTACCTGTCAAAAGCTGACAGTTTGATTCTCCACGCAAGTCATCCATGCAAGTCACACCTCCTTTGACTCTCTCAGGTGTCTAGTTTTCAGAAATGTCTGGGTTTGGTAGGTTTCCCTAGATGGCTGCTGAGTTTAGGACCAAAAACGCAGGTGCTCACCCCCCCCCCAACAAAAACAGGTAGTTTTCTATTTGATAATTTTGATGTGTCCAGATAGTGTTTTGGTGCATTTCCTGTTGCGAGCACAAGGCCTACCCACGCAAGTGAGGTACCATTTTTATTGGGAGACTTCGGGGAACACTGGGTCGAAGGAAATTTGTGGCTTCTCTCAGATTCCAGAACTTTCTGTCACCGAAATGTGAGGAAAATGTGTTTTTTTAGCCAAATTTTGAGGTTTGCAAAGGATTCTGGGTAACAGAACCTGGTGAGAGCCCTACAAGTCACCCCATCTTGGATTCCCCTAGGTCTCTAGTTTTCAAAAATGCACAGGTTCGGTAGGTTTCCCTAGGTGGCGGCTGAGCTAGAGGCCACAATCCACAGGTAGGCACTTGTGATGCTATTAATTGTGTTTGACCAATGACTGTGTTTCACCACTGCTCATATTAGTTGCTCAATGTTCACCAGTAGCACATTACATGTTGTGTTCAGTTTAGCTGCCTATTGGCTTTGACATGGCATTAGCCATTACATTCTGTATTCAGTTTAGCTACCTATTGGCTTTGACATGGCATTAGACATTACATTCTGTATTCAGTTTAGCTGCCTATTGGCTTTGACATGACATGAGACATTACATTTGATATTTAGGTTAGCTGCCTATTGGCTTTAACGTGGGGTTAGACATTGCAGTTGAGACATTGCAGAGGAGCTGTGTTTTTCCAAGCTGCGTTTTTCCACATGATAGACCAAGCTGTGTTTTTCACACCAGACTAGACCTGATAAGAGAGAGTACATTTGGTGTTTTCCTTTCTGCTCAGCCTTGGGAAGAGGAGAAGTCTAGGAGATCTGGCCAGTCTCCAAAGGCTTGCATAGTTTTCCCGAGTCTGAGAGGAGGGGGCACACTTTTGGAAGGATGACTCTGGACTACAGCAGAGGTAGATTGAATCTGCTTGACTTCAGACAGGAACGGAGACGTCAGTTGCCTGTCTCCCGTTTGGGTAGAAAATCTCTTTCTCGCAGTTGACCGGAGTCATCAACTTGCAGACCCCATGAAGCTGAGCTATAGGCCCTACGGTGATTAATTTAGACTTTTATGCTTTGCTTTGAAGTTATGCCATAATACAATCACATATATTTGCTATGTACATTGTAACTGAGAAGTACTTTGATATATTTAGCTTTCATTGCGGCTACTTTTGAATGTGTGCTTCCAATCTACTAATTCCGTCTCTCAGGAACCTTGCAGTGAAGAAATACTAACAATAAATGTCTTCTTTAAACTCAGAAGTGCATTCCAGAGAGGTTCTGTAAGCTCGGTTATGAGATGAGGGCAGGAAAGCAGAACATTATGGCGTAGTCGGCAGGATTTCAGAGTCGGAATTTGAGATTTCTTAGTGCACGATTTAAAAGTGTAATTGTTTTTTGTTGTTTACAGAATTAAAGAAGCACGGCAGACCATGTTTGAAAATGCATGTGAAGTTAACCTGCCTTATGGTGCTGTGAGAAACATGTTTTCTTGTTTATCAGGACTGTGTGAGTCTTCTGGTGAGTGCTGTGATAAAGCATATTTAGAAAATGTGCCTTTTGAAAGAAATGATGTTTCTTTTGTTCCTGACAGAAGGGTTTGGATACTTTTATCTGCTTACAGAAAAATGCAGGAGAGATGTAGGCAGTTAGAACATGAAAATAAGAATATACGTGAGCAAATTAGCCAGAACACATTAATGCAAGATAATGCTCAAATCTATAAAACTGCTGTTTTAGAACAATCTGGCTTTTCCCATTCCAGTAATGAGGGGGTTAAGACAGCTGTGGGCCAGTCTGAGCCTCCGTGTGAGCAAAACACCCCTCAGTTTTTGGCAGTTGAAGAGCATTCCTTAACTGATAACACTGAGAACAGAGATCAGAATGTTATTTACAGACCGCTTCTGCAAAGAAAAATTAATTCGGACATGGCAGAAGTACCGTCGCAAAATGTGCAGTTACTGGCACAAGTAAAACAAAAGATTTTTAGAGTTTCTTACCATTTGCACTAAGCAAGAGACATCGAGTTTCATGAGCTTGTTTGATTTTTGTAAACAGTATAGCCCTCATCTGAGTGAAATCTTAACACTTTGGTATAAAGTAACTAGGAAAAAATATAAGCAGCTGCGTGCTTTTAATTTGGCAAACTAAATAATTCAGACTTTAGGTTTCTGCGCAGTGCAAGAGGGAAACACTGATTTACATGTAAATCAGGAACAGGGGAAGACAAGAGTGCCCCTGGAACTTTGGAGTATGAAACCTGAAATATCAAGCATGCAGTGGGTGATGAATTCACCTAAATCTCACAGTTTAGGACTGGTACAGGAAGCTAGTATCATACACTGGATCTGGTACATGCAAGACAGGGCTAGAGTCTCTGCAGCCCTACATGAAAGGTGTCACAAGCCCCTTTTCAGGATGTGGAGAGGGTGCAGGGAGTACCACAGGTAAAAGAGTCACCAGTGAAATCGAGTGCACCGTTTGAATTCGTGTCCCCTGAGGATAAAAAGCATGTTTGTTTGACTGATGATTCATTGACTGAAAAGTGGTTTTCTAGCACAGGAGAAGGAACAGCGTTGTACAATGTGTGTCAGACATTAAAGCAAGAGCTGCTTGAGATGTGTCATTTTTACACTGATTCTTGGTTCACTGCCAATGGTTTAGCCGTTTGGTTTTCCACATGGCTTGTACCTAACTGGTTCAATTCCCTTGCAGATGTTAAAGAGAAAAATTCAGAGTCTGAAGTGTGGGGATGACTTAGTGGGTGCACCCGAAATGTGGAAAGCTGGGAGAAAAAGCCACTTACAGGTGGGCCGAGATTAGAGAGATGTACATTCCCCTAGATTTGATCAAAACTGTGCAGCACGCACAAGAGCAATCTGTCCCACAAGCAGTCACAGAGCAGTTGGGGAGAGGAAAGTTACCAGGACAAATATGGCAAATTGATCAGGTTTTAGGGGGAGTGATTGCTGCAGATTACCAAGGAGAAATTAAAATTATGCTGATACCTAGAAAATAATCTGATTCAGTCATACAAATTGGTGACAGAATGGCCCAACTTGTCAAAAATGCAGTGAATGGAGGTTTGGTAAAGAAGGAGTCTGCCCCAGCCCTTCAGACAGTGCAAGAAAAGGGAAGCTGTGGTGCAGCGGATAAAAACCTCAGTGCTGAGGTGTGGGTTGAAGCCCCAAATGGTCCTCCAGAACCTGCAGAAATCATAACAAAGGGCCCTAAACACGTCCTGCTGATTATAAAACAAGGAAAGGAAGAGGAAGGGCACATTTCAGATGACAAATGTTATTTGCAAGAAAAGTCATTCTTTTTTCTTTTGCAGATCCTACCACGTTTCGCCACTGACCATGAGTGTGCTGTGTGGTCTCCCTTCGGGTGTGTGCGTGTGGGGTCGGGGAAGGGACCAAGCCCCCAACCTGAACCTGACTGAGTAAAGTACAGACCCCATGGATCCATTTTGCGCAACTGGCGCCTTCAGTTCAAGTTCAACTTGTTTGATTACATTCTTCAACTGGAACTAAGCAACCTTAACAGTTAACTGTCTGTGTTTTTTCCTATGGAACTTACATTCCAGCAAACCTTTCAGGTGGACCGTGCACCTTTACATGAGTAGAACTCATGCTACATCAAATTGCTGTTTTAGAGACACCGTTCAATCAGTTATTATCCCAATCAGAGTAGATAAGTTTCAGTCTTTTCTGTGTAGATGTATCTGATGTGAAAGGTTATGAGATCAATATGTTAATCCACTTCCATTGCTTTACAGTGATTGCTTTGATCATTCAAATCTGATTTGCTTATAATGTTTTTTGTGTTGATGTTTTTGTTTGAAATAAGAGGTATGTAAACAAAAATTCATTGGCCATAAGGGGGAATGTGATGCTATTAATTGTGTTTGACCAATGACTTTGTGTTTCACCACTGCGCATATTAGTTGCTCAATGTTCACCAGTAGCACATTACATGTTGTGTTCAGTTTAGCTGCCTATTGGCTTTGGCATGGCATTAGCCATTTCATTCTGTATTCAGTTTAGCTGCCTATTGGCTTTGACATGGCATTAGACCTTACATTTGATATTTAGGTTAGCTGCCTATTGGCTTTAACGTGGGGTTAGACATTGCAGTTGAGACATTGCAGATGAGCTGTGTTTTTCCAAGCTGTGTTTTTCCACATAATAGACCAAGCTGTGTTTTTCACACCAGACTAGACCTGATAAGATAGAGTACATTTGGTGTTTTCCTTTCTGCTTAGACTTTGGAAGAGGAGAAGTCTAGGATATCTGGCCAGTCTCCAAAGGCTTGCGTAGTTTTCCTGAGTCTGAGAGGAGGGGGCACGCTTTTGGAAGTATGACCCTGGAATACAGCAGAGGTAGATTGAATCTGCTTGACTTCAGACAGGAACGGAGACGTCAGTTGCCTGTCTCCCGTTTGGGTAGAAAATCTCTTTCTCGCAGTTGACCGGAGTCATCAACTTGCAGACCCCAGAAAGATGAAGCTGAACTATTGGCCCTACGGTGATGAATTTTGACTTTTATGCTTTGCTTTGAAGTTATGCCATAATATAATCACATATATTTGCTATGTACATTGTAACTGAGAAGTACTTTCATATATTTTGCTTTCATTGCTGCGACTACTTTTGAACGTGTGCTTCCAATCTACTATTTTTCATCTCTCAGGAACCTTGCGGTGAAGAAATAATAACAATAAATGTCTTCTTTAAACTCAGAAGTGCATTCCAGAGAGGTTCTGTAAGCTCGGTTATGCGATAAGGGCAGGAAAGCAGAACAGCACTTTGCAAAAACACCTCTGTTTTCTCTGAGAAAATGTGATGTGTCCACTTTGTGTTTTGGGGCATTTCCTGTCGTGGGCACTAGGCCTACCACCACAGGAGGAATACCATTTTTATCGGGAGACTTGGGGGAACGCTGGGTGGAAGGAAATTTGTGGCTCCTCTCAGGTTCCAGAACTTTCTGTCACCGAAATGTGAGGAAAAAGAGGTTTTTTTGCCACATTTTGAGGTTTGCAAAGGATTCTGGGTAACAGAACCTGGTGAGAGCCCCACAAGTCACCCCGTCTTGGATTCCCCTAGGTCTCTAGTTTTCAAAAATACACAGGTTTGGTAGGTTTCCTAAGGTGCCGGCTGAGCTAGAGGCCAAAATCCACAGGTAGGCACTTTGCAAAAAACATCTCTGTTTCTGTGAAAAAATTTGATGTGTCCACGTTGTGTTTTGCGGTGTTTCCTGTCGCGGGCACTAGGCCTGCCCACACAAGTGAGGTATCATTTATATCGGGAGACTTCTGGGAATGCTGTGTGAAAGGAAATTTGTGGCTCCTCTCAGGTTCCAGAACTTTCTGTCACCGAAATGTGAGGAAAAAGTGTTTTTTTTATCCAAATTTTGAGGTTTGCAAAGGATTCTGGGTAACAGAACCTGGTGAGAGCCACACAAGTCACCCCGTCTTGGATTCCCCTAGGTCCGTAGTATTAAAAAATGCACTGGTTTGGTAGGTTTCCCTAGGTGCCGGCTGAGCTAGAGGACAAAATCCACAGGTAGGCACTTTGCAAAAAACACCTCTGTTTTCTTTGGGAAAATGGGATGTGTCCACATTGTGTTTTGGGGCATTTCCTGTCGCGGGCGCTCGGCCTACTGACACAAGTGAGGTACCATTTTTATCGGGATACTTGGGGGACCATAGAATAGGAAAACAAGTGTTATTGCCCCTTGTCTTTCTCTGCATTTTTCCTTCCAAATATAAGACAGTGTGTAAAAAAGACGTCTATTTGAGAAATGCCCTGTAATTCACCTGCTAGTATGAGCACCCCAGAATTCAGAGATGTCCAAATAACCACTGCTCCTCAACACCTTATCTTGTGCCCATTTTGGAAATACAATGGTTTTCTTGATACCTATTTTTGACTCTTTATATTTCAGCAAATTAATTGCTGTATACCCGGTATAGAATGAAAACCCACTGCAAGGTGCAGCTCATTTTTTGGCTCTGGGTACCTAGGGTTCTTGATGAACCTACAAGCCCTATATATCCCTGCAACCAGAAGAGTCCAGCAGATGTAACAGTATATTGCTTTCCAAAATCTGACACTGCAGGAAAAAGTTACAGAGTAAAACGTAGAGAAAAAGTGCTGTTTTTTACCTCAATTTCAATATTTTTATTTATTTCAGTTGTTACTTTCTGTAGGAAACCCTTGTAGGATCTACACAAATTACCCATTGCTGTATTCAGAATTTTGTCTACTTTTCAGAAATGTTTAGGTTTCTGGGATCCAGCATTGGTTGCACACCCATTTCTGTCACTGACTGGAAGAAGGCTGAAAGCACAAACAAATCATAAAAATGGGGTATGTCCCAGTAAAATGCCAAAATTGTGTTGAAAAATTGGGTTTTATGACTCAAGTCTGCCTGTTCCTGAAAGCTGGGAAGCTGGTGATTTTATCACTGCAAACCCTTTGTTGATGCCAATTTCAGGGAAAAAACTCAAGCCTTCTTCTGCAGCCCTTTTTTCCAATTTCTTTTTGTAAAAAAATGAATTTTTCACTATATTTTGGCTAATTTCTTGGTCTTCTTCAGGGGAACCCCCAAAGTCTGGGTACCTCTAGAATCCCTAGGATGTTGGAAAAAAAGGACGCAAATTTGGCATGTGGACAAAAAGTTATGAGGGCCTAAGCGCGCCCTGCCCCAAACAGCCAGAAAAAGGCCTGGCACCTGAGGGGGAAAAGGCCTGGCAGCGAAGGGGTTAAAGGAATACGTTTGTAATACTTGTTATTGTGAGTGATATCCAACTATTAACAAACATGCAAACTGCTAATTTACTTGTACCTTTTCTACCAGAAGCTGGCGCTCCTAGATTAAAATGGCATCATTGCTATAGGTCTTGCAAAAGTTATTTATTAGCTTTTGATGGTTTGATTTTTTCAGCCACTAGGAAGAAAGCAATTTTGTAGAACTGTTTGGGGACAGAAGGTCAGAGCATTTTTGACCATCATCCTCAGATGGTTCCTTCATTTTCAGAGCAATGGGATGTTTTTACTGACGTCATAAGAAGACTGGAAAATCATTTTAAGGATGATCTTAGCTTAGATCCTGTTGTGCGAGATGATGGTGATGATTTAAACTTTGCAAAGAAATGCATATTATCAGTCAAGATGTTATCTACTCTTGATGCATCACATAAAAATATGAAATGTCCAAATAGAGAACCAGTTTATGAAGTGAAAGTAGGAGACATAGCTATGAATGTTATGGTAGATTCAGGATCACCCATTACAATTATCTTGAATGTTTGATACAATGATAATTGGCTAAAGGTCACGTTATTGCCTACAGGCATTAAAACTGTTGCGTTTGGGGGTCAGGAGATAGACATGATGGGTTATTTTGAAGAAAAGATTAACCAACATAAAGCCATTGACACAAAGATTAATGTAACAAAGAAAGGCTATAACATAATGGGGTGAAGAGACCAAGGCAAGTTCTGGATGGTATTAAGGCCAGGTACGGATTGGCCCATCACTTTGGTGGAAAAGTTAGAAATGTAAACAGACTCATTGACAGATGTTCTTGACAAACATGAAGTTATTTTTAAAAACAAATTGGGCATAGTTAAAGGCTATGAACATGAAATATTTCTTAAACCTGATGTGATTCCCATGGAACATAGGCTTCGGAATGTGCCATTGACCATCAGAGCAAAACTTGAGGAACACCTACACAACTTGTGTGCTGAAGGGGTTATTGAACTCGTAGATTCATCTCAATGGGTGTCACCCATAGTAATTGCACTTAAAAAGAATGGTGATCTAAGGTTGTGTGTTGACTTCAGATCTCTTAATAAGAACATTCAAGCAGATTGTTTAACTTTACCTAAATTGCAAAATATGTTAGCAGAGTTAGGAGGCATGGAGATATTTACAACGATATATCTTAAAGCTGCTTATCATCAGATAGAGCTCAATACTGAATCTCGATCTCTGACAGCTTTCATCACACCGTTTGGAGCCTTTCGTTATTTATGGATGCTGTTTGGACTAGCTTCGGCGGCATCTGTTTTTCATCTGTTTTTCAAAAGCTCATCCATCAATTGTTTGGAGACATAAATGGTGTGCTTGCATATCAAGATAACATAATTATATATGCAGAATCTAGACAAGAACACTTAAGATTATGGGAGAAGGTGTTGAGCATTTTAGAAGAACACAGGTTTACTATAAAAAAAAAGCAGAATTGCAAGTTCATGATGGACACAGTGGACCATTAGGACATAACATTTCAGTGTCCGGTATATCACCCAAAGAAGATCTATTAATGGCAATTGCGAAATGTTCATCACCTACTGACAAAGATCAACTGGGGTAATTTCCTGGTCTTTTAGAGCATTATTCATGATTTGTACAACAGACAGATCCTTTGAGGAGATTATTGAGGAAGAGTTAAATTTACATGGGAGTGGGAACAAAAACAGGTGTTTGAGACACTCAAATCTTTAATAATGAATGCCCAGCATTACAACCATTCAAGGATGATGCATCATCAATACTCACGGTTGATGCCAGTGGGATAGGGATTTGTTCTGTGTTGAGTCAAATGGTGGAAGGCAAGGAGAACACTATTGTGTTTGCCTCTAGGCCTTTATCTAAGGCCAAGATGAATGTGTGTGAATAGGATGTTTAAAGAAACTATACAGATAGCTAACATGGCTGGAAGACTAGTGCAGGATGTGGTGACGGAAAGGCTACAGTGTTGTTATAATACGCCACACACTACTACTGGCTTTACCGCTTTTGTAATGTCAATGAGAAGGCAGTCTTGTAACGAGTTGGCTCCGGGTACTGCAGGACATGACTGTTAATACAGGTATACTGAATGCTGATCAAGTGAGATTAAGAGTGAATAAATTGCAAGCGGCTACCAAAGAATGGAATGATACCCTAAAAGGGATAAAAGATTTAAAATTTTCAGTGGGTGAGAGAGTAAGAGTTAGGACCTATGGGTAGGTATAGATTGGATTCTAAATTTTTTGTGAGTGTTTCCAAACATGCTGTAAAGGTGGAAAATGATAATTGGTTGACTAAAAGGGATATTGCTAAAGTTACTGTTGGGAACAACGATCTTGAAAAACAGTTTACAAAATAGAGGCTCATACTCATAATAAAGATGGATATTTGTTTGGGATGGATACTAAATTGGATAATTCAGTACCTTGTGGAGAGGTGAATGCAGACGGTAGAGGAAAAGGTGAAAATGTCAATCCTAATATGAACATATGAATACAAGAAGGAGGCATGACCAAAGTATAGGTCATGGGAATGGTTCTAGTGCACAAGTTGAGGAAGGACTGAATACAAGGTTTCAAGGATTATTTGAGGAAAAAAATGCATAAAATGTACAGGTTCATACTGAAACAGTAGATAACACTAAAAGGTACAAGGAGATGATAGTCAGACCTAAAAGGAATGCTAGTAAACCCAAGTATTTGATGGATTTTGAAATGTTTTGAAGTTATAGTGTGAGTTTTAATGGAAAATGTAATTATTGAGGGGAAGATGTGTTATAACGTGAATTAACAAGAATATAGAAGAATATAGTGTATGTTGTTATATACAATGTTAGGCCTCATCAGCCTCAATATGGCTTTAATGTGTAAAAGAATGTTTATTCTAATGTGTTCCTTTGTTCTTATGCAGATCTAACAAGTACTTATGTGAACCTTTTACTGTGTTACTGTGTGGTTGTACAAATACTTTATACATTGCCTCGGAGATAACCCTAACTGCCTGAGCCAAGCTATCAAGGGGGTGAGGAAGGGTTATCTTATTTGTGTGACTCCCTTACCCTGACTAGAGTGAGTATCGCTATTTGTACTGGGTGCATACCACTGCCAACTAGAGACCCCATTTCTAACATTGGTGCTCAGCTGTTAAGATAGGGCTTGTATTTGTACTTTACATACAGTGATTGGTGTACACTACTTCCATATCGCAGACCATTACACCCCAACATACGGGTTTAATTTTTTCTCTTTTTTCAACTCTTGAGTTTTGGCAACTATCATGTCTCAGTCTAGTGAGCCATCAGCTGTAGCTGCATACTTGGTGTTAGAGCAGGAGAGGTTGGAGACCTATACAGGCCCTCAGCTAGAAAAGTTCTGCAGGAAGTTCAAATCTTCTGTTAAAGACCTTACTGGAAAGGAGGAGCAGGAAAAGGTGCTGAGGGCCTGGTTGGCAGCCAGCGATGCTGGTGAGCACACAGAGGATGGGATTTTTATTTTTTTCATAAAACTTTTTTATTCAGATGTTCACGTCTTAGTTTCACACCAAACATTTTAAACATAACAAGTGACAGTCAGGGAGCCAACCCTGGCTACTGTTAGCCCCACCAACCCATACATGAGCGTACAATACATATATGTCCCCAGTAACAACCAATATAATGTACACTGATGTGAGGGGAGCACGGGTGTGATAGCAGGGACCCCCAACACCTCCAGTCATCAGAGAACGTGCTGGTGTAGCGTGGCGGTTAGGTCTTGGTAATCTCATGATGGATAACCATTCAAAGCAGAGCAGCTGCAGCAGCAGGGAAAAATATTTATATTTTTTTCTGTATAACTTGGAATCACAGTAGGTAACAACAGGTTTCAACAATTATAACCAGCGTCCGTACCTATAGCCTTACATAAATCCCATTCCCCTGCTCCCCATCCCATTCAGGCACTCCAGCACCCCAGCGACAGAGCCACGACAGGACTGAGCCTGCCAGAGCCCTGCAATTCTTTACGGGGGGTCACAAAATGCCCATCCAGTACTGTGCAACTGTGTAATACTTCCTGCTAGGTCAAGGACTCGCTCTCAGTCTCATCCAGCAGCATCAGTTCTGTCAGCATGGTTTCCCAGCTAGAGGTCAGTGGGTACTTGCGCAGCTCCATGTTATCCATCCTATGCAGCCGGGCCCCCTCCGCCTGTGCCAACACTAGCAAGGAGCGCATCCATACTACGAGCAAAGGGAGTCCTGACACTTTCCACCTTTTGGTAATGAGGCACTTAGCTGGCAAAAGGCATAAGTCCAATAATCTAAAGGTTGCCTTGTGTTCCTTAGTTCTGGGGAATAGACCCAAAATGCATGCTTCCCAGGTAGTGTTGGGTGCTCTGTGCAGGCGGAGAGGTGGGATGTCACTCCCTGCCAGTAAGCAAACAGGGAGGGGCAGGACCACAGAATATGTAGGAAATCTGCCACGACCAGCGCGCATCTGGGACAAGTTGCGTCAGTGCGGTGAAAATACTTATTAATCTTCTCAGGGGTGAGATAAGCCCTGTGCAGTATGTCAAATTAAATCAGGTGGAATCAAGCATTACGTGGGATGGGGGTTGGGTTTTCTTGGGCCATCACCCACTCCTTGTCCATAAAGGGTCAAGCCAGATTGCCATCCCACTTGCCACGTAGTCCAAAATGCACAGATGCAGTGTGTGCTTGCAACGAGCTAACTACCGAATGCACCAAATGCCTACCTTGGCCCATGTCCTGCAGGTTTTGTATCATCAGATGAGTTGGCAATGTTGTGTCAGGGATGCCTGCAAAAAGTTGTAAAGAAGAAAATGTCCCAGTGGTTTATTTTCGCTTTTTGTTTTTGTCATTCTACGAGGCTTCGTTATGGAGATTTCCCATATTACAAGTGCTAACACATTCGATTTAGACTGGTGATGTGTGTAAAGCAATTACCATTATGCATATTGAATTTGTGCCATAACCTTGCTTGTAGAGTCATGCTTTTACGGGTTACGCACGTTGTTTCTACATGAAACAATGTATATTATTCACAGCATGTGAATTAACAACAGTACTTTGGTTTTTATTGTTCATAATGTTAAATGATACTTGCAGCCTGATTTGCTTGTATGATATATTTCCTTACAGTTCCCCTGATGAAGGGTGTTCATCCGAAATGCATTTAGATTCAATAAATTTTTTTGAAAAAGCCATCAAGTTTGATTTCACACCATGAAGGAATATTCTTTCTGATGGATGGACTTTAGATTTAATGAAAATAATAAATCGAACAAATGAGAACTCTTTCCAAAGAATTGTTAAATTGGTGTACAGATTGAGCCTTTCAGGCCTTCAGAGTGCGTGTTGGGACTAGTGCACAATTATTTGGCTAGCTAGTTTTGAGTGCACCCACATGCCAGGCCCAAACCTTCCCTTTTATTAACTGTATGTCACCCCTAAGGTAGACCCAAGGCAACCCATGGGCAGGGTGCAGTGTATTTAAAAGGTAGGACAGGTACTGGTGTGTTTTACATGTCCTAATAGTGAAATACTGCTAATTGCTCCCATGGAGTAACATGGGGATTGCCTTGAAATATCTTTTAAGAGTAATGTCCCATTAGGAGCAGATGGAGATATGGATTTAAAAATACATCTTTTGGTGAAGTTGGTTTTGAATTGTAAATTTGAAAGAGCCACTCTTAGAAAGTGGGCATTCTCTTGCTTAAATGTTCTCTGCCTCTACATGTCTGCTGAATACACATCTGTTTCAGGATGACAGTTGGGCTGTTTGCGCATTCACTCTAGACAGTCACACAAAGGGAGCTAAGGTGTGCCCTGCATATCCTGGTGGCCCATCACTAAGCTGATGGGTCTTCCTGAGCTAGAGTGGTGGGAGGAACTCACACTTGCACCTGAACAGGGCTGTGCCTGTCCTCATACAAAGCAGTCTCCAACCCCCTGGAGTGTGTCTTGGGTCAGGACAGGGAAAGGCAGGGTCTTGTCCACTACAAAGACTTTTCTTTGAAGTTTGCCTACTCCAAAGACAGAATTGCCTCTGCCTGTCGAGTTGAGGTGCTGGCCTGCTGCTTGCTGCTTCTGTCTTGGGAGTGTAATGGCTGGACTTTACTTTCAATATCCTGCTTTCCAAGGTTCTCCAAGGGCTTGAACTGAACTTGCCTCCTCTTAAGAAGTCTCTGGGCCATCAAAGACTTCATCCGCCAGCACCTGGGCTCTCTTGCTGAGGGTCCTGACTTGCCAAGTCATGCCAAATCAAGTTCCTGGTTCTTGGGAGTGAGCTCTGGTGAAACCAGGAAGAAACTGGAACATCGACTTCCAGAGCGACTTTGGATCCAGTGCCACACTTTCACCCAGCACCGCTGCCTGCATCGGAATAGTGGTCCCCGCTGAGCACAACAAACCTGACCTACAACGCATGCTCTTCCGCCGCACCTCCAAAGTCCCACCACAGTGTGAGCCCAGAGTGCAGAGTCACTGACGTCCATGACACCCAACTCCGACTCTGCAGCAGCACCTGTGGCTCGGTGGTGTAATCACGAGACCACTAAGTAAACGTCTCCTGTTTTGACCTGCTGGATTCATTGCCCCGCCTTCTCGTAAGGGACCGACGCCTCACCACCAACGCCGCATCGCCTCCCCTGCAACCAGAAATAACCAATGCCTCACCTCCCCTGCCTAGCAGTAAGGTACCTTACACCTCACCCCCCAGTGACAGTAAGGAACTGATACAGCACTGCCTACAACAATGCCTCACCGCCCCGACTCCATGCAAAGTCTTTGTTACCTCATCATTTTCCAAGGTACTGTAACCGGGATCTACACATCTCCGTAGTCAGTGCATGCTCCCTTGCTGGTGGCACTGAACTATTGGAAGCAACTTCATCAAGCCATTGTGATAGCCCCATTTGGAGGTATTGTGTTTCTAAGCGCTATACTACATTTAGGGCCTTATTATGACCTTGGCGGATGGGATACTCTGTCACAAATGTGACAGACATCCCGTTCGCTATTTTACAAGTTCCATAGGATATAATGAAACTTGTAATACAGCGGACGGAATATCGGTCCCGTTTGTGATGGAGTATCCATTCCGCCAAGGTCGTAATCAGGACCTTAATCTTTGAAAATTTGTATCTTTACTTGTGTATGTTGGATTTTTGTTGCTGTCTTGTTTTACTCAGATAGATATTGGCTATTTTTTCCTAAACTGTTGTGGAGTACTTTTTTGGTGTTTTTACTGTGTAACTGTGTTTGTGTGTTTAAAAATACTTTACACATTGCCTCTGAGATAAGCCTAACTGTTTGAGCCAAGCTATGGAGGGGGGTGAGCAGGGGTTATCTTAGCAGTGTGACTCCCATACCGTGACTAGAGTGAGGGTCTCTACTTGGACAGGGTGCAAACCACTGCCAACTAGAGACCACATTTCTAACAGTAACTATCTGTAGTATTCTACTGGCATAATATCTTAATGCACATAAAAGCTTTGTCTCAGCTCAGTGGTCAAGGCATATGGGAGATACTTCTTGGGTGTGATGTGGATCATGGTAATGGATAGGTGGATAGTTATGAACTTCCTGTTGAATTTAAATCTGCATTTGTAATCCTGGTATCTGCTGAGTGTTGTCCTCCGCCTGAACCTCATTCTGCTAGGTGATGCCCTAATCCAGAAATTTCACAAGACTATGTATACCAGGAACAGTGAATTTCTATTAGAGTCCGGTCTTCACACAGTTGTGTATACTTGTGTCAGTGAAGTTAATATACTTGGTTGAGCTTTTCTACAAGAAGCCTATAGAAACCCCCAAATGCACTCCATTGTGGGGCAGCTGTATACGATGTTGAAGTGGCAGGTGTCTCAAAGTATCCTTCTTATGCCTCTCTGCTTTGTTCACTGCCTTGACTGCTATATATACTTATAACATTTTATATTTCTGTGCACCCTTTGCACAGAATAAAAGTAACTTTTTGAAAGCTGGCAAATTGTGTATTATGTTGGTTTAGTTTTAAATCACTTGGGGCTAGATGTAAGAAAAGTGGCGCTGCACTTAGTGCAACACCACTTTTATGGCACGCCTTAACGCCCCTCTAAAACCACCATGTGTGCACCGTATCTAAGATAAAGCGCATCATGGCAGTAGTTAGGAAACTAGCGTCAAAATGTTGACACTAGTTTGGAGCTTTGCAGGAGTAGCGTAAAAAATCTGGACGCTAATCCTGCAAAGCCCATTGAGGACCACTGTAAACAATGGTGTGCCTCCTTTTAATGCCTGCTCTAAGAAGGCGTTAAAAGTGCCAATAAAACGGGGGAATGCCCCCTCTGCATACATTATGGCTGGCGCAGGCATAAATTAGCGTAAAGGGTTACAAAGCGGCACAATGAATGCATTGCACCACTTTGTAAATTTGGTGCGCCAATTTTGGCCTCGTTGGGCCACGTTAGCACAAAAGAAAATTACGCTAATGTGATGCAAGGAGGCGCTAGGGGCACTTAAATCTGCCTTTTTGTGTCTTTTTGGGGAGTACCTAGTGTAAAACATGCTTTAAGGCTGTTTTAGATTTGCATGTGTGTTTATATGTGACTGTTTGATTCAGGTGTTACAGCATGCTGTGGCTCTTTTTTATTGCTCAATTACAGGGTTAATCATAAAAAATGTGATGACAAATGAAGGACATAATACCTCCTTGCTTTTGCTGAGGGTGATTTAATGGCTGCTCTAGACAGAGTTACTCATTTTGTGTTTGCTTTCTGTTAGCAAAAATGTTTTTTTTGGGCCCCACTTCCACTTCTAAATTGCCAATTTCATCTACACATGTCTTTTTCCAAATTTAACCTTTGTTAGATTAGGTCGTTGCAGTTAATATCAAACGACTTCACGGTTGATTGCTTTTCATGCCCCACATTAGTTAACTTAGCAGTGTGATGTTTAGTAACAGAACAGAATCCAAACATCTGAGAATGTGGAACGTTTTTGTGACAAATAAAATCACTGAAAAAACACTGGAATTTACCATATAGGATTAACTCTGTAAACCATAGCTTGCACAGCAGTTCTGATGACCTCACCCTTGATGTAACAGTTGCCTTCATAAATGGCTTGACTGATCTCAGTAGTAACATTAAATAGTACCTTAACAATAGTATTATGAATGGCACTACTATAGATACAGTATGATATCTTCATTTGTGTATGCGCTGAAATGTAAATGATGTGGGGCTGTATCATGAAGAGCTGTGGGAGCTCATTGCTCAGCACCTGGGTTTATGCACTTTCAGTGTATAAAGTTAATTCATTTAATTCAGTATGTCTCTAAATAAGTGCATTATTTTAGAGAACACAGTTTAGAAACTGAACCCCTGTTCAATGTGTCCGAAACTCTAACCTGGAAAAATATATGGTTACATTAATTTACTTTACACACTGCAGGCACAAACCAGGTGTTTCCCCTGCACTAAGCCAGAGCAGCACTTTCATGATATAGGCAATGGTGGGAATTCCTCTTATTTGTAGTTATATATATTGTGAGGTGTTAAACACTGCATTTGGTCTTTTCGTTATGGTTTGCATGGTAGATGCGCAAACTATGGTTTGTAGGGCTAATCATAACTGATAATCATAACTTCATTTTTCAAAGTGAATTTCAGAGGGTTTTTAAACAAACATCTAAGTATTATGACCAAGGCTAATCATAACTTCACATTGCCTGTGGTTTTTTTTTTAGAGAAAATTGTAAAGGTATTTTACCAGTGGTTGTGTGAGTATATGTGATGAATGTGTGGAATGAGTGTGGTGAATGATAATGCCATTCTATCATGTTGCAGATAATGCCCTTTCTCATGGACTTTAGCTGTGGGCAGCCAGGGTTGTCTGCACGGTGACCACAGACCAGGCTCTGCACAAACACACTTTGCTAACCACCATTGCACAAAGTCTTCAGTAATGGTCGTTTTCTGCAGGGAAACAAACTCCCTTGTGGGCAACTGTTAAACTGTATATGAAGGGTGCAAGTTAAACCCCATTTGGAACCTTATCTTTAGGGGAAAATCGTTAAATGGTGCCAAAAGTATGAGTAAGTAAAAGCTTATTTGACTTCTCAACTTAGATTCGATACCTGCACTGTTATTAAGCTGGCAGAACATAAGACAACGAAATAAGTGCATTCCGGAATAACTTGATGTGGATTTGTCAAAGAGTGTCAAAGTTATTACCATTTGAAAACGTTACCCACACTTGTCACATATGCATGAAACATGGGATTCGGGCACTTCTTAAATTGGCGTACCAACAGAAAAAAACATTATGGATTAAGTGTAAAGTTGATAAGAGTGCCAAAGTTATTAGCAAATTAATACTTTTTGTCTCCCCACACTTTAAATATGCTCCCTTATCGAATATTCCTTTAACTCAACCTATCAACAAAGCTAAACATTCCAAGTATCTGCAAAATATCGGGATGACATGTGAAAAAAACAATTTAATAGAAAATAAAATAATTGTGTCTGTGTACACATCTATGTTTTGGCACCAGAAGTATAAGCATTATAAGCAAATCAAAGATTAAACTTGTACTCCCCTCCTATCCGATCTCATTGAAACCTGAAATCCCTGCACTGCACTTAACTTGCTAACAGCCCGCAAAAGTTCATGCAGATTCATTAAGGATCACTAAGTTATCAGCAAAAAAAACCCACTTTTTTAAATCCCTGCTTTAACAGTACAACTCTTGCCAGATTTTCATGAAACGCTAAAAAATAGTAGTAAGATAAACATGCTTAGTATGTGCCAAGTGCTGTGAAAACCTTGACACTGCTCCAAAGTTATTAGCAACTCACTGAATTTTACCTCCCTGTTAATTTTGCATCCCAACTCACCTTTTTGGATTTGCATGAAGCTAGATTTTCCCTTAATGACTAACTTGCGGATAGTCTATCGAATTTCATGCAGATTAAACAGTACTCAAGGTATTTACTACATGAAAAATATGTCACCCCTTGATACACTTGCCCTACTTAAACAATGCTAAGGGTAAGTAAAACATGCTAATTTGCTCCAAATTGTATGCAAATCTATGAAACTGTGCTAAAGCTGTAGAATACCAAAAAACAATTTTCGACTTTCAAGATATCTCCAATGTTTAACCCCTTGAAGCCCACTCAACACATATCTACCAGCAATGTCTTAAAACTGCGAGTACTGGCCTGTCTTGTGAATCGTCTCCAGGCTAATAAGAATATACATCCTATACAACTGCTAAATACTTAATTTGATGCAAGCTGCAGTTTTTTTCATGTATTCCTGGTATTTCATTGACTCTGTCCAGTCATGTACAAATAATCTTTTCGCAGGAAATTGACAATAACACAAACACAATAACACAAACTTAAGGTAGGAGTCACAACATGAAACTGGCAACAATCCTAGACCTCCTTCTTTAAGTCTACAGACCTTGTAAACGTAGATTCAAATCATTACCCAAACATACAAAACAAATGAATGCTGCTGAATAAGCTTTAGTAAATGGAGGACAACTGTTTTCTCAATTTGTTTCTGTGGAAGAGAATACTATTGCAGTAAACATCCTGTCGCGTTCCAGAAGCCACGATGATTGTGTTATATGCGAGACACTAAAACAGGACCACGAAGGTAGCATGGATAGTTGAGGCCAATCAGAGGCATAAGAGAGAGTCATGGAGAGAATGGCAAAAAGACAAGATCTTAGTTATAGACTGATCATAAATGACGAGCTTTCCAGCCTCTCTATGACTTCAGTAAATCTTTTGTGAGTCTTTAGCGTGGAGACACCGTGCGCCATAGTGCAAATCGATGTGCAAGCACCAACATGCCACCGAATAAAACAAGATACTTTTTAACCCTATTGTGAAAACAAACATTTTAGCAGCACCATTATTGGTTGATGCTATTAGCAGTTTGGATTATGTCAAGAAATCATTGTACATGGCAGCTTCACAACAAAAGAATTCAGACCTCCAAATAAATATCGGCACAAAGGAACATCTCTACTTTTGAGAAGAGCAGCCAATCATGCAGGCGTTCAATGTTCCGTCGCTTTTTTCTACTGTAATAGAAATCTTCTTAAAAAAAACAATAGCCGGGCAAACATGATTCTGAAGATGGAGGAGCAAGATAGGAAATCAAACTAAAAAAAATACACTGTGCACTACTGAACTCTGACATTTCATTGTCTGGAGTAGTTTGTGAAATGTTAAAATATTTAAATACATATGCCATTCCCTAATCCTGATCATTGCAAACGTTTTGTTAAACTAAAAACACCGAGGGCTGATTGGTGCTTGAATAAATGCAAATTATTTTTCTTATATATTTACTTCTAACTCATAAAAACCTACCCTTAAACAACTATACTAACTTATAAGTAAGGTAAAGGGGCTCAACTGGCCTGGCCATAATGAAAATCAAGTGATGGGAATGCCACTCTTCTGACACAACTGCTTTGCCATACTTCAGGAATCATTCTGGTGATACTGAAGGAATTTTCAAGGTGTCTACAAAACAAATTGCCTTTAGGGGTTATAAAAGAATCACCAAATTATTTCTGCTTGGAAGGAAAATGTAATGCTTTATGTGTCCTGGATATTAAAAGGCACTATCAGGTTTACCACGTTGGCGGAATTTGTGTCTGAAACTTTATCCCACTTTCTGTAGTACTTAGAAAAAAGTTCAAGAAATATAAGACAAACGTGGCAGCTAGATGCTTCATTTGATGCAAACTGCAGTTTTTCATGTTTTCCTGGCATTACATTGCCTCTCCCCAGTCATGTACAAATGACATTTGTGCAGAAAATTGACAATAACACAAACTTAATGTATAAGGTACATACAAATCTAAAATTTCTACAAACTCAGAGGTGCTTTCCTCCTACATTAGAGGACAACAATCAATGTGCTAGCACATAATTGTACATCAGCGCATTTTAGTGAAATATAAACAGCCTTTACAAAATAAAAGAAGCAAAAAACAAGCCCTGGGATTTTATTGTGGAGGTTCCCCAGGGCAACAACAGGAGTGTTGATTGATACTCCTGGAAATTTACAATGAAAAAATACCTCCTTCATTATTGCACTGGACAGAAAAGACAACTGTTGTTTTAAAAGATGTAGTGAAGGACAAGCTATCCCAGTAGCATAAAAAGGCAGAAATGGCAAACCTACCTACACATTGATAACTCATGACAATTCCTCCTGAATTCATATGCACTTGTGCTGCTCTCTGAATCAGCAACTCAGCAGGCCACGATTGGCAGCCTACTCAACTCTGCACACCGCTCCTGTCTTTCTCTTTGGTCCTTGAGGCAGTGCCAATTCTCCCCCACTTCCCGGTGGATTGGGAACAGATAGTGCTATTGATGAAGCAGAAAATGAAGGTTTTGATTTATTAACGCTTAAACGTAGTGTGAAATAATCATGTGTGACTTTAACCGAACTAATAAAGATTGTACGAGGACAAAATGCGCCCTCAGAGTAGTTTGCCATCATTTATATGCGTGCTTTATATAACGTGGTGTATTAGAATTGCACTAATCCGACATAATCATAAACGTGTGCTATGATTTGCTTATTTGAAATGCTTTAGCTTAGCATGACTTTAGCGGAGGCTTTGGCCTAGTTGCCTGGTCTCACGGTTTAGATGCTCGTATTTTTCCACTGTGCTAATAAACGTGTATTTTTGCTTGAAGCTGTACTTTTCCACAGAAACTGTTCACATGCTTATCTTAAAGTTAGTGCCAGCCTGGCATATTTTCTCTTTAATTCAAGGTCGACTTGCAGGTGCGGACAATGGAGGCTCTGAAAGTGAGCTAATTGGTAGACAATGTTGCAACTTGCGTACCCATCTCCAAGGATAATGTATGCTTAAGTAAAAGCTTGAGAACTGTCGTTTTTGATTGGTCAATTTGAAGCTAACCTATGAACCCTCCAATGGAAGACCCTACTGGACTTGAACTGTTGTCTATAAAAACCAGGTGCACGAGAGGAATCTCGCTCTCTCTCTCTCTATCATCGGACATCCCGCCATTTTGTAGACTTCGTAGCTATTATGGCCCACTTTGCTGCGACGCCATTTTGAGAGACTTTGATGCTTTCTCTAATCGAGAGAAAGAGACTTTAAATGATTCTTGCCCTAGAGACTTTAACTTTAACTTTGATCCCTTTGCATGAAGTAGTAGTTTTACCTTGCCGCCGTGAGGCAATTGCCCCGTCCACCCCTGCCCCTTTGCCCCGTCCCATGCCGATCGAAACGGTACCCATGCTGATCGAGAAACGGTACCTGTGAGACGAAGACTTCCTTGTATGCTGATCGTAATTGGTAAATATGAAAAGAAATTGTAAAATTGCATTGTGTTTCTTTTAGGTAACCAACTGCTGATTTTTGGTAAGATCCCTAGTTAAGAGTTTTTCTAAATTAATGTTGCTAAATTGTTTTTGCATGAAGTCCCACATGCCGATGCTAATGTGAGGTTAGATGAGGATTTCATATGTCGCACGATGCAATTTGAGATCTTGTTATGCTGACTAAATGTATGCCATTAGTTCATTACAGATTATCGTATTAGTGATTTGCATTGCCATTATCGAATGCCTCGTGATTCAAATGCTTCATAGATTGCACTTGTTTCGACGTTATGGACAGCTATTAATGTTCATATATGTTTATCATTTGGTGTTGAGACACATTTATATTGTGCTAGCTTTGTTAATATAGGGAAATAAAATTCACTAACTTTGCAATAAACTGGTGTAGTTATTCCTGGCTGAAAGGTCAGGGTTCGCCGAAATGTATTCTGGATTAATCATTAAGTGTTATGTTGATCAAGGTATTGCTTATGTTCGTTATTGATTATTGATTTGATGCGACTGATCGATTAAGAGTACAGAGAGTTCCCACTTAGTCAAAAGATTCATCGGCCTAAAGAGCGTCCGAACACAGGTAAATTGTTACTACGGTTCGCTCTATCAGTAGATGGTAGCAGAGGACGGTTTCGTCTTTTGGGACCTTGTACTCTTAAAGTACATGGTGTTGAATTAACGGTTACGCATTTTGAGACCCCATTCGAGAGGTTGAATTAGATTTTTCTTGGATAAAACGGATTGACAAGATGATGATGGGCTAGGTCCACCGCGACTTTCCCGGGATCTCAGAGCTTGCGAATGGAGAGAACGGAGGTGTGGAATCAGCGTTGGCGGTACTAGTGATGGTATGAGTGAAGTTAGGGTTTTGCGCTTGCACAGCTTATTGCCGCAGGGTGTGTGAAAAGGGTGCGAGGGATTTTTTTCTTTTAGAGGACAGCGGAGGTGCGACTCCGAGTGTAGAAGTAGAGAAGTCGTCGAACTTCATAGAGATAGCGGAGGTGCGGCTCCGAGCGTGAGAGTAGGGAAGTCGTCGAACTTCATGTGCGTGTGGCGCTTTGTGCATAAAAAGGTCCACGTGGTTGTTGTTGTTGAGACGGGCCCTGCGAGGTCAAGAGACTCCGGAGTATGTTGATCCATGTTGTGGTCTGGGCGGTTTAGTAGGTTGATCGGGCGTGGTCAACAAGTCGGTACGTGTGTTAGGGAGTGAAAGAAACTTCGACTTCGGGCTTTGACAAGATTCTAAGTGCACTAGAACAGATCATTGACAAGTTGAGAGTAGGTCTGCGGGTCAGATTTGCTTGCGAATGTGGGGACTGAGAAAGACGGAATAGCGGCCGAGGCTAGTGAAAGGTCCCGAGGCTAGTGAAAGGTCCCTAAGGTCCTGAAGCGACTGTGTTACCCTTCCTATAGTAAACCGACAGATCTGTTTTATTTTTTTGGTAGCTCGCAATATATGCAAGAAGTTGTTACGAGAGGAGGTGAGTGAAGGAAGACTAGCCGCGAGGCTTTGTCAGCCGCAGTGTGTGTGAGTGTGACGTCACTAAGAGCCGCGTTGGGATAGGTTGGTTGCAGAGAAGGGTCGCGCACGGATTGGACGCAGTCCGTGGGACTCGATTGGAAGGGGAAAGGCAGGTGAAGAGTATTCCGGGAATTAAAGTCACCTATTGATTACAAATTTTGTGGAATAAAAGTGACCTATTGATTATAAACTTTGTGAAATAAAAGACGGGGAAAATGAAATTCTTTAAAGCATTTAGGAGTGCGATGAAGGGGGAGTCTTACATCAAGGCGAGCGTAGGAGAAGAGACGCCACCCGAGGGTACACCAGCTTACATTGTAATGGAAGAGAAGGGGGTAGCTCCGTGCCTTTGGCTAAAGCAATGGCACAAACTGACAGAGAAACATGGGAGCGTAGCGTTCCCGATACATGGGACATTCAATATAAGGATTTTAGAGAATTTGAGATTCACGATGTACGACATGAAGGTGCCTCCAAGGCCAGCACAGTTTGAGGCTCTAGCAATTTGGGAACTAATGGCCAGACAGCAACAGCAAAAGAAGTTCGAGACCAGAATGAGGAAGGTAGAAAAGACACTAGCGGATGCTAGGTGGGATAATGCACAGAAGGTGTGGAGGTCAGATGTATTGCAGGGGATAAAATTATTCCCCGCAATTACTAAGGAAGGAGAGGAGACAGGTAAGAAAGCCACCTGTAAGACAGACAGGAAGTGTTCCAAGGATAGAGAGGAAGAGGAAAAGTTGAGAAGAGAAGAGGAGTTAGAGGATGAGGAGTTGATAATGCAATTGCTGAACGACCGTCCACCGCCTTATGCAGAGAATGGACAAGGTCCAAGTACCAGTTCTGCCCCTCCGGCACCGGTACAGAACAGTGAAACCCAGAGTTCAGGAGCATCATTGGGACCAAAGGACCCGAGTCTACTGTTCACCCCGCAGATACCGCAGGTCAGGAGAATATATCCAGATGTGCCCGTGTTGAAACCAGCAGAAAATTATCAGCCGCAGATGCCAGGGTACTACAACAGTGATAACAGTGCAGGAATGATTCTAGAACAAACCGTAAGGGGAGTACAGAATGGTTACAACCCAACAATGGGACAAGCTGAATCAACTCAGTTTATGCTGCCCCAGAAGCAGATGCAGAGAGGAAACGCACATGCTCAGATGACGGAGAGTCAGATGGGCATGCCGGCAATGATGACCCATGGTGTGGGAATGAACATGCCTCAGAACATGGGGAATGGACAGAACCCAGACGCGATATCACTACCCATTACTGTAGGTCCACCGGTACCTCTGTATAGTCAGCCTAACTTGGGTCCGAGCGGTCAGGGATCAATGCTGCAAAATGGGACCGAAAGGAGGTGCATAGAAAACACTCCGGGGATAACTCCGATAGCGACTCAGCCAAATGGGTCTGGGTCCTTGATGGAGTTTAGTCCCATATGTGCTCAGTCGACACTGGTGAGGTCGAGCCCCCCACTGATAATACCCCTAACATCGAACACTGTAAAGTTGCCTCAACCATCGATGGCAGTCGATGTGAACGCTACCCTGATGGGGGTGAATGCGCAACAGCTGACACAGTGGTTCAACAGTCTGAATTCCACACAAAATTCAGCTAGTGGGAAAGGAGAAGACTATATGAATAGGGTCAGGTTGAACATGGAAGCACAAGAATTGGTGGAAGGGACTATGGGTGTGAACAGGTTAGAGTCCTACACGGAAGAAGAGCTGAGGTATCTATGTCCCAGGATTACGAAGGAAGTGAACAAGGTACATAAGAGTCTGCAAGAAGCAGCTGACAGAAACGGGGTTGACATAGACAAGATGAAACACTTAAGCAGAAGCTACAGGTTAGATTTTGGGGCCACAGATTTTGAACACATGAGGTCAGCAGGCATGAAGACACACCTTAGAGAATTGCTGCAGAGTGCACAAGTGTGGAGGTGCTTAGACAAATGGGAAAGCAGGTGGGTAAAGAGGAAGGAAAAGAGGAGGGACAGTGCTACAGAGCACAATGAGAAAAGACCGCAGAGTAGTGATACAGTAACAATGTTACCAATGAGGGAGACAGCAGGGGGAAAATTAGTACATGTACCATGGCACAGAAGCGACATTCAGTCTTTTACGGACGATTTTCCCAAACTGAGAGAGAAACCAATTGAATGGTACCAACAGACTGATAGGTTTGTGAAGCTTGCAAAATGTCTTTGGGAAGACCTGAACACTCTCTTTGAGATTGTGGTTCCGGCAGATTTGTGGGAGGATTGCAAAAGAGCTGTAGGTTGGCCGACAAGTGAACCAGAGAGAGACAGGGAGACAGGTGCACCATCACCTATGGTGATGAGCTTATACTATAAGGTGATTGAGCATTTGAAGACTAAGGTACCAGCGAAGAATGTGGATTGGCAGAAGATTGATCGAACTGCCCAAGAGGCCAAAGAATCGATTCATAGTTACTATGAGAGGTTGTTGAAGGCGTTCAAGAATTACAGTGGCACGGAAACAATTGAGGCGAAGGACATGCTCCATTTCGTGTTCAGATTTGTGGAAGGGCTGAGACCAGAAATAAGTCAAATGATAAAGTCACATTTGATTTGTTGGCAGTCTAAACCGATTGACGAAGTCTTGACTTATGCGAAATACTGTAGCGACGAAATTGAAGTGAAACAGAAAAGGCTGAAAGAAAAGGTGATGATGATGCAGCTTAAGGCAGCTCAGACAGGTTTGCAAGGTCTGCAAGGTTTGCAAGGGATGCAAGGGTTCCAACAGCAGGTACCACAACCGCAGTTGCAGTTGCAGGGAAACATGGCGTTTCAGCCACAGACCAGAGGCAGAGGCAGAGGAGGTTTTGTGAATAATGGTCCGGATTTGAACACTGTTGTGACGGGTGTGCAGGCAATGAAGAAGGTGAGGCCGTGTCACGTGTGCGGAATCGTAGGTCATTGGAAACGCGAGTGCCCGATGGTGGTGCAGGAAGGTGCAGGTGCAGGTGTTGGTCAGCAAAACAATGATGTCAATGCATTTCAGACAATGAGGGGACCGAAAATGAGAGGTCCAAGCCCAAATTTTCAGACCGTAAATCAATTGCAGGGATTACAACCTATGCAGCCGCAGCAGATGCAGATGCCTCGTATGCAGATGACGCAAATGCAGCCAATGCAACAGCAGTTACCTATGGTACCTAATCAGCAAATGCAAATACCCTTGGCACCAATGAGTCAACAGCAAGTGATGGTTCCTCCACAGGTATCGGGTCAGGTAATGAGTACAAATGGAACCGTACAACAGTTCCCATTACACAGTGAGAGTGGAATAAACAACGTATGGGAGAGTGAAAGTTCAGGAGAAGAAGGAGATTGTGTGCTTGCGGCATCCTTGGAAGTTGATCAAAGGGGTCCGTACGTAGAGGGAAGAGTAATGGGTCATCGTGTTTCATTCTTGGTTGACACGGGAGCCACACGTTCAACTGTTAAGAGCAGTGAAGTACCAAATTTGCCACTCTCAGGGAGGACAGTTCAAGTGGTGGGAGTAGCAAACAGACATCTGACGAACCCAATTACAGATCCGGTACCAGTTAGCATCGGTAACTATCAAGGGGTACATCAGTTTGTGGTATGTGACTCAAGCCCGATAGCACTGTTAGGGAGAGACCTATTGTGCAAATTGGGTTGCTCGATAATGTGTTCGAACGAAGGAATAACAATACAGACGAGCAGTGATGGGGAAGAAGAGGACAGTGTAGAGGGGGATGAGATGGAAACTGTAGATGAAGAGTATCCTCTGATTTGTCTTTTCCCGATGATAACTGAAGAAGATATCCCAGCCGAATTACGGGAGACAGTCGGAAAGGAAGTGTGGGACATGAGAGGGAAATAGGTGGGATTGATGAAAGGAGTGGAACCAGTGAAAGTGACTGTAAAGCCCAATACAATCTTTCCCCAGACCCCACAATACCACATGCCACAAGATACCCTCATGAAAGTTGCCCAACTTATTGACGAATTTGTAAAGCAGGGGGTACTGAAAGAAGTGTTAAGCAGTCCATGTAATTCACCAATAATGGGACTAATAAAGCCGAGTGGAAAGGTCCGACTCGTGCAGGATTTGAGGAAAATAAATGACATCATAGTCAAATGCTGCCCTGTCGTACCGAATCCAGCTGTAATACTGTTTCAAATTCCTTGCGATGCCGAATGGTTCTCAGTCATCGATTTGTCACAAGCCTTCTTTTCTGTGCCTCTTCATGAGGACAGCCAATTCCTCTTTTGTTTCAAATTCCTAGACAGAGTGTACAGTTGGTGTCGAATTCCTCAAGGGTTTTCTGAGTCACCGTCGATATTCAATCAGATTCTAAAGAAAGATTTGGAAGAGTTAGAATTGCCATTCGAGTCAACCCTAGTACAGTACATTGATGATTTACTGGTTGCATCAAAGACAGAAAGTGGCTGCACAGCCGATACCATTGCTCTGTTGAACCATTTGGGAAGGAATGGACATAAGGTGTCTCCTTCCAAATTGCAGTTCTGTCAGAAGAAAGTGAAATACTTGGGTCACCAAATAGAGAAAGGGTCACGGAGAATAATGAAGGAAAGAATAAAAAGCGTACTTCAAATGAGTCCACCAAAGACAAGGAGGGAGGTGAGGAAGTTTTTGGGAATGGTGGGTTATTGTCGCCAGTGGATTCCCAACTTCTCGACTCTAGCAAAGCCTCTACTGAAGCTGACCCAGAAGGATGCTTTGGATGAAATTGAGCTGAAAGGAGATGAGATGGATGCTTTTGTTGAACTGAAGGAATGCATGTGCAGGGCTCCAGCTTTAGGTATGCCTGATTACACGAAGCCTTTCACATTGTTTTGTCATGAACGTGATGCATGTTCTTTGTCTGTCTTGACCCAAGCCCATGGTGGCGTAAACAGACCAGTAGCGTATTTTTCAGCTACTTTGGATCCGGTCGCAGCAGCACTCCCAGGGTGTTTGTGCGCCGTAGCAGCAGTTGGTATCAGCCTCACTCAGAGTGAAGGAATAGTGATGGGACACCCAGTAACAGTCATGGTCCCTCACTCAGTTGAGATACTTTTGACCCGCTCCCGAACGCAACACATGACTGGAGCAAGACTCACAAGGTATGAAACGATAATTTTGGGCTCACCGAATGTGCAGCTGAAAAGGTGCACTACGTTGAATCCAGCAACCTTGCTCCCTGGAGAAAATGCCGAAATTGAGAACGCTGAAGACGTCGAGCATGACTGCCTTCAGGTGACTGAATTTTGCACAAAACCTCGACCAGACATCAAGGATACTAAACTTGATGAAAACGACCAAATTCTTTTTGTTGATGGTTCATGTCTAAGAGACGGGATGGGGATTTTGAAAGCAGGATATGCTGTATGTACTGTAACAGGAGTCTTGGAAGCGGGATGGCTTCAAGGAGTCTATTCTGCACAAGTAGCAGAACTTGTAGCCCTTACCAGAGCATGTCAACTGTCTGCATTGATGAAAGTCACCATTTACACTGATAGTCAATACGGGTTTGGGATTGTGCATGACTTTGGACAACTATGGTCACAGAGAGGGTTCCTGACTTCTTCAGGATCCCCAGTGAAGAACGGGGAGAGGATAAGGGAATTGTTACACGCCATTCAAGTACCAGCTGAAGTTGCAGTGGTAAAGTGTAGTGCCCATACGAAAGGACAGGACTATGTGTCTCTGGCAAATGCATATGCGGATCAAGTCGCAAGATTTTGTGCCTTGAACTGTATATTACTGAGAGACGAATGGAACTCAATAAGTGAGCCAGAACTCGAACCAGCTGAAGCATTTGCCTTGAAGGTTGTAGATACAATAGATGAACTAAAAGCATTACAAAATAATGTCAGGGAGGATGAAAGAGATTCCTGGATTAAATCACAATGTATAAAGAGACAAGACGAGTTATGGGTTTCACATGAGGGAAAATTTGTTTTGCCAAATAGTCTCTTATCACAGCTTGCGCGGTTCTATCATGGGCAGGCTCACCTAGGGAGAGATGCCATGATAAGATTGTTCAAAACTGATTGGTTTAACCCCAGATTTCGTCAAGCTGCAGAAGCAGTTTGCCATCGATGTGTCACTTGCCAGCAGATGAACCCAGGAAAGGGAACAGTTGTGAACGCGAGTCACATTGGTAGGGCAAGCGGGCCTTTTAGTCGAATGCAGATGGATTTCATTGAGATGCCTGTGCATGGGGGTCTGAAATATGTGTTGGTGATTGTGTGCATTTTTAGTCACTGGATTGAGGCGTACCCCACACGTAGAAATGACAGCCTTACAGTTGCGAAGCTACTGTTGAGGGAGTTGATACCATGTTTCGGATTCCCGATCTCTTTAGAATCAGATAGGGGAAGTCACTTCAATAACGAGGTGATAAAGTTACTTTGCGAAGCGCTGAACATTGAGCAAAAGCTGCACTGTAGCTATCGCCCTGAAGCATCAGGACTGGTGGAGCAGATGAATGGTACACTGAAATCGAGAATGGCGAAAATATGTGCATCGACAAATTTGAAATGGCCTGACGCATTGCCCTTGGTACTAATGTCAATGAGAAATACTCCCGATAGGAAAACTGGATTGTCTCCGCATGAAATTCTCATGGGCAGGGCTATGAGACTTCCTGCAGTTCCTGCAAACATGCTTTTGAATATTACAGATGATATGGTGTTAGACTACTGCAAAGGACTGGCTGACGTGGTTCGCTCTTTCTCTCACCAGGTGGAAGCGACCACCTTGCCACAGATCCAAGGTCCAGGACACGCACTGAAAGCAGGTGACTGGGTCGTGTTAAAGAAGCACGTGAGAAAATCGTGTCTGGAACCCCGTTGGAAAGGCCCTTTCCAAGTGATCCTGACGACAACTACCGCTGTGAAGTGTGCGGGGGTTCCCAACTGGATTCACGCCAGTCACACAAAGAAGGTGTTGTGTCCCACAGATGAGGAAGTTGAAGCGCTGAAACTACCAGTGCCTGACAAAACAGTGCTGAGACAGAACAAAACCGAACTGAAGGCGAGCAGGCAGAAACGGGAGAGAAGGAGATATTCTCTGACGACGAAGACACCAACTCGCTTGGGGGAAACCAAGGAGAAAGTTCAGACAGCGACGAAGCAGCTGAAGGTGACAAAGAACCTGAAGCAGCTGAGGGTAGCAAAAAGCCTGAAGCAGCTGAAGGTGACAAGGAGCCTGAAGCAGCTGAAAGTGATAAAGAGCCTGACGAAAGTAACGGTGACGAAGGGCTCGAAAAAGTTGAAAGGGCAGGAGAGCCTGATCAGAGGAGGGCTTTCCCAGAAGCAGACGATACAGAAAAAGAAAAAGAGAACGTGATCGACTCCCCAGAAGGAGGGGACGAGGCAGAACAGAACGAAAAGGTTCAAGCTTCCACAGAAAAGATTGCAGGTCCATCAAATGGACACGGCGCAAAGAGGAGACTAAGTATTTCACCAATAAAAGAAAGGGGTAAAGAAAGTTTGAACGAAGGAGGAAGGCCAAAAGTGAAAGAGAAAAGAAAGGAAGTGACTGTTGTGGAACAATCCTCAAGTGAAGAAAAGGACTTGACAAAAGAGGAAAGTACCAGCGAGGCAGAGTCGAAAAGAGAAGCAAAATTGAAAAGGAAAAGGATACCGAACAGAAGGTATTCCGGTCCTGAATGGGCATATGCAGTCAATGACGATTGGACTGACGAGTTTGTATCTCTAAGCATCGAGAACGAAGAAAAAGAAGAGATACCAATAGAAAAGAAAAGTTTCATAGACTCTGTCGATTGAAAGGGTAATAAATGATATTGCTTGCTACGATCTAACGTGAAACAAACAACCAGCTGAGACATTGCTAAACCGGATGAGACACTTGCTAAACCGATAAAGACTGTGTTATTGCCGAATTGAGACAAATGCTGCTAACCGATAAGTGACTGGCCTTTTGAAGAAGACGTTCAGCTTTGTAACTGAATTGCTAAATAGTTTCTTTTATAGGTGCTTCTAGCTCTCTGATTCTATACAGATCATGACTAGGTACGTTACGCAAAATAATAGAAAGAAATATTGTAAATATGTGTGTATAGGCTTGGTAATTACATGTGTAATAATAATAATGGCAATTGTGTTTGGAATGCATGGAAAGGGTGAAAGTGAGAATATCGAGGCTTCTACTATTGCTCCTGTTACTGTCACTGAACTAACACCATTGCAAAGACTAGCATTGTATGAGAGGCTCTTGAACGATAAGAAAGAGCTTTCGTATAACGTTTTCTATCGCTTACTAACAGAGTATGTTGAGACTATGGATGCGAAGGATTGTTATGTGTGTACACAGATACCGACATCAGTAAAGGAAGGGGTGACTTATCACCACATGCCTCTTACATATGGGGTTACGTGTAGTATAGTAATGTCTAGGTTTTATGGTCAAACTAACATACAGTATTTTTACTCGAATTATGATGTTACCTTTGCTTATGTTCCTATAATAGCACAGCTGAGCCAGATTGCTAAAGATTGGGATGCTAAAATAATGAGGGAATTTTTCGAGCCAATGCAACCATTTGAAACGGCTCATGCTCATAGGGAGAACCTTACTTGCTCAGTCTCTGCTGTAGAAATAAGCTTTTTAGATCGCACAGATGATAGAAGGGCACAGATGAAGGCGAAATTAGAAAAAAAGCTGCATAAGAGGACTTCAGTAGATAATTATGATTTTGCTGCTATAAAGACACAAGGGAAAATAGCTTTAGATGCTTGGCATGTAGGGAAATTTTGTATATATCGAGGAGAATCTTATTATGACAACATTTTTGTAGGAGCGAGTGAATGCAAACATACGTTTATTTTTAAGGCCAAATGGACATTCATGATGAACGGACTTGACCCTGTCATTCCAGGTGTATATTACATTTGTGGGCATAATGCCTATTATCGTCTTCCAAAGGGATGGTGGGGGAGATGTTATTTGGGTATAGTGTTCCCAAAGGTTTATCAACTGGATGACGTATCGATGATTCAAAAGACATCTGGATCCCATCGTATCCAGAAGAGAGAGACCGCAGCTGCTGTGGTAGGTGATATATTTGGAGCCATGATTCCTTCATTAGGAGTTGTGTTGAATTCTATCAAAATAAGAAAGTTGTCTACTATAGTGGATAACATGCTGACAAAGTTTTCAGGTGCTATAATCCTGATAGATGCTGAACTTGCAGCGGAAAGAGCCATGACTCTTCAAAATAGGCTTGCTTTAGACATTCTTTTAGCAAAGGATGGAGGCGTTTGCAAAATGATTGGTGCCCGACACTGTTGTACCTATATACCCGATAATAGTGTGAAAATTAAAACTATGCTTGCTAATCTAACAAAAGAAAGTGCAGATTTGAAGGAATTGAAAGAACCAGGAGTGTGGGAGAAGGTTGGAAAAGGACTTGCTTCAGTGGGACATTGGATTGGGGGAATTTGGAATGGAATATTATTGAAAATAATAGAAGGAATATTAATAGTAATAATTTGTGTGTTTGGAATTTGGGGAATAAAAAGAGGAATAATAATGATTATGGAAAGAATTAAAAGAAGAAAAGAAGAGAAAATTATGAAAAGAATGGCAGAAGAATACAAAGTGCAAACTAGGGGAACTAAAAGGAAAAGGGAACTGACAGAATTTTAATGGAATAAAATTTGTGGGCATGATTTGTGTGATGACAAGTAGTCATCAGAGGAGGGATTGATGAAGCAGAAAATGAAGGTTTTGATTTATTAACGCTTAAACGTAGTGTGAAATAATCATGTGTGACTTTAACCGAACTAATAAAGATTGTACGGGGACAAAATGCGCCCTCAGAGTAGTTTGCCATCATTTATATGCGTGCTTTATATAACGTGGTGTATTAGAATTGCACTAATCCGACATAATCATAAACGTGTGCTATGATTTGCTTATTTGAAATGCTTTAGCTTAGCATGACTTTAGCGGAGGCTTTGGCCTAGTTGCCTGGTCTCACGGTTTAGATGCTCGTATTTTTCCACTGTGCTAATAAACGTGTATTTTTGCTTGAAGCTGTACTTTTCCACAGAAACTGTTCACATGCTTATCTTAAAGTTAGTGCCAGCCTGGCATATTTTCTCTTTAATTCAAGGTCGACTTGCAGGTGCGGACAATGGAGGCTCTGAAAGTGAGCTAATTGGTAGACAATGTTGCAACTTGCGTACCCATCTCCAAGGATAATGTATGCTTAAGTAAAAGCTTGAGAACTGTCGTTTTTGATTGGTCAATTTGAAGCTAACCTATGAACCCTCCAATGGAAGACCCTACTGGACTTGAACTGTTGCCTATAAAAACCAGGTGCACGAGAGGAATCTCTCTCTCTCTCTCTCTATCATCGGACATCCCGCCATTTTGTAGACTTCGTAGCTATTATGGCCCACTTTGCTGCGACGCCATTTTGAGAGACTTTGATGCTTTCTCTAATCGAGAGAAAGAGACTTTAAATGATTCTTGCCCTAGAGACTTTAACTTTAACTTTGATCCCTTTGCATGAAGTAGTAGTTTTACCTTGCCGCCGTGAGGCAATTGCCCCGTCCACCCCTGCCCCTTTGCCCCGTCCCATGCCGATCGAAACGGTACCCATGCTGATCGAGAAACGGTACCTGTGAGACGAAGACTTCCTTGTATGCTGATCGTAATTGGTAAATATGAAAAGAAATTGTAAAATTGCATTGTGTTTCTTTTAGGTAACCAACTGCTGATTTTTGGTAAGATCCCTAGTTAAGAGTTTTTCTAAATTAATGTTGCTAAATATTTTTTGCATGAAGTCCCACATGCCGATGCTAATTTGAGGTTAGACGAGGATTCCATATGTCGCACGATGCAATTTGAGATCTTGTTATGCTGACTAAATGTATGCCATTAGTTCATTACAGATTATCGTATTAGTGATTTGCATTGCCATTATCGAATGCCTCGTGATTCAAATGCTTCATAGATTGCACTTGTTTCGACGTTATGGACAGCTATTAATGTTCATATATGTTTATCATTTGGTGTTGAGACACATTTATATTGTGCTAGCTTTGTTAATATAGGGAAATAAAATTCACTAACTTTGCAATAAACTGGTGTAGTTATTCCTGGCTGAAAGGTCAGGGTTCGCCGAAATGTATTCTGGATTAATCATTAAGTGTTATGTTGATCAAGGTATTGCTTATGTTCGTTATTGATTATTGATTTGATGCGACTGATCGATTAAGAGTACAGAGAGTTCCCACTTAGTCAAAAGATTCATCGGCCTAAAGAGCGTCCGAACACAGGTAAATTGTTACTACGGTTCGCTCTATCACTATCATCCACTCCCCTACAGTCTAAGAACTATTTGAAGTCCAACCAGGGAGGGTGTTGATTGCTCGCTCCCCCGCTGTAATTGCTGTTGGCCCACAGCATAAGACACCTAACAGCCAAATACCTGAGTCTAGTCAGTAAGCACTGCATCTATTTTAGTGAGGGGAGAGGAAAATCTCACATCACCATGCCTCCACAGCCCAGATGCTGAAAAACCCTGTCCCTTTTAGCGCAGAAGAGTGTCTGCTCCCCGGTGACTCACAGTTAGTGGTAGAGTACTTTTGTAACTCTCAACACAGCCAAGGTTAAAAATAAAAGTAAAATAGTGAACTACAGGGAGAGCTCTGAGTGCACCTGAGGGGTAAGACATAAGTGATCACAGGACAGAATCAAAGTGGGTGATGTAAGAGGAGATAGTCTATCAAGTGAACCTTGTAAACCTTAGACATACCTATTTTGCCATAGTTGCATAATGAACTTTAAATGAATAAAAGTATGTCAGTGGCTGTAAACCATTTCAAACATAAATCTTATTTATTAGACAGAAAGAGGAGATGCCCCAAACATGATGGAAAAAGGATAAACACGGAGGGCAAACAGGTTACTAAAATATTTTTTTATTCGCACCTTATATATAACTAATCGTGAGATTAGTGACATTTTTCTTTAAAAAACATGCAGGGTTGAATCTGGATCAAGTTGTTTTCCCTGTGATGCAAAAAGTAAGGGTGCATGGCTATATCAATTATATGGGCAAAGGTAACCTAGAAATTATGCTACCAAGTATGAAAGTGGAAGATCATGGTTTTTACTCAGAATCAGTTATTCACTTTATATGTTGGGACAAGGAAAGTGAAGCCGAATAGAGCTTTTCACCTTTAAAGGAGGCATCCTTTGCTCCGTTTTCTTGGAGTGTGCATGGGCTAAGCAAAGTATTAAAAACAGAGTTTATCAAAGAAGTGTTGCATCAGAATGATATAATTTGTCTACAGGAAAAGTGATTACATGAATGTGAAATATCTTCACATGGCTTCATCCAAATGAAATCCTGTGAAAAAGTGAATAGTGTGCATCAGGAGGCTTGTGAAATGTAATTTCAACAAGGTTTGCAACAGGTGTGACACAAATTATAACTAAATGTGGACAGCTATTGGGTTGTAATATAGAATTATACCAAATATATAAAAAATAAAAGTACTTATTCTGATAAATGCATTTATCAAGGTATCAAATAACATTTATAACAAGTGGTAGGGAAATTAGAAGAGGATTTAAGCATCATATCAAATACATTTCCAAGTAGAAGGATTATTATACAGGAGATTTCAACCACTGCCTCAGTCCAACAAGAGAGTATTAGGGGCATAATAAAGGTCTCCACTGCCCCTGCATTGGGTGAGGGCGTCCATGCTTTCCTATCCTGTGGGTAACCCCTTGGCTTTCACTGCACTACAAGTGTAATGTAAAGAACAGCTTGGGGAAGCCTCTGTGTTTTCCCTGAGCACAAAGTAAAAGTTTGCAAGAGTATTTTATAGTTGCAAGTCTCGATGTTTGGCCCAGCAAAAAGGCTCCTCATTACCTCTAGCTATAATTGAGCCCAGCCTTGCTGAAAGAGCGGCAGGCAGTGGACAGAGAAGTTTGGTAAAAGGCCCAAGAACCTTGCAGCCCCTGTGGTGCATCTGGGCCCCAACCCTTCAGAGTGACCCCAAACCTACAGGCTGCCCCATTTAGCCGAAGGTTATTGCACATCTGTGAAATATGGGAAACTCAGGGCACCCTCATCACATTCTGCAACTTGGGGGGGTCCATCTTTTTGTGTTACGCCAATGGATAGGGTATACAACAGGAAGAATTGTTATTGGGCAATAAAACTCCAACAGCTTTTCTTGCTCAAGGTCCACTCTTAAAGTTCTCATGAGATGTACTACAGATGCTGTCCTTTCATGGTATGATATGCCTCAATGGGCACTCCTCTGCAGATATTTCTGCAGCCCAAATCTACAGTAAACTGGTGCCCAGCTGACAAGAATTTTGCAAAAGCCTCTTTTTTGTTATTTGACTCCTAAGCTTAATGTTCTGCAGTTGGAAGGCAGTGATCACTGACATCTAAGTATCATGTTACAACTCACAGAGTCAAGCTAATGAGAAAAAGTCCTGCTTTTCAAAATGTATTTTTTCCAACATCGCACAATTGCTTAGAAGAAAAACATTTTTACGTCAAGCTTCAAAGACCTGTTGTATATACTTTAGTACAGGGGTCTCCAACCTTTTCTGTAGTGAGAGCTACTTCTGATCATTGGAAATCATTGTGAGCTACTGAAGGCTGAGGTACTCGCACACTTTAACAGACACTCCCCACCCAGCTCACTGACTATGTCTAATGTCCATACAGCCAGAAACTATAGTTTGAACAAAGTACCTTTTGACTAGGGGTGCTATGACAGGGCTGACATGTGTGCCAGTGAGAGCGTGGTCTTGTGTGCTTATGAGTGGGATATATGTGAATAGGTGAAGGAGAGCCTGTGTCATTTGTACTTGTGGCACAGGATATTCCTTGCCCCTTATATGTATAATACCATTTGTTTAATGGGAGAATTTTAAAGCGTGTAATAATGTTCTGCAAAAATATTTCTAATCTGGAACATTTTTCTGCACTATAAAAATTTCAAATTGTTGCATTTACAAACATCAGACATTCTGCACCAAGTGACCTGTAGACAGGATGACTCATTTACAGAAAAACAGCCATTTATTTAAATGGGAGGAATTTAGTGCGAAGAAACATGCTTCACAAAATATTAAGAAATAATTGACTCAATATTTCATATGAGTATTTTTCTTCACTTTAAATTTCTCCGAT
Organism: Pleurodeles waltl; assembly: GCF_031143425.1. Lineage (NCBI taxonomy): Eukaryota > Metazoa > Chordata > Amphibia > Caudata > Salamandridae > Pleurodeles > Pleurodeles waltl. Next base: position 163,189,681 of record NC_090447.1, read on the forward strand.
TTAAAAAAAAACCTGTACTTTTTAGCTATAAATATAGCATAGTATGTACTGGCACTGTGGGCAAGATGTCTGCTGTTTATAAATGTAAAACTTAGGAATGTGACAAAATAAAAATGAAAAGTTAACTTAATCATTAATCTAAAAATTCATTTTAATTTTCTCCTGTTTAAAACCATCCAGAAACATCATTTTGTTCTCAAACTAGTAGACAAGATATTTTAGTTAAGATTTAAATGCCTCAGTTCTTCACCTCTGTGTCCTCAGGTCTTTAATCTGACTCCAGCACTGCTCATTATCAGGCCCTGCTGTCTGCAGCCTATAGATAATATTGTAAAATAAACACAGCCTTCCCTTAACTTTGAAAGGGAAATGAGACCCTGTGCTTATTTAAAACTGAACTCAAGGGTGTGAGCTACTTTTAAGGAGTCTTTGAGCTACCATTAGCTTGGGAGCGACTGGTTGGAGACACCTGCTTTGGTACATATTTCTTAGTGGGCTCCGAGCCCGCCCACTGCCTTTCATTTGTTTGTTTCAGTGTCCTTTAAAAATCCTTGGTTGCTAGTGGTCAATCCTTCCTCTTTGTCCCTCCTGTTGTCTTTCATTTCCATTTCCACCCAGGGAGCAGGGGCCAAGTACTGTATCTTTACGCTTTAGTTGTTTATCTGTTCGTATGAGGGACTATTTTTTTTGCTGCTTGTGTTACACTGTGGGTGCATGTTCAGCTTCAGTCCCGTAGTTGTTCGTATTTTATTGCAGCGTTTGTCCCTCCCACATCTGCTTGGCTCTGGAAGGATTACATCTGACTTTTCCCCCGATCCTCCATGGATTGCCTTAAACTTGATGGAGTTGAATGGAGGCCAGCAAACCTCCCATCGGGGATGGTGCCTCTCCCCACCCTGCTGCTGGCGAGATCTTCGTGGGCCAGAACAGCTTGCAGACTCCAACCAGCTTCCCGCCCACCCCTTTGCCCTTGGCTGGCACCTCACGTCTGTCACCCTCTGGCAGCCTGTTGCACCTCCGTGTACCCCCCTACCCTGGCTACTGCTTCATGGAGGAGCACAACTGTGGCAGTCTACTGTGTAATATGAAGGGCTGGCCGAGGCATGTCAAAAAGGGGAAAGAAAAATTAACCAGTTAGGCCAACCGTACTAGTGCACAGTATAAGTGGAGGGTTACTGTCTTAAAGTGTGAAAGAAGGAAACAGAAGGGAAGCCTCTTCTATCCACAACTACAAAACATAAATTCCAAGGAGAGACAGAATCAGCAGCACAAAGCCAGCAGATTAAGTGCAGCGCTCGGTTAGAGAGTGGGAGGGCCAAGTGGATTTGTGGGAGGTTTTGGTGCTTTCATGGATGGCCTAGACACACTATGGGTGGATCTTTGCTCATTTCAGACATGCAGTGGGCGGTGGAGACGGAGCTGTGGGTAGGCCTTTGAGCACCAAACAGGCATTTGCAGGCCATGCACCACGTTTGAGGAGAAGTGAGATGTTTTATACGTGGGGTAATAAAAAGCAGTGCCAACGCCAGGCTCTGTAGTTGCAGTTAGGAATTACTCTGGGCATATCAGTACACCCCCAATACCAACAATGTGACTTTGAGCCACTACATAGAAAGAGGATCATGGTGCAAAACAAGCCTCAGCAGCGGCCTCCATTACAGTCCCTTCCTTGTCAGTTGTCATTCATCCTACCGTTCATTCCCAACCCCATACTGCACAATTTGAAGCATACAAGGACTGACAAATTGTGAGTAAGAGAAAGAGAGAGAGTGTTGTTTTGGTGGGCCAGCAGAGGGAAAATGCGAGTAACACAACTGTGACTTCTGAAGGGCGCAGTTAAATAGCTTTGTAAAACAGAGTAAGAAATGTATTTGGACATCTATTTTTAGGTCATCTACTTCTGTTACTTTAGGGATATCAGCATCCTAATTAAACAACTTAGGGCCTAATTAAGAGTTTGGAGGTCCACGGACCACCAAGCTTGTGGTGGCGGTTGGATTGCCGCAATCCTGGCTGTCCGACCACCATATTATGATCCTGGCACTGGCGGTCAGACTGCCAGGAAACCACTGCCTCAGCTTGGATCAGGGATCCCGATGGGTTGGCGGCAGTCAAAATTGTAGTCAGCCACGGTGGTGTTAAATACGGCACCACCGTGCTGATCACGACTTCCCTTTCTGCCAGTCTTTTCATGGCGGGGACCCCACTATGAAAAGGCTGGTGGAAAGGCAGTGCTGAGGACCACAAGGGGGTCTTCTCTGCCCATCACTATGTCATGGGCAGTGCAGCCCCCCGCCAGCACCCTAGGAATGTGCACTGCCTGCTATGGCAGACAGTGTGCATGCTTGCTGTGTGCAACACAAAATACTATTCCACATAATTACACTCCATGACACACAATCCCATTTCACATAATTCCAGTACATTCAATACCACATATTAACTATTCACATAATAATTTTGCGCACCCTGCCACATAATTCCACTACACAAATCCACTCCACACCACACAATTCCATGCCACACAATTCTACAACTAACAATTCCAATCCAACCCACATAATAGCACTCCACACCACATACATACATCCACTCCATAACATGGGTAAAAGACATTTTCTGTTTACAACGCCAATAGCTGTAACTCTCGCAAAAGCTAGACCTATTGGTTTTGCCAATGCGTGTTAGCACAACTTTCATATTTTCAGTATAATACAGTGATTTATTTCCTAGGAGAGGACGACGACGGTCTAGTCACCTGGTATGAGAAGGTCATATCGGAAGTCATCAATTGCCTGAACATAAAACAGAGGAAAACATTCAAACGAATCCAGAAAGAGAGGTTTGAAGAAAGAAGCTGCTAGGATGGATACCATTTGCTGGACAACAAAGAGTAAACGCTAAGATAGAGAGTAATGAGAATGCTAAGATAGAAAGTAAAGAGAACAGATGACTTTCAGTTAAATGAATAAGATAAAAATGAAAGTTCACAGTGTAAAGTTTAGTTAAATAGGTAAAAAATATGTATCAGAGCAAGTGTTGGGATTCCATGTTATCTGTTATTGCGTCACAGAATATCAGGAATTTTGAAGGGTGGTCCTTGATTAAGCTCATCTACAACATGGATAATCCCTCAGCCTCCAAACATTATAGGCTTATTACTTTTACTCCCACGTTGACAAAGTTATGTGCCAGTCTGTTCTCCTGGTTTTGGTGAATTGGATTGAAGACCATGAGCTAATAAGAGTAGAACAGACAGGTTTTAAAGAAGGCCATTCCACAATGGATCGATGTTTCAGTTTATGCTAGCCCTGAAATCTATTCAACAGTAGGGCATCCTGTCTTGCTGTTTTGTCATTTCTGTGCAGGATTTGACCTTATGAGTAGAGACTTAGTATGGAAAAAAGTTGACTGCAAGTGATATCCCTAAAGGTCTTTTGACAATTGCAAGGGAACTACATTGATCCAACTTGCCAAGGGTAAAAAAAGAAATGGGGACATTTGTTTGACAAACTTCACAATATGCAATGATCTTAGACAAGTTTGTGTATTGAACTCCAATTTGTCTGCCATATTTTTAGCAGAGAAACCTCAGAAGCTAATAAAGACTGCCTCTTTTTCTCCGCGGATGGCAGGTGTCCATATTCCATGCCTGCTGTATGCCAATGTTTTGGAGATAATGGACTCTGCTCAAATTAGTCTGCAGAGAAAACTACAAATATTCCACAAATATTGAAAGTTTAATAATTAATAATATGAAAAAAGCTAAACTTCTAGTATTTGATGCCAAATCTACACCATTTTCATGGTACATTGGTAAATCAAAAGTTGAAAAGTTGATAATTACAAATACGTACACAAAGTTCCAGAAAAACCTCATATGGAAAACCCAGGTAGTGGAAGCAAAAACCTGTGCGCTCTCTGTAAAAATGTAATAGATATTATGGTGGGTTTTCTATGGTACCGCTCATAATTACATTTAAAGTGATGGTTCAGTCCCAGGTCTTATATGGTGTTGAAATTCTCAACAGAAACAAACCCTGGAAACAACTAGAAAGATGCTGCCTTATTTATCTTCTTGTGCTCCCCAGTGGTGTAAATGATATGGCTGGAATTAAAATACAATTTCAGCAATATATAATTATGCTTGAAACTCTGTGATAGTTGAATCAGCTCCTTTCCTGTTCACACTTAAAACTGCCTGTCATTATATGAAAGAAGCATTAAATAGAGCATTGAAGTAGGATCAGGATTTAAGACAGCAAATTGTAGTTTGATAGGATATCTTTTGAAGACAACCTGGAAGCTAATCTCATCTCTAAAGTTGTCAAAAACAATTGTGATCTATGGCCATACAGGAACAACATGTCATGTCGAGTCATGTCATGTTGGATCTCTCTCAAATCCAGGTCTCCAGCTTCATGCGGAATTCAAGAAGTGATGACTAGGCTCGTAGGTGTAGTGGCAACTTGTTTCACCACAGGATCTGGATTTTCATATGCATGGACAAGCGCAGGTGTCTGGAAGGTTTGCAAAAGCAGATGTGAGTGTTGAGGTATGCTAGGTTACTTGAAAGTGTGGGTGAGGAGTTTGAATTGTGCTTGTTTGTGTAAGGGGAGTCAGTGGAGCTCCTTCAGGTGTGGTAGGATGTTAGTATGGCATGGGAGGTTGATAGAAATTCCTGCTGCTGAGTTCAGAATGGTCTGCAGCCTTCTAGTGAGTTATCTAGAGTCAAAGAAGTCAATAACCCTTATATTTCACATTTACCAAAGCAAAAGCTCAGACAAGAGATTTAAAAATTTCGAGTACCTTTAAGTCCTTTCTAAGCAATCCCAGAAAGAGTAATAATTTTATTATGGGAATTGTTTATAGGTAGGAAATGTTCTAATAAACACATTTTACTTGATTGCATGATTTTATGAGATTTAAGTTGTTGATTTTTACAACTGGTTTTAACTAAATATGGAATTAGATAATGGGTGGCAGCTAAATATCTTTTAACAGATATGCACTCTTTAGATGTGTTATCAGAGCTTTAGCCACGGGGTGCATTTGAGGGGCGGGCCAGCCCATAATAATCTTTGGCCCCTCCCCAAATTAAGCGACAGCTGGCACAGTATTTATTAAAAATTTAGGGGCATATTTATGAGAGGATTGTGCCACAGTTGTGCAGCGGCAGCTAAAACCTCTCAACCATATCTATGAGGCCAATCAAAGACACTTTGCATGGCATTGAATAGCCTCATAGCTAAGGAGTAAGGCAAGGCAGCGCAAATCACCGTGTTGCCGTACTCTGCACCAGGGAAGAGTTCCATAGGCATTGCAGTGAGTTTTCCCATGCAACGCCAATAGATTTTGATGCATCCCCAGATTTACGAGAGCCTGTAAACCTGGGGCTGTGTCAAAACCTTACACATCCACAGGGGAGGCACAATGAAGAGACATATCTTCATTTCTCCTCAGTATTCTTCTTTCTATGTGTGCTGCATTCGGCAGCACACATCGAAACAGTAAAAAGACTCCCAGGGGGAATTGTGGGCACAACGCATGGTGCAAGGGTGCCAGCGTTGGCGCTGGGCAGCTGAAATGGTGCCAGATCAGTTGGAAGAGACAAGAATGCACCGTATTGCATAGATACGGCACATTCCTGCCCTTTACTTTTGATGCAGGGCAATGCAGTGCAGCAGGATAACTTGGTGAGAAGCCCTGAGCCAACATTTCGTGCATTTAGCCCTCAGTTTAAACTCAGTTAAACTAAACAAACTGCTTTCACATTTGAATGCATGCAGTCTAATTGAAAAACGCATGCTGGAGTTGAAAAGGTGAATGAGCAAAAAAAAAATGCTTTTTTATCATGCTACATTAACTGCACCTTCAAAGATAGAGGTTAAATATTGTGCTATGTCTTCTGGCAAATTGCTGCCTATTTTTATTTTTACGTATAGACTGTGGTTTACTTTTCTTTCTCTGACTGCAAAGTGAGAGGAATTTGTAAAGTGAACTATGATGATCTCGCTGTGGTACAGACAGGGACACAGAAATTATGCATAAAGGGAAGCCCATATTTTGTGGCAGGATTGACTAAATTATGAGGCAAGAAAACAAAAATTATGCAGCTTTATCCAGTACAATATGTAATATTATTATTTCATTATTTTGTCATTTTCTGCACGTTAGCACTGTGTGTCAAAGTTTCATTTTATTGGTACTAATTCCACATCCAATTAGAGCTGTATGTAACTGAAAGGTGACCAGTCAACCTTTATGAAAGACTTTCCACTGAGCAGCAGCACGTGATGCAGTGCTTTTAGTAATATTTGATCTGTTTGAGCTAGAAACAATATTTTTGGTAAAATCTGCAGAGTATGCAGCAGATGATGGATTATGTGGCAAATGCAGCAAATCGATAAGTATTCTGAAACTCTTCAGCATTGCATATTACAGTGGCCCTGTATACAAGAAGCAAGAAAAAAAGCCTGCAGAATGTCAATTTGTTTCTAATACACAAAAGATGTGAATACCTGTGAATGGCCTGTACAAATATTTCAACACATATCCATATTAGCAATTATGAAAACAAATGAAGCACATTTTGTTTTGTAATTCTGAATTGTGATGTAAACAAATATTTTAATAGGTTAACATAAATGTTGGTGTTTCACACATGATAAATATTGTATATTTGCATTTGTATAGCTCTTACTACCACTATACGTGGCACTGAATTGCTTACGTACATGGGCAGTAAGCTACGCCATGTAGGGTGGTGTGTGGCTGGAACAATGTTCTTTTTGTTTTATGATCCTATGTGATTTCTTATCATGAGTGATGACCACCGAGGTGAGGTTATTGTGCTATGGTATGCAGCAGTAGCAGTGACATGGATGATGAGGTGTGGGAGACACCTGCACAGTTTATCATTTTTCAGAACCCTGGCAGCACTGAATAGCTCTGCAGGTCCCTTTCTTATGATTACAATCTGCTTAGCTGGTTACTGCATTGGTTTGTGCAAGCAGACAGTTTGTGTATAGTTCTGGGGCTGAGCTAGCATGGTTTGAGGGAGAGAGATGTGTAGTAATCTACAATCAACAGCAAATGGCAACTCATTAATTGAAATAAATGCACATTCTAATTATGTAAGAAGGAACTTATGGGTGCTCATACACTGAAACACATTGTTGCCTTGATATGTAAAACCGGGTTTATAAAAGTAAACCCGTTCTAGTAATAAAGAAACATACCAGTGGGGCACACCAACAAATCAATATTTATACTTTAAAGATAATATGATATCTTGATGAGATAACATGAAGAATCATAATAAATTCAACTAGAATGCTTGTTTAGTCCTCTCCCTTTCTTGAACAGTGTAAACAATCACATAACTGACCAAAGAATATGATATACACAAATGTAAGACTACCCAAAAGAAGAGTGTGTCCATGCAGATAGACATTTTAATACAAAAAGAATATAACTTCTTATACACATTAACATATATATATATACACAAAACATATAGAAAAAGAATGAACAGCCATCAGCCGACACATGTTTCGTCCTGACTGGACTTCTTCAAGGCTTTGATCACTTCTATGTCCGTTATACTCATATCCCATCTATCATACTCTGTTTTAAATCACAGTCAGTCACCTCTTTTCTTTCTACGAAATCAATCTAAATACTGGGCATCGTAAGTTTAATATATTCAGGAACCAACTATCCACCCCTCTTTCTGTTATTTTATTTCATCCCAGTCCTGTTTGCTGATACATCTCGGCAAAAACGTCGAGGGATTGTGTACCTCCTGTCAGTCTTCCAGCTTTTTCAAAAAAGGGAGAGGACTAAACAAGCATTCTAGTTGAATATATTATGATTCTTCATGTTATCTCATCAAGATATCATATTATCTTTAAAGTATAAATATTGATTTGTTGATGTGTAGCAATCTGCTTCGATGTGCGTTGTTACTATCATCCCATATCAGAGTGTCATTGTGAAATGTGAAGAAGCAACCACAGTGTATAAATATTTGGCACCTGTAGTGGCCGATTAGATTCAACTTCTCTGACTGACCTGCAGTGTGAGACAAATATCTTCAGTTATTCCATGCTTCTTCCTTTGGTGTATTTTTAGCTGCACAGTTCCGGTGCTGGACAACCCATGTAGTAGATATGCCTTATGTGAAAGAAAGAGGTGTAAGTTACAGTTGGTTGCCAACTGCTAAATGTTATGATATACTATTAGTGTGGGCTAGAAATGTTATATGTGAAACTGCACAGCTATATATTACCTAGGCAAACCATAGGTCAGCACGCCTTAACTTGCATGTCTATAGAACATAGTTTTCTGGTTTGGTTGCTTCCAATTTGTGGATTGTAAAGTGAAGATTGAGCTTGAGGATGTGATTGTCATTTCAGGTTCTGTTGCCAAAATGTGCGGTAGTGTAGCTGTCTTGGAAATAGCCATGTTTTCAATTGTCTATTGAAGTGTATATGTTCCTGGATGCTTTGAATGCTGGCTGGTAGTGAGTCAAGAGCTTGGCAGCTTTGCTGAGAAAGCAGAGCCTACTACAGATTTGATATGGCAAGGTGCTATGAAGATAAGTGGTGCAAACCTGGAGCATGGTGTTCCATTTTGTTTGCATTGCTTGAATTTATCTTGTAGGTATTGTGGTCCTGTTCCTTTGAGGCACTGTGGACAATACAAAGTGCCTTGAACATTGGTCTTCTTGATATAGGTAGGCAATGGAGTGATTGCAAGGCTGGAGTCATGAGTTCTCTTGAGTGAAGGTGGATAAGAAGTCTTGAGCAGCATTTAGATGAGTTGTATTCTGTATATGATGTATGTGAAAACGCGAAGGAATGGCTATTGGCATAGTCAATCTTGGAGATCATGAGTGTTTGGATAGCTTGCAGTTTAGCTTGCAGTTTCTATTGATATCCAAGGAATGGAAGGATGCAATATAGTGTTTTAATTGTGTAGAAAGCACTCTGTTTGACGTTATTAACAAGTCATATCAAATATAGGTCTGAATCCATGATTACCCCTAGGCTTCTGACTCCTCTTGATAGTGTTGGAGGGGCCTCATGCGCCATAGGCCATATGATGGTAGGTTGGTATTTTTGTCATTGTCCACAAGCCATCATCTCTGTCTTTGTAGTATTTAGTTTTAGATGATTATTCATCATCCATGTGTTTATGACCTGAAGGCAACCATCAAGTTTTAAATTGTAGAGGTCTTCCAGACAATTCATTTTAAAAATGATTTGGATGTCATCTGCATAGTTATAACACATGAGATTGAATGGTTTATTTGGGTTTGGTAAGGGGTTAGGTAGATGTTCAATAATTTGGGGGTATGAGGAATCCCCTGAAGGATGTCACATGGTTGTGTGTAAGGAGCTGATGTGAAAGGTGGTACCAACATTAGGCCACAGTCACAGCTGAGAGGCCAAGAATTTAATAGGCATTAGCTGAATTCCCTTCTTACTTTTCACATGAAGTATGTCAGACAATAATGTGCTGTGTGAAACAAGTGCACAACTGTACCGGACATTGAGTCATGTTCTTAAGCCAACAACATTCATGGTGTTTCATATTCCTGATACATAAGTGGGTGTTACTAACTAACCGAACAGCCATTCAGATGCAATATCCACTCAGGATCTCCAGATTCCAATATGGCATAATGATATGATTAGACCAATGTGCATGGGGCAGTCACCAGATTTCAGGTACAACTTGCATATTTGACTGACATTGTTCAAGCCTACACTGGCCTGTTGTGAAATATAGGTTAGTGAGATAATGTATCAGCACGTAAGATCTTTGTTCTGGAGCCATATATTTTTTAAACATAATGCACCAATTGCAGAGGGTTGTTAATACCTTAACTAGCAGTGATGTGAATCTGAAATAACCCAATACAGCCTGTCACGTCACAAAGGTTTGCTACAACAGACTATTCATCTTTTGAAAAATGTGTAATATCTAACTTTATCTTTATGTAATTTATGGTCATAGCAAATAACTAGCTCTTATGAGGTCAAATGTAATAATTGTACTAAATGCATCACATTTGGTGAACATTTGGAGTAGCATTTGTTTTGGAAGACGTGTGGGAACGTTGGATGCTAGGAATTTTTATGGATCCTAACTTATTCTGAACGTTCATTCACATAAATATGAGGAAAATCTGTAAGTTAACCAAAGTTTGGTGTTTGGAGGGCATTCGGGGAAAGAAACAACATTGGTATCCATGCACGTCACACCACCCCAGACTTCCCCAGGTGCCTTTTTTCAGAAATGTTAAGTCCTGGCATGTTTCCTTGGGTGGAGACCAAACCCTGGGCTAAATACCACAACTACAAGAGTTGATCAAGGCAAAACCTTGATGTTTCTTTGTGTCTTAGGAAGCCTTCCTTTTACGGTTGATAGCTCAGTCACACAAGTGGGGTAGTATTGTTATTGGGAGAAGTGTAGGTATGCTGTGTGATGGCATATTTGTGGATCCCCGTAAATTCAATTAGTGTGGTCTGCTTTCACTTTTATACCACTGTGTAACGTCAGCGCTCACAGTGTGATGTGCAATACAGCAAAATGAAGAATCAAATGCTGGTCTTGTGGAAAGCAGTTCCCTCATGTCCTGACTTTGATTTTAGAAGTGCAAATGTTTCTGGTGTTTTTACTAAAAACATTTTTTCCTGTACTGTGGACCACATGTTGAAATCCACCGCACAGTGAAGGTAGTATGGTGGACATTAGCGAGTCATCTGCCCTAAAATAATTAACCCACCAAAATCCAGGCAGACTGATGTCCTATTCAACAAGAATTAACAACAAGCTGCAGGGATATGATGACCATTTTGCATTAACTTCTTTGTTCCATGAATGCAGGGGACTTCTCCAGTTCCAGGAGGCCCTCAAGATGATAGGCTTCTGGGACGGGGGAAAAGCAAAAAACACAGTGGTCAAAGTAATGCATTAACATATTTTAATCACTAAATGGGGAGGCGCTCACTAATAATTTGCCTCTTGTCAAAAGATTTAGAGTCTTGTATTCTGAAATATTGTAGCAAATAGGTATGTGAACTTGCCCTAAAATATTAATTGGATGGCCCTTAAAGAAACAATGACAGATAAACAAAATAAAATCGGAAACTGGAAATAATCTAAGAATTGGTTAGCAATGTATGGAATACAGTTATACACTGATTAGAGGGTGAAGGGGAGCTGCTAGAGAAGGAGGAACGAATGAAAAGCTTTCAGGCAATCAAACTTTTAAAACATTGTGGCCATGATGCACCAACTAATTTCCTCATGAACACAGAATAGATAAAGCACTTTGACAGATCAGGCTCCAACATGGATGTCATTGAGGGGTCACCAGGGTTCTCAGTTGTGACTTTGGCTTTCCACTTGTGACCTCTGGCACTTCCTCTGCGACCCCTGGCCTCATAGGTGGCAAAATAAGTGTCTGGAACTCAGGGGCAGCTCATCCATATGACTGTCGGTTGGGGCTCCATTCTCCTTGTTTTCTGTCAATTTGTTTTTACATTTATAGTGAAGAACAGTACATTATTCACTAGGAGTGTACTAAAAGTAGAGCACAATTAGCCAGAAAATTACCATCAATGGTAGATGAGGTACAAAAAATGCTTTTAAATATAGGTGGTGTGCATGCTTGCCTGTGAGAGCGTGTTTATGCGAGAGACTGTGTAAGCAAATGTGAATGTGTGAAAATGAAGGTCAAATGTTGAGTGATGTCACTTCCGCTACCCCTGGAATTCTGGTGAACTGGCATCCATGTCCGAATCCCTCTTGGATTTCGAAAGATAAAAAAGCAGCCCTTTTAAAAATCTTTTAAAATATAGAAGCAAACAAGACGAGATGTTCATTTTCCTCTCAGTCTTATTTTGTTCTCAAGTAGAATCAAGAGAGAATAAAAAAGTATGCCTGCAGTCATAGCTCAGCTTTTGTTCTTGTTGCTTCCTGGTCAGGCTAGACATGACCCCTTCACTGCTAACAAGGCCAGGAGAAATGACAGCTCCAGGACCGAGCAGCAGGCTCTGCCGTAGGAAACAGGGATTGGATAGAAAGGCAGAATAAGTCCTTTAGCTATAGACCGTTACACTGAGTAAATGAACTTTATAGGAGCACCCCAGAAATTATACATTATATATTAAATTATCTCATCACGATAAAAATTAGTTGAAATGAATAATTTGAGTGAAAAAACATAAATGTAATCTGGTAATTTACATGCAAGAAAAATACTAACAAATGTATAAAGTAGCAAGTAAGGCAAGCCCGTTAAGAGGAATGTGTAAACATTTCATATTGAGTAAAACATTGCCCCTTGGTAGCATTGAGGGCTCTATTACACACTATGGCGGTCATTCTGACCGCGGCGGTCGGCGGTCGCCGCCCGCCAAGCAGTTCCCGCCGAAAGACCGCACCGCGGTCGAAAGACCGCACCGCGGTCAAAAGACCGCGGCGGTCATTCTGGCTTTCCCGCTGGTCCGGCGTGCGACCGCCAGCCGGGCCAGCGGGACAGCCCCTTCAACAATGAAGCCGGCTCGGAATGGAGCCGGCGGAGTTGAAGGGGTGCGACGGGTGCAGTGGCACCCGTCGCGATTTTCACTGTCTGCTAAGCAGACAGTGAAAAACTTTGTTGGGCCCTGTTAGGGGGCCCCTGCACTGCCCATGCCAGTGGCATGGGCTGTGCAGGGGCCCCCAGGGGCCCCACGGCACCCGTTCCCGCCATCCTGGTTCCGGCGGTGGACACCGCCAGAAACAGGCTGGCGGTAAGGGGGTCGGAATCCCCATGGCGGTGCTGCAAGCAGCGCCGCCATGGCGGGTTCCCTGGGCCAGCAGGAAACCGGCGGGAAACCGCTGGCTCCCCTTTGCCGACCGCGGCTTTACCGCTGCGGTCAGAATCGCCCAGGAAGCACCGCCAGCCTGTTGGCGGTGCTTCCGTCGCACTCCGCCATGGCGGTCATGGACCGCCAAGGTCAGAATGACCCCCTATGTCTTAGTGACTACTAGCATACAAGATGCTTTATAATGCTCAAAATATCCCACATTTGTTTAAGATTTTCTAACATTGACATCTTGAGGATGCTTTGTCAGGAGGTGGGGAGAAGGATCACACAGACCTTCCAGCTGCGCAGACTTGAGAATGAAGTTGCAGACTGTGCCTCCATAGTGTTATGGGGAGCATCCTAGCCTCTCCCCACCAACCCCTCCAAAAAGACAAACCTAGGCTGTCCTGATGCTTAGTTATTTATTTATTTTGCTTAGCAAGAATTACAAGTACAGCAAAGGGCTTAACTTAAATCAGAGGCAAGAATGAGAGATATTTGGCAAGAAAGAACTGCAAAAAGTGCCTCTCCAGCGTACATTAAAAAGGCTGGCTAAGCCCCAGAGCTTTTCACTGGTTGATGAGTACACACAATTGTTGCTAGGCAGGGGAACGTCCAACCTATGGCCAAGTCCAGACTACAGTGTTAAGAATTAGGACAAACCTTCCCCAAATTTAAATACAATTTGTATTCAGTATTAATTTGTTTGTTGTGCCCGTTTTTTTCTTATTTGTCATCACTAGGGAATAAGGTGGGGAATCTTTTTATGAAAGATAGTAGCCCCTAATGGTACAAAGGCATAGTGACTAGATGACTTACCGGAGCTCAAACAATTTGGTCGTGTAAAAGAACCAAAGCTAAAAAGGCCAGTGGAGCTGGAACAACTTTCGGAGTGGGGCTGCTGCCAACAGTTTTACATCCCCAATGTCAAAAAGGATTGTCAAAAATGCGAGCATTGCACAAATAAAAAGTGTTGCAAGTGAGTCATGCTCATTCAGAAGAGAGGTACGTGAGCAGTATATAGGTGGTGTTTAATTTTAGGGCACATTGGTGCAAATATACTACTAAATCAAGGTGTGGTAGCGCACTCATTTACAGACAGCATTTTCCATTGAAATGTCCACTAAGTTTGCACAGACAACATTTTACTGATGAAACTATGTAGCACACAAACCATAATGTATGGAAATTGGTTTTCAGAAAAGAAAAAAAAAAATATATATATATATATATATATATATATATATATATATATATATATACATATACACACATACATATATATATATATATATATATATACACATAGATATATTATTTTTGTACTGTAAATGTTCATATACCATACAAACAACGAGATCATAAATAAAGCTAGCAGCATCATGACATTAAAACAATATACAACTCACATAAAACAATATTGCACGTAGCCCGGAATCTCAAATCACAATGCTGTAGTGTTATACAATTCTGGCACCTCAGACAATTACAAGTCTGGCACTATATCCCCTAACCCAACGTTTCCAATAAGCTGGAAAATTTCTTAAAGAATCCGGATCCAAGCACATAGCTATGCTCTAATTCTTAATTTTTTTTGCATTTTAGCCCACCATTGTGCATATGTTGGGACCAGCACAGATGGCCAATTCTGAAGAATAATCCATCTGGCTACAAGTGCGCAAAGAAACAATCTTTTTGCAGCAAAGGTGTAGTGTTAATGTCAGGAGAATACCCCAAAACTGCTATATAAATATCTGTAGGCTGATCTAACTCTAAAGTGTGTGAACAGTGTATCTGAATCTCCGCCCAAAAAGAGGTCATTTGAGGGCAGCCCCAGATAATACAGGTCCAGTTGGCTTTTCTCTCAGCTGAGCACCTAAAATACCTATCCGGAACCTGTGGATAAGCTCTATGCAAAAAAGCAGGGGTTCGATAAAGTAGCCACTTTGCAAAAAACTGGATTCTGGAAAAATGTGCTCCTTTTATGAAAGAGACATTGAGTGTGTTTACCCTGTCCCAAACCTCTTTCAGAATTAGAAGGCCTTCCTTAGACTGCCACTTGCCTCGAGCCTTCAGATATACTGTATTGGCCTTCTGCTGTCTGAGGATAGACTTTCAAGTAGTGGATTCTACCAGTCTTCCACCAAATCTAGGCTGGCCCAAATTTTACTAGCATCTAAGTTACCTAAAAACTGCCTTATGCGAATAAAAGATCCTTGCATCAGTATCCTAAAATGCCTAAAAGAGTGCTCTATTTCCAGCAAGGCCTTCCAATCAGCTAGATTAAAAAAAAAATCAGAAACCTTGCTATACCCATTGGATGTCCACCTGGCGATGATACTGTTATCCAAAAAAGAGCGATTTCCAAAATAAATGTCCGCCAGGCAGGCTGCGCCATTGATGACTGGGATGTTATAATGTTTGCACAGCTGTTCTTTGCATTTGAGGAACCACCCTAAAAGCTCATACTAACTTTTTTCTTGTGAGGTGCAGAAAATCAGCAATCTCGTACTTGTGGAAAATCAATCATTAAAAAAAATATCTGCGCTCCTCCGACCTGAAACGTTTTAAGAGAACCTGTGTGAGCTATGTGCAAAATTAGCAAAGTAATATAATTTGAAATCAGGAAGAGCAAGACCCCCCCTTTCTTTCACTGGCCTTTAAAGTCCATCTATAACAAGTCTGGGTGTGTTATTTGACCATATGAACGCAGAAAACATGCCATCCAGTTCCTTGAAGAACTTCATCTGAAGATCACATGGAATAACTGAGAATAAAAAATTACACAAAGGTAGGACTAACATTCTCATCAGGGCCACATGGCCCATTATTGAAAGAGGCAAATCAGCCCACTTGACAAAAAGTGCTTTATTCTTACAGACCAGAGGGGAATAATTCAGTGCAAATATATCTCCTACGTTTTCCGTAACATATTTTCCTGAATATCTTTGGGGCTTGGAGTTGACTAAAGGATGGAATTCTGTAGGTAAAGTATCCAGTGCACAATTGCTTAATAAGATTTCTGTTTTCATCTTGTTTATTTTATACCTGCCCAGCTCTTGAAATTCCTGAAAAATTCTAAAAACCTGATTAAGGTTTGTGAGGTCTGGTTTTAAAAATAGCACGTTATTGTCAGCGTGTAGTTTTGAGTCAAGCCACTTATGGGGGACGCAATATTCATATCCGTGCGTATTTCTATTGCTATGGGCTCTATAAATAGCGCAAAGAGAATAGGCGACAAGGAGCATCCTTGCCATGTACCTTCTAGTAAGCAAAAAGGTCTCAATGTTATGAGACTTAAAGGCGTGTTCAGGATACAAGCTCAAATGCCTTCTCCCCATCTAATAAAAGAACCTGGGCAGGGATTCGATTTTGCAAAAAGCAGTCTAGTGCTTCAACTAAAAAAATTGCATTTGACAATAATTGCGCACTGCAATAAAACCACACTTGTCTGGGTGGACAATGAAACCAAGCATTTTAGTCATACGATTAGCCAGCATTTAAGCAATTATTTTATAATCCGCATTTAACAGACTTTTGGGCCTATATGAGTTAACGTTTTCCTTATTTTTATCTTTTTTCAAGAACCTAACCGCAGTGCAAAATGATGCTGGAACCTCTCCCCTCCCCCAAAATATAATTGGTCAGTTTTACCAGTTCAAGGTTTATAACGGATGCAAATTTCTTAAACAACTCTGCTGGTTATCCAATTTTGCAGCAAGCCTTCCCATTGACCAGTGACCCCCATCACCTCCTCAAACTCCCTGAGGGATACTGTAGCTAGCAGGGCTTGTTTTACACTATCACAAAGCTTGGGGAGGGGCAGCTGAGATTACATTTTTTTTTTAAAGGCAAACCATATCAACCTTCTGTTTCACACTGTATAGTGCTTCATGTTGCTTATAAATGTTTTCATAAATCTGAGCAGGCTCTAGAATACAAGTTTTAGGTGTATCATCAATAAGGGAAGTAACAATATTCTGAGCTAGGAGTTCTCATGTCTGCCATGTTAAAATGTTACCTGCGTACTCGCTCTCCTCCTAAACCCTTTGACATTAGGCAGTATTAGTGATGTACCAGCATGCATAATAGTCATCTTGCATATTCTTTCTAGCCTGATTGAGTGCAGATTTACTATGAGTATTCTTGTTGCGAGAATATGCCATGATGCATTGAGAAAGGACAGCTTCCAGACCTGCCTGGCAGGCAGAGAGCTTCTTTCTCTGTGCAGTGCTACAAGAGGTTATTCGGCCAGATATTGTTGCCTTAAAATCATCTCAAATGCAATCTACGCTAGTAGTGCCCGAATTCAAAAAGCTATTATCTTGCTATTTAAAGCTGTGCACCAATCTTCATTTTCCAGGTCTACCTTATCAAAGCACCCGGATCTTTCTACCTTGATCCCACCAATGTCCATCTCCATCAGGGAATGATGCATGAATATTCCTGTTTAGTCCATACTTTTCTCACCACAGATCAGCTAGGCCTAAGGTTTTCATACATTCAGACATGGCTTTTGCCCCCAAGGTTTATTCTGTTTGCGCAAATGAGAGGTATAATCTAAAGCTGCAAGAGAAAATTAACCCCCCCAATAATTACTGGCCCTGGGACGGTTAGCAGAGCCTGCATTAGCTCATAGATTGGGATAGGTTCATCATGAATGGGGGCTTAAGGTGTTGCTATGGTCACTCCACAATTATTAAGCAATTCACTGATAAGAGACCTTTTGCCATTATATCTGTTTGAGAGAAATTGACCTGTAGTGGAAAATACCTATTTAGATATATTGCCACCTCCAAATGCACAGCATTTGCAGACAATGCACATTGATAACCTGCCCAGTGTTTAAACATTTTATATTTTGGCTCCTTTTTGTCTCGAAAATGTGTCTCCTGAATGAGGACTAAATCCGGTGAGTGTCCCTTTCTCTAATCTTCAATTGCTCGGACTTTACGCTTATTGTTTAAGATATTGACATTTAATGCAACAATGCGTAACTCCTGCCCATGCAAAGATGAACAATTACTCATTGCAGGCATAGAACGAAATAGAGTACAGGTGCACAGATATTTAACTTTCAATAAGAAGCGTCATGGACTAATGTCTAGTATGCTGCTGGACCCCATGAAAAAAAGCCTAACATATGCATAGCATGAGAAGCAAAAACAGTGTGTCTTTCAAGCATCTCAAAAGCTTCCGCATTCTGTCGGGATGCAATAAAGTGCATTGTGCTAATGTTGTGCAGTATGATATACTGACTATTGTTCCATCCCAGTGAGGGGAGCAACAGTATTGAGGACATCCTAAAAAGTAAAACGCAACTCGAATAAAACCACCCTAAACCTACAGAGCTGCATACTCTCCCACCTTATGTTAATCCCAAATGGGCCCAAATTAAACTTTAACAGGTACATCACCATTCCACTCCCTTGGCACTGAAGTCTCCATGCTTCTGGAGCAATTCTATATTTTCCTAGCTCGCCTGTCTTTGTTACCCACACCTCCATAGGCCACATCCTGCTGCAATCCAAAAATTGTGTCAAATACTGCATAGAAACGCTTCCTTTTTTCTCCATTGCAAAAAAACCCAAACATCCCCTCCTCCTACATCCCCACCACCATCCTGCACACCCACCCAGACACTCTTTGGGGGGAGTGTATTAACCCACGCCTCCTCCCTCTCCTCCTATTTTGCCCTTGGTGCCATGACACTGCAACCCATAACATCCAAAAAGCCCTCAATATCCCTGGGAACCCACGCCCCATACCCCAAAATCCAGATTTAAGCATAGTTCCATCACTGTGCAGATTCCAATCAGCGGGCTGAAGGGAGGCCAGACTTGTTAGATTCTGTAGAAGGATCTGTGCCTTTCTAGTATCTGGAAAAAGGTTGAACTGGCCGTTCACTAGGACTTTGAGCTTAGTCTGCTGGAAAACTGATGCTTGAGCGCCTTTGACTTTAAACAAGTTGATCATTTTGACAAATTCTTTCTGTCTCTGTGCTGCAAGCACTGCCATGTCAGAGTAGATTTTGATATGGGGCACCTCAGGGGTGCAAGTGTTATATTTTCTATGGCACGCGACAGGATACGCTCTTTAACTCTAAAGTCATCGAAGTTTACAAAAATTGTCTGCTGCTACTTAGCATTAGGAAGTCGTTGGGCGGGCACCCTATGGGCCCAAGTAATTTTCAAATCGTCTGCTAGCCCTGGAATAGCCTTTTTCAATTAGGTGTCCACCCAGTCAGGCACCTGTTGGCCTTCTACTCCTTTCAACAACCCTATATTTTGAGATTTGATGGTTTGTTATAATTTTCTAAATTCTGCAGCTTGTCCTCCAAGAGATGTCCACTCTTTCTCAGCTGTGTGACTTCTTGTTGCATAGAAACAACCTTATCCTCCAGATCTGAAATTCTAGCCTTTGCTTCCTTCATCCTGCCTGGGACCTGGGCAATAACATCCTTGATTTTCACCAAATGCTCATTTAAAGCTGCTATTTCTTGCACTTGTGTAGTTTCAAGTCTCTGATTTCAGCTAAGATAGTCTCAAACATTTCTCGTGTGGACTGTTCCACATCGTCCCTGGTGTCCCCCGTTAATTACGCCAGCTGCCAACGTATGAACACTGTCCCCAGTCCGGATTCCAGCAGCGTTCTTACAGTGTTGGAGATCATGTTTTGAGATGTAGTCTGAGATATCATTGCCACCGGGGACTCACTTTGAAGAGAAAAGTTGGTTGGCTGTTACTCCCCATGGCAACAAGCAAGGTTGAGTCTCCCATCTGTGTAGGTCCCTTTGGTTGTTTGCAAAAAAGAGGGTATTGCTTAGATAGAGCCGGACACGCTGTGGTAGTTGCAGGCCCATCTACCCCTGCCTCAACTTCTGTAGTATCTGAACTTGAGGGTGAGTCTGTAACTTGGGAAATCAAAATCTCCTCCCCATATTCGCTAATTAGCCCCCTTCCATCCTCCACTTGGTTGCTGGTTACTCCATTCTCCTCTGCTTCAAGAACCACTCTGAATCTAAACTCCATCCTGTGTTTCGCATTGCAGCTTTTCCGATTGCCATCATTTTTTATTTGACCCCTTTTGCATTTTAATTTCTGGGTGGCAGTGGGTTGGCTCCCCCGCAGCATTAGAGCTCCCTACATTTTCCTCTGGAATTTTCACATGATCAGAGCACTGATACACCCAACTACGCTAGGCTCAGCTAGGCCAAAGCCCTGGGATGGTACTTTAGTTCACAGGTCTCCCCGTCATATTTTCAGGGGTCACCAATGAGTAGCTTGTGAGCTACTGAAAAGTTTATATTTAAAATAAACGTTTAATCTTGTCTAATGTGGTCAGTATTAAAATTCTAATAATATTCACAGCTCTAGATGATTTTCATCAACATAAGTAGCTTTTACTACCTAAAAAAGTTGGAAACCCCTAGATAGACACCCTGCACTGGAATAGCTTGATAAAGAGAGAGAAGGAAGCCACCCACAGTAAATTAGAGCCTTGTGTAGACGCTAGGGCAATATCCTGGTAATAGCAGCGCATTATGAGAGATATTATTGTTATTGTGCTGGAAGTTGTGCAGAAACATGAGAAAGCAATATTTCTTCCAAGTGCCACTCCTTTTTCCTGTAGTCCAGGGGACAGAGCTCGGGTGACTCGCGGCTGCTGCCAACTCCTCACAGCAGCCCACACTCACCTCTGTTATGCTGCTGCCCCGGGTCCAGCAAGAATTACCTCCACTTCCTTCCAAGCTCAAAAATCAGTTCCGCGTATGGGGGAAGAGGCTGACATCACGTCAAGTCTGTTCCATCTATGGCTGATTTCCTGGCTGAGCGGTGTCCTCAGTTTACTCGCTCAGCATGCACCACTATGCCGCTTGTGCATCCGGGGGAGAGCAACAGAGCACGCAGGTTGCATCTGACACCAACATTCCACATCTCGGTTCTTAGAAAATAGTTGTCATTTTCACATCACCAAGTGAGGTGGCTTGAGTTGTTTTAAGTCTATTAAAATGTTTGATTCCTTCATACTTCAGAATTACAAAAAAAGTGCTTCTAGTGTGTTTTCTCAACTGCTGATATATTTTGAAATATTTACACAGTTCACGTTTTATTGTTTGTTAGAAACCAATGAACATCCTACAACCTTTCCCTTCACACAAGGCTATCACATTGTTCACATCACAAAATCCTCTCACTTCGCAGTCAGAGAAAAAAAGAAAAATAGACATCAATTTCCATGTTAAAAGATTAAGCAGCAATTTTTCCAGAAGATTTGAGCTTTGTGACAAGATAACAACTTTTAAAGGCATCTTTATTATCACTATCGCCTTGTAACTCCCAGAAGGTTATTTTGGGGGTGCTGCAGCACCCCTACTTCCATCGCCTAAGACAATGGCGTGCTGCTTTATCTCAGCTTCCGTAACTTGGCTATGAGAATGGGCGCAGACTTCCCCAGAGAAACATACAAAGTTCATTGAGATTTAGTCCACTTTTCATAATACACCTATTCTACCAGGATTTAAACTGATTCTGTGTTTCCAGTTTTAACAAAAAATGGGAGCAGAGATATATGTTCAAAAATGGATTGCCCCAGAGCGTACAATTCAAAACTTGAGGGGGCCGGGGCTAAAAACCACATTTATATTTTTGACACTACCCCATAAGTAGGGATGGTTCTAATGGCAACGCCCAGGGCTGACTTCACTAGGCAAATGACAGCATATTGTGGTAAATTGATAAAGCAAAGATAAGATATCAAGTCTCGTAGTTCCTAGTCCCATGGCTAATATGTGCTCACGTGAAAAAGTCTAGTGGGGAGCAATCGTTTTAACTCGATTTTGAGAAGCGATGTTTGGAATGAAAATTCAAAAATCTTTTCTTGACTCACAGTGCCCTCTCCCAAACAAAATCATCTGATGGCTCCCTGCGTGCAAAGGGCCTTGTAAAGTGATAACGGAAATCTGGCAACACTAGTGATATTGGACTTGAAGTGTGGTCAAACCAGAAACACCAGATTTACATCAGTGAGAAAGTCAGTGTGGAAGAAGAACATCCAAGATTATTTATTGCTTTTTGTAGGCAACTGTACCTGCCCTTAACTTGGATGATTGTAATGATGAAACTGTACCTGTTCTATACCCGTGAGATGATTTTTCATTGCCTCTATCCCTACCTGCACCATTCATGCTGTAACCATCAATAAAAGAGAGCAAGCAAAAGCATTTCATGAGAAGAGCCGAGCCAGAGGCCTGGCTTGGCTCAAAGAGCCAAACAGGAGCTGAGCCAATAGACCTTTCAAGCGTTTACACGATGTATAACTACAACCACTAGTCATACTTAAATATCGCCTAACTTCTGCCTTTTTTCACAACCCTACACTTCACTTCTATGTTGTCACAAATATATGGTCTCGCTCCCTCTTTCTCTCAGTTTTGTTCTTTATTTATCCCACTCTTTTTATTTCTTTTGCCCGACTCTATGTCTATTTATAGCTTTCTGTCTCTCTTCTGTTCTTTCTCGATCTCTCCTTTTAGTCTTCTTTCCCTCTACTTTATCTGTTTTCCTCTACTCTGTCTTTTTATCATCATCTCTGTTAAATCAGTGCCACAAGACAGCCGAGGAATGATAAAAACATTCTAGTTTAGCAAGGCAACACTGGAAAGGCTGTAACTGCCATAGGAGCAGCAATGCTGCAAGAAGCCTACAGCTTAGGGATTCCCTGGGTGTAGTAATAAAGGAAGGACTGGCCAGTGCCACAGGTTTTTCCATGTTCATTACACCATATTTGAAATGCAAAAACCTGCGTTGCCGGCTAAGCTCTCCTCTGTAGCACCTGGAACTTGAAGAATAACACAAGAGAATGCTAAAAGGAAGGTTAGTAAAACTACAGAACACCTTTTTTTGGCCCCAAGTGTCCCAAGAGCTCTGGAACAAGCTAGAGTCAGAACCCTGGTCAAGCCAGGCAGGCTCAAAACTTTAGTGGCCCGCCCACTTCTGTTTATCATGTATGTGTGAGGAAGGCTGGAACAGTTGTTTTCAGACTATGGCGGTCATTCTGACCGCAGCGGTCGGCGGTCGCTGCCCGCCAAGCGGTTCCCGCCGAAAGACCGCTCCGCGGTCAAAAGACTGCGGCGGCTATTCCGGCTTTCCTGCTGGGCCGGAGGGCGACCGCCAGAAGACCGCCGGCCGGCCCAGCGGGAAAGCCCCTGCAACAATGAAGCCGGAGTTGCAGGGGTGCGACGGGTGCAGTGGCACCCGTCGCGATTTTCACTGTCTGCAAAGCAGACAGTGAAAATCTTTGTGGGGCCCCGTTAGGGGGCCCCACGGCACCCGTTCCCGCCATCCTGGTTCTGGCGGTGGACACCGCCAGAAACAGGCTGGCGGGAAGGGGGTCGGAATCCCCATGGCGGTGCTGCAAGCAGCGCCGCCATGGCGGATTCCCTGGGCCAGCGGGAAACCGGCGGGAAACCGCCGGCTCCCCTTTTCTGACCGCGGCTTTACCGCCGCGGTCAGAATCGCCCAGGAAGCACCGCCAGCCTGTTGGCGGTGCTTCCGCTGCCCTCCGCCCTGGCGGTCATGGACCGCCAGGGTCGGAATGACCCCCTATATCTTTTTAGTGCGTGCCGGACATTTGCACTACCACAATTAATGGTGTATTTGATGCGTATTGGTTATGTAAAGTTTAGTGTCTTGTATTGTTTCTATGTATTCTTCACTTGTTCTGTGGAAGCAGAATGTGTAGAATCTTGCACTGCTGCTTCGTTATAGGCTTGGACTGGAACAGACTCTACTGTACCTGCTCTCATTGCTTAAAATATGCCAGATTTTGCAGGTGCAGGGCACTGGGACTTAGTTTTAATCATTAGATTTTGAACCTGAGAAAGTGAGAGAAAGGGAGAAAAAGGGAGAAAAATAAGGAGGAAAATGGATGAAAGGCAAAAACAAGTATTAACCAAAAACTGCAAAAGTGAGACAAAGGCACAGGAAGCGTCAGGCGGTGGGAGAAAGAAACATGAGGTTGGCACCCTTGGAATACAACGTATTTGACACCACTGGTGGTGTGCTCGTAAGGAAAATGCTGCAACTGTTCGGTGTGTGAAGGAATCTTTGCTATGACTATCCTGTGTCTCATTGTAGGTTTATAAAACTGTATCAACAGTAATGGAAATAATTCAGAAGGGATAGCATCATATTTTGAAACCAAACACTAAGCTTGCTTTCGCTCTCTTTTTAACAAACTGCTGCAAACTTCAACGTATGAGCCTTTTATCCTCTCAGCTGTATACTAACCATCTCATTGTGAAGCACCAATCCACCTAACAGCCCGAGTACTCTTTTTGTGTATTCCAATAGAGATGCTTTAAAAAAACTAATGTGTCTTTTCTGCAAATGCAAAAGAGATTCTTGGACAGGGGCCAACTAATCCACAAGTACATCCCATTGTGCTGTTTCCGTGCAGCAAGCTGGCATTTTGCAGTAAGCCAACAAGTAAATCAATAATCAAGAAAGCTGTCAGCCATGATGCCATGCAGACACCTGGGGCAGTGGGGGATGGAGAGGGAGTAGGAGAGTAAGATAGAGAGAGGGACAGAGAGAGAGAAGAGAGAGAGAGAGTGTAGATTTTATGGGGAAGTCACATGATGTGCATCATTTTGCCATTTAGTGGTTAGGTCTGGACCTCTCTCTTTGTTGTATTTTGTTTCTCTAGGTGGCACCGACCATTTGGTATTATGCCCATCCACTTGTGACCTTAGCTGTACGCACTAGTAAGCCCAGAGAGGGGTAAAGGGGACAGTAAACAGACATATCAGACCCACATTGTGTGGTGCCTTCCCCCAGGCATTCACATCCCTATAAGACACAGGCAGGCTTGGTCTGAGTTCTACAGGAAAGCAATATGTAAATACTTTTCAAAGGAAAATAATAGTCCAATAATTCCTTGAAGACAAATATTGCCTATTTATCTCAGATTTATTTGCCGGGACAAAAGAGATCCTTTCAGCTCGTCAACAATCTCAGAAAATGGCCAACAGGTGTTTCATGATATTCAAGTCATTTCTTCAGGGCCAATTTTTAGACTATTTTATAATTAGCATCTAAATCTTTCCAAAACATGCAAGCGTACATTCAATATAATGCTCAATTAGATTAGAAATCAAATGTGCAAGTGAATCAATAACTCTCACTATATCTTACTGCTGTCTTGCTAACTGCTCTCAGCACACGTTTTGTCTTAAGTGAACCTAATCGTTACATACTGTCTGAGAGGTATTGAAAGTGTGTTCGTAGGCACCACAAACGGTCAAAAAAATAAAGCCATGCAACATCTAAAATGCAAAAGGAAATTCTCCTTCTATATAATTGAATGTCCATGCTGATTAAATTATGTGGGAAGCACCTTCTGTGAAACCAAAAAAATGAATCTTGGAACACATAAGAGCCACCAACCACAAGGACCATAGCAATGCAGTTGCTAAACACATGGAATAGAAGCATGAAAGTGATTGGATGCAAAAGCGATATTATGCTATTGATCAAGTGGTAAAATCAGAAAGAGGTGGTGACAGGGAAAAAAACATTAAGACAGAAAGAGTCCAGGTACCTTTTATCATTCAGAAAATTAAATCCTGCAGGATTGAATCAGGATGAAGAACTACATGTACATTTGTGATTCAAGCACATTTGCAAAGAAAACCCACAAACACAAAACACAAAAACTGAATGTTCAATTCATGGGAGCCAACATGCATTTGTTGGGAATACTCATGCATGATTTGAGTGCTGGTGTAAAGTGAATTATAAATTTAAATAACACATGATTAATTCTAGGTTAATTTCGTTTGAATATCAATGTGGAGCACTAATAATCGAGCATGAGGCGCAATAACAAAATCTAAAATGAAATGAGGATTGAACTATAGAACAAAAACTACACTACCCAGAATGCATTCACAAGAACATATGCATATATGAAAAGGGAAGTATTAATTTGCATTTAATGTTTCTTCTGACCCTCGGATTCACATTGAATACATTGTAGCCATTGAACCAGCATCATGTCATAGAATCAGCCTAAATGATTATGAAATCTAGCTAGCACTCCAAGAGAACGATGTGTGTTGAAGATGGTACCTGAGTGGAGGGGAGTACAAGTTGCCATTAACAATGAGAGCCTTGGTTCTGAATCTGTTTTTCATTTTAAAATTAGCACACATAAACCGATAACCCGTAAAACATTGGGTTCACTTTTTCCACAGAAAAAGACATGGGGGATATAAACATTATTGAAACCTTGTTGAGTTATTTGTTAACACAAAGTGGTGAAACATAAAAAGGACAACTGTTTAACATATAAAGCGCGACGACAAAAAAATCAATCCCATGATCAAGGTTATGAGACCGAAAGGCATCGGGTTTTCTTGGTCTTTAATGAAGTAAAATTTACTTAGTTCCCCACCGAGCGTGCGTTCCACGTGTTTCTCTTCAGTGACATGAAGGAAAAGAATATTTATGCTGTTTGCCCAGCTGAAGGAATACGCACCACCGCATTTATAGAAAAAGGCACCATAACACTGTCTGGGCTTCAAAGCAATTGAAAATATATATATACTGGTAATAGCCAGTAGGTAGTTCTAGTTAAGACCATTTGTTTCCATAGACCGAGGGTTTATTGTGTTTTTTGTTTTGCCAATATCTTTGGCGTAGTTTGATAAATCTTCAATAAATTTTCAAAACTAATACAACACTCACTTAAGCAGCTGTCTTGAAAGTTTTGGGGTGATTCGTCAAGGGGAAATTTGTAGATGAAAACATGCCGGTGCCCAAAGCTGTCATCTGAAGCACATGGCTGCTGCATTTAAATGTGAGAGCACTGAATACTGAGACAGGGTAATCCTGAAACCATCTCGTGCCTCTTTCATCCATTTACAACACTCCCTGTCCTTGCAGCTTTCTGCTTTCTCCCTTTGTGGCGTTTTTTAAATTTTCTCTTCCTCCATCTTACCCTTGTGTCTTTTGCTCACAGTAAATGCTTGAGGCAGAAAAATAACTGCAGCCCCTAAAAAATAAGTGCCAGTGCCCCGAACCGGAAACCACCAGCTCAAATTAAGCACTGGTCCCAAAACACTTTTTCGACATTCAATGTGTATGGGATTTTTCAAATTTTGAACATAACTACAGCCCGAATTGCCAACCAGAATTACCTCAAGGTTGGCATAAAGCTAGATCTTGGTCCCGGAAATGTGCTTTTCATAAGTTGGAGTAAATCCGTTTAGTAGTTTTAGGGTTATTTAAGGTTAAAAAATATAGATATATAGGGACAGGGATGCACCCACGGAGGATTCGCAGATCTGGGGAAATGCAAGGCTCTGATTGGCAGGCCACAACCTGACAAACGTTGCAGCCACCATTTGTTTGTCGCTTCAGCTGGGGGTGGTGGGAAAAAACACTGCAAAAAACCATAAGGGTTCAGAATACAGACCCCATAGACCACATTGGCCAATTATTTTTTTATCTGATCCGTGGTTCCTCTGAGAGGCTCAGTGCTGCCCACTGTGTAAATCTATGGTGGATCCATAGATCGGGAGAAAAATTGAAAAACACCTACTGCCTCTAACCCCATGTTGCGCGTGGCCGAAGGATGTGTGCAGCTTGAATTTCGGTGCATGCGGGAGGGTCGGCCATAGGCCAGGCTCTGCAGCCAACCACCAGGACACATGGCCGAAGGTTTGCATGGTGCTAGTTATATCAACGTACGTGTTGAAAAAAACTGAAATTCATTGGAAAAAAAACAAAGGGTACAGGACGTTATAGTTCATTAAACGGTTTACCGCCACAAATCCATAGAAATTCAGTAGTTATATGTTCTACTTATAGTTATACTTATCTGAATAAACTATGACTCGTGCGAGGAAGTAACTTTAGGCAATGAGTGATAGTTTCTTAAAATAAGTATAACTGCTGAATTTCTATGGTTTGGTATGGGTTATATATATGTGTCTTTGCCTACACACACACACCCTTATATAAAGCTATTGAATAGGGGAAAAGCTCGAAAGCTTTTTGTACCTTTACCGTTACATTTACTCGGCAGGCAAACAATTCATCGCCATTCCCATCAAATCTTCTTATCTGAAACCTGCACACTTTTGTTGCATTTACTTCCATTATCTTTCCAGCACTTGGCAAAGGACACAGGGTTATTGTTGAAAGCAATCTAAATACTACATATGATTATTAATTGCAGAACCTGCAATCTCAGCATCTGCTGGCTCGTAACATGGTCTAGCAGAGGCAAGGCACAGCAGGAGCCGTTTGACAGCAGCACAGTAATTAAACCTTCCTTCTGATGCCTGCGGTGGGAAGTGTGTGCATAGAGCGCACCCGCCCACAGACCCAGTTGAAAACTAATTACAGCTCAAAGCCGTGGTGAGGGCATTGTTCCTACGTACCCGTCCAATCACCCACGACTTTCAGGTGGACTCCGAACGTTGCGTTGTTGTCTGTAGGGCACTGCAAGGAAAATCAGGTACAAATCTATTAACAGAATTGCATTCTATAGTCACAACTGAAAGTGTTAAAGAAAAATCTGCAATACCAACATTAAGAGGATTAAATAATGTGCTTTGTATTCGCCAAAGTTAGACAGAATAAATAAAAAATAAAACTTCTGCAGCGGTGGGCATTTTGATAAACCACGTGGCAGATAACGAAGGAATAAATATTTCCTGAACAGAGATTGGCTCATTCGGAACTCTTGGAAAGAAAGCTGCATTTTATATTATTATTAACTTTTGCAAAGCTGATATGCTCTAAACACTGTCACCGGGACTTATTTATTTATTTTTATTTTCTTGAAACTTATGTTATGTGATTAACCCACAGAACGATCCCATAAGCATATATTTATTATTCATTATTTTTAAGAATCCATGGCAAACTTAAAAGCGTGTAAAAATCCTCAAATTAAAATTCTAAATGAATCACTTTTACACCATCTTCGAGAAACATGGACGGGAGATCTCAATCTGGTTCTGAGGTTTGGATGAGTTAGGATTGTGCACCACCAAGGTCTCAGCGACCTTGAGGCAATTTTCTTATGTGGTGGAGATAGCGGCACAGCCTGCTCAAGTACAGTGTGTCTTTGTTGCAGCATCACAACATAGTTCAGTGCATCATGACTATGCAGCATTACAGCCTTTTGCACAACTTCACAATGTCACAGTGACTCTTTCTACTTGGGCAAATTCAGGAGTGGCAGCAGCACCACCCACTCAAGCACAACTTCACAATGTTGCCGCTGTTCTTGACTAGAAGCACTTGTCAGGCTCCGTTGGTGCGTTCGGATCCCTGCAGTATGTAGTTAACTGCTCTCTGTCTTTATTGTTAGAAGGGCACTCACACTCAAGAGTCATCTGCTTGTGGATCACCCTGGACAATCACACCTACCTAGGATGCTCTTTCCCTCTCTCAGCAGGCAAGTTGGTTTCCTTGAGCTTCAGGACAGGTGTGAGAGTATAAGTTTTCAAACATGCTTATTAATGATTTTAGTATATTAATTCCATAATGAATTAGCGTGTAAAATGGGGGGCTTTTGAAAGTGGCCGCCACAGTTCATTGCTGTTCCTAACTGAGTAAAATTCTAACTAAATGTTGTGGTTATTTTCCATAATTCAATGCTTATATAAAAGTGTACTTGATGACTTAATAGATCTGTCCACAGCTACCTCTAGTGGGTTGCTGCATTATGTCTTACAAGGTCATGGTTAACTAAATTCTTAAATAAGTTAAATGTTCTATTGTTTGAGAATGTTACTAATATGTGGTTTCTTCCTCGAGGATGGTAGTGAACGTAGCAAGTGAGAAAGTTTCTTCCTGAGAAGAGAAGTTTAGACGAGATGGAACAATGGAGCTACAAACGAGACAGAAGAGAAAAAGTTACTGTTGAGAACATATCCTGGATAATGCAATGACGTTGTATTGCAGGCTATCAATTAGAATTTTAATTGGTTGAAACGTAACCACCCCATGAATTGACCAATCATAAGCTTTTTGATGATTAGTATAACAACCTTTTAAGAGATTCCAAGAGGGTGACTTTGTGATAGAGACCTGAGAATTGCATATCTGAGTTCCTTTTGATGGTTCGAGTCATATTAGCAGTGTGGGTTTGGCTGATGTTAGGCCAGATTCTTCTGAAGACATACCTGATGGTGTCCCCTTGCTGAAGTAGACTGCTAGTTGTTATCATTGGGGTAAAGTACGCAATTTGTTTGTTATATGTGTCTCTTTTGCTTTGCAGGTACCAGCTGCAACTTATAATTTGATTGCTGCATATTAATGATGTTTTTTATAATAACCTGAGTTAGAAAGATTTTTCCTAAATTTGTGTTTCTAAATTGTTTTACATGAAGCCCAACATGTTGATGCTAGTTAGTGGTTAGTGAGGGTATTAATACTGAATGCTCAAGATTTATATTGACGCTCTTTGAATGTTGTACTAATGCATACATTGCCATTATTACCGATTTTGGTGTTGCTTATTAGTGTTATTGCTTTGGAGATTATTTGTTTGACTGTTTGATTAAACTCAGCTATATTAGACGTTCTAATCCACCATTATTAATTCTATATGCTTACCATTTGTATTTAAGAGTTATTTTTGTGACATTAGCGTTGTTAATCTAGGGAAATAAATTATATAATTCTACTTAATAAACTGGTGTGGTCATTGTTTGAGGTTCAAGATGACTGATTATATTGATTATTGTTGATGCTTGTACTCCTCATTGATGACATCCCCTCAATTCTATGTCGCTTCGATCCATTGACCTCTCGCGCAGAATCCACTATTCAGTTTAAATAATAGCTAGGATTTTGTGGCACTGCAGCGGTTTTTGGTAGCAGATTACAGTTATGTCATTGTTTGATGATGTCATAATGAGGTTAATGTAAGATTTTCTTATTTTCTGAAATTAAAGTTTGTTGGTTTGTTTTTTTCCCGAAGATGTTATACGGATTTAACAAGATGAGTTGCTAATTGCCTTAAGTGATTTTCCCCGGTTCTTGAAGACCCTCTAGGTTGAAGGGTATGTTTCTAGCGGTGTTTGGTTGAATTGAGTGAAGTGATTTGCGCTTGCACAGCTTGAGCTAATTTGCAGATGATTGAGGTGGGTATGAGTTTAGAGGAGTAGAGATACTCAAGAAGAATTTAGAAGGAGTGGGCATACTCCTATAGGTATGAGAGTAGGGAAGCGACGTTCTTCATTTGAGTGTGGCGCTTAATGCAGGAAATAATTATCCACTTGGTTGTTGATGACAGGCCTAAGGAGAGAGGTCTGGGACTCCGGAGTATATTGACAAGTGTAGTGAGACACTTGGTATATGTTGTAATTTGTCCATTTAATAGACCGATCCGGCATGATTGGTAAGTCGAGGTTGCGAGCTAATTGGTGCGATTGACACTATATTGAGACTTGGTGAGTACTAAGTGCACTAGGACGACAGTCCAAGGATCAGTTGAGAAGTGAAATTTGCAGGTCGAATTTTACTCATGATTGAGGGAACAGTGAAAAAGAATAGGCGAAAGCTGAAAGTTACTTTGGAAGGTTCTGAAGCAATTGTATTACCCTACCTGTAGAAAATGGGCAAATTTGTTTTCTTATTTTTGGTTTGAGTTTAGCTCGCAAATTAATATTGCGTTGATTTTATGTGTGGGTTGTGAAAGGAATCGGTACGATAGGCTTTGTCAGTGTCTCAGCGAGCGTTCTGAGGAGGTGTGTATGTGTGTTAGCATGACGTAAGTGGTGCCACGCTAGGATTGGTTGTTTAGTGAGAAGAGTCACGCACGGATTCGTCAATCAGTCCGACAATAGAGTAACGTGATTGGAAGGTGAGAGGGTCGAAGAGAATTGTGGAATCGTAGTCACTTTTCATGATTGGTTGTCCTTACTTTACATTTGATTTACTATTTGTGTTGCTTAGTTTAATTTAGTTCGTAAATACCTTTTGTTGAGGACATCAGGTTTAAATAAAATTCTGTTGAAAATGAAGTTTTTCAAGGCTTTGAGAAGCGCACTGAGAGGTGATGAGTATATTCCGGCACTCAAACGAGAAATTTGTCCGCCAGAAAATACTCAGACATATATTGTGTTTGAGGAGAAGGGTGCAGGAGCGTGTCTTTGGTTGAAACATTGGGTTAAGATTACAAGAAAAGAAGGTTGTTTGGCCTTTCCAGAGAATGGAACATTTAATTTGAGAATTTTGGAGAATTTGAGGTTAAAGATGCACAGTTTAAAACCTCCACCAGGCCAGCACAATACGAAGCCTTAGCGATTTGGGAGCTAGTACCTAGGCAACAACAGGCATTAAAGTTTGAAAAGTAAATGAGGAGAGTAGAAAAGATGCTAACTGAGGCTAGATGGGATGAAGAGCAGAAAAGGTGGAGAGTAGAAACACTACAGGGAATTAGATTATTTCCTGCAAGAACAGAGGAGGATGAGAATGAAACAAACGATGGAAACAAAAAGAAAAAGGGTTCAACAGAGACTAAAGAAGAAAAATTGAAAGACTTGAAACAAGTCATGTTTAATAATGATAATGAGATGGTGTGGTGAAATTAGGTAGGTTTGACCACTGACTTTGTGTTTCACCACTGTGCACATTATTTGTTCAATGTTCACCAGTTGCAGATTACATTTTGTATTCAGTTTAGCTGCCTATTGGCTTTATCATGGCATTAGACATTGCAGTTGAGACATTGCAGATGAGCTGTGTTTTTCCACATGGTAAACTGAGCTTGTGTTTTTCGTATTTTCTCTTACCGAACACGATAGCTTGATAAGAGAGCACATATTTTTTGTTTTTCTCCAGTGCAGGGAACAGGCTGGCCTTGGAAGGGGAGCCTTGAAAGGTTGGCCAATTTTCAACATTTGTCTTCGAACTCTGACCTACAGCAGCCAGCATGTTTGAATATTTACATCTGAGAGGGGAGGGCCTTTCAGAAGGCTTTTTCCATGGTTGTTTAAGATATAAAAAGGTGGCTCTGCTCAGTAGTGAGGGGAATTTCCGAGACCTCGGTCAGGATTGGATGTCAAATGCCTGGCACAGACACGTATCTCTTTCTCGCAGTTGAACAGGGGTCATCTTCTTGCTGGCATGAGAAAGATGATGAGCTTCGTAGGCCCTATGGTGATTAATTTTCACTTTATCCTTTGCTTTGCAATTATGCTATGATATAATCACATATATTTGCTGTGTACACTGCAGTTGAGAATCACTTTGATATATTTTCCTTTCATTGCTGTGACTATTATAAATGTGTGCCTTCGACCTACTAATCTCTTTTTAGGAACCTTGTGGTGAAGTAATAATAAATGTCTTCTTTGAACTAAGAAGTGCATTCCAGAGATTTTTGTCAGCTCAGTCATTAGTGAAAGCAAAACAGATGGGTGAAGATGAGATATTTCTGAGATTTTAGAGATTTATCCTCCACCAAATGTGAATCAGAGAAGCGATAGTGGATCAAATGGGAGTGGAATTAGTAATACAATTCCTACTGCACCATCCACATCAGAAGAATCAAGGGATCTCCTGAACAATGAAAGAGTTCAGATGCAGAGTAGTTTCAATGATTCATTGAACAACAGACAGCAGGCAGAAATAAATATTCCTGAGATACAGCCAGAGGCTCAGTTTATAATGACGGCTACTAATTTGGTGTTGCCTCCTGGTCAGCAAGGATTGAACATAATAGAGAGTGTTCAAATACAGATTCCACAAATGCACAGCCTGGGTGCAGGACAGATGCAGAGGGTTGGATCTTTAGCTAATCCAGATGCAATTACTGTACCTATTACGATGGGTCCGGTAACTCCATTATATGCACGATTAAACAATAGTGGAGAGAATTCTCTGAAAAATCAATTCCAAGACAAGGACAAGTTTTGAATGAGACTAATTCTTTAATAGATTTGTCTCCTGTTGAGAATTCTGGGACTATATCTTACACTAGTCAGGGACAGAAATTAATAGATCCGCAGCAATGTGCAAGTTCAGGACAAGAGCAGGATTTAGGTGCACAATCAAATGGAGTTTCTTTGAAAGGCTTGTCTGCACAAGAAATAACAAAGTGACAAATTCAAAAACATTAAAAAGAAAAGACAGAGAGGAAGAGACAATAAACATAGTGAGATTGACAATGTAAGGAAATGAACTCTTAGAAGGGCCAATGGGAATAAATAGACTTGAGTCCTATACTGAAGCTCAATTGAGATATTTGTGTAAAATAGTTACCAGGGGAGCAGAGAAAGTTCACCAACAGTTACAAGAAATAGCAGATGATTATGATATTGATTTGTCAAAAATGAAAACTTTAAAAAGAAGTTACAGATTAAACATGGAGGAAGAAGATTTTATACACATGAGATCTGCAGTGTTGAAAACAAATCTTAGAGAATTACTTGAGAGAGTACAGGTTTGGAGAGCATTAGCTAAATGGGAAGGCAGATGGGTCAAGAAAAGCGAAAGACCAAACGAAAGATAATGTGACACAGGCAGGAGATACAGTGAAAATGCTGCCAATGAGAGAAACACCTTGGCAGAATTTTGACTATCCAAGATTAAGAGAGAAGCCAATGGAGTGGTATCAGCAGACAGATAGATTTATAAAACTTGCAAAGTGTCTGTGGGAAGACCTGAATACACTTTTTGATATTGCTGTTCCAGCAGATTTGTGGATTAAATGCAAAAGGAGTGTTGATTGGCCAACGAGTGAACCGCAGAGAGATCTGAAAACAGGTGCACCATCTCCCGAAGTAATGAAAAATTACTATAAGGTCATTGAGTTTTTGAAGACAAGAGTTTCGCCGAAAAATGTTGATTGGCAACACATAGATAGAACATCACAGGAAGGAAAGGAATCGGTTCATGCATATTATGAAAGGTTGTTGAAGGCATTCAAACAATTCAGTGGTGTGGAAACAATTGAGAAAGAGAGCTTGAATCATTTGGTGTTCTGGTTTGTTGAAGGATTGAAACCAGAAATAAATCAGATTATTAAGAATCATTTAATTTCCTGGAAACCAAATGACGAAGTGTTGCAGTATGCTAAATACTGTAGTAATGAACTTGAGTTGAAGCAGAAAAAGTTGAAAGAAAAAGCGATGATGATGCAGATTAAGGCTGCACAGACAGGATTACAGGGACATTTTCAGCAGATGCCACAGGTAAATGGTTTGTTTCAGAGTCAAGGTCGAGGTAGAATGATGCTTCCGGTGGTCAATAAAAATGTGGATTGGAGTCCAGTCGTGATGCACGATGACCAACAAAGGCGAAAGGTATTACCTTGTCATATTTGCAGAGTAATTGGACATTGGAAGAGACAGTGACCTAGGATGGGAAGTCAAAATCAAAATTCCAAGAACAATGTCAATAATATGCAAAGTTTTCTGCCTTTACAGCCAGTACAGCAGGTACAAAATGCACAACAACAGGTACATCAGGTACAAATGCCACAAACACAACAAATGTAGCCACAGGTGCAAATAGTACCTGTACAGCAAATTCACATGCCGAGACAGGTTCAAATGATACAGAGCCATATGGACCAACAACAGGTAATGCTTTCGCAAGTGGTCACAAATTGAAGGAAAAACAAAAGTGTAAAACCAGCTGAACAGTTTCCTTTACACAGTGAGAATGACATAAAAGCTGAATGGCTGTTGGATAGTTCAGATGAGGAGGAGTATATGATGGCTGCATCATTAGAAGTGGATCAGAGGGGTCCTTATGTGAAGGGTGAAGTACATGGTCATGAGGTTAACTGTCTGGTCGATACAGGAGCAACTCGCTCAACAGTGAGAACTGTAGAAGTTCCAGTCATACCGATATCAGAGAAGACAGTACAGATAGTAGGAGTTTCAAATAAACATTTGATTAATACTCTTACAGAACCAGTTATTGTGAAAGTTGGAAATTTTAGATATTTCCATAGTTTTGTGGTTTGTGATTCTAGTCCAGTGTCATTATTGGGAATAGACTTGCTGTGCAAAATAAATTGTTCAATCTTGTATTCAATGAAGGGGATTGAAATTGAGAGAAACAGTGATGGAGAAGATTTGTCAGTTGTTGTCAAAAGAAGGATGGTGTCTCAAGAATTTTCTTTGATTGATCTCGATGACCCACAGATGAAAATGAGCAGGCAAATGAGGAGAACAATTTGGTAAATGTAATTAATTTCTTTCCAGTTTTTGAAATAAAAGATCTGCTGATTGATTTACAAGAAAGAGTTAAGTCAAAGGTTTGGGACTTATCTGGACATTGGTTTCATTAAAGGAATTGAAGGAGTCAAAGTAACAGTGAAAGAGAATGTACTGTTTCCGCAAACTGCACAATACCCAATGACAAATGAGGCGATTGAAGGGATAAGACCTTTGATAGAACAGTTTTTGGAGCAGGGAGTCTTGAAAGAAGTGATGAGTAGTCCATGTAATTCACCAATAATGGGTTTGAAAAAGACGAATGGAAAAATTTGTCTTGTCCAGGATTTGAGGAAAATAAATGATATTGTGGTAAAATATTGTACAATTGTGCCAAATCCAGCAGTGATAATGTTTCAGATTTCATGCGATGCAGAATGGTTCACAGTAATTGATTTGTGACAAGCTTTCTTTTCCGTGCCTCTACATGAGGACAGTAGATATCTCTTTTGTTTCAAGTTCTTGACCAGAGTCTATAGCGGGTGTAGAATTCTACAAGGGTTTTCGGAATCACCATCAATTTTCAATCAAATTTTGAAAAGGAACCTGGAGTCATTGGTAATGCCTTACCAATCGACATT
The DNA here is from genome assembly GCF_031143425.1 of Pleurodeles waltl. Classification (NCBI taxonomy): domain Eukaryota; kingdom Metazoa; phylum Chordata; class Amphibia; order Caudata; family Salamandridae; genus Pleurodeles; species Pleurodeles waltl. The sequence goes on from NC_090447.1 coordinate 163,226,385, forward strand.
GGTGCAATATATTGATGATGTGTTGATTGCGTCAAAGACAAAGGAAGGTTGTAGAGAAGATACAATTGAATTGCTGAACTTTTTAGGAGACAATAGTCCTAAGGTATCTCCTATTAACTTGCAGTATTGTCAGCAAGAGGTGAAATATTTGGGTCATTTGATTGAAAAAGGATCAAGGAGAATTTCAAGAGAAAGAGTAGCAGCAATAATGACAATGAAAATACCTAGTTCACAGAAAGAGTTGAGGATGTTTCTGGGAATGGTAAGATATTGTCTCCAGTGGACTCTAAATTTTTCAGCTATCTCTAAGCCACTGCAAAGACTGACACATAAGGATGTTTCAGATCCTATAATGATTGATGAGGAATGCATGAGAGCATTTACTGATTTGAGAGACAGTTTGTGCCAAGCTCCAGCTTTAGGTATGCCTGATTGTACAAAGCCTTTCTTGTTGTTTTGTCATGAGCATGATGGATGTACTTTGTCAGTCTTGACCCCATCACATGGTGGTGTCAATCGTCCAGTAGCATATTTTTCAGCTACTTTGGATAATGTTGCAGCAGCATTACTAGGATGCTTACGAGCAGTTGCAGCAGTTGAGCAGAGTATAGCTCAAAGTGAAAACATTGTGATGGGTTATCCTCTGAGAGTGATGGTATCTCATTCAATAGAAATTCTATTGACCAGGTCAAAAACGCAATACCTGACAAATGCAAGGTTGACACAATATGAGACAGTGATTCTTGGAGCACCAAATCTAACAATCAAAAGGTGCACAGTGCTTAACCCGGCAACATTATTACCAAATGAGGGGGAAGATCCAAACAGAATAGATGACATTGAACTGATTGGTTGAAAATGACAGAATTATGCACAAAACCAAGAGATGACATTAAAGCCTCATGGCTTAAAGGAGTAATTTCTGCTCAAGTTGCAGAAATGGTGGCTCTTACTAGAGCATGACTATTGTCAGACCAGATGAAAGTAACGATCTACACTGATAGTCAGTATGGATTTGATATTGTACATGATTTTGGGCAAATTTGGTCACATAGAGGGTTTCTAACATCATCAGGTTCACCTGTGAGAAATGGTGAAAGGATACATGATTTGCCTCAAGCTGTACAGAAACCGGAGAAAATTGCTGTGGTTAAATGTAGAGCACATCAGAGAGGACAAGATTATGTAACATTGGGAAATGCTTATGCAGACCAGGTTGCACATTTTTGTGCTCTAAATGGAATTTCATTCAAAGGAAATTCGGAATTAATGTCTGAAAATGATGAAGTGTATACAAATTTTACGATGCAAACTGTTGAGACACTAGAAGAGTTAAAGTCCATACAGAACAATGTTCCAGAAGAAGAGCGTAGGGATTGGTTAACACATCATTGCATTCAAAGAGAAGACAACATTTGGATGACAGTAGAGGGAAAAGTAGTTTTACCAAACAGTTTGCTGACACAGATGGCCAGATATTATCATGGTAAGGCACACATAGGGAGAGATGTGATGATCAGATGTTTTATACAGTTTTGGTACAATCCAAAAATTCAGGCAAGTTGCTGAACTGGTTTGCCATAGGTGTGTAGTCTGTCAGCAGATGAATGTCGGCAAAGGAGCAATTGTCAACATGGGACATATATGTATGGCAGGAGGTTCATTCAGCAGGATGCAAATGGATTTTTTTTATTGAGATGCCTACGTGCACTGGTTTCAGATATGTGTTGGTGATTGTATGTATTTTTAGTCACTGGATTGAGGCATATCCAACAAGGAGAAATGATAGCTTACAGTAGCTAAGTTACTCTTGAGAGAACTAATTCCACGTTTTGGTTTCCCGGTCTTTATAGGATCAGAAAGGGGAAGCCACTTCAATAACGAAGTGATAAAATTACTTTTCTCAGCATTAAATATTCAGCAGAAACTACATTGTAGTTATCGTCCAGAAGCTTCAGGACTTGTAGAGCAGATGAATGGAACTTTAAAGTCACAATTGGCAAAAGTATGTGCATCAACAAATTTAAAATGGCCAGATGCTTTACCACTAGTGCTAATGTCAATGAGAAGCACTCCTGATAAGAAGACTGGGATGTCTCCACACGAGATCCTAATGGGGAGAGCAATGAGATTGCCAGCAATACCTGTAAATGCACTTGTGAATGTTACAGATGACATGGTGCTAGATTACTGCAAAAGCCTAGCTGATGTGGTTTGGTCTTTTTCTCATCAGGTGGAAGCAATAGTGGTGCAACAAACGCAAGGTCAAGGCCACAGCTTGAGAGCTGGTGACTTGGTGCTCATATGGAAGCATGTGAGAAAGTGTTATCTGGAACCACAGTGGAAATGTCCTTATCAAAAGTTACTTTCAACAATGACAGCTGTGAAGTGTGCAGGTTTGCCAAACTGGGTGCATGCCAGCCACACAAGAAAAGTGAATGATCCACCAGAAAGAGAGGAAGACCTGTTGAGATTAACGACAGTTGACAACATTGGGAGCAAAGAGAAAGAAAGTGAACTGAACATCGGAAATGAGAGAGATGTGCCTACTCCTATAACAGATGAAAAAGAACAAAATGCAGAAGAAACTGAACAATCTGCAGAAGGAGTAGAAGAGTCTGTTCGTGAAGAGAGAAAAACTCGGACTGATTTTGATCGGAGGAGGGTGTCCTCGAATGAGAGTGATCATAAAGATTTGGCTGGGAGAAGATCTGCTCAGAGGCGGGTATCCTCAGAAGCAGGTGGTTTGATATACCAAACTGAATAAAGGACTGACCCCATTGGGAAAGGAATTGATGGTAGTGCCGCCCAAGTGGATTATACTCTTCCTGAACCAGGATCAGGAACTTCAGAAGAAAAAGGTACTAAGGCAAGTGAAAACTCAATCTTGAGAAAATTGTTGATGAAAAAAACATTAAAAGGAGACAATTGGCCAGAGAAAAGTTCAAAAGAGTGGAAGAATTAATGTAGTACCACCAATTCAGGAGGAAAATGAGTTGAATGCAGGAGAAAACACTAGTGGAGAAGAAGGTGAAAGCAGCAAAAGACCGACAAGAAAGAGTTGCTAGCAAGCGATATGCTGGACCAGAGTGGGTATATTTAACTACAAATAATTGGCAAGAAGAATTTGTGAGCTTTTGTTTTGACAGAGATATTGAAAAATGTTATTCTGGCACGTGAAGATTACGAGAAAAGCCTTTGGGAAAAGATGTAGCAAATTATTTGAAAGTCGTGCTTAAGAGAGACATCAATACTTACTGGAATTGACAAATGAATACCTGGACTTCGGAAGCTGCTATACTGAAATTGACAAAAAGACTGTCCTGAGTGAATGAATTTTTGAGAAAAAAAAATTAGGAGAGATTTTGATTGATTGTTTACCTAATTTTTGAAGAAATGTTTTAACATTTTTTGTTTTTTGTTTTTTTAGATTATGATGAATATGAGAAACTTTCATAACCAAAACAGTAGAATTAGTTGTTGTAAAGTTCTAAGTATTGAATTGGCGATAGCGAGTGTGTTAATATGTTTATTGTTGTTTATAGGGGTGACTGTTTACGAGACGAATGGAGCCAACCATACTACAAAGATTGATCATTCTTTGGACAAAACTGTTACATCACTAACAAAAGATAAGTTTAGAATAGATGTTAAATACGTACATGAAGTGGGGGTGTGGCCAAGAAGCATGGCCGGCGGGACGCATTCCTAGTGAGCTCCCGTCATTGACAACATCCTGCAGGGATCCTAGGGCACCCGAGGCTGTGGGGGCCCCCCTCCTGCCAGGGTAGACTGCCCGGAGGGCCTGGGCTTTGTTGGCTCCCGTTCTGGGACCTCGTGGAGCCGGCCCCGCAGAGGTGTTCGTGTGCCTCTGCTGGGCCACGTGAGAGGCGGCAGCAGGGGCTCGGAGCTCGCATATGGTGATGGGCGCTGCCTGGCGGGCACGGTAATTCGGTGGGCCCGTGTGGAGAGGCGGCCCCCGACTTGCAGGAAGGTCGTTTTGTGTGCCGCGAGATGAGCGGCTGTATCTGCCGGGGCCCCGGAAGACGGCTCGAGGCCTAAGTGTTGGTGGAGGCAGCGAGAGAGGCTGCCGCCTGGGTTGCGCAGCTTGCCTGCTGGGCCTGCTGCCGGGTGCGACCTGGGGGGGCGGGCAGCTTCTCCAGCCCTGCTGCCCCCGGAGGACTTGTGGACTGTGTGGCCTCTGGCTTGAGGGGACGGTCGCCCGAGACTGGAGGTGAGCGGCGGGATCCTGTGGGGTAGCCGGGGCGGCAGGCTGGCACCCGGGGGCATACTCTGGGGCCTACAGGACAACTATGACTGGTTGGCGTGCACAGAAGCGAGGGTGTAAGGCGGTGGCCTCTGGACCCCTCAAAAAATAAAATAAAAGAGCTTTTTCTCCCCTCATTCCTTTTCTCTCCTTTTCTTTTTTCTCTCGCTGCCTTTCTGCATTTTTTAACTGGTTTGGCATCTCTGCTGTTGGAGAGGTCTGAGGCCCTTGATCTGGCCCCTTGGTGAGATAGTGGTGCCTAAAGGTGCGGAGAACAGCGGACACTGTCTCTGTGGTACTTCGTGGTTGAGACCTTGTTGGAGGCCATCTGCTACATTTGGATCTGAATCCTAGCCCGGGTTAGGGCGTGGGGCGGAATGGGGTGCCATAAGAGGACGAATGCATCACAGTGAAACACCATGGAACAGTATACTACCCCGGTGCCTCTTCCGCAGTGCGTGGCCAGAACGGAGGTGAGTGGAGACGATATGAGGACACCACTGAACCCTGAGGAGCTTTCACACACTGAGCTCCTTGCGGCCATCCGGGGCTCTAGGGTGGCACTGGAGAGTAAGATAGAGACTGTGGCGGTGGAGGTCAATCTGCTACGGGCGGACCTCCGGAAGGTATCCAACAAGGTTAAGGTGGCGGAGGGTTCCATTGTGGAGCTACAAACAGAGGTGGGGGCACTGCGGAAACAAATGGTGCAGGTCACCTCTGTGGTTGGATGGCTGGAGGCGAGGTTGGAGGATGCGGAGTGAAGGTCCTGGCGGAACAATGTCAGGTTACTGGGTTTCCCGGAGTGCACAGGGGGGTCTGCTACTGAATCCTTTGTTGAGAACTAGATCAGAGATATGCTGCAGCCAACAGGGCTATCTAGGGTTTTTGTGGTAGTTGACGTGCATAGGGCCCTTGTTGCACCTCCTAGGCCTGGTGCGCCGCCTAGAGCTATTATTGCCCGCCTGCTGAACTATAAGGATCGGACTGTGTGTTACGTGCCGCACATGAGCCGGATTAGGGAATATACGAGAACTGTAAGATATTTATCTACCCTGATTACACAAAAAAGATACAGAGTTCTCATAAGGGATTCATGGAGGTCAAGGCGAAACTCCGAGCCATGAGCATTAGATCCATGCTCCTGTATCCGGCACGCTTAAAGGTCCTGTCAGGTGGGAGATCACAATTTTTCGATCATCCGGAGGAGGTATGGCGATGGTTGGAGATGTGGGACAAGGTGGTCCCAGGGAGGACAGAGGGACCTGGTGGCGTCACTCATCAGGCATCTGGAGTGGATAGCTTGGACTGGAGGTCACGTGATGCTGGTGGACGAGGGGACTGGAGGGTCTGCCGTGGACTCTCATCACAAAGTGGAGATACAGCAGGATGGAACAATGGCGATTGTGGCTGCTGATCTGCTCGGGGGTACAGCCCTGGAGCGGGGGCTGGGTGGGTGTGGGTGGGGATCCTGCGGTGGCCTGACTGTGATCCTCATGACCCGGGGTGCCAGTGTGCCTCCTCTCTCTCTCCTCTATGCAGGGTTGGTGAAAACGGAGAGGGTATTTTTCTGGTGGAGATCTGCGGTGCTGATGGTCTCAGTCCTGAAGGGGTCTTATAAACGGACTGAACTATACTGGTCTTTATGGGTGCCGCTAACATTTAGGGAACCCAGGTTGGGTTGGCACAAGGTACGTTTGTAGACTGATGCCATGGGTGGGGGGTTTACTTCACAACTGTGGTAGGCTTTTTGATCTGTTAAGTTGGGTTTTAGGCTGTGGTCCTGACAGCATTCACGAAATGGACTTACAGTATGATCTGTTCTGGTTGTTTTACTGTATTTCTAGGGTGGGGGGTGTGGGAGGTTTCATGGGTCGAGTTCTTCATTGTTTGAAGTTCGTTCAACAGTGCGGGTGTCAGGGCAAGATGTGCAACATGTCTTTTTCTTGTCTTATTGCAGTGCTGTGGTACACAGGGGGAAGTGTCCATCAGGGTGGGTGGACAACAATGTATCACCAGGAGTCGTACTATTAACATGCTGACATGGAATGTCAGGGGCTTGAAGAGTTATACAAAACGCTACAGGGTGCACTCATTTCTAAGGAGGCATAAGGTTCATATTGCATGTCTTCAGGAAACACACATGGCTGATGAGGAAGTGCACAAACTGGCTAAAAAATGGCGGGGACAAATGTTTGCATCTTCCTTATCTTCATATGCACGGGGGTGTCTGTGTGGGTGGTTCCCGGGGTTCTCTTTACTCATGTATACGGTGAGGTAGATGGGCATGTTAGATGGTTTACCCATTGTTATCCTTAATACATATGCCCCCAATATGGACTATCACTCCTTCTACACCAGAATGCCTGAGATTTTGGGGGACAGTGTGGATAGGCCTTTGGTTTGGGCAGGGGATTATAATTGTGTGTTGCATGGGGATTTAGACCGCCTTCCGCCAAAGCTGGGAACTAAACCCCTGATGGTGAAATCTCTTAGGGGAGTGATGGCTCACCTGGGACTCTGGGATAGCTGGAGGGAACTGCACCCTGATGGCAGGGAATACACTTGTCACTCCAGAACACACAATACTCACACCCAACCAGACAGGTTTCTGCTGGGTGGTCTCAGTGGCTCACATGTGCTGGATGTCACACATATGGGTAGGTTCTTGTCTGATCATGCACCAGTGCAGATACAGCTACAATGGGGAGAGGCGGTCACCTCCACAGCACGAGGCTGGTGTATGCCTGCGGATTTACTTACTCATGTGGGGTGCCGAGAGAGGTTGGGTGGAGCAATAAAACAATATATTGTATTGAATTGGAACACAACCGTGTCTCAGGGCCTGGAGTGGGAGGCTTTGAAGGCAGTCAATGGATGTGAGTAGGGCTGGGTGGGAGGAGCACAGGTTATACAAGAATGTTAATACTTGTTTCGATACATTAAGCCGGACAACACTCAGAGGGTATAGGCTGCGATTTCATCGAGAGGGAGATAAATCTGGCATGCTTTTAGCGTGGATTCTATAACGGGAGGTGGAGGCCGCTCCTATTCTGCATATTAGGAACACTGACGGTGAAATGCTCACAGGGCGCACAGACATTCTACGGGAATTAGCTGTGCACCTCCAGAGGCTATCAAGGGCTTGTGTTGTACTAACGGAGGAAGGTGTGGGGGAGTTTCTGCAGCAGATGCGGCTTCCGCGTTTGGATCCGGAGAGTAGGTAGGGATGCTTTTGAGCTTCCGATCACTGAGGAGGAAGTGGGCGAGGCAGTGGCTGCAATGGCAAAATCCAAATCTCCCGGTAGTGATGGTTTTCCTGTTGATTTGTATCAAGCATTTTCCTTATCATTACGGGAGAAGCTGCTGGAGGTCTTGGAGGAAGTGCGAGGGCGTACGTTGCCGGACAGCTTGCGCCAGGATATAGTGTGTTTCATGCTCAAGCCGAGGGGATCCCGGGGACCCCTCCTCATATCGTCCGCTTACCATGCTAAATAGCGATGTCAAGATACTCTGTAAGATTTTAGGCACTTCGCTTCGTGGGGTGATTCAGGGTTTGTTGCACGAGGACCAATGTGGGTTTATCCCTGGTCCTAGTAAGTCCTATAATCTGCATCAATTGGCACATATTTTGCATGAGCCCAAAGAAGTGGAGGCAGAATTGGCGTTGGTGTCTCTTGAGTTAGAAGAAGCCTTTGATACAGTAGAGTGGAGATACTGTATCTTTTGGATGTCTTGCAGGGCATGGGGCTTGGCCCCGATTTTTGTGCTTGGGTTTGGCTGCTGTATACTGATCCAACTGCACAAGTACGTGTGGGGGGAGAGATATCGAACACCTGGGAGGTGGGCAGCGGTACACAACAGGGATGCCCGCTCTCGCCTCTCTTGTTTGCTCTAGCGGTAGAGCCTCTAGCGATCTGGCTTCGTGGGGAGAGGATGCAGTGGGGGATTACGGTGGGACCATCCAAACATGTAATTTCCATGTATGCCAATGATGCATTGGTGTATGTACGGGATCCCCGTGTGTCGCTGAAAGTGCTGCTGCAGAGGTAGGATGCTTTCGGGGCTGTCTCTGGTCTTAAGATTAATATGACAAAATCTCTCCTGTTTCCCTTGGGGTCCCTTATTGGGGTTCCACAGGCTGAGCTTCCAGAGGCGGGGCTTCGGTGGGAGGTTGAGAGTTTTAGGTACTTGGGTATCTGGGTCACTAATTCTGTGGCTGCGTATGATAAACACAATGTTGAGCGAGTAGTGACGAGCCTGGAACGCTTGGTATCCTTTTGGAATAGGTTGCCTCTCTCCGTGATGGGTCAGGCAGCAGTGACAAAATGGTGTTCTTGCCCTGGTGTTTATACCTGGTACAGAACTCTTTGTATCCGTTAGCAGCGTGGCTTTTTCGTTGCCTTACCTGGCCAGGGCAACTGCTGGGATTTGGGAGCAGGTAGTTAAGCATGAACTCAGACGAGCCCCTTTTGACAGGGAGCTGAAGATATGGTATCTGGCCCCATTTCGGGATATGGAAAGGACAATGTCGGCAGAGGCCTGGAGACTGGGAGGCTGTGAGGTGGCTGGTGATCTTTATCCTAACGGTGAGTTTCTATCCTTTACCGATGCTCAGGATTTGTTTGATCTGGGTTCTGGTCAGTTTCTACAATATGCAAAAATCGAGAGTGTGGCATGTGAGATTTGGGGTGGTTTTCCGGTCGCTCTTAGGGCATCCTCGGTACTAAACGGTTTGATTAACTGGGGTGAGGGGATGCACTTGATTACTCAGTTTTATAAAGCCTTACAGGAGGATCAACCGGGTGTGATAAGTGCGGGCGCAGAGCATGGAAATCTGATTTGGGGGAGCCCATAGCAGATGCTGATTGGGATGCGGCTTTGTCGTTGGTCCGAACGGTGTTGTGTAATCTAAGGTTCAAGCTATTGCACAGAACGTATCTCACACCCTGTAGACTGAATAGGATTGACCCAAACCATGGAGTGTGCTGCCCTAGGTGTGGTGAGTTTGGTGCTTCCTTCCTACACCAGGCCTGGACTTGCAGGGCGGTTTATGACTTTTAGCAGGAAGTGGTAGCAGTGATTGAGGAGGCCACGGGATTGGGGTTGGAGGCAACCCCGACGACCTGCATCCTGGGAGTGGTGTATAAGCCAAGGAGTAAGGGAGTTGTGTATAAATTGGTGCAGCAGGCATTGGTACTGGCCAAGCGTAGAGTAGCAATTGGTTGAATGAGCACTCGGATTCCAACGATTCCCAGTTGGCTGCGAGATCTGCTGGATTGGGGAGGCAGCAGAGGAGCAACATATGTGCTTCACACGAAGTGATGAGAGTGCACTTACTGATGTGGCGGTTGGGGTACATTGTTGGAGTGGTTCACTGGTGGGGAGGATGTAAGCTCTATAAGCAGCGATGAGATTGTGGGGGATGGGGACACACACCTCCCCCTATGAACAGGTGGCGACCAATTGTGGTTTTGAAATGCTTGTACATGCATAAGTTGCTTAAAGCATGGTCTCATAAGTCTAGGGGTTGGGAAGGTGGGATAGATGATAAGATCTGTACAGTGGTTATGACACTCTATTGACTTGAACTCTGGTGTATATGCCCTCTGGCACCCTTGCGTAATGAAGATGTATTGTCTTGCTGCAACCTGCACTGTACTGTACGTTTTTGTTGGTATGCACTTTTCAAAACTTAATAAAAACAGTTTTTAAAAAAAATGAAGAGAAAGAACTTTCTTCTAATGTTTTCTATCGCTTATTGCATGAGTATGTTGAAGTGATGGATGCAAAAGATTGTTACGTATGTACACAGATTTCGACTTCAGTGGAAGAAGGACCTAATAGCTTTCCTGTAACATGCTGTAAGTTGCAGTCTTTTACTAACGCGCTTTTATAATCAAGAATATATTCAGTATTTTTATTCAAATTATGATATGGTATTTTCATTTGTACCTGTCATAGGTTATTTGAATAGAATAGTCAAAGATAATAACATAGCTATTATGAGAGATTTCTTTGAGCCTACTTTAACTTTTGGCACTGCCTTCGCGCACAGGAACAATCTAACATGCTTACTAACACCTGTAGAGAAGAAATTCTTAGATAACACAGAAGAGAAATAAAGGCAAAGATAGATAGGGGAATAATTAGTAGAAGACCTGGGGTTGATTCTGCTTATACTGATAATACTAAACAAGGAAAACTAACATTAGATGCTGAACACTTGGGAAGACTTTGTATATATAGACCTTGGAGTAAAAATGATAGTGTGTTTGTGGGAAAGATTGAGTGTACATATGTTTTTATGTTTAGGAGTAAGTGGGATTTTATGATGAATGGACAGGATCCACCAGTGCCTGGTATTTACTATATTTGTGGAAGAAATGCATATTACTGTCTTCCTAAAGGATGGTATGGAACATGTTACTTGGGAATAGTCTTTCCGAAAATCTATCAGTTGGAAGACTTGAGTAAGATACCTCAGACAATTAAATTTCAAACGAGACACAAGCGAGAATCAATTTCTAGAATTGTGGGAAATATTTTGGGGGCTATAATTCTTTCAGTGGGAGTGCTCTTAAATTCTATAAAGATACAGAAGTTGTCTACAATAGTGGATAACATGTTGACAAGTGATTCTGGAGCTATCATTCTTCTAGATACTGAGTTGGCTGCTACAAGGGCTATGACACTTCAGAACCACCTTGCGTTAGGCATTCTTTTAGCAAAGGAGGGCGGAGGTTGCAAATTACTTGGTTTGAATCATTGTTGTGCCTATATACCTGATAATTCAGGAAAAGTTAAAGAATTAATTAAAAATGTAACAATTAACAAAGAAGATTTAAAGGAACTAACAGAAACTACAGTTTGCGAAAAAGCTGGCAAGGGAATTGCAGCTGTGGGAAATTGGTACAGTTATGTGGGAAGAAGTGTTATTTTTGCAATAGCAAAACATGTGTCAACTATGGTATTTTGTCTAATTGGAATCTGGGGAACATATAAAATGATAAAATGATTGAAAAAGAGGAGACTGGAAAAGAACCGGAAAAGATTTGACATACAAATGACTAAATTCTATGGGGAAAATAGAAGGAGAAAAAGAAATAATGTGAAAATAAATGAGACAAAATTTTGAAGTACTGGTGATAATAAATACATTTATTATGGATTGGTGTGATAACATAAATAGTCATCCAAGAAGGGATTGTGAGAGTGTACATTTTCTAACATGTTTGTTAATGATTTTAGTATACTAATTACATAATGAAATAGTGTGTAAAATGGGTGACTTTTGAAAGTGGTCGCCACAGTTTATTTCTGTTCCTAACTGAGTAAAATTCTAACTAAATGTTGTGGTTATTTTCCATAATTCAATGCTTATTTAGAAGAGTACTTGATGATTTAATAGATGTGTCCACAGCTAACCCTAGTGGGTTGCTGCATTATGTCTTACAAGGTCACGGTTAACTAAATTCTTAAATAAGTTGAATGTTCTATTGTTTGAGAATGTTACTAATGCGTGGTTTCTTCCTTGAGGATGGAAGTGAATGTAGCAAGTGAGAAAGTTTCTTCCTGAGAAGAGAAGTTTAGACAAGATGGAACAATGGAGCTACAGACAAGACAGAAGTGGAAAAGTTACAGTTGAGAACGTATCCTGGATAATGCATAGAAGTCGTATTTTAGGTTATCAATTCGAATTTTAATTGGTTGAAACATTACCACCCCATGAACTGACCAATCATAAGCTTTTTGATGATTAGTATAACAAACTTTAGAGACATTCTAGGAGGATGACTTTGTGATAGAGACCTGAGAATTGGATGTCAGCGTTCCTGCTGATGGTTCGAGTCATATTAGCAGTGTGGGTTTAGCTGATGTTAGGCCAGATTCTTCTGAAGACATACCTGATGGTGTTCCCTTGCTGAAGTAGCCTGCTAGTTGTTAATATTGGGGTAAAGTATGCGATTGGTTTGTTATATGTGTCTCTTTTGCTTTGCAGGTACCAGCTGCAACTTATAATTGATTGCTGCATATTAATTATGTTTTTTATAATACCCGGAGTTAGAAATATTTTTACTAAAATTTGTGTTTCTAAATTCTTTTACATGAAGCCCAACATGTTGATGCTAATTTGTGGTTAGTGAGGGTATTAATACTAAATGCTCAAGATTTATATTGACACTCTTTGAATGTTGTACTAATGCATACATTGCGATTATTACCGATTTTGGTGTTGTTTATTAGTGTTATGGTTTTGGAGATTATTTGTTTGACTGTTTTGTTTAAACTCAGATATATTAGACATTCTAATCAACCATTATTCATTCTATATGGTTACCATTTGTGTTCAAGAGTTATTTTCGTGACATTAGCGTTGTTAATCTAGGAAAATGTTTTTTTATAATTCTTCTTAATAAACTGGTGTGGTCATTGTTTGAGGTTCAAGATCATTGATTATATTGATTATAGTTGATGCTTGCATTCCTCAAAGATGACATCCCCTCAACCCTATGTCGCTTCGATCCACTGACCTCTCAAGCAGAATCCACAATTCAGTTTAGGTAATAGCTAGAAATTTGTGGTGCTGCAGCACAGGAGCACAGGAGCACAGCTTCTTCCTTCCAGGGAAGAATCCAAGTGATGTGCCCTCACCTCTGTGAAGCTGACTGTCAGGCATACACCATCTCCGGTTGCACAGATGTCCTCAGACTTCTTTTTGGAGGGCTCATGTCTTTTCATGAAATAGAACTTGGAACAGTGACAAGTGAGTCATCAACTCCCACATTTACACAGTCGAAGCAGACGGGGATGTGGATTCTCTGTCTGCACTTTCAGAACTAGTTTGGAAAGGTTCTTCTATCATGTGCCCTCTCTAGGCAGGTATCCAGCTACAGTCTTTGTGTAGAGTTATGTTCCTCACTGTAGATATTATCTAGCCTGGAGTACCCATGACAGAGGCTTAAAGAGTTGTGAGCTTTCTACACCTTGGTACTAATAGCCATACTGACAAGTGATCAGGAAGGAGACAAAATTCATGCCTCACCTAAAGGACCCTTCACTCTCTTAACAACAGAAACTGAATCCCACCTTCATCCCCTCATCTATAAAAAAGGCAATGCTGACGAAAACGAACCATTGACAGAACGGAATTTCTAAAGGGAGCTGTGTCTCCTATTTCCCAGCTTCAGTGTTTAGGTCTCCCCCCTCCAGCTTCAGGAATGTCAGAAATACACTTCCAAGGTTTTTAAAAATAACCTCACATCCATATTGTGTACATGAACAGGGCAAGGACTTCAAAAATAGAACCTAAATGCCGCAATTACTCTGGTTCACTCATTTAGCAAAACCACGTACCACAAAAGCCACACAAAAATACATGCTTGCCATACACTTGGAATGCTAGTGCTGGGATTTGGTTCAGCTCACAGAGGAGGAATTTTTCACAAGTGGACCAGAAGGCCCCCACCTTAGTGACACAGATAAAAAAGGTCTGGTCACAACTACTGATTCTCAAACCACAGTACATTGCAGCCACTGTTTTACATGCTAAACTCCTGTTAGAGACAGTCATCCACTGTGAAATAATTGAAAGCACATTTTGTGCACCACTCCAGGTCCAGGACCTCACTCATCTCAAGGGACAGACAAATACCTTAATGCACACTCTAAGTTAGCATGGTTGTGGCCAAAATCAAAAACCTAAATACCAGGTACTCACAGTAAGGCACTCAGGGCAGGGGAACATTCCTGCAAACCATGCAGCATACATTTCTGTCCCAACACTTGACTTCAATACAACATATTGCTGTTAGTGTAATTAATCATGTGATAACAGTTTCTCACATGTTGCTTCAGTGCAACGCCTGCTATGGATTTCGATCTTTTTTGACGCTCTTAAGAGGAATGTGACAGAGTCCCTTTAAAAGGAGAAGGTACACTTTAGCAGCATACAGCTCAGTACCTGTTCAAAATCAACCTTTTATACACAGGAACATCTCTCCAGGTGTGGGTAACCAGATTCTCAGGTGCCCAACTGAAATCCTAAACATATAACATCAATCAAGCCTTAATGGTTTGAAAAAGTTGCAATTAGCTGCATTGAAAAGAAATGTGAAATAATGTGACCACATAAATTATTACAATGCTAGTAGTTAATTCTATCAAAGGAATGTGTAAGGAAGTGTCTACTACATGAACAGCTCTAATTTCATTACTTTAGAGCAAAGTGTGGGAAAATCCATAACAACATCAACAATTATAATAACCGAAGCCATGAGTTACACAATACTATCCTGGCACCAGAAAGAGAGGGTTTATTAAAGAAAAGAAATACATCCATAAATTAACAAGGTTGGTTTGATGGAGTGTACCCACATTATGTACGATGCACATTACCAGAGAACAAAATATAAAGTTAGGTTTCATATTACACAAATGTATAATTTGGGGTAGAAGCAGATACAGAGATTCTTGGCTACTTTAAACTGGACTTATAACCCATGTTTTTGGGATACAAGGAGGAAAAAATGAACTACATTTGAGGATGGTAATTGTCAGACCCTGATTAGTGGCTACCACGCAAGCAGTGGTTACTGGGCCTCAGCCATTGTGGTTGAGGCTATTTGTCTCAAGTGTCTTGGGACCCGTCCTACTGTGGCTCTCTAAGCTGTGCCAAGTACAACCCCCTTTCTGAATTTGACTCTCAATAGTAGCAGAGGGGAGCAGTCACAGGCTTTCCAGGGAGGTAGATGGAGTGTTTGAGCTCAGTAGTTAACAATTAACCAAGAGATAAAATAATTCCAATGTCCAACCCAACCCAATGTCTGTTTTTTAGAACAATTACATTTAATCATAAAGTTGAATTAAATACTACACAATCTGATTGCTGATACAAATATGTCCATAGGTAGGATACTTCTCTGTGGTACTATACCACCAATCCCCTTTACCAGCCTTTCTATCTGCTGGGTCCCGAAAACACACAGTCAAATGAGCACTCAATGAAAATGTTACCCCTTGAGTTGGGTGGGTAAAGACTGAGATTTTGTTTGCTTCTTGTAGGTAGAGTGGCCTGTGTATGCACCTTTTTAGAGGGGCTGCAATGAGAAGGAAGTTCACAAAGCACTATGTAAGTCAAGTGCATGCTGCACCCGTTTACATGTCCACCCAGCTTCAGTCTTTATTGAGCTGCTGGCACTGACGCAGGTGGAGACCTGGCTGTGGAAGTCTCTGGCAGTTGCAATGCTGCAGCCTGGCCGGGGCTGATGATAGTCACAGCCATGCTCAGCCCATCAGTAGTCATGGCAGTTGCAGCTCTGATTGGGGCAGTAATGGGTATAGCCCTAACTGGGCCTATGATAACTACAGCAATTGCAGACCCTGTCCAAGCCTATGATCACACAGTTTTTGCTCCAGTTCAGAAACTACACAGGTATATTTAATTTAAAAACAATGAGGAGACACTCATGGCATATGTGTGACCCCTGCAATACTGCAGCAATCCTCCCAATCGAAATGGTCTGTTTCTCAGACTATACAGAATTTTGGCAGCCTCCCTTACAAGAACCCATTGATGATATGTGGTATAATGCACACTGCTCTCTCTAAAAAAAATAATCAGGTTTTGGCACCCGGTTCTCTGGGCCATAATTTGGTACCAGGAGAGGGGACACATGCCTCCGGCACCAGTAAAAAATAGTATGTGGCCTCGGGTATGTGGTACCAAGGACCATAATTCGTCTCGGCAAGGGGGGAAACATGCTTCTCTTCCCCTATAAAAAAATATTCTAACACTCCCTGGGCCCAGGCCCACCCCAGGGAGGGGGGAAGGGCTTAAAAAAGGGCAGAAATCCTTTAAAAAAAAAATACAGTGTATCTGTGAAACCTCTGGCTCTCTATATTGTCTTTTGAAAACATTTTTAGAGGACCGGGTTCCCTGAGTCCTAAACAGGCTGTCGCCACATCTTTATTGATGTGGTGTCATCCAATCAGATGTTATCTTCAGATCTGTAGGCACCACAGATCCTCTGTGGTGTGAGATGTACAAAGTTGTTGTACCTTCATTTTTCAGTAACTACTGAACGGATTTATACCAAATTGCAAAAGGCACTCTTTCTCGACCAAGATCTAGCTTTCTGCTGAATTTTGTGTAAATCTACTCAGCAATTTTTGAGGTAGTGCTGTTCAACTTTCCTATTGAAAAATGAATGAGTAAATGCATTGTGGGACCCCTCTCCACTTTTTTCACGACCCTCGCTTAATGGATCTCCCTGAAACTTTCCAGGAAGGAGCTAGTATGGATGTGACGTTTTACATAAAATTGTTAAATGTCGCCAGAAGTATTAGCAAACCATGAAATCAATTTTTATTGGAAACATGGTCCTAACTAGCCATATGTATATATATCTGTATATATATATATATATATATATATATATATATATATATATGAAGAAACTATAATTTCTACAGTTAAGTAACTGTAGGCCATGAGCTATAATTTTTTTAACATAAGTATAACTATAACTGCTGAATTTCTATGGTTTTGTGTGGGTAAAACCTGAACCTAACTATAACGTCCCTGTAAGCTTTGTTTTTCTCGTGAAAATATGTACGTATATATATAAATATAAGTATACATATACACACACACACGCATATATCATGTATATCAACACAGATAAACTTCCAAATATACAAAGAAGTCACACTCACTCCTGATGAAAAATAAATCCAATGAGGTTTATTTCAGGCACCTCGCCCAACTAGTTTCAATACTACAAGTGTCTAGTTCACAAGTCAACAAGACACATGTAGCGTTGAAACATGTTGGGTGCGTTTCCTGAAATAATCCTTATTGGGGTTTTTTTCAGCAGGAGTACACATGATTTCTTCCCATATCTGGAAGTTTATCTGTGTTGATTTATAGGGTTCCCATATCCGATCACATGCCCTATTCAGGGACCGAAAGCTTTGGTGAGATGCGGTGGACACGTTATGGCATTTGGCTTTTCTCACTGTCAATGATGCGCACACCAACACCATCCTTTAAAACCACCCATGATTGAAAACAAATCATTAAAATGAACATAAAAAGAGGACTTCATTGTTGAACCAGTCTCAATAAAAAGCATCCACAAACATGACAGCCATCTTGAAATTACTACTGCTGTTACGGTTAACATACAATCATGGCAAAGCACATCATACACACCCTAAAGAATATTGCATTCCTCTAATCACAGTCATAAAATGACTTATTCAATGGAATTAATTTTATCCTGAAATCATTTCTGCATGTAGTTAAAAAATTCAGTGTCATTCAAAATGGTATGCAAATAGTATCGATATTCAAATTGTTATCCTCGTCGTTAGGTTGAAACATTTTCTCATTCCCCATTCTCCTCAGAACACATCCTCTCCCTGTGGCATTCCATTGAGTCATTAATCACATATAAGGCCAGTATTCAGCTGCCACCTAAATTAACAATATACCATACCATCATGGGAGCCTATACTCCTTCTGATTTGCTCATTCCCCGTAAATGAAAGGGTAGGGAAAGAAGTGAAAAGGAGAAAAACACGCAAAGAAAGCAACAAGTTCTAGAGAATGTCATTACAAAGATATAATCCTCAATCGAGCCCTGAATGGTCCAATGTTCATGAAACCATTATTATGAGACTCAAACCCTGATCCTTTCCCTAAGTGCACCCACAGTTCCTCATTGTAATTACATGTATCTTGGTTTGGAGAGTAATAATATATTTGGATTCTAGTCATCTTTATTTCTGGGTTTGACTACCACTCTTTTCCCCCATGAATACTCGGTCCATGCATAAGAACCTAAGTTCATTGATGTTGTTCGGGTGTTCTACCTCAAAATGTCTTGCAACAGCATATGAGGTTTACTTGTTGGTTATGACATACATCTGTTGTTTTTACTTATAGAGTGGTGTTTACCACCTAGCATTTGTTGCATGGACACAGTGAACACTAAACTGTGTAATCTGAATTGCAGCTAACAGATGCTTAATTCTGCCCTTAGTTATCTGCCCTGGTATTTCGTATTTCTTAACCTTTTCACTGTGTTTGTAGGCTTTACTGCATGGACATAGATAAAACCCTACTACACTACCCCACTGCTGTTCCTGCCTCACAAAATGGCTATGGACTAAACAATCTTTCATAGAGGTGCCCCTCCTGTATGTCACTAGAGGATGACTGGGAACCTTGTCTCCTATAACATTATAAGCTTGCAATATATGCCAGGTTTTCTTTAGGATTCCACAGACCTGTGAGGAGTTAATGGAAAAACCCATAATCATCCTAATCTGATTTTCCATGAGCTCCATTTGCCTTTCTGCCAAGTGTTCTTGTAGTGACTTCTCTCCATCCTTCCCTCTGGCATTTGAGAGAACTGATTCTGCATATCCTTTAGTTCTTTACCTATCTAGCGCATCTGTTTTCGTTACTGCATAATCTTCCTTTCTCGTGCAGTTGTGTTTTATATGCAGTATTTGCCTATAAGGGATGCTCCATTTATGACTGTGAGGATGGGAACTGTTGGCATGCAGCAGCAAATTACCTGCCATTGGTTTCCTCTACAGCAAAGTTTGCGGCTGATTGTCTTTTACAGACACCCTGAGATCTCAGGACAACTCTTGATCACTAATGTGGCTGGTGAAGTCTAAGTTTAAGGTGTTGCAATTGAGGTTTGCTATATATTCCTCTGCCGATTATTGTGTGCCCTTCCACACTATAAAAAGATCATCTATGTAGTGGGCCCGTAGAGCAAGGTTTCTCACCCATGTCTCATTTTCATCTGCCCTAGTCACCAGCTTCTCCCACCAGTCCACAAACAAGTTTGTATACATGGGCCATGTCAGCCCCTTGTTTCTGTCAGTAAAGTTGCCCTCCAAAGGTAAAGATGTGATTAAGACAAAATTCTGTGAATTGCAGGATCATCATGTTATGCTCATAAAGGTTTAGTGCCCTGCTCTTCAGAAAGAATTATACTGCGTTCAACCCTGCTTCATGGGCATTGCGTGTATACAGACTTGTCACATCTAAAGTGATCATGAGAAAATTCCCCTCCTATGGTATACCATCAATTAACCATAAAAACATCTTTAGAATCTCTAAAATATGAGCTTAAATTCCAGACAAATGGTACCAAATAAAAATCAACATAGGTAGGAGTGTTCTCCAGAAGGCTGGACTTAGAAGATATGATGGGGCACCCTTGGGGGGAAGTCAACATTTTTATGCACCTTGGCGATATGATAGAAAGTGGGGACTAGAGGATGTTCGCATTTCAAATACTGATATTCTTCATAATCTAAAATGGCTTTGTTCCGACAGTCACCCAAAAGCTCAAAGAATAACTTAATGCTATGCACATATTTCTTTCTACTAATCGGTTCATATCATTCCTGGTCTCTAAGCTGTCATAAATCTTCCCTTTCATAATACTCTATGGTTAACAGGGCAATATTTCTTCCTTCATCCGATAGCTCGATTAGGACACGTGTCATTCTTCAGGGTTTTAATAGCTTGCCATTTCTGCTGGGTAATATTCCTTCTACCTGTTGCCTCCCTCTGTTATGCAGTTTGCCCAATTCTTAACTGACAACTTCATGAAAAGTATCAATTGAATCATGGGGGGGCTCTAAGGAATAAAATGTGATTTGGGTTTGAAATTGCTAGATCCACTCCTTTTGTTGGGTTCCAGCACCCTCCAATATGTTGCCATCATTTTCCACCTCTTCTCCTTGACTCTGTGGAGCCAGTTCTTCCAAGTTCTGTAATGTCTTTAGAGTATCCAGGTCTCCACCCATTATTATATCTGTGGATCAACAGATTCTCCACACAATGCATTGCTAATTACCCTAGATATTACAACACTCATGGCATTTTTCTAACACCGTTTATAATGTGACTGTAACATTTGAGGTGACATTATTGGTGAGAAATAATGTGCATAGTGAGGGCGCGAGTTATAGTTAACTTAGGGCAATAATAAATACTTGAAATAACTAACTAGAACAGCTGAATTTCTATGATTTCTTACGTTTAAAGTGTGAGTCTAACTATAACGTCCCTGTAACCTCTGGTTTTTAAAAGTGATTATATATATATATATAATATCTCAGCAACATTTACAATAACATTTTTGAAGTGAAAACTGTGCATAAGGGGCACAAGTTATAGTTACTTGAGGTAATTGTAACTGCTCAACTTCTATGGTTTTGTGTGAACCTAATTATAATGTCCCTGTAACCTTTGCATTTTCAATGAATATTTAAGGTTTTATTTTGATTCTATTTGATATATATTAGTATCATTCATCCTACCACAGCATCATAGCATAAGGTAGTGGGCATTTTACTGCCTCACAGGTATGGTTTACGAAGAATATGGTTGAAGGGACTTGACTTACCTAGTGACTGCTAGTACCAATGTATACTAAATTTACAAGTGTTCCATTTCCATTTCAAGAACTTTATTTCGGCCACAAGGGCCATAAAAGCACATAGCAGCAATAAATAAATACACAAATGTACATAAAATATGTATTGTACATGTAACTAAATAATAAAACTAAGTGCTCTTCCAGAGTAAATTGTTCCATTCTTACTAAAAACCAATATACAGATAAAAGTTTACCTTTGGCAATCCAACTAGCCCCAAGGAACTTGGCAACAGCACTCACTAACATTGAGCAAGTGTCTGATCTGAGAATTCGAAAGGCTATGCAGACCTGAGGACTCCCAGCAGTCTACAAGCCGGGGCCAACCATTTCCTATGAGAGGCAGCGTAAGCAGGGCAGACAAATAAAACATGAGGGAGGTTTTCAATAGGTGCTTTACAAGCTGGGCAGATGGTTGTCCCTTCAGATGACAAGCGACTGGCAAATGAACTTAGTGGCAAGTTGCCTCTGTGGAACTGGAAGTACAATTTCCTTTCTCTAGGCACCATGACTATATCCCAGAAGGCCTTGTATTTGCACATCTCCTTTAGGTTGGCAAATTCACATAGTGTGGAGTGAAGCACAGCCCCCAGGTCTTCAGAGTCTACCATTTGCCAATACAATTTTTTGAGGTTGATTTTTGATGGAATGGAGGCAGTAGTTGGAGAGTCCCAAAGTTCTCTAAGCCCAAGCGAATAAAGTAACCCCTTGATGTATCTAAGCCAGGGGATACTGTGAGAACCGCCAGTTCCTAAGATGACTTGCAGGGCTACCATGAAGGAACCAAGCTCTCGGGTGGTCCAGAGACGCCACCAGTACAAGAGGGGACGCAGGTGGGCCTTGTGGCCAATACGTTTCATTCCTAGCTCCTTATTATTGAAAGTTGCAATACTGATTGATTAGCAAGCAGAAAAAGTGTATAAGTAAGTTTCTTATGTTGATGTCACACTCCATCAACTTTGTGAAGGACCTTTAAAGCAGTTGCAACTTTCTCAAGAGGTACAGTAAGAAAAAAATTTAGTTATTGCAAATTTGTGACAGACTTGCTCAGCAGCTGCTTTTGACTTCAGAGGGACATCTAGTAAGGGTTTGAAGCACTGCATCCTTATTTACGAATTAAAGCTGTTGTTTTGTTGTTTCTTACTCTGGAACAGGGGTTTCCAACTTTTTCTGTAATAAGAGCTAGTTCATTTCAATTAAAACCACATCACCGAGCTACTGTTATAATTAGTTTTGCAATAGTGACTGTCAAGACTCCACCTACCTGAAGACCAGGCAGCTGCAGGAGCAAAAGCAGTCCCCCCAGTTCCACCGGGGAACAATATTCAGCACAAACTGTATGTGCTAAACAATGCACCCAGGGGAAAACAGGGGCAAGGTAAGAGGAAGGATGAAGGGGAAGAGAAGTCTCACTCTCTGGATTTGAGCCACCACAGACACGCACCAACCAGAAGACTCCTTATTAATGTAACCTTTAGGAGACAGGAGATACAAGACCACCATTAGAGGAGCAGAACTTTCGGCTTTCTCCCCGCCACGCGTCACTCTTTTGAGGTGTAATTCACCAGCGGTATGCACAAGAAGATACCAAAGAATGGAGGTAGTACCGAGCGTGGTGGAGAACAATTATGGCACAGCAACACTAGACGTTTTCTTTGGTGAGGTTACAGCATTTGCTACACACTGTCCTCAGAGGTTGAATAAGTCTTCTCCTTGTTTTAGGTTTCCAGGAGTCCAGAATGCAGGTAAGGGGGGGGGGGCACAAGGAGTCCAAGAAGGCCTTTCCAAAAAGAGGAAATTAAATATAGGGATTCTGGTGCTGGGGAGAACCGAGAGGGGGAATTAAAAAACTAAGCCATGGATAACATGTGCTGGGGAATAAGATTGCAGGACAGGAATCCACAAAATTCTCCAAAAACATCACAAACAAGGGGCACAGTGCCTTGGAAATAGCTTGAAACCAAGCACTCCTTCAATGAAGTACGCAGCTTTTGAAGGAGCTGTGTCCCGTCCGACGGCTCAACCACGTGCAAGTACAAGATCTTGCAATGTCTCACACATGAATCCATCAGGAAGACACAGAATCATTGAGCTCAGATAAGTGAGGGGGAGTGGTGGGAGACGGAGTGGTGGAGGACCCAGAGACAGGAAGCAGTTTAATGCCTTCATGCTGGTCAGCGTGCGTGCAGCCAATGTGCACATCACGCATTTGATAACAGTGACCACATCAGACAAGTTGACATTAGTGGCCACCATATGTAGGATTACCAGCAGTGATTACTTAAAGGAGGAGTTGCCAGAAGTAATGTAAAAACAAATGCTTTACTGTTGTGGTATCCCTCTATATAAGCACTACATAACAGACATAGCTAGAGTGTCCCAGGAACCAAGGTAATAATATTAGTGATATGCCCCTCCAATGGCACATGATTTTTCACTCATGTTAGACTTTTCATCCTTGGCGTGGTCTCCCTTAACTTTTTGCCTCTGTTTCCCAGGGTGTTGATGTGTGCTGGACTCTGATTTTGCTGTTTTTGTTACTCTGGGCACTTTAACACTGCTAACCAGTGCTAAAGTGCAAGTGCTCCTTTACAAAATGTGTATGTAATTGGCTTATCCATGATTGGCATATTTGATTTATTAGTACGTTCCTAGTACAGTGCACTAGAGGTGCCCAGGGCCTGTACATCAAATGCTACTAGTGGGCCTGCAGCACTGGTTGTGCCACACACATAAGTAGCTCTGTAATCATGTCTCAGACCTGCCACTGCAGTGTCTGTGTGTGCAGTCTTAACTGTAAATTTGACTTGGCAAGTGTACCCACTTGCCAGGCCTAAACCTTCCCTTTTCTTACATGTCAGACACCCCTAAGGTAGGCCTAGGTAGGCCCAAGGGCAGGGTCCAGTGTATGGTTAAGGTAGGACATATAGTAATGTGTTTTATATGTCCTGACAGTGAGATATTGCTAAGTTTGTTTTTCAGTGTTGCAAGGCCTGTCCCTCTCATAGGTTAACAGGGGGCTACCTTTAAATCTGATTAAAGTGTAGATTCCCTTTGGGAGCAGATGGACATGTGGAGTTTGGTGTCTCTGAGCTCACAATTTAAAAATACATCTTTTAGTAAAGTTGATTTTAAGATTGTGTGTTGGAAAATGCCACTTTTAGAAAGTGAGCACGTTCTTGCTTATACCATCTGCATGTTTGTGGATTCCCTGTCTGGGTCAGTTTGACAGTTGGGCTGGTTGCACGTCATGCTAGACAGTGACACAAAGGGAGCTGGGGTGTAGCCTGCATATCCTGATGAGTCATCTGTGCTAGGAGGGAGGGAAGGAGTGGTCACTCACACCTGAAAGGGCTGTGCCTTCCCTCACACAACCCCCTGGTGAGTGTCTGGGGCCTGGGAAAGGCAGAATTTCACATTCCAAAGAGACTTTACTTTGAAGTAGGCCTACTTCAAAGGAGAAATTGGGTATAAGAAGGGCACCCAAAACCACAGACTTTAGAACACTTCTGGAAACCAAGAGGAACCTCTGCCTGGAGAAGAGCTGAAGAGCTGAGGAAGAAGAGCTGCCCTGCCTGTGACTGTGCTAAGTGGAGCTATCCTGCAGTTGCTGCTTCTGCCAGAGTAAGAGGGCAAAGACTGGACTTTGTGTGCCTTCGTTCTTGTGAAGATCTCCAAGGGCTTGGCTTAGAGCTTGCCTCCTGTTGTTTGAAGTCTCAGGGACAGCAAAGACTTCTCTCTGCCAGCACCTGGAGACTCTGGAGAGACTCCTACTCTGCTCTGTGTTGCCCATCCAGTTCCTGGGACCCTGAAAGGAGAAGCTGGCAGCCTAAGAGGAGGAAATCCACGCACAGAACGCCGTGCGGTGAAAAGATCAACGCGACTCCGATCTGTGGCTGAATAATCGACACGCCACCGGCTTCGCGGCTGAAAATCGACACTCGCCTGTAACGCGACCGAAGAATCGGCGCACAGAGCTGGAGAAACGACACACAGCATCGCTGACGGAGGCTGGTGAGATCGAAACCCACGCTGCGTGGTTTTCGGATCATCATGCGGCTCGATTTCCGACACAAGCACCGCTGGGTGTGTAAAAACAACGCAAGGCCTGCCCAGATCCGAGAGTGCTGACTGGATCAACGCATCGCTCTCCTGCGGAGAGAAGAGACGACGTGCCCCGACCCGATGAAAGGAGAAACAATGCAAGGTCTCGCTCGTGAGTGAAATCGACGCATCGCAAACCCTTTTTGACGCACACTCACCCGTGCTGGGTTATTTGTGATGCACCTAAGGTACATTTTCATGCTAACAGTGTTAGTGTGTGTTTTAAACTACATAAAGACTCTTTTTGATTTTTAATTGATAACTTGACTTGTGTATTGTGGATTTTTGTCATTTTGGTCTTGTTTTGTTTAGATAAATATTTGCTATTTTTCTAAACCTGTGTTGTGTCATTTTGTAGTGTTTTCATTAAGTTACTGTGCCTGTTGGTACAAATACTTTACACCTAGCACTCTAAAGTTAAGCCTACTCCTCGTGCCAAGCTACCAAGGGGGTAAGCAGGGGTTAGCTCAGGGTGATTTTCTTTTACTCTGACTAGAGTGAGGGTCCTTGCTTGGACAGGGGGTAACCTGACTGCCAACAAAAGACCCCATTTCTAACAACTCATATATCAGCTTTAAATCTATTTTGGAACCTCAACCGTTTTTCTTCAAATAGCTTATGAAAAATACACATATTTTAGTCTTGATTATCTACTTTTCAAGTTTGGGATATGTACACCAATTCAACCAAATAGAAGCTTCTAATTTGGTAGGCTGGACTGGTCATAACAGAGCTACTTACAGGTAGCTGGAGAGCTACCAGTAACTCATGAGCTCCTCATTGGAGAAGCAAGCTCTAGAAGGAAACAGACTCTAGAGGTACTGTTGCTATGTGACAAGCCAGACCAATTGGTTTTGCCAATGCTTGTATAATCATGCTATTTCTCAAATTGTTGTAGTCAATTGGAGAGTGGCTTTTTATCACAAAATGAAATGCACAAAAATCAGAAATCTGGATTGGAGAAGTCAGCACTCTACAATGGAATTCATAAACAAACACATAAGCAAGTGTCATGGGTTGCTATTTAGGGAACGCTTATAATGTTCTGAAAGACCCACGTTTATCCTGTGCTCTTGATTTCAGCTAAATCCCAACAAAGAAAGAGCTCACACGATTTGAAAGCTCCAAATCCATCCAGCAACCCAAGAATGCACTTATTTGAGTAGTTAAAAACTCACAAACTTGACTCCCTGAAGATATGATCCTTCGCGTGAACCTTGCCTATACTACAAAAATGTATATAATGGTAATCAATAAATCGAAAACTGCATCAATTCTTGAAGGACTTTTAATGAGGAACTGATTGAAATAGCTTTCTAATACTGCGATCCAACAATTTTTGTATGCTTCAACCCAAGCTTGGTTACCTAATGGAGCCATGCATTGGCAAAGCCAATAGGTCTTACCAATGTGAAAGCTATTGGCTTTGCTTTGCCAATGTCTTTTAGCCGTGCTGTACAGCAGTGAGGCTGCAGTTTAGCATGGCTAAAAGTTAGTGGACAGGGAGGGGTGGTGTGGAGTGGAGTAGCAAAGGGTAGGGCATAGAGTGGAGTGGCACAGAGTAGAATGGTATAAAATAGAGTGGCATAGAGTAGAGTGACTTAAGAGTAGAGTGGCATAAAGTAGAATAGAGTGGCGTGGCATAGAGTGGAAAGATGTGGCACAGAGTAGAGTGTGTGGAGTGGTATACTGTGGAGTGGCACAGAGTGAGTGGCGTGGAGTGGTGCAGAGTGGCTTTGAGTGGGGTGGGATACAGTTGAGCATTGTAGAGTGGCACAGGGTGGCACAGAGTAGAGTGCATGGAGTGGAGTGGCATAGAGTGGCAATGTGTGGATTGGCATGGAGTGGCACAGAATACAGTGGAATGGCACAGAGTAGAGTGAAATGGCATAGAGGAGAGTGACCCAGAGTGGCAATGAGTAAAGTGACATGGAGTGGAGTGGTGTAGAGCTGAATAGAGTAGAGCGTGTCATCTTGAATCTCTTTTAACACTTCCGGAAGATTTGCACTTGTCGGTGTACTGTGTGCGGTAGTATGGAGTGTAGCAAAACTACTGCACCCCAAGTGGCACAATTGTCCACTGAGGGAACCATCCCAAAGGGCAAGCACATTGTGATAATTCTATGTTTATCTTGAGGTCCTGTATGGGGAAACACTACATCCAAAGCGCTTATTTTTTTGTGCTAGCCGAAACTGAATTTCTTCACATTTGGTGGGTACCTTACCTATTACTGAATGCACTGTTGCAGGATTCATCCCTGCTGTAGCCAAATGTAGTTGCACTGGAGCAGCCCTTGATGGAGTGGTGTTTAAAGTCTGCATTACGAATTGTATTAAGCATCTATATAGTTCTACTAAATTATTATATAAGTGGCGTACCTCCGCAACTGCCATGGTACCCGCATTAGGGTGTGGTGTTTAGGTAGCCAATTCTGGCTACTTAGGGTCATCATTACTTAAGTGACCTAGTCTAACATTTTATGGAACGTGTGGTAGGGTGCCATCAGGCCAATTATGGTGTTCTTGGAAGGGTAATGGCATTTCTAAATACGCGTATGGTCTGTATCGTGCAGGGACATTAGATATTGTGTAATGATGAAATCTGTGTGTGTTCCCATCTGCTGCTGGAAAAGTAACCCAAGAATAAAAAAAAATCAGTTCTGTATGCTGCGTGTGCCTCTACAATGAATGTGACTTTCCCGCCCTCGACGGTGAGCCCATGATTTAATAAATGTTGTGGGAGAGGCTGTCTCATGTTTGCTGCAATTCCAACCCGTTGTGGATCTGCCATATTTAAAAATTGTCAATTCAGAGATAGAAACACCAATTTGGGGAAATCCTTTATTAAGGTTCAAGCTTGAACAACTTACAGCCTAAAATAGGTGCTACCTGTTTAGATGAAGATATTGCCCTAATACCACGGACGTCTCCATATAAGGTGGTTAGGGTGCCTTTAGCATGTAATGAGACAGAGATACTTGTGAAATCCATAAACTTAGCGTCTAACCAACTTTGGTGGCGCCATGTCGTAGGACTCTCATCACGGAGACAAGACTGCTGGTTTTGGGCGGTGGCACCATCACACGTGGGGTGCCGAGTATTATCCTACACCGTTTTGTAACTGGCAGCCTAACACTTTTGG
This sequence comes from Pleurodeles waltl, assembly GCF_031143425.1. Classification (NCBI taxonomy): domain Eukaryota; kingdom Metazoa; phylum Chordata; class Amphibia; order Caudata; family Salamandridae; genus Pleurodeles; species Pleurodeles waltl. The sequence goes on from NC_090447.1 coordinate 163,254,367, forward strand.
CTAGCTAGCAGCACTACACCAAAACCTGGAAGTAAAGGTGATTTGTGGCAGCCTGGCACATGACACTGTGGTTTTTCAGGGAAGTCAGGGTGGAACGGATCTTACACCTTTCTCTCAGTTACATAAGTCTCATACAAGCAATGACAAACAAAAGCAGGATTTGGTTCAATATATTTACTGAAGCAACTGTGTTCTACGTAAAGAGGAATGAATTGTGATTAGAAAAATAAAACACAACACTATTATCATTGTGATCAGAAATGAGAAACAGATAAAATGTCCCAACATCCAGTCACACTAGTAAATCTAAAATCCCTACCTGCACTACTAAAAATCTACATGTGAGTGATAGCAGTGTTAGACCTAATCCACCTGTACTAGTCTCTGCAAAGGAGACCCATCCCATACCTGAATAATAAGCAGGGGAAATGCTTGTTGGTTTGCTGGCAGTCCTTCAAGGTTGTCAGAGCGATGAGGCCAAGTTTAGCAGAGCTGCAACAACATGGTACAGCACAGGATGGCTGGCTGGAATGGTCCCCTCTAACCTGGGTGGCAGCGTGTTGTTTTATAACAAAACGTGTTGTTGTTCTGAGAACTGCCCTGACATAATAATGTATCTTTTATGTGTAGGGCAGGCATGGTACTCTGGGACAGACAATACTCAGTAAATTATCATGTACAGCTTTGTACAGCCTTGGGCTGAGCACAAGATAAAATGTTGTGCAAAAAAACTAAATAACAAATCCTGCATGGAAGGGCAGCTGATAAAAATAATAGAACATCACAGCTAAAATGAAGTTTTTGCTAATATGATAAAAAGAAATAAATGAAATGAACTAAGTAAAAGGGCACTGGCCAAAGGTCTAGAGCTAAAATAAATGTGCCCATGCAAAGCGCTAAAAGAACCCCACAACAGAATGGTGTAAAGTGGCATTGTGTGGAGTTGAGGGCCATAGAGTGGCATGACATGGAGTTGTGTAAAGTAGAGTGGCTACAGTGGAGGGGTGTGCAGTGACGTAAAATGGAAGGGAGTGGCGTAGAATGGATTGCCATAGAGTAGAGTGGTGTGGAGTGGCATACAGTGGTGCAGAGTGGAGTGATGTAGAGTGGAGTGGCACAGAGTGATGTGGAGTGGTGTGCAGTGGATTGGATTGGCATGGAGTGGAGTGAAGTGGTGTGGTGTAGAGTTGTATAGATGTGGGTATAAGTAACTAATCAATGCAAAGGGATGAGGCATAAAATAAGTGTGTGGCTGTAAGAATCATGAAAGTGTAAATGTGTTGTAAGTGTGTTTATTTCAACCTATGTAAAATTTAATTTTATTTTAGTTGTAAGAGTAAGCCAAAAAATGCAGGCATAGAAAATGTCCACAAATTAGTTTGAAAACCAAATGAATGGAGACAGCAGAACAAGAACTGGAAATGAAGGAAGTGTCCTAATACGCGTAAGTTGATCAGCAATATAAAAATATGAAAAAAGATGTATATAACAAGTAGGAATGCGAATAAGAACACAAAGATGACCAAAACATTACATACTAATAATTAATGCTCTTTTTTTTGGACTGCAGATAACACAGAGACACACGCAAAAACATCGCAATTAATGTAAGAGTGACAAATTCGTTTTCTACTAAGTAAGGTAAAGTGCTCAGTCACGGACAGGGATAAAAAGTGCAGGCCTTGAATAGAAGAAAACATGCACTTGGTGCATTCTACAAGAAGGACGTAACGCAAGAAAGGAAGGGAAACCTACAGGATATATGAAATAGAATGCTAGCAAATAAGTGAAAACGAAAACAACCAATGGTATGATGTGGGCAGGTTACAAGCCTACTGTATGGAAACTACAGGTCTCGCAGACAGCGCATGCTTTGTCAAGGTAGACGAGACCTAAAAATGTAATGCCCAGCTTCAGTTTAAGGCATCCATCATTTTTCTGCTAGTCACCCAAAACCAAGTTATCTACATTAAAACAGTCTTCAAAGCGAAGACACAACCAACATTTTTGTATGGACTCGAATGTTTACCTTTAATGCATTATTCAGCCTTACTAAACTAGGAGAAAATATCATTTTAATTATGCCTATTTTGGTTTCCTAAAAATACATCCGTGCAAGAGTGTATCAGGCCCCTTATCCTGACCTTGGTGAACAGATTGAAAGGGTGTGTACAAATGTCTTGAACTTGGCTTTAGCTTCCTAAAGCTCCTGAAAACACCACGCTCATTGGTTCATGAGGTGGTAGGTTAACCTCACAAAAGATAAGTATATGCATTCGTGTTCCATGCATCATAAAAAAGGTCTATATACCATGCTGCTGAAATACGAACAATAATATCTAGATATACCATCGAAAACAGCTATGGTATCAAGTAAAAAATTCAACTTTTAATTGAGGTATTTGGTATTTTTACAACGTGCACGAGTCACCAAGCTGCCAGGTGGCTCAACAAAACAATGCAATATTTTCAAAAAATGAATTTGCCTCTTGGGGTGATTTGTTCTACACAGCATTTCACGAGTTAACACATTTATAGCGGTGAACCAAGGGTACCACGCAAGTAAGGAAATTGACCTCCCCCACCATTGACTGTTTTTATAGTAAAAACTACAGCCATTGTTAGGAGTGAAGTAGGCTTCTCCGGTTCTCCGGTGCCACTGCACCCGCTGTATTACTGCACGTTTGCTATTGTCCTTAAATGGTCAGTGCTCAGGAAAAACATGAGATCCTTATTTAACAGGACAGGCTATCAGATAGGACTTGATTAAACCGGATTGCACCAATATTTGTGACTGCTTTACTTCTTACATTTTACACATTTCAAGTGTTTATAATTAAATTATCCCCTTATGGGGAAGCTGCCAGGAAGCAATCTACTTCTAGGGTACTAAGCGCAGTTCGCCTAGGACAAGCCCCACATGGCCCATAATTTCAGTCTGGGACGGATTTAAGCAAACAATTAAAAGAAATTGAGTTGTCGCACTTCTGCTTCTCAACTGGTCTATTGCCTTTGACACTGTCCACTGCAGATCCTTCCTATTAAGATTAGAGGCACCTGACAACAAAAGAACCATCCCACTCTGGGTGACCTCCTACCTCTTGGTCCAGTTTAACATCACTCAATACTGACACCGTGACCTCGTATGAAAACAACACTAACATACCTCAAGATATGACCCTCTCATCACCTCTGTCCTCTGTAATACCGGTTTCAGCCCACTTCCGCACCTCATCAAGAATGTTAGCCCGCCCTGGTAAATCTATGATTCCTAAACCTGGAAATCCTGTGTCTCATGTCTCATGCTTAAATGTTTTATAGCATTTTGTTCAACTTAATTAAACAAAGTGATTTCAAATTTTTTGTTTGCTTCATTTCGTTGTCAAAGTCATTGATTTGCGAAACACATGGCATCCGCAGCCCTTATGGTTTGCCTGTTTATGCCACTAGTGATTTGAGGATCAGAGATGCTGGCATTGTTCAAAGGATGTCTCCAGAGGAGCCAGAAAACTTGTCTTTCCTTGCTTCGCACTCTCATTTTCGAAAGCTGACATTCTTTCACAGTGCATTCTGAAATGCTGCTTCAATTTCCACAAACGATGGGAAATTCTTTTTTGACAGTAGAAAATGAAAGCTACCGGCAGGCGTTATTATTGTGTTATCAAGCGCAATACAATGTGTCACCTCAATGCGTGGCTGCTTGACAGCTTTTTTGAGTGATTACAATCAAATGGAAAGCAAAAGCCAGTATCCATAATACCCGTTATTGTTGGATATGGCATGAAAAGCTCTAAATATGGCAAACTTTTCTTCCATGTTGCATTTTGCTATTTATAGAATTGTTTTGCTGTACGTGGCTCTCGTTTTCTGTGCTGAATCAGCGGCCATCTTAAGCATCTGGGGCTGACTGTTTTGGTTACCTATGGTATTTTTGGTCAGTGCGCTGCTTACTCCCTCTTTCACCTCCTTACTCCCCCTTTCACCTCCTGCCCCCTTATCCCTTGGTGCGGGTCACGACCGTGTCTCCCCCCACCCGCCCCTTTGTGATGTCTGACGTCACTTTGTGGATTTCCCCATCGGAGCAGGAAGCGGCCGTAACGTTTGGGAAAGCCTCGTAAGAAAGGGGAGACTCTCCCCTTTCTTACGAGGCCTTCCTGAAAGTGTTTCCTGGCCCCCGATCGCAGCACAGCTGCGGTCAGGGGCCAGGAAACACCACTAGACACCAGGGATTTCACTTGGGGGGGGTCGGCCAGGTAGGTGCCCCCAGGGGCTAAATTTTATTTTTTAAAAAAAGAAAAAAGAAAAATAAATGGACAGGGGGTCGCCCGTGGGCAGGGCGACCCCCTGTGGGGGCAATATTTTTATTAGTTGTTGTAGGGTTTCCCTGGGGGCCATTTTGGCCCCCAAGGAAACCATACAACAACTAAAAAAAATATAGATCTATATATCTCTACATGGATATATCTATAGATAGATCTATAGATATATGTATATATATCTATAGATCTATCTATAGATATATCTATGTAGATAGATATATATATATAGAGATAGATCTATATATATATATATATATATATATATATATATATATATATATATATATATATCACTTTTGTCAATACGTGTGTGGTTTCCCTGGGGGCTGTGATCGGCCCCCAGGAAAACCAGACCCACATATAAAAGTGATATATATATATATATATGTATATATATATAGATAGATTTGCCACCAGTTGTCTTGCAGTTGCAGCTTGTGTCTTCAAAGCAATGCACATTCTTCAACTGACGCTTTTCAACTGTAGCTTTTAGGCAGCAATAAAAAAGTCAAGTAAGTATTGTGATTATGTTTCTGCTACAAAAGGGTCAGACTTGTCTAGTGGAAGTTTTAGTGCCATAAAGAAGCGCAGAAGGTTTATATGCCTACTGCAAAGAGCAAATCAGTATTTTATGTAAATAGCTGAGTACATTAGTAAAGTCAGCCATTACCTGCGCTATAATACAAATGAAATGTATGTGCGGGGTGGAGGGCGGCTAGGGAGAGATGAAGGGCACTTTTGCTGGGTGGTAATGAGGGGATCCTAGGAGGAGGGAGTGGGAGCACCAATAATGATTGTTGGACTGGGTGCTAAAGACTGTGACGAATGGTATGTGACAAGGTGTTTTTGAGTGTCTTGAAAGAACGCGCCGACTGAGGGAAGAAGCGCAGGTAAGGTGGCCTCTACTGTTGCACGTATCTCACACACACCATCGATTTTGTGACTGTCTACGTAGGCTAGTGTTTTAGAGCAACAGTTTAGCCAATAGCAGAGATGGCATCTTGATGGATGACTGCTGCCGTCACTCGGGTTATAGAGGACAGCGCTGACATAGGATCAGAGACTGAGACATCAGATACTGAGACAGCATCTGAGGGATAGGACAATGGCGCAGACTCTGGGAGTGATTTTTCAGTCGGAGGAGTCCCATTCGATAACTCCTCTTCCAGTAAATTATGAGGGAGGTGATGAGGACAGTCCTGCTGTCCCTTCGCAAGCAGTCTGTGCAACGGGGTAATAGTGGGTTAGCCCAACCCAGAGAGCAGGTGAATGCGGCAGCAAGCAGAGAGAGACAGTGCTCTCTTCGGAGCTCCTCAATTTAGTTCAGCCCCAAATTCCACAGCCCAAATCGTATTGTGGAGACATCAAAATTATCTATCGCATAACAAACTGGTTTTGTAAGGCAGGCACCTGTGTTTTTGGTCCTGGGTTCGGCGGCCATATAGAGAAACACACTAAACCTAAACATTTCTGGAAACTAGACATTCGGGGGAGTCCACAGAGGTGTGACTTGTGTGGATTCCCCAAAGTTTTCTTACCCAGAATACCCTGCAAAGCTGAAATCTTGAATAAAAACTATTTTTCTCGCATTTCTGTCACACAAACTACAGGAATATGCTGGGATCCACAAAATTCCTACCACCCAGTGATTCCTCACCTGTCCTGATAAAAACACTACCCCACTTGAGTGCCTACACCTAGTGCCTGCATCAGGAATGGATCACCCCAGGGTCAACAGCTGCCTCATGTAACGACCAACATTGACCGTTGTGTGATCTATTCCGGTCGCGGGCACCAGGCCTACCCACACAAGTGAGGTACCATTTTTATCGGGAGACTTGGGGGAACGCTGGGTGGAAGGAAATTTGTGGCTCCTCTCAGATTCCAGAACTTTCTGTCACCGAAATGTGAGGAAAATGTGTTTTTTTAGCCAAATTTTGAGGTTTGCAAAGGATTCAGGGTAACAGAACCTGGTCAGAGCCCCACAAGTCACCCCATCTTGGATTCCCCTAGGTCTCTGGTTTTCAAAAATGCACAGGTTTGGTAGGTTTCCCTAGGTGCCGGCTGAGCTAGAGGCCAAAATCTACAGTTAGGCACTTTGTAAAAAACACCTCTGTTTTCTGTGAAAAAATGTGATGTGCCCACGTTGTGTTTTGGGCAATTTCCATTCGTGGGCGCTAGGCCTACCCACGCAAGTGAGGTACCATTTTTATCGGGAGACTTGGGGGAACGCTGGGTGGAAGGAAATTTGTGGCTTCTCTCAGATTCCAGAACTTTCTGTCACCGAAATGTGAGGAAAATGTGTTTTTTTAGCCAAATATTGAGGTTTGCAAATGATTTTGGGTAACAGAACCTGGTCAGAGCACCACAAGTCACCTCATCTTGGATTCCCCTAGGTGTCTAGTTTAAAAAAATGCCAAGGTTTGCTAGGTTTCCCTAGGTGCCGGCTGAGCTAGAGGCCAAAATCTACAGCTGGGCACTTTGCAAAAAACACATCAGATTTCAATGTAAAAATGTGATGTGTCCATGTTGCGTTTCCTGTCGCGAGCATTAGGCCTACCCACGCAAGTGAGGTACCATTTTTATCGGGAGACTTGGGGGAACACAGAATAGCAAAACAAGTGTTATTGCCCCTTGTCTTTCTCTACATTTTTTCCTTCCAAATGTAAGACAGTGTGTAAAAAAGACGTCTATTTGAGAAATGCCCTCTAATTCACATGCTAGTATGGGCACCCTGGAATTCAGAGATGTGCAAATAACCACTGCTTCTCAACACCTTATCTTATGCCCATTTTGGAAATACAAAGGTTTGCTTGATACCTATTTTTCACTCTTTGTATTTCAGCAAATGAATTGCTGTATACCCGGTATAGAATGAAACCCCATTGCAAGGTGCAGCTCATTTATTGGCTCTGGGTACCTAGGGATCTTGATGAACCTACAAGCCCTATATATCCTCGCAACCGGAAGAGTCCAGCACACATAACGGTATATTGCTTTAAAAAATCTGACATTGCAGGAAAAAGTTACAGAGTAAAACGTATAGAAAAATTGCTGTTTTTTTCAGCTCACTTTCAATATTTTTTTATTTCAGCTGTTATTTTCTGTAGGAAAACCTTGTAGGATCTACACAAATGACCCCTTGCTGAATTCAGAATTTTGTCTACTTTTCAGAAATGTTTAGCTTTCCGGGATCCAGCATTGGTTTCACACCCATTCCTGTCACTAACTGGAAGGAGGCTGAAAGCACCAAAAATAGTAAAAATGGGGTATGTCCCAGTAAAATGCCAAAATTGTGTTGAAAAATGTGGTTTTCTGATTCAAGTCTGCCCGTTCCTGAAAGGTGGGAAGATGGTGATTTTAGCACAAGAAACCCTTTGTTGATTGCATTTTCAGGAAAAAAAACCACAAGCCTTCTTCTGCAGCCCTTTTTTCCCCATTTGTTTTAAAAAAAACTAAATTTTCACTGTATTTTGGCTAATTTCTTGGTCTCCTCCAGGGGAAACCACAAACCCTGGGTACCATTAAAATCCCTAGGATGTTGGAAAAAACAGGATGCAAATTTGGCGTGGATAGCTTATGTGGACAAAAAGTTATGAAGGCCTAAGCGCGAACTACCCCAAATAGCCAAAAAAGGGCTCAGCACTGGGGGGGGGGGGGGAAGGCCCAGCAGCTAAGAGGTTAATGGTGCAATCAGGGAAAGATAGGAGTTTGTGGAGGTGTGGGGTTGTTCTGGTTACCAGTGCATGGAAGCACGTTGCCCGACACCCAGATTTCTTCTTCCTGTGTGGTTGTCTATGTACCACTTTCTCATCATAGTACCTTCGGCCACTGCCCACCAAGAACTAGCACTTTTCTCAGTGGGCCATAGGCTTTGTATGGCTTTGACTTTTGGATGTTTAACTTGGCACCTCATCCTACTGACGCTCCTCATTTTAAGTGGTAGTAATAAGAATGTGATTTTATCTTTCTTTTCTAAACAGCGCAAGCTGTCTAGTAGCAAAAGACCTAACTGAGAACTTACAAGGGCTTACAGCCAACTCATTGCTTACCATTGGTGGGTTCCATTGCCACTCATTTGTTTGCTTCTTATTTGGTGGCTGTTCTTGACTCGGCTTGCCCCATCTTGTGTTTGTCCCACCCCTGGGGCATAGCCTCTTTACCACTCTCCAATCGCCTGCCTATTATTTTAGATTACAATTTTTTTTTCTTTTTGTGTTAGCACTCCATGAGAGGGTATGTGTTTTCTTCCTCGTGTGCTTCTCACCCGCTCTTCTGGGCCCCTCTTGTTGCAAGCTCTCTCGTGCACTTCTACCACTGCCACATTCACATTCTTTCCCTTGCTCTGTGTTGCTTCTCTCTCTCCTGCACTTTGCCCCTGCCTCTTTGTTGCTCTCCAATGTGTTTATCCTTCTCCTCCCTCTGCCCACTCCTTGTAGCATCTTCACCAGCTCCTTCATTGCCAAAATGCCCATCATCTTTTTTTTTAATTTCTTTTTCTTTTCTTTTTTAAAGGGGGGGGGGAGAATCTTTTGGATACTGCATTTCGGTGGAAATCCGAATCGTTCACACCACCATCAGGACATATATTTTAAAACCGAAAACGTATGACTGGTTTCCTTAAAGTATGTGATTACATCTGAGATTTGGGAAATTATCGGTGCAACCTCCACATTAAATTGGTCAGCTGGTGGAAATCCATTGCTTCATTTGGGGCCAGATGTATCATGAAGGCCTTCTGCGATTCGGAAATAGCGATTTTTAAGAAATCACTATTTCCGACTCACAAAATGCCATGTATCACATTTGTGAATCGGTAATAGCGATTTCTTAAAAATCGCAAATGCTATTACCGAATCGCAAATTGCGATACCGGACCCATTCGCAACTATTGGCCTGTTGGCCCAAATCTGCAAATTCTTTGCATTTCCAAAATTGCAATTTCTTAACCAGAAATCGCAATTTTGGAAATGCAAAACCCCAGGGTGCTGGGGGCCTAAGGCCCCCTCTGCTGCACCCCAAAATTATTTTTTGGGACATGTAAGGTGCACACATGCCAAAAGGGCATGTGTGCTTTACATGTACATTTTAAAAATGCATTTAAAATGCATTTTTAAATTTTGCACATGGTTACCACCAGGTTCAACCTGTTGGTAAATAGCGATTCCTAAATGCCCAAATCGCATTTAGGAATGGCTTCATACATGTGCTAAGAAATCGCAAATAAGGAATCCTGATTTGCGATTTCTTATTTAGAGAGTCGCAATTTGCGTTCAGAATGTCTTTCATACATTCTGAACTGGCTTTTTGCATTCGCAAACGGGCATTCGCACCGTTTGCGAATTCAAAAGACCTTGATACATCTGGCCCTTGGTGTCGAGGAATGTTGTCTGCATTTTATGGAATTACTTGCTTAGATGGAAGGGTGCAGCTCCTTTTTTTTTTTATAAATAGGCCAGCCCGTTCGGAAGAGTTTGCACCGATAATTTCCCAAATAACAAATACTTCTTTTAGGAAACCTGGCAATTCAATGGCATATAACAATCATACTATAGAGTAAAGATCAATTCCATCAATGACACAGTAGCAATATAGTCTCTATTTTATTGTTTCATTTCAGTCAGTCATATTCCAATCTTTTGAGATACTGCAGGGTATTACATTTCTGTAACGTTGAGTTCCTATTGTTTGACTGAGACTTTCTTAGAGATTTTGCATTTATAAGTTTATAACTAAATACTAGTGCACCAATATATCAACTTAATTGGGTGTATGACTATAAATCACTTTGTACATCGTCACCATTTTACAGAACAATTTGCTCATTAAAACAGTGCCACCAATATCCCATTGTGATGTCTTTATTAACAAGGATAAGGGATTCCATTCAATACCACAGGGCCCTACAAATAAATGATTAACACTGTATGACTGCAAGTAGGTCAGTTAGAAGGCAGCAAATAGGTCATGTTAGAGTGCAATGCACAGAGATCATCAAACTACAGTGTAAAATGGAAACATGTCTCACAAAGAAATAAGCCACTGGAAGAATCGTGACCTAGAAAAGGGCCTCCCCTAGCCAGCTCTCAGTCAGATACAAGACAAATGTTGCTCAAATGGTCCCAGCCTACTTCTATGCCATTATATGATTAACTATCTTTAACACCAATATACAGAACAAACAGCATACAATATATATAACGGGTAAAAAACAGACAATAGAGCAACATAACCTACTTTCAGGCCAGCATGTTTAAGGCTGACTCTTGGGAGCTCATCCACATGAATATTGGACCATTGCAGAACATTTGCATCTTTGTGGATAATAATGTCTTATGTTTGTTATTTCAATAATGACTTTCTTTCAGGACTGACTCAAGATGAAATAGTATCACATCTCCTTCATAGGGCATCGTCTTCATTGTGGTCCTTGGCACTGTATTCTTGGTGGATATGTCTCCATCTTGGAGACAGAATGACCAATGCCATTGTCTGATCCCCTTTCAAATTGTCCTGGGGCACGCAGGGGCTACTGGCCCAACCATGGTGGTGGAGGCCTATTACTCCTGATATCCCAGAGCCCGACCTACTATGGGTCCTGAACAACTGGGTACCCCTTCTGCACTTGACGTTTAGTGGTAGCTGTGGTTGAGCAGTCAAAGGCTCCCACTGGGGGCAATGTAGATATATGTAAGTGAACAAGACCCATAACTCACAGTGGCAACAGTACATACAATGAATCAGTGTCCAGTCAAATACTTGCCTTGTCTTTCTTGTAACATGCTTGAGGTTATTCCCCATCCACTGGTGGCCATACTCAGGGAATACTCACTAATAGGCCATAGTAAGTTCGCCTTTGGGTCTTCAGGAATTATTCAAAAGTGTCTTTGGTGCTGCAGCACCTTTAGAAGCAACTCCCCCAGGGAACAACAGGCCAGTTCATATCTTACTTGACACTGCAGCATGGAAATGTTCAGTGTTTCAGTGGGGCTCCTCAGAGAGGACACCCTCGAGTTCTAAATCTGCGCAGAGAAGTAGGGCTGCCTTGCGGCCTTTGCAGCAACCCTTGGCAGCATAGGCAATGGCGCTGCTGGCTTCTCCACTTATTGGAGCAAATCCCAGCTCATGAAGGCACAGTAAGTCAGTTTTCCCCAGTGGAGCCCAATGTGGGTGCAGGGTTGTCCACAGTATTCCTCTGCACTCCTCAAGGGTAAGTCAGGGGCAGTTCTCTCACTGTGCGGGCTCAACCTGCCAAACACAGCCTCAGTCTTTTCCTTGAGCAATGGCCCAAACATCTTGGACCCGCAAGTACCGGCAGCCTCCCTAGGCATACAGGGTTGCCAAGTTACTTGGTGAATCAGGCGCAGACTACTCTGGTGTAAACTCCTCCTATGCAGCAGTTATGAGTCATAGCGCTACCTCAACACCAAATTTACCAGTGGCCCCTCCTCTCATACAGGGTCATCGCAGAACAGCAATACGGACTTAGCAAGACCAGTATGGTGCTACAGCACGGAGATGGCATATGGGGGTCGTCAAACTGACACTCCTGCACACAGACAACAACCAGATTGGTACACAGTCGATCCATCATACCTCTTTCAGGGAGTCCTCTCAGCAGGGCTCCCCACTGGACATCGCTCCCAGCATTGCTCTCCTCTTCCACACAAAGCACACTTGTCTTGTCAAGCCAGTGCTCTAGGCTCCAGGGCATGTGGTCTTTGTTCTCCTAGGTGATGTCACCTGAACCAGCAGGGAGACTAGTAGGCCTCTGCCCCCAGTCCTGGTCACAGGCAGAAATATTGCAGAGCTTCCCCTTCTCATAAAGCCCTTCGAGATGCTTTGCAGATGATGCATTTCATGGTCTTAACCTCCCCTATATATAATCTATTTCCAGACGCCAAATTCTGATTTAGGGTCTGAGTCCTTTAAGTTTTATGTTGGGATTCTACTTCTTTTGAAGTGGCCACTCATCTTTTTCTTATTTCCCCTTTGTTAGAAACCGGGTGTCTCGTTGGCAAAGGTATGCACCCTGTCCAAGCAGGAACCACAACCCTAATCAGAGTAAGTCACTAACACACCCTAAATTAACCTGTGCCCACCCTCTGGTAGCTTGGCACAGAGCAGTCAGGCATAACTTAAGAAGCAATGTGCTAAGTATTAGTGAAACACCTCAAAAAGTAAAACTGTGAAAACACCACACAAAATGAGACCACACCTGGTTAGCAAAATAGAGCTTAATTTAATGAAAAAAACAAGGCCAAAACGATAAAAGTCTAATAAGTAGAAGTCAATATATCAATTTTCAAAGAATACACTGAAATGTAGTGCTTAAAAGCATAAAGCGCCAACAAGGGCTATCTGGTCGCATTAAACCGGGTCAAATATGAAAAGTCATGCCTACTGCGATGGAGCGTGGGTCAGATAAAGGGACCAGCCTTGGCCCACTGAAACAGTACCTTTGTTCAAATTTGTGTCTACTTCGATAACAAGAAATGAGGAGCAAAGGAAGCAATGTGTTGGCGTCAATGCCGAAGATGTTAGTGATGTGTCAGCTTCAAGCAGTGCAAAGTCAGAGATGCATTGGGAATGGAGGCGATGCACCATGCAGTTAGCAATGTGGTGTTTTCCCGATCCTCGCAGCAGTGGTGTTGTGCCAACGGCAATGTGGTGTCCTTGATCCTCGCAGCAGTGGCGATGCACTGCGTCAATGGAGATGCGCCGGTTCAAAGCAGTGCAACATCATCAAAGTGTGGATTTTGGACCGGAGCAGCCCTCTATACTCACTTCCAAGGGCCCATGACTGGATTGGCACCACTTGGCAGAGCAAGATTCTCAGATGGCAAAGTCCAGATGCTGTAGGTGATAATGAGTTGAAAGTCCCTGAGACTTCAGAAGAGCACCAGTCAACCCAGCAAGCTCTGGCAGTCACTCTGGCTATGGGTTCAGTCCTTCTCACCCAGGCAAGGAGGGCAGAAGGCAGCAAGTCAGCACAACAAGAAGTTTTTCTAGAGCACCATCCTGCAGAGTAGCAGTTCCTGTAGCAGCACAGCAATCCTTCTTCCTGGCAGAGTATACCAATTTAAATTTGAAGTGTATTCAAGTGTGGTGTCAGAGATCCAGTACTTATACCAAGTGGTGCCTTTAAATTGGGGGAGACTTTAAATAAGGGTCTTTGAAGAGCACAGAGGTCCTCCCTTCCTACTCTGGCAAGATCCACGTTCTCTATGACAAACAAATCAGCCTTAGTATCCAGACAACAGGACAGTTGGGCACTCAGAGAATTGGTATACGTCTATAACCATGCAGAGGACCTTTCCATCCCAACAGCCATCAAATGCTAAATGTATCCCACCACACACTGATTTATAACATGCAGTTCAAATGAGGACAACCCTCAGTACATTCACAAAATGGACAAATGCACTCCTTGAAGATGTACAATCCTGCAAAAATTCAAAAACGCTGATGTTATTCCCTAACTAAAAATCTAAATGCTGAACAAAATCCTTGCTCCAATTATAGGTAAGTACTGTAATAAGCTACAATTTAGGAAATAATAGTGATATCCTAATTCTTGTCTTATATTATAGCAAGTATTCTTTTAAATAACTGCTAATAAAGCTTAAAACTTTTCAAACAGTCAGGAACATCTCTTGTGGGCATTAGAGAATGGCTTAACACCCATATTTGACTGCTGCTCCCAAACTACTTGGTTTCCTAGATGCATCATATAGAAATCTACTGCCGCCAGGTTCTAAAGGTGTCAGAGGCACACCAGTAAAGTGATAGTCACAGCCTTGTAATTAGGTGAAACTGTCAACATTGCTTCTGGAACTCATTACAGTTACCCAGTGGGTAAGCTTCACATTCTGATAGATTTCATTTCAAATGTCACAATGATGTTTGACCACTGGCACACGAGCTGGGCTTCTGTTGGTATTACAATGACATCTTAAATTGCCTTAATCTACAAGTGGTAAAATTATTTTATCAACAAGTTATTAATTGTCTGACAAGCATCAAAACTGGAGAAAAATGAAGAAGGCACGTGGCCTGATCGCAATACTGCAGTTTTGGAATCATTTAATTCTCTGACCATTAAATAACACAATTGAACTCCCAGTGCTCAGTGAATATGGCAGTGCAGGTGTTGTCTTCCAGATACCATACCATATTTTCTCATCTCAATTAGCCTTCTATTATACCTTTGACCAATTAGCAAAAACAAATTGTTACCACCCAGAGTGAAATACCTGTGATTTCAAGGTAGGTATTAAGCTTCCAGTGCTCCAAATAATCAAACACTTTCCCATAACATTTTGTAAATATCCAAATGGCAACAAAGCCTGTCAGCTTTGTTCATCACATGGACAATCGTTTCATCACGCAGCTGACTAATTAGTGGCTCAATTAGACGTTTTACCTGGTTCCATTTGCTAACCCTGTGTGGTATAAGGTTATATCAACTTTTGATGAAATAACAAAATGGACGATACAGCCTGAAAAACCCAGGCTGTTGAGTTTCCAGGTGAGTAACCAATATTAAGATAAAAATGTTGAAGAAAACCTAATGATTCATGTGCAAAATATTGCAAAGGGTCGACTATCAAATCTCAGGTCTAGTTAAAAAAAAAAAGTCATCATCAAAACATTGTACATTTACTACAATATTAGGAATTAAATTGCTTTACTTTGCAAATAAAGGCACAAAAATAGGGTTTAAATTACTGTCAAGAAAAGTTTGTAGTAGTCTGTTTTCTATGTAACTGGGCTCTCATGTAGAAGAGGAAAAAATGAAAACCAAATAAAGAGTACAAGAAGAGGAAGAGATGATGGTGGAAATCAGGTAAAGATGATTAGGGTTATGGGTGTTGATTAGGTGGTACAGAATTGAAGCAAGGGTAGAGTTTGAGATTTGTGAATGAGTAAATAAGTAAAATCTGAGGTAAAAAAGGAACTGGTTATGTAATAATGAGGCAAGAAGGTGGAAGAAAGAAAATGGGTTCAAGATAGTGTCACAGTAAAACAGAGCAACATAAAACAGATGGTTTAGAGGAGTCAGGAAGTGTGAGAGTATGGGTATTTTCCAACTACAAAAGGCAGCCATAAGATGTACTTACACCTTATTAAAGAGGCACTGCTGCCAATTTTACAAAAATCAAGGTGTTGCAAAATGGGTTGCTTCCATTTAATATGTTCAGATATTTTTAGCTTTCTCGATCACCCGGTTTTGGAATTTTTACTGTCTCTACTGGTGCAAAAGGGACTCTGCATGATTAGATATTGACTTGGGGTAGGCCTTATAATGTTCGTGTACGCTCACAGAAAATGGCATTGTGGTTTACTGTCTTGCTTCTGTGGTGGGAAATGCCCTGGCAGCGATTGCATTTGGACAAAATATCCATTAAAAAATATCCAGTCACAGAAATATCAAGTTTTTAATATTGTGACACATAAATATCGTAATGCAGAAATATTGTTGAAATAAATATTGATTTTTAGGTAAGTTATATCATTTGCAATGATATCTGTGCAGTTAAACATTTTCAATAATATCTGTGTTGTTAATATCATTATCAATAATATAGTTGTAAAAAAATATTACAATATTGGAGGTCTGAGGACCGCCAATGCTGCGTTGTGGTCAGATTGCAGCACTTCAGGTGGTCTGACCGCCACATTATCACCCTGGCGTTCATACTGCCAGGGGACCACCGTCTCCACCAGGAACATGGTTCCTGACAGGCTGACGGAGGTCAAAGTCATGCTCAGCCACGGTGAAGCCGAGTTCAGCGCCGCCATGCTGATCATGTGTCCAGTTTCTGCCAGCCTTTCATGGCCAGTACCCCGCCATGAAAAGGCTGACAGAAACCCAGTGCTGCGGGACACAAGAGGGCCTCTGCTCTGCCTATGACCATGTTGTGGGCAGTGCAGGGGCCCCCCTGCCCAGCACCCTCACAATGCACACTGTCTACAACGGCAGACAGTGTGTGTTACGAGGGTGCCGTTGGCCCTCTATGTGCGAAAACATTGGCCTCGGCTCCATAAGGAGCCGAGGCCAATGCCGCTGCACGGTTTCCACTGGGCTGACCAGTGGAAACCTTTGCTTTGGGTTGTTGCATATCTAGGGGTATACGGTGGGAAGGTAATTATGTAATAATTGATTAGTATTTCATTTTGTAATATATATGTAATGGGTTCTTTATCCCTAAACAATTGAAAGGGATATTGGAATAAGGTGACAGGCTCAGAAGGTGAGGGTTTAGTTAATTTATTTGTGCTTCGGTTTTATGGGTGTCGCCTTTTATCCTATGTTCCTGGTTCACAAGGATAAAGCACCTGTAGTCCAAAAGAAAACTAACAAAGTTCCCTTTTTTCTTTTCTTTCAGGGTTGTGAATGATAGTCCACAAGTGGCCGGGTCCAGCTTTGGGAAGGTCTCCGATCTTCCTCTACGTCAGTGGGCCAGGTTCTCCAAAACAAAAATAGAAGAAGGACAACAAAACAGGTAAGTGGGATATATATATTGCAAGGATATAAGGTTAGTAGGGTGGTGGGGGAATAGGCATAAGTGAAGGGAGGTGAGGATACAACAGCTCTCTAGTTTGTGGTTCTATTTATAGGTGCTCTCAGGCATTCCTTTCTGTCTAGAAGTCTTCTGGCTGTCGGTACCTTGGTGCGGTTAGGTTTATTTTTAGGATTTTCTGCTAGATGGTCTCCCCTTCCTTGCAGGATCTCCCTCTCTTTCCCTTGTCCCCCCCTGTTCCCAACAGCCACCCTCTCGTAATACCCCAGCTGTGGTACGAACGTACCTGAGTTGGCCACGCCCCTCCGGGGACGCGGCCGGCGTTTTCGCAGTCTCCCGGCTTCTCACTGACGGGGGCGGGAGGGCCCCTGAGGCTTTCCTTCTCGTTCCGATCCTCTGCTCCTTCGACGATTTCCTTCCTCTCGGTCTCCGGCGTCCGAGCGTCCTTCTCTCCTGGTCGCGTTCGGCGAGAGTCTTCTTCCGTCTTCCTTTCTCCGTTTCCTCTTGGTCCGTCTTTTCTTTCAGTTTCCGCCCAGACGCCGAAGGCGTCTGACGTCATAGGGTGGCGTCTCCCTCGAGTGTGTTGGGGGCCGTCAATCGCGGCCGTCGTGGTATTTTGTATATCGGCATCCGGAACCGTCCGGTTACACATCCCCTCCCTTGAATGGGGCTGTTCGAGCCCCAAAGGTCCCGGGAACCGGGATAAATAGTCAGCTTGTCCCATAAGATCACCAGGGAGATGGCAAACCTGGAAGGAGAAAGGTTGAAGCTCCATAAACCATCTCAATATGCGACTGTTAGTATCTTTATATCTTGAGAGCCAGGTGAGGGGGGCGTGATCCGTATATAATAGAAAGGACCTTCCTAGGAGGTAGTATTGGAGGCTTTCAATCGCCCACTTGATGGCGAGACATTCTCGCTCTATAATGGGATATTTTTGCTCCCTGGGAAAAAGTTTACGACTAATAAAGACCACGGGGTGACTAATGTCTCTCTCATCTTTCTGGAAAAGTACGGCCCCCAGGCCCACGTCTGAGGCATCCGTTTGGAGGTGAAAGGGGACAGTGAAGTCAGGACATTTTAAAATTGGTTGGGTAGTGAGATATCTTTGTAGGGTATGGTAACTACGGGATTGTACTGGGTTTAAATTCGTGATATTTTTGGGCTGACCTTTCCTCAGGAGATCGGTTAGGGGAGCGGCCACGGTGGAATAATGGGGTATAAATCTTCGATAATACCCTACCAAGCCTAAGAATGACCGGACCTCCTTTTTCGTTGTGGGTGTCTCTACGCGTAGGATGGCTTCAACTTTATTCATTTGTGGTTTGAGTATACCTTTCCCTATATGATATCCTAGATACGAGATCTCATTGAATGCCAACCGGCTTTTGGAGGCGTTGGCTGTTAATCCAGCCCCTCGCAATGCTGTAAAGATGTTGTTTAAATGTGTCAAGTGGTCCTCCCAAGTCTCGCTGTGGATAACGATATCATCCAGATACGCGGCAGCGTACCTGGTATGAGGTCGTAGAATGGTATCGATGAGACGCTGGAAGGTGGCGGGTGCCCCATGTAACCCGAAAGGGAGAACATTAAAATGATATAGTCCCGAAGGAGTAGAGAAGGCCGTTTTCTCTTTATCTTCTGGCGTCAAAGGAATCTGCCAGTAGCCTTTTGTCAAGTCGAGTGTAGACATGTACTTAGCTTTTCCTAACTTCTCTAATAGTTCGTCCACCCGTGGAAGAGGATATGTGTCAAACTGGGATATAGAATTGACTTGTCTAAAGTCAATACAGAAACGAATAGACCCATCTGGTTTTGGTACTAATACCACCGGTGAACACCAGGGACTCTGGGAAGGCTCTATAATACCTAGGTCTAACATCTTTTCTATTTCGTTTTCTACCAAGATCTTTCTAGCTTCAGGGATACGATATGGTCGTAACCGTATGACCTTGCCAGGTGGGGTTATGATTTGATGGTGTACTAACTTGGTCCGGCCTGGTATCACGGAGAATACATGGGCCTGATCATGGAGGAGCTGGGTTAACTGCCCCCTCTGTTGGATTGAGATTTCGCTGTTTATGGGAGGCACCTCGTTTCCGCTAGGATGTTCAGTGGGACACCACCCTATCTCCAGTTCCTTAACGGTGTTAACTAGGCAACCCCTGGTTGGTTCTCCCTGTGGCTCTTCCCACTTTTTCAATAGATTAACATGAAAGATCTGTGACCGGTTGGAATTGTCTGTGAGCTGGACCTTATAGGTCACTGGTGTTACTACCCCTATCACTTTATAGGGTCCCTGCCACTTTGCCAGCAGCTTGTTGTCTGAACTGGGGAGAAGCACTAATACCCTATCACCTAGGGAAAAGGTCCTTAGTTGGGTATTCCTGTCGTAATATCTTTTCTGCTTTTCTTGGGCCTTCTCCATATGTTCCCTTACGTTCTCCCACACATTTTGGATGTTGGATTTTAACTCCTGGGTATATTCTAAGAGGGATTTTTCTCCATCCTCCTCTTCCCATAACTCTGCAGCCATATCTAGCAAGGTCCTGGGTTGTCGTCCGAACAATAATTCAAATGGACTATGGCCCGTGGAGGCTTGCTCATGGGTCCTGATAGCGTATAACACTAATGGGAGTTTTCTATCCCAGTCCTTACCTGTCTCTGAAATAGATTTCTTTAACAGAGTTTTCAGAGTACGGTTATACCTTTCCACCAAACCATCCGTTTGAGGATGATAGACCGCTGTCCGCAACTGTTTGATCCCCAGAAGCTGACATATTTGTGACATCAAGGTGGACATGAACTGGGTACCTTGGTCTGTTAAGATTTCTCGGGGAAAGCCTATTCGGGAGAAGAACCCTATCATGGCATGGGCTACGCTCTTGGAGTTAATAGTGCTGAGTGGGATGGCTTCTGGGTATCTAGTGGCATAATCTACCAATACTAGTATGTAACGGTATCCCCTAGAAGAAGGTAGGAGAGGGCCTACAATGTCCATTCCTATTCTTGAAAAGGGGATGTCTATTATGGGAAGCAGTTGCAGGGGAGCCCTTCCTTTGGGACCAGGATCAACCATTTGACATTTAGGACATTGTTGACAGAACCTCCTAATTTGTGAAAAGACCCCCGGCCAGTAGAATTTCCTCAACAGATACTCCTCTGTTTTCTCTCTTCCATAGTGACCCCTCCCCCGGCTGGCTATGGGCTAGGTGTAGGACTTGTGGTCTATAAGGTTCGGGAACTAATAGCTGTTTCTTTTCTTCCTGGTTATTACCAGTGACACGGTATAAGAGGTTTTTAATTATGGTGAAAGAAGGGCTTTTGTCTTGGGGTTTCCGGGGTCGTGCACTTTTCCAGGCATGGACCAAACTCGGGTCTTCTCTCTGACAACTACGGAATGGGGGAAGGTCAGTAAGGCTAAGGACCTTTGTAATTACCCGATTTGGACTCATGTTTCCTTGGGCGTAGACTTTTCTATTTTCTCTTTTTTCCTTTCGTGAGGGTCTGTATGTAACCACCGGTGGCGTTATAGTTGTACTAGAAAAGGGAGCTCTTTTCCACCATACACTCATGTCCTCAGAGTCTTTTGTACTGTCAAGAAGCTCCGAAAAGTCAGGGAAGTCGGTTCCTATGATAGCTTCTTCGACTAACAGTTCTACCACCCCCATCCTTATGGGGACTTCTTTTCCATCCCAGGACAGGGTCGTCCAGATTAGGGGGTATTCTCTCGTATCTCCATGAATACAACATATGGATACTGTAAGTCCGGGAGTAAAGGTTTTTCTTTCCAGTAAATCAGCACGTATCACAGACTGACTGCAACCTGAGTCGATAAGTGCCACTGTGGTTCTGCCATTGATAACAAGTCTCTTCCTGTATCGGGTCTCCTTTCCCCCTGTATAGAAGACTCTCCCCCTAGTGACTCCTATTTCCATCGGTTCTGATTTTTCCGTTTTCAGCGGGCAAACCCGGGCGATATGTCCCCACTCTCCACAGCTAAAACACTGTGGGTGTTGGGTATAGGGTCTCTCTAGTCCTCGCATTTTCCCCGGATCCTCGGTTGGTTTTCGTCCTAGGGATGGGGAGGGTCCGGGGTTCTGTCGGATGGGGTTAAGGGTTGGCCGTATGGGAGGGATTTTGAACTCGAGGGAGCGGTGAAAGGCGCAGGCTAATTCAATAGTGGTGTTTGTATCTGGACTTGGGTGTTGCTTAATCCAATTACGGGTATTGGTAGGTAGGGCATCTAGATACTGTTCTAAGAGAATAATCTCAATGATATCCTCCCTATTTGTCCCGATGGGACCTAGCCATTTGAGTCCCAAGTCCTTAATCCGGAAATACAGGGCCCGGGGATTCTCGGAGGGCCCCCATTTGGCTTTCCTAAACCGGACCCGGTAGTGTTCTGTATCAAACCCCACTCGCTCCAGGATACTCTTCTTAATATCCTGAGAGGGTGTCGTTCCGCCTGGGTTTACAGCTTGATAAGCCGCTTGGAGAGTTCCTGTTAATAACGGGGCGACATATTGGCCCCATCTATCCTGGGGCCAGGTGGCGGAAGTAGCAACCCGCTCGAAATTGGTGAAAAAGACATCCGGGTCTTCGCCCTCCTGGTATCGCTGCAGGACCGAACTGGGAACGTTCGGATGTACCCGGGTGGCGGCAATAGTGTCCGTGAGGTTTTTGATTGCAGTCTCATGGACCAACTGATTGTTGGCCATGATAGTGGCCTGACTTTTAAGAGCACTTTGTAGGGCCTCCCTTTCCACTTTAGCCTCCTTTTGCTGCTCTTCCCATACTACTTGCAGATGTCTCTGCCCTGCGGCTAGCTGCTGCATCATCTCTGATAGGGTAGGTGTACCCTCCATCGTCTTAGGTTACCTGTCGTTGTTCCAATATCCCACTTCTGACACCACTGTAATGGGTTCTTTATCCCGAAACAATTGAAAGGGATATTGGAATAAGGTAACAGGCGCAGAAGGTGAGGGTTTAGTTAATTTATTTGTGCTTCGGTTTTATGGGTGTCGCCTTTTATCCTATGTTCCTGGTTCACAAGGATAAAGCACCTGTAGTCCAAAAGAAAACTAACAAAGTTCCCTTTTTTCTTTTCTTTCAGGGTTGTGAATGATAGTCCACAAGTGGCCGGGTCCAGCTTTGGGAAGGTCTCCGATCTTCCTCTACGTCAGTGGGCCAGGTTCTCCAAAACAAAAATAGAAGAAGGACAACAAAACAGGTAAGTGGGATATATATATTGCAAGGATATAAGGTTAGTAGGGTCGTGGGGGAATAGGCATAAGTGAAGGGAGGTGAGGATACAACAGCTCTCTAGTTTGTGGTTCTATTTATAGGTGCTCTCAGGCATTCCTTTCTGTCTAGAAGTCTTCTGGCTGTCGGTACCTTGGTGCGGTTAGGTTTATTTTTAGGATTTTCTGCTAGATGGTCTCCCCTTCCTTGCAGGATCTCCCTCTCTTTCCCTTGTCCCCCCCTGTTCCCAACAGCCACCCTCTCGTAATACCCCAGCTGTGGTACGAACGTACCTGAGTTGGCCACGCCCCTCCGGGGACGCGGCCGGCGTTTTCGCAGTCTCCCGGCTTCTCACTGACGGGGGCGGGAGGGCCCCCGAGGCTTTCCTTCTCGTTCCGATCCTCTGCTCCTTCGACGATTTCCTTCCTCTCGGTCTCCGGCGTCCGAGCGTCCTTCTCTCCTGGTCGCGTTCGGCAAGAGTCTTCTTCCGTCTTCCTTTCTCCGTTTCCTCTTGGTCCGTCTTTTCTTTCAGTTTCCGCCCAGACGCCGAAGGCGTCTGACGTCATAGGGTGGCGTCTCCCTCGAGTGTGTTGGGGGCCGTCAATCGCGGCCGTCGTGGTATTTTGTATATCGGCATCCGGAACCGTCCGGTTACAATATATTTATTAACTATTCAATTGCTAATTACGTACGCAAATTGTGTTAATATAATTTTTAATTTATATTTTAGGTGCTGGTTGTTGTGTTTGTAGGTGTATATGGTGGGAAGTTACATAACTATCACATTTTTTAAAATATCTATTTGAATTTTAATTATGTTAATTGTTTAATAATTATATTGGTTGTGTTTGTAGACTAATATGAAGTATTTAAGTAATAATTAACATTTAAATGTTCATTTATTAATTGTCATTGCTTAATATGTTACTTGTGTTCGTTTTTTATTTTAACTACATTTTAATCTGGGCTGATACATTTGTGGGAGTATAGTGTAGGAATTTAACTAAATAATTAACAATTTTATTTTAGTTGGTATCAATTATTTAAAAAAATAGTAATTATGTAAAATGTTTAACTGTTAAATTTATCTATACATTTTTATATTTTTTTGGTGAATTGAGTTATTAAATTATGTTATGTGTTTTAAGTGAAATGTTTTCCCTACGGTTGCACAGACTGGAGTGGGAATAGTAAATTTGACCCCAAATGGAGTCCAACGCTTTCCCTACTGGTGCATAGACTGGAGGGGGAACAGTAAATTGTACTCCTCCTTAGTTCAACACTTTTCCTACTGTTGCACAGACTGGAGTGGGAATAGTAAATTGCATTCCTACAGAGTCCAGTGCTTTCCCTAGTGTTGCACAGACTGGAGTGGGAATAGTACATTTTACCCCTTTAAACTCCAAGGCTTTCCCTACTGTTGCATAGACTGGAGGGAGTGGGAATAGCAAATTTTACCCCTCCGGAGTTCAATGTTTTCCCGACTGTTGCACAGACTGGAGTATGAATGCTATATTTTGCCCCTATGAAGTATAATGCTATTATTACCAAACTTTATTATATTGATTAATAATGTGTACATGTGTGTGTGTATGTATAAATATATATATATATATATATATCTTTGTACAACACGCTCCATTGAGGGGCCACAGACCCTAACAGGGCAGCCTCCGCATGAGGGCGAAGCATCCCATCTTAACATAGAACAAAAGTAGCTAAGGCACCAGTTTGGGATCCATCCAAACATTTTATTCCAGAGTGAACAACAACTCTCCTTTTTCTGACGCGTTTCGGCTCCAACTGCCTTGTTCACAGGTGAGACAATACAAGTGATCACAAAGCTAGTGCTTTTTAAATTGTTGATCATGTGACCTGATAATCACGAACTCCATGTCCCAAGGTGCACCATTCCATGTTCTTAAACTCTGGTGCTGAATCATTGTACTGCATAAAATAGCGTTTTGGGCACCAAAGTTACAATGTAAATTGGAAAAGTGTCCTTATTTAAAGTTGTTGCCCATATTCCTCTCGTTATAAGGAGGTCCCAAACAGCTAGAAGGGAGGTAAAATACCTCTCTCCCATCCCTTGCTCACCTCCGTTTGACCTTCTGTCTCGGATAAATAAGGACACTTTTCCAATTTACATTGTAACTTTGGTGCCCAAAACGCTATTTTATGCAGTACAATGATTCAGCACCAGAGTTTAAGAACATGGAATGGTGCACCTCGGGACATGGAGTTCGTGATTATCAGGTCACATGATCAACAATTTAAAAAGCACTGGCTTTGTGATCACTTGTATTGTCTCACCTGTGAACAAGTCAGTTGGAGCCGAAACGCGTCAGAAAAAGGAGAGTTGTTGTTCACTCTGGAATAAAATGTTTGGATGGATCCCAAACTGGTGCCTTAGCTACTTTTGTTCTATGTTAAGATGGGATGCTTCGCCCTCATGCGGAGGCTGCCCTGTTAGGGTCTGTGGCCCCTCAATGGAGCGTGTTGTACAAAGATTTTTATTGAAGGGGCCCGACCCGCTTTCCTCAGTGAGAACCACGGCATTTATCCGAGACAGAAGGTCAAACGGAGGTGAGCAAGGGATGGGAGAGAGGTATTTTACCTCCCTTCTAGCTGTTTGGGACCTCCTTATAACGAGAGGAATATGGGCAACAACTTTAAATAAGGACACTTTTCCAATGTACATTGTAACTTTGGTGCCCAAAACGCTATTTTATGCAGTACAATGATTCAGCACCAGAGTTTAAGAACATGGAATGGTGCACCTTGGGACATGGAGTTCGTGATTATCAGGTCACATGATCAACAATTTAAAAAGCACTGGCTTTGTGATCACTTGTATTGTCTCACCTGTGAACAAGGCAGTTGGAGCCGAAACGCGTCAGAAAAAGGAGAGTTGTTGTTCACTCTGGAATAAAATGTTTGGATGGATCCCATTTAATGTTTTGGATTTGATTTTGTTATATTGTGTATACTTTATATATTAATAAATAAAATACCAATATATGTTTTTATAGTAGCAAATTTAAACAAATGCAAAAAAGTAATATAATGTAAATTATATGTTTTAATGATAGTGGTATAATATATAGAGCTATGTATAAACATTCACACATGTAATTATGTATTTATTTTTATATAAGTATATATTTATTTTTAATATTAAATATTACTGAAATGTATTTAATATACATTATATTAATGTTATGTATTCAAATATTTATAATGTACTATTTTCTACTGTCTATATATAAAAAAATTATATTGTCTCATTTTTTACTATGTTAGTGTGAACCGATATTTGATATTTTTGTACTCACCATTATAACTATAGAAAAACAATATTTGAATCAACAAAATCTTTGACACAATATTTGTGTATCACAATATTTTTTGCCTCAGTATTATCTCACTGATCTGCAGTTATGTCAGCGATTGGCAACGCTGCAATCCCAGCAGCAGATGTGACCGGTGACTCCTGGATGATGCCATCTTGAACTGTCCCAGCATGCTGTGCAGGACAGTTGGGACTGAGGTGGAACCTTGTGATGCTAAAAGGGACCAAGGACTTTTCTCTACTTGACCCCGCGACAGTCGGTCTCTCCAAGGGCCAGTGGGTTTGGCCCCCTTGCACCATTTGAGGACCAGTTTGGGGAAAGAGATGGCGTCCACCCCCAGAGACAAAGACCAGGAGGAAAGGTGGCACAGTCAGCCAGTGGAACCAGCTACTTGTAGATTACGCCACTTTGGAAGTGATATGGTCTGGTGAAACTGCTCCTGGTGGCTAGCACTCACCAGCAGGAGTAAAATGGGCTAAAGATTGTCCAAATCAGCCCAAAAAGGCCACAAACGAAGCATGCGGGGCTGCGCCGCATCTCCTTTCCACTAAACCACGGTGGGCCAGGGTTTGAGATTCAGCATGAGAATTATTTTATTAGAGGGAGGGGACATGCGTGGGTTCCGATCCCCATTTACACATTTGCCCCCAGGGGTGCCCATCTTCCTGGGAACCAATGCAGCGAGTGAGGCAGCCCCAACTTTGGGCCCTCAATTGTGGTGAGCTTGACCCCCACTCCCTATGCCTTGACTCGCGGGAGTGGGGAAGCTACTGCAGAAAACAAACATTATGCCTGCAGAAGCGGGCAAGGGAGCAGAGTTACCAGCTCCCGTAAGTAGCGGAGGAGATTCTGCCCTCATGGAGAGCCAACAGGGAAGCCAGGGATAGGCTCCCTGTGCTGTCCCCACCAAAGAAAGGGTGGGAGTGGGCACCCGTAAGAGAGCAAAAACAACAAATGTAAAAGGAAAGTGGCTCTCCCAGAAGCAACGGGAGAGACTCTCATAAAATATTCACTGTTTATGGCTGGAGTGACCTATAATGCCCTGCAGGGCTTGTCAATTTGCATATTTTTTGTGCTTTGTGGTGGCCCCTGGAGGACAAGGGCACCACCACTGCATTTTGAAAGTGTTGTAGGGGGCTAAAAGAGTTACAGCAGCCCCGTCCCAGAAGTAATATTTGAAAACTGACTGTACGTTTGTAAGGTCCGGAATCCATGGCTCTCTGAAATGTTCACTTAATTCTGAAAGCACTTCCTAAGATGGAGCTTTTGCTATACAGCTGGGAGTGCAGCACCTTCTAAGAGCTGGTTATCTGACTGCATTTTTGGGGGCTGAAGGTTTGTATGGATAAAACATAGATTGAAGCACTGTCCAGGAGATGGTTCTATAGATGCAGTGTAGGTGGCCTGAAGATGGCACCCTCTAGGGACTGTTTTTATAGTTGTATTTCATGCAGTCTGAAAATATGTAAATGTTATGTTCATTTTACAATGTTTTATTAACATAGTAATGTTGACTGATTATAGAAAAATGGATATGCTTTATTCACATGAATAATTGCATGTACACCTGTTTATTGCACTAACCCACACAATGATGGTGTTTTGAATATGCAGTTTGTTGTTCCTGTAATATGGTGAACCCTTGATAATGCCAATAGGCCTCTTTTACCTAGAATTACTCCCCTATATTGTGATATGTCATTTGGTATAGTAGGGGGACTGTGATTTTGGGGGTCATGACCCTTTCAGGGTCAAATGTGATTTTATGATGTTATCTAAGGTATTTTGTAATCTGCCTTATGTCTATATTTGTGAATGAATGCATAGTATGTAGTGGTGTGCTTGTATAATAAATGTACTTTTCCTATCCTAAAGCAAAAGAACTGACTGGACAATCATTTAATGAGTGTTATTATTGCATGCCAGCAAATGGTGATTATTAGCCTACACCACGCCCCATGAGTAGGCCTTGGTCAGCTCTGCCTCATTACCCTGAAAGAGTCAAGTGCTACAATAGGGTGCTTGGTTCCAAGTAAGGGGCATTTGTGGATTTATAATTTGTGCAGGCCTCACATCCTGCACAACCAATACCCCAATTTCCTACATAAGCAATCCTCCAGATTGGATTTAAGAATTTGGAAATATCCTCTGGAAAGATTTCTTACCATTCCATGCTTTTCTGGTAATACTGTTAAATATTACCAACTGCCTGTTTGGCATGAGGTTTTTGCCTTGCAAATCTATAAGAATAAAGTAGGTGGATTAATGCCTATATAAGAGGGTCCTCGGCACCTACATAAAAAAGCGAATTCAGAAAATGGGAAATTCCTATGTTGAGTCAACATAGTAATTTGTTGACAATAAATGCAAAGCACGCTATTAACAATGCACAGAATGTTGTCGATCTTTTGGCTCATCAAAATGTTCATTTAATGGCAGTGAGAGAGACTTGGTTTAACAAAAGCTGCCAAGTACATTTGTAGTATATATTACCACACTCATACCAAGCAATATGTGTTACTCATTAGGGAAAAAGAGGTGGAGAGCAACAGTGTTTTAATAGAACAACCCAAGTGTACTCAGCTTCAAGATGTCTTCTACTCATCATTTTAACAAGTAAACATATAGGGCCTTATTCTCAAACGAAACTTTGTTGTACGTTTAGTAGTCCTACAAGATGTAGGACAAAATATACTACAAAATGCCTATTCTTATGTTTGTGATGCTCTCCGCCCTGGCTGCAGAGTCTCCTCACACGTAAGTATAGAATTTAGTAATAAATGCGGGAGAGACACAGAGGACTGGATGGTAAAAGCCGCTGGCTTGCGACTAAAGGGGAAGCGATCAGGTAAGAGTAAAAGGGGTTTAGGGAGGATCACAGAGGTGTTTGGAGGGGATGTTGCTCACCCATGCAAGACTAAGTGAATTCCCGGGGGTGGAGACATATCGCTTACACTTTTGTATTAAGTTTACACTCAGTGGTGCAGATTTATGGAAAGTGGCGCTGCACCTAGTGCAGCAGCACTTTCCATGCGCCCCTTAGCATCCCCCTACTGCCACCATATGTGCGCCGTAATTAAAATACGGCGTACCATGGCGTAGCGTAGTGGGCAATAGTGTAATTTTAGTTGGCGCTATTGATGTACTCTGCAGGAGTAGCACCAAAATATTGGCGCTACTACTGCAGAGTACATAGGGCTCCATTCTAAAGAATGGAAGCCCCCTTTTAACGCCTGCTCTCGAGCAAAAGTGCTGTAAAAAAATGGTGCAAGGAAATCTTATAGATTTCCTTGCACCATTTTTCTGGCTCTCCTAACGGGGGAACGCCCACTTTGCATAGCTATGCCTGGCACTGGCATAATGTAGTGCAAATGGGTTACAGGGTGTTGCAATGCATGCATTGAGCAACCCTGTAATTTCGGCGCAGAGATTTCGGCCTCGTTGGGCCACATAAACATAAAAAATAATTACATTTATTTGGCGCAAAGTGGAGCTAGGGGACTATAAATATCCCCCAGAGCTTGTACATACCAAAAGTAGTAAACCTACTGCAAAGTGTAAACTTATTCAAAAGTGTAAATTATCTTTATGAATCAGACCCTAAGTGTACATCGGAAGATGATTATATGTATAATATTTTTGCGGTATATTGATCACCCCAGCGCAACTCAGTTTTAAAAAAATTATTTAATGAGTTCTGCACTTACATTTTAAAGTTCAGAAGTTGGGTTTAAATTTTAGGTGATTTTAGTGTTCCACTTAGGAAAGATAAGCAAGCGTAACATATCAAATGAAATAGAATTCTGGTTCAAAATATAAGGGCCATTTCTGAGGCAGATCTACATGCGCAGTTACACCATTGGTTGGATATTTATGACAGCTCAACAACTATGCTACAGAACTTTCAGAAGAAAGGTGAGGCAATAATTAATATACTTTTCCTAATTAAAAGCAGAATAATATGTTTTGCACAAAAATCAAACCTTGGGTTTACAAGATGAATTAATTAAACTTAAATGAGGGGATCATAAGCTTTAAACACTTGGGGGCATAATTACCAGCCCTTTGCGCCGCCGGTGCATCACTGTTTATGATGCACTAGTGGCAAAGAGTGCAGACACATACCTATGAGGCCACGCAAAGACCCTTTTTTCATAGATATGATATAAGGCAGTGCAGCTTAAGTTGCTGCGTTGCCTTACACTGCATCAGGTGGACATTCTATTGGCGTTTAGGTGGGTTTTCCCACACAACACCCATGGATTTTGATGCTGCCCCAGATTTACTGAACAACGTAAACCTGTGGCAGCACTAAAACCGTACTCCTCCTCAGGGAAGGCATAATGAGGAGAAATATCTTTATTTCTCCTCATTTATTTCCTTTTTCTAAGTGAGCTGCAGAATGCAGCACACATAGAAAGAGGAAAAAGCCTCCATGGATTGTTTTTGTGCAGGAAGGTGCCCAATCCATTGTACAAGGATACCTGCATTGGCACCAGATTGTGTGCCGGCACTGGCTGAAAGGCAGGAATGCACCATATTGCATAATTATAGTGCATTCCTGCCTTTACAAATTGGCGTAGAGCAGGGCAGCAAAAGGACTTATGACGCTGTCCTACACCAATTCTTGGTAAATAGGCTCCCTAGTGTAAGTCACAACAAGGTTAACCTGTAAAAAAAATGATCATGAATAAGAAAAATACTAAAACTAAACTTTATTATTATGGAAATAGAATTAAAGCAGTTGCACGATCCAAACTGAACATTTTAAAGGTAAAAAAGAGCTAACTCCGCATTTATATCACAAAATTCCATCTGAGATACAATCCCAAGCTTCCTGTGATTAAATAAATAGTTATTTTCAGCAAAAGAAATACTCAACTTAAGTACCAACATAGCACTGGGATAGGTTCACCCAGTGACTCACATTTTTATAAATCCATTTTGATACTCTTCTAACTCCTTCAAACTAGTATCTTCACGAGATATAGAACATATTGTAGTAGGTTTACACCCTACTGCCTTCAGGCAGGATATTGTTCCAGCTGAATTTGTAAAGCAAAATATTAGTTTACAGATCAGTCCATATATCAACTGGATAATTAATGTTTAAGAGTGATAAAATACTAAGGGCCTCATTAAGAGTTTGACGGAGGGGATTACTCTGTCACAAACATGACGGATATCCCGTCCACCGTATTACAAGTTCCATCATATCCTATGGAATTTGCAATCCGGCGGCCGGGATATCTGCCACGTTTGTGATTGGAGTATCCCATCCGCCAAGATCGTACTGAACCCCTAAATGCTCGCTAATGATTGAGCTTCAAAATGAAAAAATTGAAATCTTACTCTGGGACATGAATCAAGTTAAAAACTGAATTCTGACCATGTGGGTTTCAGGCCTTTGCCAAATCCCATGCTAAAAGAAAAGTCACTGGGAGTAGTTTATGATTCAGCCCTATCTATAGTCACCCAAATAAGTATTTATCAAGTCAGTTCCTTTCCAGCTTAAAACATTTAGAGTATTGACCCTTTACTTCAAACCACTCAGCTCGTGTACAGAAATTCTTTCAACTGCCTGAACATTGGCCAATTTGAAATTGGCTACTTTTATCTCTCATGTGCAAAACCGTGCATGGCTTATGCAGGGCTTATGTCTAAATTATTTAGAAACTGACTTCCAGAGTAAGCAGTTTGTTAAGTTAAAGTCTGCAGCTGACACCAAGCTGGCTCTCCTAGGCTGGACGATGCTCAAATAGGAAGAAAAAATGTTCACTGTGGCTTGCGCTACTTTATAGAATATCTTGTCTCCTACTTGAAGAAATAGCAACGTTGAGTTTATTTAAAAATTTGATGTTCTATAATTCTTCCACTTTTCAGGTAGGCTGTTTTATTTGTTGATTTTAATCTAATAGTTGAATACACTGTACTAATCTTACTTTTATTGTCTCTTTTATTCTAATAATTTATAGTTTGTGATTGGTTTATGTTTGTGTGATTTATGGCTTGTAGTTGCCTTATATAGAAATGAAGTGAAAAATCACAACTATTATAACAGGAACCACTGTGGCAGAGAGCAGGCAGTGCTGTCTATGTGTAGTGTGTGTAGGGAGAGCCTACACCTTGAAAGGTCACCTGGCATTTGTAAGACCATACTTGGGAGTCTTGTCTTCTTATGGTTCCAACAGGCTGTTCCTGAATCATCCTTGTTCCAGCCTCCCATTGGGTATTGAGATACTTGTTTAGGTAGTCTTTTTTGTTACATCATCACATCAGAACATATGGGGAACAGAAGTTCATTAGAAGGCCTTGTGAATTTCCACAACCTCCCTCTGTTAAAGAGTGAAGTTACAGAAAGGACTTGAGGTTTCTTTCCAATACATTCTGGTACTGCTTTTGTTGCTCTTGTGGTATTGGGAACACTCCCTGGAGTAATGTGTGGAAAGAGGCAAGTGATAGTTCCCTACCTGCATACAAGCCTGAATTCCCCTGATGCCTAAAGAGTAAGGCAGGACCCGCGAGTAGGGGGTGCTAAGTAGAGGAGAATCAAAGTTTTATCTGCTGATTGTGCCCGCAAGAGATTTTACTCTCCTCTGCAGGTCCTGCAAGAGCCTATGCATATCATACCATTCCCCTGAAATACCTTCCCAGTCCATCCTTCAAGCAAATGCCTGCAACAACCAGCCTACAGTATGACAGTGTACAGATGGTCAGCATATGAATGTAGTTGGAGTTTTTCTTATGAATTTGTAAATTTGAAAATAAAAAGATGAAACAATTAAGAGGTACCTCAAAGTACCAGGAATCAAAGGCCAGGTGCCTCTATTTGAAAACAACAGTACATATAAACTAAAATACTTTCCACAAGTCTTTAAAAAAAAAGGACAGGCTCTATAAAAAAATGAGAGGTGACAGAGAATTTTAGTACTGCCAATCATTTCAAGCTTGGGAAAAACAAATTGCGAGAGTTCACGCCACTGTTCTTTCCTGACTGCCATTTGCAGATTTGTAAGATTTGGCATTTTTAGAGATACTTAGATGCTGTTGTGAGGCAATTTCAGATGGGTTAGATAGTGGAAAATGTAAATGTATTGAGGCTTCAGCTACGGTGCTATACAAAGGTAGATTACAGGTCATGCAAAATAAAAAGATGCTCTACTCTTTATCAGTATGTGAAGCTAACATATACTTACAGCCAATTCAAAATGCGAGAGTCTCATTGTCAAAAGAATTATGTAAAACTTTTCCATTTAATACTGATGCTTCAGACTCCACCTCCTCAGATTAATGCATAACAGTTTGATTTTTACCCCTTCAGAGCTTAAAAGTGGAGACTAGCAGGAGTAAACTGACAGCTCTGGTTTGGACCACAGAAGATGAGACTTTCTATTGGGAGGCAGGTGGGAGGACAAGAGAACAACCTAAAAGGGGATGTGTGTAAAACCTATTGGAAAAGAAGAATGAAGCTGAGACTGGTAAACGTTGTTTCTTTAAGTTGTTTCAAAAGGCACCCAATTGGGTTTAATGCTTTTAACCTTTTTAGCCAAATAGAAGTGACACAGGTGCCACCATTAATCTAGCAGGGGGAATTAGATGAAGTTATGTACTTGGAATATAAATGGTATATGGAATAAACTCAAAAAAGCAAAGAGTTTGCACTAGGTAGAGATTGTGAACTATGACATTACCGATCTACAAGAGACTCGTCTTAAAAGCAAAGAGGCACAGGAATTGATCACCTCGCAATGGACGTGACCAAGATATTTTCCAAACCCAAATATGAATATTAGGGAGTTGCTATTTTAAGTCAATGGTGTATAATACAAACTTTTTATTCAGAGTATAAACTAAATGTAATTGTTCTCCATTGGTACAAATGTTGATGGTCCTAATTCTGCTAAAGAACTGGCAGAGTACATAATTACTAAAGATAGTCTGTATATTTTTCAAATTCTTTAAATGCACAGATAAATAAATCTATGTTTACTGGTCCAGGTAGACTTTCAAAATTAAGAAGCCCATTCAGAAACATGAAAAATGATCTAAAAACAGCTGGCATAAAGTGTTATTCAGGTAACAAAAGATTGTCTTCGTAGCCGGCTAAATAAAAAACAATTTCCGAAATTAGACAATTATCTCATCTCAAACAAATTGATTAATTAAAGGTAGACAGATGTATCTTTTTAGAGGCAGAGTTTGGAGAGAAGCTTGCTATTACGAGCCAACATTTTATATGATGACAATTAGTTTCATGATTTATTGATATTATGAGATACTCCAAAACCCATAATAAGAGGTTTATAAATCAGCAGAACAAACTTCAAATTTAAGTTAATAATATAGAACTTGAATTGACAAAATTGTTGAACAAACCTGGTGCTGAAACAAATGTAAGAGCTATTGCAGAGAAAAAGGTAATCTAACTTTTAGATAAAACTTTTAAAAAGACTTACCATAGCAAAGTATAGGACATAGTGATATACAGCATGGAAGAAATATTAAAAGACTTCACAAAACAAATTTTATTACAAATGTTATAAGAAAGAACATGAAGTTTGTGAAGAAGCTCGTAAAGTTAACTACTACAACTGGGGCTTCCCAAATTAGGAAGGGGGGCAACAATTGCTAGTTCCTCCTATTATATAAGAAGCAATACTAGACATCCAAACAAGGCAATTCAATGAGAAAGTTTCAGGCACAGAGAGACGTGCCTTTTAATTTCATAAAATCTTTCCAGACTTATCATTCCCTTAGTTTAATCTTTATTCAATGAGCAGTTGCCAAAGGCTTCCTAATTCCTTATCAAAAAATGGATGTGATGATTTATGCAAATTTTCTTTCAAACAGAATAAATAAGATGTTAGACTCTTTGATGCACAGGGATCATTAGGGATTATTCTTACTCTATTATTCACAGATGTGCACAGGTTAGGCCACACACTTAATACAGCTATGACTGAAAAATCCCTCTTGGGATGCATTTTGTTGACACAAATATTGCACAACCTCCTGGGCTGTAGCTATTTGAAAATATTACTTCTTTCATACTTTGCATTGCCTAAAGGCTACATTAAAGGAACATAGGCACTTTCTTTTCTAAAAAAACAAGTGGCTTGAGTGGTATTAGACCGATGCTTATCTAATGGATTTAGAATATGTGAGGAGGCAGGGCTGTCCTTTATCTCCCCTCCTGTTTAGCTAGACGGCCTCTAGACCAAAAACTCAAATTAGACTTTCTCTCCTTTTGTCTATAACAATCAAGTACCTAAATCTACATTCTATGTTGATGATTTATTAATCTATACCAACTACCTCGAAATGATACTAAAGTTCACTAATGAAATCTTTAAACAATTTCAATATATGGTGGAGTATAAGGTAAATTCAACCAAATGCAAAATCTGCAATGGATTAGCTCGTTTCTCAATCCCCTAGAGAAAATAATGGTGAATTATTTTATTATTTTGGTGTTTAAATGACTAAAAAGTGGGAGGACTTAAAAAGATCAATATTGACTCCGTCTCAACAGCTATCAAAATTTAGTTTATGAAATATAATTTCTAGTATGTCCCTCTAACTGGAAGGATTAATATTATTAAAATGATGATTATAAATAAACTGAATTTTCTTTTTCACATGCTCCCATTATATTAAAAAACAAATTCTTGAATAAAACACAGTCAAAAATTTCAAAATGTATCTGGGCCAAAATCTGTCCTTGATTAGCATGTAAATAATTAAAAACATCCTTGAACAAAGGAGGATGGATTCTACCAGATGTTAAATGCACTACTGGGCATGAGACCCCTACAGAATGAGAACTTAGCTCTCTAGGGAAGTTGAAGAGGAATCATTTTAGCAATTAAGAATGCTATTGTTGACCTATTCCATGCTGCAGGTTTTCTACATAGTTTTTGTGACATCCTATTCTTGAAGAAGGTAACATTCAAAGTCTTGAGGTATGTAAGGCACACTGACGAAACATCATTTGGAATTTTAAAAATAATTATAATCTCAAAAATGTATCCATATTGCCATTCGGTCCTCCTCTGGCTTACAATATATATTGGCCCTCTATATAAGCTTCTAGTACAAGTGAAAATGAAGATAAGTTAAGATCGTTTTCTGGTTAAACATTTATTAGCATGGAACAAACAGAATATAGAGATGAAGACTAATCAGCGTTTAAATGATGAAAGGGACCATTTTGAGAAATACTTGGCTAATCTAGAGGGGACTGTAGTTGGTGGTTAGCTTAAAGAAGATCTTTTAGAGTCCGAGTGTAGAAACATCTCAATATCATAATTAAATGCTGCCTTGCTTGAAGCAGACAATGGTGAAATAACAATACACCTAAGATGAAAGGGCAAATTAAATTAGATCTACTAATATATTAGTACTGAAAAGAATTAGTGAAGCAGATGCATGACAAAGGCAAATCAGTGAACTACAAAAAGAAACATTAGTTTGTTCTTTTCTTTTTATAGTTCCTACCAGATTGTCAAACTAAGATAACCAAAATAAGAAAAATATGCCTGGGGTGGCAATATCCAGACACCACACTTGTATGCTCCCTAGCTTTGACACTTTTTCACCGTTTTGGGTTAAAGTGTTTGTGCTTTAGGTTGCGTGGTCAATCAAAGAATTACAGCAAGCCTCCCCTCACTCTACCTTCACTCATTGTTAGGTTTAAGCATCAAGAGGTGTCCAGTGTGCAAAGCAAATGGCCTTTTTATGCAGTATGCCTTGCACAGATACAAATGTTGAGAAGCTGGAGATCAGAAGTCTGCCCTTCCATAGCACTATGGCAGCATGAAATGATAAAGAAAATAGAATATAGACCATGAATACAGAAGAAGATTCTTGTCAGGGTGCCATTAACTGTCTTATAGAAGACATGAGGAAAACCTTTTGGCAGATATTGAAAACAAAATATGGGCTTTTTGAAATTGTAACTTGAGCCATTTATATTTTCCTTTAAAATTGTCCAATATGTTTTCTTTTTCTTCGGATGGCTGGAAAATAAAACTCCAGATGATTGGACTGCAAATCAAGAAAACTAGGTTTGGCTACTTGCTAATTTCTTGGAATATTTTTTTGGCTGATGTGTTGGTAGCCTGAGGATAGTGTGACAGCCCCTCGTGAAGCAGATAAGGGAAAAATAAGAAAATCATAATGTTTAGCAAGATTTCAGGCACGTTTAGACAGCTTGTTGGATCACAATGGCTTGGGTGCTGGATAGGAGAACTATGGAGTGGTGGGGTAGGACAATGGAGGACTTGTTCGCATAAGATTTCCATTGCTTTTAACCTACAATTCTGTGAAACGTATTTTACACTTTTTAAATCCCTCACTCCACTTAGTTTTCCACCATGAACAAAGTGAGTTTCTTCATCTGTTGAGCCTAAATGTCCTCAAAAGCACTCCTTCACAAAACAGAGCACAAGGGAGAGAAAGAGAACTTCATTGGGTATGGTGAGCCTAGTGTGACAGATCTACAGGGGTTAAACCGGTCCTAAGAGAGAGCTTAGCAAATGGCAAAAATTAATCTGGGAAGGAAGTCTGCAGGGAGTGAGATCTGCCAAGTAAAAAGGATGTACTGAAAAATCCGCTACGGATGTGATGCGCCTTGTGTGAGGGACGTGCAAGGGATTAGTACAAACCCAGGTGTGAGAGCTGCAATGATGAGATGTATTACAGGGGTAGGAGCTTCAGAGGGTGTGTCTGCAGACAAATCTAGGGTAAGATGTGTCATATGAAAGAGGCTTACAGGAGGCAATATGTGCTTAGAGAGAGAGAGAGAGACTAATCTGAAGGCATAAGATGTGCCTTCAGACAGAAAGAGATCTCCAGAGGGTATGGACATCTACAGATCATCTGAGGCACCTTACAAGACATATTTGGAAGTTGGGATGTGCCCTGGGATAGATATTTTTTCAAAAGTGATGTTGTCATGGGAAAAAGATCAGCAGGATTTGAAAGTTGCATTAGGAGAGGGGGTCACAGTGTGAGATGTGTCTCAGAATAGAGACTTGCAGAAGTGATATACTGGAGGCATCAGCAGAAACACTAGTTCCGCAAAGAATAGATCTATTAGCACACAGAGATGGGGATGAACCAAGTAGTAAACACACACTTGATTTGGTAATTTCGAGGCCACTTATATGAAATAACATTTCCTTAATAATACATCTGAAAGGATATTTCAATTTACCTGCAGTCTTGTGCATCTATATGGTCATGGAACTCCCCAGCAACTTGCATTGTCATGATAATAATACAGTTGGAGGTACATTATCCCATATATAAAGAGTTTTATATAGTGCTGACACAACCATTAGGGCCTGATTAGAGTTCTGCAGACTGGTACTCCATCACAAACATTATGGATATCTTGTCCACCATATTGCAAGTGCATTCATGTTTAATGCACTTGTGATACAGCAGACTTGATATCATTCATGTTTGTGACCGAGTACCCATCCACCAAGATCTAAATCAGGCCCTTAGCAACAGAATATTTATTTATCTCTTTATTTGTTTTTTTGAGATTTATATAGCTCTGACACAGCACCTTTGTCACTACAGAACTCTGGAGAGAAAATGTAATAAGGGGTTCAGAACCCAACCTGATGTAATGGAAGGTTCTGTACCCAAGCACTTTTCAGTCACTCAAGATGGTTTTAGTTATTGATGTCTACATAGTCGTAGGGTTTCTTAACTGGCAGTAGTTGCTTTCAGCTCCCATCTGAAGCTGTATTTATTTCTACAGATTTAAAAATGAAACAGTACTTGCCTGCTCTGGTCCATGTGCATAAGGGCCTACGACAAGATTATGGGCCAGATCTAGAGTTTGGTAGATGGTACTCTACTCTACTAGGACATAATGTTGTCCACCACCCTGATGGATTACTATCTGCCAAATTTAGAGATCACTGCTAGTTCAGTGGACATCTCTGTACCTTGACTGGAACTGCTGTCATGACTGTTTCTGTCAAGGTACAAAATGTTTGGTCGATGGTGGCCAATGGTTTTCATGGCCATCCACCAAACTCCTGACCCTAAACTGAGCAGGTAGACCTTTATTACTTGGGCAAACAGACACCTCCACAGCATTTTCAATGCAGTACCTTGTCCAACAATGTACTAGTATCAAACAGTCTAACCACAAGTGAAGTGAGCATTTACAAATACCAGGTTTGTCCAGGTGATTTGGATGTATTGGTCTGGATCCTAAACCATTTTTGATTGGCACCATTTCAGGTCCTTGGTGATAAGTCAAATAAGTGCTTGGTGCAAACACCTTTTACCACTGTATCATGAAAGCAGGTTTCTGAAGGTGGTAATGTTTGATAACTTGTGAATATTTATGTGCCATTTTGAAGTAGTGGTGATATGGTCCGCTGTTTTTTGTGCTGCTGTATTTTTTGTGAAGCATTATTTTAACATGTCGTTTTTTGAGTTATACTCTGGTTGTTATCTTGTGCTTTGACTTTTGTTGTAGTGTATGATCTGTTAAATTGTATAGCGATGGTGCTTTGTATTGTTATTTTTACATGTTCTGTGGTTTACTTTTCAAATGTCAATGAAACACTGCTACTTTTCCAGCCAAAAGAAGCAATTGCAAATGTCATGCATTCGACCCGTAACGGCTCACCTGTCATATCAGCTGAAAAAACACTGCACTGAACCATGTTCCTCCTCCCTGCCTCCGATGTTTGGGGGTTCATCGCAAATTTCTCCTTAACGATCACATGTCAACAGTTTAAACCACAGTGCTATTTGTTGCGCCCTCAGTTTCCCTACCTGCAGATGTGATGAGATGCAAATTCTAATGGCGCTTGTCGCCAGCGTAAAGTAAAGGAGGATAGATTAATTCAGAAGAGCAATGACAGATTAGAGGTGGAAAATATCTTGAAGGTAGGTTTATTGTTTGCACCTCTACCACAATGTAGTCCCAACTCACCAGTCTTGGAATGTAGCACTTGATCAGAGACAACTCCAACTCAGAATTGCCCCGTCCCCTTCATGGAAACAAATGTCATGACAGTCCCATGACAATCAACCTCTGACTACTGCCTAAGGTGGTAAAATACTGTTGCTGCAGGTCTTCAATTACTTAATGCACTATCAGCCCGAAACTGTGGCAGAGACATGTCTTGAATTAACTCTTTCAAGGCTCACTGATCATCTAAAAGAGCTCAATGGCACTTGCCATTCTAATGCACTCCTTAATTCTGTGTCATGCGCATTTGGGTTTGGCAATCATTTGAGTATCTTCTGTATCCATCATATAGCTGTTGCTACATCAGTGTAACTCAAAGTATGGGCTGGGGGCTGCCTGCAGCCATCCTACACTTCACATGCGGCACAGATTATCAGCAGCACTTTCTGCTGTTTCCTTCAGAGAGCACTAACATTCAGAAAGATGTTAAATGAATGGTCAAACTTTTAATTACAAACTAACTAAAGTAAAGCAAAATAAGCAAATAAAGTATCCTGCACCATGTAGCCACCCACAAAGCCCCACTCCCATCCTGTTAGCATTAATGTGGCCCTTGGGATCAGCACACACCATACTTTGAGGCCCCCTCGGTAAATGTTTGTGCGTATCTATGTGCTACAATAACACTTCTGAAGATTCATTATGCACTACCACCTACCCCAAGAAGCAGTGATTGGAACACATAGCCTCAGAAATACCTTGCTGTTAGAGATTAGAGAAAAAGTAGAA
The DNA here is from genome assembly GCF_031143425.1 of Pleurodeles waltl. Taxonomy (NCBI): domain Eukaryota; kingdom Metazoa; phylum Chordata; class Amphibia; order Caudata; family Salamandridae; genus Pleurodeles; species Pleurodeles waltl. The sequence continues at coordinate 163,294,547 of NC_090447.1, forward strand.
CCTGAGTAAAAAAATATCATTTTGCATGTGTCTCAGAACATTCTTTCACAAGAACTGTGTAGGTTGAGGTGCAAATGTTCACAAATAGATAAGCAAATGGCCGGTAACAGTCACAACTCAGTTTTTTTTAAAAGCTGTGGTTTTGCAGAAGAGATGAGACTTCTTTAAGAAAATTGAATGAACTTTGAGTATAAGTGTTTATCACTTTACACCTGGACACTTTGTTCTATTACTGCTGCTAGAAATATTTATGGATGCACTTGATAGACACCAAGAATTACTGTACACATTCAATGTTATCATTGGTAACTGTAAAAAAGTCACTAATTTTACTGTAAAATAAAGTTTATCTCTGCATTTGTATATGATTAAATGCCAGCAATTATAAAATACTCTTGTTATGAAAAAGAAGATCTAAAAATTTAGAGCTTGATTTAGAATTTTGGGGACAGGATACTCAACCAAATAAGTGTGCCTGCTGTATTTAGAGTCGGAAGGACCACTATATTTCTACCAGCAGGGCCACCATCTACACGGAAGGCCCCAAGTCAGTTGGGCTGGCAGAAACCTTACAGCGCCAATTCAAAGGATTTGGGGAAATTGGAGTCAGTACATCAAACCATCCACCCTATTTAGAGCAGGAGGTCTCATGTACTGTTTTTTGTCATGGAGACTGCTGGGAAAAGCCTGAAAGGCCAGAAGACAACAAAAGACAAACAGGTTTCACCTATGCAAGATCTATTGCCATTGTTAATGTTTTTCAGACTTGTTGAGCAGCAGCAAAGGCTGCTGTTAAACATAGTTTAAAGTAAAGGAATAAAAGCACTATGAGGCTTCCATCATTGACCGCGTCACATTGCTTTTTTTCTTTACTTTAAACAATGTTGCACAGCAGCAGTCACTGCTGTGCATCGTGTAAGAAAAGGAAAAAAAAAGTACCTGCTGAAGCGTGCGGCCAGTGGGAAGACACTGGCCTCAGACAGAAAACTGTTAGACCAAGGCAAGGACAAACACTGAGGGCCCCAGGAGGAAGCCAGAGGTGCTGACCAACAAGAAGCAAGGAAAGAAGAGTGACGTACAGGTCAATCAATAGTAAGTAGTGGGCAAGGATATTTTAAGCTTTTTTTCCAGTTCACAAAAGATTTTGCCACCAGTGCATTCGCTGTCTCGGAAAAAACTAAATAAAATGTTTTCAAAATCATTAGAGAAAACTCCCAGTGTGTGGGGGCCATTAGTATCTTGTTTTACAAGACCCATCTCCAGCTTTGGAAGCTTGTTTTTGTAAAAATAATACGTTTGCTGAGCGGCCACATAGCACATGGTTTGGCTCCTCTGGAAGAATAGTGATTTCCACTCGCCCGGAAGAGATCTCTACACATGGAAGGCAGTAGTCCACCATTGCCACCTTGGGGGGTTGGGGACACCCACCAAATTATACAAGAAGCTCCTAGTTTTAATTATTATATCAATAAACGTTTCCAACATAGTGTACAGTACGGTAAACTGTGTCTCCTCGTGCTGGACACAAGAAATATAAACTCATACATTTATTACTGTGGTGAAGCCTGAAACACACAGATCCAACATTATATAGGAAAAGTCAATGTGCATCACAGATTTGTAAGTTCTAGATCAGGAAATGGCAATTAAAACATACATGGACGTCTGCCTATCGTTGACTATTTGCTGAAACATAGGTGTTTGTTGCCTCTGTCTTACTGGCAGAGCAAACCCAAATTGTTTGCTGTTATGTTTATCAACCAGCACTAACCCCAGGTTCTTATACAGTAGTTCTTATACGAGAAGGAGATAGGTGTTACCATATTTTCATATGCTTCTCAGTGGTTGTCGCCACCATCATGAATCTCCGACCATACTACCAATGCACACATCTCACATTTAAGGAAAGTGCTGAGTCTACGCCCCAGCTAGTTCTGTTGGTGTAAACCATTGACCTGAAAGTACCTCCGCCCCGGGCTATGCTGTACCGATTTGGTGTTTGAAAAAAGCTTGCAATGGTATTGCTTTGGCAATACCTGTATCTTGTGTGGTACAGAAGCTTCCACGACTGCTATCTTTACCGTTTCAGTATGTGTGAGGGATGTTTGCAATGCTGCTACTGCCTGAAAAGTAACATTCATTGTTTGTATGTCGGAGAGGTGGCATGCATCACTGAGAGCCTGAATTAGGAGTCGGTGGAGGGGAATACTCCGTCACAACCCCCCCCCCCTTTGGGGATCGTTATAGGCGGACAGGATATCCGTCACATTTGTGCCAGAGTATTCCATCCGGCGACATCTAAATCAGGCCCTAAGTATCATTTTTTACACGAAACAACTAATCTATAACTACTGACATGCTATTCCACTAGTAATTATATTTCAGTCTTAAATATTTTAGTAGTTTTAATCTCTGGGCGGGAAGTCCGACCATTGTTATTACCCAAAGGCAGCATAGCAAGTTTGAAAGTTTGAAGACCAGTGGTACAGGGGTTCACGAAGTCCAAAAGTATTTTTGCCTCTAAGGATGAACACCATTGAGATGCTTTACCGCACTACACCACAAACCACTCTCTTTTCCATGTTTGAAAAAAGTGAACGAATGTGGAATATGATTATTTTCCTCCACTTTGCAAAACCTTTGTGACTCAAAGGACGTAAACTAAAATGTGTTAATATCAAATGATGCACCTTTTTGGCGAGAGTGTTCATTGATATGGAAACAGAAACACATTTACAACAGTGACTGTGACGAGAAACAGGAACATTGGATTTTTATTGTTGGAATACTTATTGTTATTTTTGTTGCAATAATGATTTACTTTAGGAAACATAAAGATGTACAAATGTGGAAATATTCCCTTTTCGAGGCGAATAGGGAATTTTGGTGATTCTTTTTCTAAACAAAAATGATTGGCAGATACACATTATAGCATTGTGATAAACATTACTTTCTAATAAGGGTTGCTGGTACACAAACAGATGGCTTCAAAGGCAATTAGATTCCCGAGCCATGGTGTGCATATTCCTGTTGTGAAATGGAATTGACGTGTTACTCCCACTTAGCAAAACAAAAGACAAGCAGAAAAGAGCTTAACAATCATTCCCCTTCCGCTGATAAAATGAAAGACAAACACAGTGCGCACGAAATAGTAATTATGTGAGTTTCGAGAGCAAAGTCTTGCCTAAAGAATATTTTCATAAACCCTTTTCAGAGAACTTCCAATGAAGAAGAATACTGATCTTATTGAAAAGTCATAGATCAAAGTGAAAGCTGCACTTACCATAGTCAGGGTGAAAGGATGCTGTTCTAATGCCGACACTCCTGGGCAGTGCAGAATAATATACTGCCAGAAACAGCACACAAGCATGAAAAAGAACGAAATATTGTGTAAGCGCATTATTGTCATGCATGCACTCGCCAATCCATTAAATATTCATCCTAAAGTACACATATTTGTACCTGGCCGGCCAGTGTAGTACTATGTAGCTATGAATTTCTATGTGTAGATAAATACAATAGCAAAAAATCCTGCTAGTTACAGCATCTGAAAGGATGCACTGACTGCAGTCACACAACTAGTTATAAATCAGATTGTGGTTCATAATGAACAAGTTACTTACCTTCGGCAACCATCTATCTAGTGGATACCCTGTCTAGTCTCAGATTCCTCACCTTTAGAATAGGTGCCAGACTGGATTTGGAGATTTTTTTCAGCAGGACTCCCTGTGTACTTGTTGTTGGAACTTAGACCTCCGCAATGACTTCATACCACCACAGACGTCATGGAACAGAGCCCCATATAGGCATCACCCTTGTGTGCTGATGACAATTTCTTAAACCTTTTCCTTCTGTGCCATCAAGTGCAAGCACTACCAAACAACTGCAGGTGACAGTGTGCCAAAATCTACTTTGGAAATGTATTATGATGCTCAGGAGTCCACATCACATACTGGGAAGGTGGCAGGGCATTGAGGAATCTAGGTTTATATGGAGTACACACCAGAAAGAGTGTTACCAAAGCTAAGAAACTTGTTTTTTGATAGGTATTTCTAATCGCAAATGCCTCACCTTTCAAAAAGATACTGTTGCATAAACTCAAAAAAATGAGTTTCAGGAAAGAACTCAGATTATGAAGTCTTGCAGTACCAACCAGTCAAAAAGAATTTTCCATAAGACCTAACTGTCAAGGCAGTGTTTTGTGAACATGTGCACCAGGGTCCACATCGAAGCTTAGCAGATGTCCACAACAGACACATCCCAAATGTGGCGGTGTCCATATTGCAGACAGCCCACGTGGACATAGTCCTCTTTTGCAAGGCCTTCCGTTTCATGATCACAGTAAACCCTGGTCATTACAGTGGTCTCTTGTATGGTCAATGTAAAATCTCAACGCTCTCTTACAGTTAATTCACCCCTTGTCCTCTTTTGTGGGGTGTGGTAGAGTGAAAAACGTCAGTAGGGTAATCAATTAGCCTACATTGAGGAATGAAACAACCAAGGCAGGAAGGCAGCTTGAGTTCACAGCACCATCTGACTGGTAAGAAAGTAGTGTGAGGAGGTTGCAGAGGAAGCACCTGCAGTTCACTCATGTCGCATAGAAGTAATATTAAAGAATGTTTTGATCGTCAGAACCTGTAACAAGCAACTGTGCAGAGGCTTAGTACTGTGAGTTAGGGGTGACAAACCATGGGGTCTACGTCTTTTAAACAGGGCTATAATTTTATGCACTTGTAGGTGGGCAACACCACCAAACCCACACAAGCAATTAAACAGTGTATAGAGGTATAGGTTAGGCGATATAATAGGTATGGTCTTGCGAGATAATATCCAGTCTGCTTCATTGGAAGAAATAAAGAGTTATTTTGTTTTAATCATATCTTGATTGTCGTCTTGTTATGATTCTTAGTTTGTTCAGTTCAAAAACAACATCATACAGAAAAAAGAGCAGCTTACTACAGTGCACTGGAAATCACTGACATTAACCAGCATGGCGCACTGGCGGGCAGCAACACTTAAATGGGGCCGGGCGGAGGCGGTGGCCCTAGGGCACGAAGAGATAAGGGGATTACGGAAGTATCCCATAGCTATGGCCTAGGAAGCATTGCTCAGTGGCTTACACCCTCATCCAGAAACACCTAATAATTCACGGGAGGCTACATTAGACCTGCTCTACATTTCCCCTCCCCCTCTCATCTCAGCCTCATTCCCTCCCTCTCTTCATATCACTCACTTCACGACACAGCCAGAACATACATTCTTCAGCTCGTGCGTCTAACTGGGTGGAATCTACCGCACTGCATATAAATTGACCCTAGAGATCAGGCGTACGCTGACTAAATACATCTATACAGGGAGGACAAAGTTGGTGTGCCATAAGTTGGTTTTATGTGCAGACACGATATTACTGTATGGTAAAGCACGAATTGTTACTCCTACAATGTAACTGGTGTTTCATATGACACAATAGAGAATAATAAGCAAATGATCTTATAGAGTCTGTCCCCAGTTTGTTCTACTGTATGAAATTGTAGTTATGTACTTCAATAAAAATGGTTTAAGAAAATGCATACAAAAAGAGGAAAAAGGGGCATATGCTCAAATGGCATGATCGTAAGGAACTGAGGCATGACAAATGGCACTGGAGACACCATATACATCACACCCTTTCAGAAATCAACCACAATCAGTGATTTAAAGAGAAGGTTGATCAGGCAAAAATTTAAAATGGCAAAAGGGCTGAAAATAACCCTTGATTGTACCCCTGCAAGGCAGTCCTGGGACAAAGACAAAACAAACAACAATATATTGGAAGAATTTTGCATGGAAGGGATCATGATGACATGCCTCACACCAAGCCACACATTTTTCCTAACACCCAGCATAGATGGATTTCAAGTTTGGGTGTCTGGCTGCAATAATGATATCAATTACTTCAGGTGAAAGGTGAAAATAATTCAACTCCCCCTGTTCCTTCTCTACACATGGAGGTGTAGATTTGGGTGTAGAATACTTTTCTGCTGCTGAGATAAGAGGTCCTCTGAAAGAATGGGCAGCCATATCAGATGGTGAATGCTCATGATTAGCAGCTCTGGCCACCACACTCTCCTTGCCCAGTCTGGTCTATTAAGATGGTTGAGCTTGGTCTGTCCTGACTGTCATCAGAACTTGAGTCAGGAAAAGTAGTGCCAGGGGATCCGTGTCACATCACAGAGTGAACGCATCTGTCGATGACCTTTCTGGAGGAAATTCCATAGTGAAGAAGCTTTGACACTGAGTTCTAGACAGCAGTTACCAGATCTAACCATGGAAAGACCCACAGATTGTAGATGCCTGGTGCAAACTCATAATGAAGATGCCACTCGTCGTTCACTAGTATATGTTTGCTCAGCTTGTCTGCTCTTGTCTGGTATCCACAGACCCAAATAGCAGGTTGGCTACCAAAAAAACCATTCTGCTCGGCCAGCCACATCCAGAACTGCAGAGGTTCCAGGCACAGGATCCAAGACCCCACCCACCCTGCTTGCTGCAGTACCACGTCATTTGCGTTGTCCATTAAGATCTGTACAAGCGTGCCACCTCAAACCAGTAACAATGCGTCCATTACAACTGTAATACCCAGGTGGGGAAGAGAGAGTGGCCTACCTATTGTAAGGTTAGTGTTCATTTGCCACCTCACTTGGTCCATTGACACCTTTAGTTCTACTGCAGGGTCTGCATGTACTATCTGGTGTAGGGACACAAGAACAGTAGCCAAAGAGGCCTCAGAACCATTCTCTCCGAGACCCAGGACCAGAATATTGGGATCATATCCTGAATGTATCGTACTTGCTGCAGCAGTGGAAAGGTGCTACTGTGGACAGTATAGTCCTGGAGAAGGTGGTCTTTGACTGACTGCAGTCAGTTACAGGAACAGATGTATCTCTAGGTTCTGAAGACAAGCCACGACCACCACCATCACTTCTTTGGGGCACCCGAGGGATCAAAGAAAGACCAAAGGACAGCACTGCAAATTGAAAATGTTTAGACCCCACTGTGAATCACAGGCAGCATCTGTGGAATTTCACGACAGGGAGATGAAAATATGCCTCACATAAGTCCTTGGACCCAATAATTCACAGCATAGAGGACCTGCACCAGATTGAGCATTTTGAATTTGTCCTTTCTCTAAAAAACATTAAATGGCTGGAGGTCGGGTATAGGTCTGAAGCTTCTCTCCTCATTCAATATGTAGATGTACTGAGAATACCCCCCCTCAAAGTCCAGAATCCAGTTGGTAGCACCTTTGGCCATCAGGATGTTGATTTCTTGCATCATATTAAAGGTATGTGCCACCAAACATTCCCCTAGTGTGTAAAGAAAAGAGGATAAGAGGAAATGAAAAGCTGGGCACAGCCTCTTCAATAAATTTGGAAAACCCATTGGCCTGAACTGATGAATTTCCTGCCAGGGACTGCTCCCCAAAGGCCAATTACAGGCCTGAGAGGGTGAACAAAAGCAGCTTGGTAATCGCTTCAGCAGAAATGGAAGAGTTGGAGGAGTGCTGTAGAGCCAAGTTGGTTGTTTCACTGGCTGAGAAAGTGACACTGCCAGTAAGCTAGGCCTCGACAATCGCTTTTACACTTCTTATAATTCTGGTGGAATTCCCTTACTGGGGACAGTAACCTGATGGATTGAGCTGTGGCCTGACTCTCTTTGAATCACTTGAGTACCGAGTCAACCTTCTCTCCAAACAGTCTAGATCACCAACAGACGTTCATAAGGGATGCTTGGACTTCCCCTGAAAATACAATTGATTGTATCCAGGGGTGCCTTCTAAGAAGTACACAGATGCCAATAGTACACCTGTTTAGTTGTTGCCATCTATTGCTCCTTGCGGAAAATGCGTTGTGGTGCCTTGTCTGTCTTGAAATGTTTGGTCCAGGGAGCTCCTAGGGTGGTATAGAATGCCTGGAAAGATCTTGCTGGCCATTTCCCAAAAGGTATTGGTGCACCAGTCCAGATTAAAAGTGTATAAAGCCAGCAGAGCAAAGGAAATAATTTTCTTGACAAAGGCATCAATACATTTTGACTCCCTTCAGACCATTAAAAGAGAAAGCATTTCATTTGACTTTACTTATGGACATTTGCACCACAATGTTTTCTGGCTCTCGGTATCTTCTCAAAAAATCAGGCTCATCAGGGAATGGTGGTCTGTGCAGTCTGGCCACAGGTCAGCTGACCAGAAGGTCTGAGCATGGATTAGGCCAAATTGCCAAGAAAGTGTGTGCAAGGGCCTCCTAAATGGTGACATTGATTCAGATGATGTTTGACCCGGTTGAATAACTGTCAATAAATTAACCTTGGTATCTAGAAGAGGTAATTGTTAAGTCTCACACATCTGCTGCTTTCCACACTAGTATATCAAAAGAGATATATTCTTCCATTGGTGGACCAGGTGGAGAGTCCAGCATTGTCTGTGGTGAGGTGTCTAGCCCACTGCCATTGTGCAAGTCATCGTACAGGCCCTTCATCAGATAAATTAGTGGGGAGCAGATTGTCTCTTCATCATTATCAATGTCATGAGGAATATTAGTTATGCCCTGGACTGCATCAGAGTTGGAGCCAAAAAAGTCCTCAATGATCTGATAGCAGTGGAGTCAATTGAGAGGATCAGTCTGAAGCTTTGGCTGTATAACCAATCATTGCCCTTTAGTTATTTCATAATGCAACATAGCCCTGGCCTGACATGATCCTGGTGCAATGTGAGGAAAAGGACTTGTGATTCAATACGGTATCATGATAGTGGAGTTGACATCATCATGGAAAAAACTGGCATGGGCCCTGGGGATGAAGTACAAGGCTGGATCAGCGTTGGCAATGATCATGGAACAAAGGGTGGAGGCCTAATGGGACGAAGTCCAACTGAGGGGCACAAAGACACATCAGAAAGAGCAGACAACATCTGCAAAATGTGCTGCATGGCCTCCTTGAAGGCTGCTATTTGCTGCATGGTGGATGACGGTCAGGGACATTTTTGGTGCACTGGAACCAGATTTGGGCCAGCTTGGAATTAAAAGACACTGGACCCTTCAAATTACACCCTTGTCATTCATGCCTAACTCTCAGCGGCGAGATGATGACAAAACCCTTTGGCTCTCTTGCACTTATGGCACATGGGACTTCAGAGAGGACCAAGACAACCCGTGACTTAGAACCAAAGAGGGACCTCTGTTTTGAATGTAACTTCTTATGGCCTGTGACATTAAACTTTGCCTCCTGCTTTTTGAGTATCTTTGTGTGCATTAGGACAACTTATTGTAGGGCTTTGAATCACGACTGGGGCCCAAGCACCATCAGCCCACCTCTTGTGGATCAATGACCACCATTGTTTTTCTGCAGTCACAGCACGGCTTGAATCCTGTTGTTTTTTAGAGGAAACTTCTTTCCTGACATATTGTCTATGACAAATTTGGAATGGTCAGAAAATCAACACAGTTGGGAGTGAAGTGCGGGATGCATATCAAATACAACAGACAGAAAGGAACTGAAGTAATCGTGCAGGGGTGCTGCTTAAATGCAGCTCAACTCTAACACTCCTGGGGTGGAATAAAGTCACTGAGGAGCCATATAGTGCAAACGAACCATGCATGGGAATATTGTAAAGGAGAGAAACCCACAGTTACATTAATAGATTAATGAGCCAATAATAAATATATGGGTTATGCTATGTGCAGAAATTATAAGAAATTATATTTGACCAAAATCAGAAGTCAAGGTCTGTGATGTGATAACCAATATCATTAACTAGATCTTCAGAGTATGGGTCCAGTTGATTTTCACCTCAAAGTGATTTTATTATGAAATCTAACTGGAAGTATACAGTGATTTCTTAAGTTTGGTATACTGTGCATGGATTATAAACACTGTAGCAATAAATGTCTGCATGTATATTTATTACTGCTACAAATAACATGTTTATTGGGCCTGCTCTGGCATGGACACACAGATTGGTTGGGCATGGCAGCATGTGTGTATATATATATATATATATATATATATGTGGCTATGCATAGCCCCCTACTTCGGAGGCCAAATGTGATGGTTAAGTCTGACTAAGTCACAGAAACACATCTGTGGCAAGTAGAGTTGGGCCAGCCCCTGAAAGCTTGAGCCAGGCTCAAGCCTGAAGCCTGATTCTGGCTCAGCTTGAGGTCCTGCTGGAACATGTGGCTCTGGCCTCCCTCCCTCTACCCGGTATGTGGTGTTAAGGTCATCGCTGCCAACTATGGAACTTGGGAGCCAGTTTCGAGTTTCGGTGTCAGCTCGGCATCATTTGATACGGGGCTAATCAATTAATAGCCCCCTGCCTATAAATAGAGGATGTGATGCATCTGATCTTAGATAATTGGTGCTCATGCATCGTGCTGCAATACCTATACTTTAAAAACTGTAGAAGAATGCACTAAGAGGTAAAACCAGAGCCTTAACATAAGGAAAGACAAATAGATACCCATTTACTAGCTGATTTGTGCAAAGTGAAACCAGAAAACCTGGATAAATAATGGCTTACCTGCTTAAATTGTTTGATCTTAGGCAAATATTGTATTACACCAAAACACATTTTTGCTTCACTATCACATATAAAAGCACTTTCGAATATGTGAGTTTAGACTACTGGTTGCCAAAACTATCATGTTTATTAAGTACTGATCATTTCAGTGGTATAATGTGCCCTTTTAAGCCAAAGCTTCCACATGTCAAAGAAATAGTTTTTTGAACTTTGAAGTGACTTTTATCATATTTTATGTGATTTGGTGTATGATTTACATAACGAATATTTTCAGGACTCGGCTCGTGCAGTCTTTAAAATCTGAGCCAGACACTTGGCTTAGCTCCCCCTGTTGATTTATTGGCTCACACATCTCTAGTGGCAGTACTGATTTGCTCGTACCCGCCCCACATTTAGTGCTTAATTTGTGCTGGTGTTTGCAGGTGCTTGGCACTGGCACTTAATTTTAAAAAACAGCACTTTTTTATGAGAGCCTACCACATGGTGGCAATCTCAGCCTAGTTTTGACAGACCACATTAGTCAAGGGCACTTCCACGCCATCCCTACTCAATGGGCTGCAATATCACTGGACAACTGTGGCAAAAGCGGTCGTTAATGCCAGCTGCAGTAGAATACCCTGTACCGTGGTACCTAGATGTTTACTAATTAAACACTGCCCATAATGTGTTTACATATTTTATAGCAAGTGTTTTTGAAATATGCTGGTCTAGGGATGTATATTTTACTCCTCTAAAACACTGGAGCAACAAAGTGGACATGAAATTAGAATAATAAATACACACAAATTAAATTAACGTCCAGTCTTCATAAAATAGGGGACATGGATAGACAGTAGTCATTAATATAGATGTTGAGATAAGGTTTGTTTAGCTAAAATGCATGATTACACGTCACTGCCTTTTGTTGTCCACTCACCTGGCCAGGTCTTGCTTTAAAATCTTCTTTTATCATCTGAATTTCAATGACATCACAAGGGTGGCTTATCACAGAGGTGATAGTGACTGGCTTACTACTCCGTATATATCTGTACAATCGCTCTGCGCAGTACAGACACAGTGGTCCCGAAATCCACAGCCAGGTCTGTAAGGAAAACAACAAGCAACACACATCTATCACAATCACCTTCCATGCAATACAAATGTGCATGCTCACGAGAAGAGGAACAAAGAATGCCACAAAATATAATATACAGATACACTTCACATAAACTAGCAGTACAAAATGCAGTGTAAATACTACCATGCACTAATGATGTGTTTCTACCATTCTGTTTTCCTGGGTTGGTGCATGCTCCAGACCTTTCCTTAATGTTATTCTCCTGTTAGGTGTCATTGGACAGGTTTTTCTTGCATAAACAAACCCACGACTTTGGGCCTAATTTAAAGCTTTGTGGATAGTATACTCTATCAAAACGTGATGGATATTCCAGCTGCCATTTTAGAAGCGCCATATGCTATGTGTAATAGTCCTTCAGTAATGAATAAAGGCTAAGATGGATACCATTCTTGTTAACTGGTTTAATCTGTAGTTTCTCTCATACAGGGAACAGGTCTGCTCAGGTCTGCTCAGCTCCAGTGTTGCAGCAAATCCTCAAAGAATGCTGGACACTGGAATACTGGCATGTCATATCTCCTGCCCCACTCGTAAGTATACAACATACCACATAACACCCCCCTCTTTTAATAAAAAAACAAACATATGAAATCATATTAAACGATTCATATCTTCCAACCATCTGTATGACTCTCCTTCATTCCTCACTCAATGAAGTACATAGTCTTTTTACCATCCTGGTATAACTCTCCTCCTTTTCTCACCATTCAATTCACCAGATTGTTCTAAATTCTTTTCCACTCTGAGTTTCATTGTCCACTGAACTTTGATTATCCTCTTGCCTTTCCTCTACAGCTACCCTAGGTCCCACCTGGTTACTGTCCACCTCACTGGTCACTTGTGAATTCTGTATGTCCTGTAAGTTCATACCCTCTAACTCTTCCTCCAACCAAAAGGAATTTTAATTTACATTCATCCCCTCCATTCCACACTCCTTCCCCAGTTCATTCATACACAACGCTATACTTTTAGGGTTCCACACCTTGCCATTCCTCAACCTGACAGTATTCTGTAATACTTCTACCACGTCTTCAGGGTCAAAATATAGGCTCTCCCCTTCCGAACCCTTATGGGTTTCTTAACTCGAACCCAATCGCCCACTTCTAGGCAAACAGGTTTGGTTCCATTAACGTTATCATAGCAACATTTAGATTTGGAGTGTGTCTCCTCCAATCTTTCTCTCACCAATGCAGGTGATCATTGTTGTACTTCACTGTAAAACAACCAAGTTTCCTTTCCCTCATAATATTAAATTGAGACATGCATGTAGCTTTTTTCACTGCCATCTTCCAATCACTCCATGTGCTAACGGCACTTTGAATATTTCCCTTGATTACATGGTTAAACCGTTCCACAGTGCTGTTCCCACTGGGATTATAAAGTGAGGAGGTTTTATGCCTTATCCCTAGTCTCTGAAAATATTTTTCTGCAGCTAGAGAAGTGAACTGTACCCCATTATCACTTAAAAGAGTTGAGAGAATACCTTCTGATGAGAAGGGTTTGTCTAAAACTGTTACGACTCTGTCGTCCCATTTCTAGGGGGCGCTGTAAGGGGACTGTTGGTAGCCTGGGAATCACCTTGAACACTTATCTAGAGTCCCTTGCTGACTCCTGTTTGTTTCTCTTTTCACCATGGTATACTTTTGTAGTACTACATTTGCTTCCTGGGACTACAAATCCCATAATGCACAGCCTGTTAGTCAGGAAAGCCTGGATTCAGTTTCCCATTGTTTTCTATGGGAGAAGTCCAGTTGCTCCTTTTCACCGGATCCTCTCCTCCAAGACTTGCGAGTGTCTGAAATTACACACACCTGAGACCTCTCCTGTACTGCCCAGTGACAGGACTCTACCTGGGGTTTTCTGCAGCTTGGAACTGCTTATAAGCAGCCATTTCCTCAAGATCCCCGTCGTACATTGGAGTTCGATTCCTTTGTGTTACAGACCCTTTATCGGATGGTGTTCCAGTCCTGTTCCTGTTCTGCTTCAGCTTGAACCTGTTTCCTGTTTCTCTGCCCTGCTCCTGATTGTTCCAGCCACAGTCTGCTACCTATCTCTCAGCCTTGTACCTGTTTGTTTCTTCCAGAGCTTGCTCCCTGTTTCTCTGTCCTGCTCCTGCCTTGTTTCAGCCTGAACCTGCTCTCTGTTTCCCAGTCCTGTTTACTGCTTATTCCTACACCCTGTATTCCAGCCCTGTCCTTGCCTCTTCCAGCCAGAGCCTGCTCTCAGTTTCCCAGTCCTATCTGTTTGTTCCAGCCAGACGTTTGCGCCCTGTTTTCAAGTCCTAGTCCTGCCTTTGCTTCAGCCTGAGCCTATTCCCAGTTCTTGCCTCCGCCTCTTAGTTTGTTCCCTTCTGTTTCCATTTCCAGTGTATAAGTGTCCTCCTTTGTACTGGGGTTGGCTCCTGGTTCCCAGGAGGCAATTCCAGCCCCCATCCTTGTCTAGTGTTATACGTTGTCTTTCGTGCCTAACAGTGACAGTGTGCTATTGCTGTTTTCTCAGGAATCAACACTGTTTTTCCAGCTGGACCCACAAGAGCATGTAAGTACTATCCTTGTTTGTGCTCTAGGGTCCAGATACAGAATCACTTCTGCTGCCTTTCTATGGGGCTGGCAGGGTGACTATCTGTAAGAGCAAACTGCACAGAGGCATTGACATTCCCTGTAACTGTGGGAGGTTCTGCGGCTTACTCTGTATACAACCCCAGTATGTTTGTCCATTAGTTATCTGTTTCCTCTTTGTTCACACAAGAGTAGCTCTGTTTTTACTTTCCTGTGCCTGTCCATAGCTGTCCTTTCTGTGTATGCCTTTAGCTGCTCTTCTGCCCCAGTATACTACCTCTTTAGGATATTCGGTGACCTCACGGGGTGTCCCAACCAAAGTCCTGATCAGACCCGCCCGAAACAGTGACAAAAACATCCAGCACTGAAGATGTATTCACTTTCTCAACAATATCAATCACCAGCCATTTTGAAAAAAAAAGATCCATTGCCACAATTATATATTCCTGCGATTCCCCTACTGGGCCCAGAGGATCTATGGACACATGTTCCCATGATTGCTTAGGAAGAGTACCCTCACTCATAGGTGGTTTTAGTGTGCATAAAGACTTGTCTGCAGACAAACACACTTTGCAATTCCTGAGAAACCTTTCCACAGCTCTGTCACTCCAGGCCACCAAAATACATCCTTGAGTACATTCTTGGTCCTCACATCACTCTGAACTCTTTATTGGTTCTATCACATCCATGTCTACCAGTTTATCCAGTTCCTTTGATACTTCCTCCCTTATAAGGGGAACCATTCTCATCTTGTGTACCTTGGGGGTTTGAGAATGATCTTATGTTCAAACCATTTTAGTTTTCCCAATTGTTTGTTGAATACTTGGGGAAATTTGTTTGTTAGTGTTTCCACTGAGCTTCTTTCGTCTACCACTAAAACCTTTTCCCCACTATTGGGGTCCAAGGCAATGAGCAAACCTCCCTGATCAACCCAGCCTAAGACAGAAGGTCTCTTCTTTGACATGTACAGTTCACATCTTGCATTTCTGTCTGTCTTTGAACGAGAATTTTAACCATCTGAATCCTATAACTTCTATTTTTTCTCCTGTACTGCTCTCAGGATTAATGTCAGATGGTAATAACTGCGAACCAATTTTCCCAACAAATTTGTTTTTCCTTACCTCTTTATTAATAATATCAAAGGGCGATCTGGAATCCACATATATTTTAATGTAAACACCGCCTGTAGTCATATTGCAGATGTTTTTGTTCACTGTCGATCCATTGTTTATGTTGAGAATACATTTTTCTTGTAGCACCTTGACATTGTCCATTTTTTCACTGCTATCTTCAGTATCACTTTCATTAAGACTATTCGGATAAACACATTTAACACTGTTCTTCTTTGTCTTACACACCTTACTGAAATGGCCAACTACCCCACAGTTGCTGCACTTTTATTTGATCGCAGGACAAATTTTGCTATATGCAAGGTGGTCTTTGCTGTCACAATGGTAACATCTTCTGTTTTTTCTAAACAGTTTCTCTTTTATACCCCACCCCTTCTGCTCCAAATCAGCCCATTTGTGGTTTGCTACTTTGTATATGCTGTACAATTCTTTATCTGGTTGTTTCAGTTTCAAAGAACACCTTCCAGATATTTCTGCTTTACGCACAATTGCCAGTACTTCTTCTAATGGTGAATCACCATTGATCCACAATCTTTCCTGAATAGCTGAATTACTGGTGTGCATAACCAGTTGATCCCTTATGAGATCATCATGTAAATTAATAATTAATGGGCAACTTTTTAATTCTGCAATATAGTCTTGTATAGAAAAAATGTGAATCTGGTAATGCCAGTACACACTTTAGGTGCAAAATATTTATCCAAATCCTGCAATGCTGCTCCAAACACATTCATATCACCACTTACAGTGCTTTTTGGCATGTGATTATATGTTTTCAATCCCATTAGATCAGGTGAGTGTAAAATAATTATTTTCTTTTGATCTGCGAACATTTTTTTCGCTTCATCAATAGCACTAATATAGTTCACAAACTAATCCTTCCACTCTGTCCACTTCATGGATGGTTCGGTCCCAGCGACCCAGAATGCATGTGGAAGACTGATTGTAAAATTTTGCTGAGTCATTCATTGTATGGTTAAAAATAATTTACAGTGTAGATTGTTTAGTATTAATGTTCAAACGAAGAAGTCTTCAACTACAGAAATCAAAGTTCAACATATATTTTTTTTTTCTCACCTGTTCCGTGTATGCCTGTTTGTCAGTTATAACACCTTTCAATGTTGAGGAAGTTACATTTCCCCTACAACCGTGAACAAGAGAAGCAGGGAAGTGTAACCTGACGCAGTGTGACCAGACATGCTGTAGCGTACACACGCTTGTATCACGATGCTTACACAAATCAATTACGGTGAAAAGCACTATTTGCATCTGCTTAGTTCTGAGTTCTAAGCAGGTGCACCAAACTAACAAAATGAGGTGTGGCACTAAGTTCAAATGATGTATCCGTAACGGCATTTGACAGTGGTAAGTGATAATGATATAATCAAAGGAAACCTTTTTGGAAGATGTTGCTCCTTCTGTCGCTTGTCGCACTCTCACGTAGTCCTGCACCAGTTAAATATTTCCAGCTACACACAGCAATTCAACTGCAACCATCTGTTTTATATTATTTTAATCTTCTTATGCCGGAGATAAAGCCACTCTCGTCGCCAAATTGTAGTGCTGCTTCAGTAACAAATAAAAGGTGAGATGGACACTATTCTTTTTATCCGGTTTAATCTGTAGCTTCTCTCATACAGGGAATAGGTCTGCTCAGCTCCAGTATTGCAGCAACTCCTCATAGAATGCTGGACATGGAATACTAGCATGTCATAATCTCCTACCCCACTCGTAAGTATACAACATACCACATAATACTATGCCCTTGGAATCCGTGGGACGGGACATCTGGCACGTTTGTGTCCTAATATGCCTGAAGTGGTTTGTAGAGTAGGTATGTTCTTAACCGTTTATAGTGAATGTTATATTTATCCGCGTTATAGTGAATGTTATATTTATCCACTTTTGTGTTATTTCCTTTTGTTTTATTTCCTCGTGCGTGCATCTGTGCACGAGAGCATTCCTTTGTATTCTATTTGGAATGCGTTGTTTGATTAACGAGTCAGTTGCTTCTCGATGCTTGTTCCTGTCAGCCAGCCGTTCCGTTGCTGGGAACTTTACTAAGAATAAACAAAACATTTTTCCATCTTATTTTTGGAATTTCATTACTACATTTTGGCGACGAGCGTTCCCAGCAGTGCCAGTCACATCGGAGGAAAATTACGAGTAGGTTGAATTAGCTACTCACTTTTTAATTACTACAACTAAGCGATTTCGGCTTCTCTTCAACTGTAAGTCGGTATGAAATGGATGTTTGTTGTCTTCAGCTATCTCCCTGATTTATTGACTTGCTCAGCGTAGGTCAGCAATTAAGGCTGTTCTAACTTGTAGCTTTCCTACTAAGCTACGAGTTTTCATTTCAAATTCGGAGCCCTGGCAGCACTTATTTAACAGCCGATCTTCCGGCTTGAACGTAACTTACGTGACCCCATTTTGTTTTCTTTTCATTGTATTCTTCAAATTAGTCACACATTACGTGGCATGAGTTTCATTTTGCTCAAGATTTCAGCAACCTAATTTCATTATTAAACTGTCAAAAATTGAGTACCAGCTCCTATTTTTTGTTTCTGATTTGAATATATAAATATATATATGTATATATATTTATATACATTTATTTGTATTTAACAATGCAACAGTGTTGTAATCCACCTCCTCTACTACAACAAAATCCAGGGGATGTACCCATGAAGTGGAGCAAATGGCATGGTTTATTTAATAATCTTATGATTGCCATTGATGGAAATTCGTTTTCTGCGAATAGGAAAAAAGGGCTACTATTAAATGTTATTGGCACAGAAGCTCAGGAAATATTTGATCATTTACCTCCACATAAACCACCTGAAGGAACTGATATAAATGATTATGATGTTTTTTCTGAAGCTTTGGACAGATTACAATTACATTTCACAGTTGAACCAAATGTAGTTACAGAACGTTTGAACTTTTATTCACGACACCAATTTTCCACAGAACCTGTTGAAGGATATTTGGCTTCTCTTCGCATTTTGGCTTCAACTTGTGATTTTGGCACCATTGCTGATCAATATATTCGGGATCAAGTTATTATGCACTGTCATAACAAAAAGATTCAAGAACAACTTCTGAGACACAAAAATCCATCACTTAAAGAAGTAATAGAAGTTGTTAAAGGTATTGAAAGGTCAATACGATTGTGTAAGACATTAAATGATGACAAAGATAATCATCTTGAAGTTGCTGCCATACGCAATGTCAACAAAAATAAATACAGCAAAGGGTACAACAAAAATAACCTAAACAAATTAAAATGTATGCGATGTGGATCAAATTTGCATACCAACAAATCAACCTGTCCTGCCTTATTTAAAGAGTGTTTCAAATGTGGTAAAACTGGACATTTTTCGACAGTTTGCAGATCTCAAAGGAATGTTAATTCAATTGTTGGAAAACAACTGGAGATTGAACATGGTATCCAAGATGTCGAAAGTGTAGTCTTGATGATTTCCGAAATAAGCCTAAACAACATAATATTTTTGACACTGACATTGACAACCAGTTATATCTTCCTCCAAAGTGCGAAGTTATCATTGATGGATTCTCAACTATAATGCTAGTGGATTCTGGATCACCTTTTTTTTAATCATATCTGAGGCATTTTTCAACAAAACTGGTCTGGACGGAAGTTGGAGAGCAATGACATTAAAGCTTATGGTTACAGTCAGACAATAATTAATATTTTAGGTTATTTTGAAGCTTCTATTTCTTGTCATGATCACAATATTTTTGGTAAAATGTATGTAGTTGACAAAGGACAGCATGTTTTGGGATGGAGACATCAAGGTAATCTTGGAATAGTTTTGTATCCATCTGCTGATGTTCCAGTGTATTGCATGACCATACAGCAAGGTATTGAAGGGATTATTTCAGAATACAAGAATGTCTTTAGAAAATAATTGGGTACTGTTAAAGGATTCACACATAACATTAAATTGAAAGTGGTAGCATTACCAGTCAGACATAAGTTGAGGGATGTCCCACTTAGTGTTAGGAAAGAACTTAGTATTTTGCTTGATCAATTACTTAAGGATGGTGTCATTGAACCAGTAGACTCCTCTGAATGAGTTTCTCCCATAGTTTTAGTTTAAAAAAAAAGAGTGGGTCTTTGAGATTATGTGCAGATTTGAGATCATTAAATAAACAAATTATTATTGATTGCCATCCCCTACCAAAGATCCAAGAACTTTTTGCACTTTTGGGAGGAGCAAAATGTTTTACATCTCTTGATCTCAAATCAGCATATCATCAGATTATTCTTGATGAGGAATGCAGACATTTAACTACATTTATAACTCCAGAAGGGGCTTTCAGATATACCCGCATGCCGTTTGGGTTGGCATCCGCTGCATCCGTATTCCAAAAGCTTATGCATAGGCTATTTGGAAACATGGATGGATTTATGGCTTTTCAATACGACATTCTAATTTTTGCTGATACCATTGATTCTCATAATATGAGATTGTCAAAAGTACTGTCAGTTTTACAAGAAAAAGGGATGACACTACAAATGGAAAAATATAAGTTTTTAACACAGGGGGTAGAGTATTTAGGACACACCATATCTTCGAAGGGCATAGCTCCTAAAGCTTGTTTGTTCCAAGCTATAAAAGAGATGGGCATACCCTCTGATAAAGATCAATTAAGATCTTACCTGGGTTTGTGTGAATTTTACTCTAGGTTTGTGTTTCATTTTTCCCAAATAGCGTCACCTTTAAGAAATTTACTTAAGAAAGGAGTAAAATTTACATGGTTGAGTGAACATCAGGAGGCGTATGATAAACTTAAAAAAAGCATTATTGAGGCGGCACCATTGTCTCAGTTCAATCAAAGTTTACGTTGTGCTATTTATGTTGATGCCAGCTCTGACGGGTTAGGGACAATACTTACTCAGAAAAATCAAGTCACAGAAAATGCTGTGGCTTTCGCTTCAAGACCTCTTTCAGTTTCTGAATCTAAATATTCAACTATTGAGAGAGAAGCTTTAGCATGCACATGGGCAGTGGAACATTTTAAAACTTATTTGTGGGGCAGAGAATTTACCATTAAAACGGATCACAAACCCCTATTAGCGTTGCTAAACAGTAACGGTACTGGTAGAGCATCTTCTCGTCTAGTCAGGATTTTGACAAAAATATATGAGTATAATTTCAAAGCAGTACATATTCAAGGAATTCTCAATTGGGTGGCTGATTGTATCCAGATTACCTGACAATTCTGTTAAATTGTTTCCTGAGACATTAGAAGAATGTGCGGTTGCTACTATAGATGATATTTTACCCCTATGTAAGGATGAGTTTTCCAAGGATGCCTGGTGTAAGAGTTGTAGTGAGGATGAAGAATTACAAAACATTCAAAAATTTTGTAACAAAGAATGGCCTCATGAAAGGGTATTGTCACCATCTATGCAGATATGTTGGAAGGTCAGAAATTCAATTTCAGTATCAGGGGATTTAATCTTAAAAGATGATTGTGTGATTCCCCCAAAGGCGCTTCGCCCCAATATTATTAAGTTAGCCCACGCAGGACACTTAGGGGAAACCTTAACTAAAAATAAAATAAGAGAAATGTTTTGGTGGCCTTATATGGATAGGCAAATTTCAGGATTTGTCAAACAATGTGTCATTTGCTCTATTTCTGATAAGTCTATTGTCACCAGTAAATGTCTACCTGTTAAATCTGAGTTTCCAAAAAGACCATGGAACAAAGTAGCATTGGATATTTTGGGACCGTATGATAATCTAGCTAGGTGCAAGATGTATGTCATTGTACTTACTGATTACTTTTCTAAATGGGCAGAGGTCAAATGGATTGCTCAACCCACCACGGACAGTTTTATAAGATTTTTAAAAGAATGTTTTTTTAAGGAGGGGTTACCACCTAGCATTGTCACCGACAATGGTAAACAGTTCACATCCTTTAAGTTTCAGGAATTCATGAAAGTCAATAATATTTTGCATTTAAAAACTTCGCTTTATGCTCCAAATATGAATGGCCTTGTGGAAAGATTTAATAGGGTTATTGTGGGGGCTGTACAATCGGCCATAATCAATAGGTTTAATGTCAAAGAATTTGTTGAAGAAAAGATTCGGGCATATCATTCGTCTCCCAATTTAACAACTGGGTTTTCACCATTTTCCATGCTCAAAGGGCGTGTTTCACACACCACTTTATCCCCTGCTTGGTTGAGAAAAGAATTTCCCATTATTGACCTTAGAAAAATTTATTCTGAGGCTAAAACAAAAGTTGACAAGAAAAATAAGGGAGAATTAGACAAAAATAATATTGATAATACTAAGGTGAAAATTTGAGATTTTGTCAGGATCAAACTTCCTTATCGAGTGAGAAAGGGTGAGTCAAAGTTTTCAAAAGCATTCAAGGTTGTATGTGTGGGAAAAACCTCAGTCAAGTTGAATAATGGTTCATGGTGGAGTCTAAGCAGAGTTGCTAAGGTCACAAATGGTACTGAAAAACATGATGCTAATTCATAAATGGAATTGTCTTCAGGGGTGATAAAGAATATATGAATGAATAAATCGCAATACTTTTCTCTTTTAGATATTGAACGTGACAGTAACACAGAAAGATCTCAGTTGACACCTGGTATTGTGGGTAATGAGGAAACTCCTATTGATTGCAATGAGGACTTTGAGATTATTGATTCCACTTTTTTGCCTAGTGTGCCAAATATTAATCAGCAGAATAATGTACAAGTTAAAGATTATGTCCATGAAAGAGTCAACAATGATAGTGTAGATCTTCCTAAAAGAGTATCTGTACTACCAAAGAAATATACTGATTTTGTTTTGTGCTAAGTTATTTATTTATTTTTGTTTATTTTTATTATAATATTGAAGAGAGGAGATATGTAGTAGTTTGTAGAGTAGGTATGTTCTTAACCATTTATAGTGAATGTTATATTTATCCACGTTATAGTGAATGTTATATTTATCCACTTTTGTTTTATTTCCTTTTATTTTATTTCCTCGTGCGTGCGTCTGTGCACGAGAGCATTCCTTTGTATTCTATTTGGAATGCATTGTTTGATTAACGAGTCAGTTGCTTCTCGATGCTTGTTCCTGTCAACCAGCCGTTCCGTTGCTGGGAACTTTACTAAGAATAAACAAAACATTTTTCCATCTTATTTTTGGAATTTCATTACTACAATGCCATCTACCAAAATCTAAGTAAGTCCATTTGACTGAAATACAAATACTGATGTGGTGCTTTACGCTAGAGTAAATAATAGGCCCAAGAACACCACAACACAAAACTGTTAGCACCACCATCAAGTGTTACCGGCGCCTAATTTGCACAAGTGCAAAAAATGTGGCTTAAGCCATATAATGGTTTTTGAGTCAATATTCTGTGTTTTAATGCCTCGCTTGCAGTGTGTAGCAAATGGAGCAGTGCCGGGACAATGCAGGACCTGTTTGTCCTTAATTTACATAGGTCATTAATGTTCAACTCTGTGCAAATTGCATTTGGCCCTGTTTTACCTCATGGGCTTGAGTCTAATAATCCCTGTGGGTTTGATAATTTCACCATATCACTAGGCGCACCAGAAGAACACCAAGGAAAAAATTAAGATCTTTCTATGAGGAAGAATGGACCGTACCTAAAAAATACACAAAATTAAAAACACTCCCAATTTCCTTATACCAAAACTGATGACTTAGTGGACTAATGCTACCCACTGAAGAATTCTGATTTTGACCTGAGGGCCACCAGCTTGAATGCTGAATGGTTCATTCAGCCTTTCATACATCAGAAGTTGATCAAATGAGTACCATTAAATTAGGTAACAATAAATATCTACTATTCAGCACCAAGAGACCCTAGGGGGTGCAAATACATGTTATTTTATGTGGGTGTGCTATTACCAGAAAGAGTTCCATATTTTCATTAAAATGGCTTCCTCAGGCCAGCTGTCCTTTTTAATCAGTCAGAACTGAGGAAATATTTTATTGTAAAAACGACCAAAATTTAGGGTCAGATTTATCAAACTTTGACGCAGTGCAAGGCAGCAAGATGTCTTGCTGCTCTGCCTAAAAGAGGGGGGGGACAGGAATGTGCCATATCAATTAAAATATGGAGCATTCCTGCCATGTGCCTGCACTGGCACACGAGTATCAGCCTAGCACCAATGCAGACACCCTGGCACCGTGGAACAAGGGTGCCTGCGTTAAAGGCAGGATTGTTTTTGAGGAGGAACAGGCACCTTCCTGCACAAACCTAAGCGCATTTTCCTCTCTCTAAGTGTGCTGCAGCACACTTAGAAAGAGGAAACAATGAGGAGAAATCAAGATATTGCTCCTTGTTGTGTCTCTGGTGTGAAGGCGTACAATTCTGACACATTCCTAGGTCTACCACCGTTTGTAAATCTGGGACTGCCTCAAAATACATAGATGGATGAATGGGAACACCCAAGCGCCACCCATGTAACGCTCCCACCACAGCCACGCTAATACTATCAATTCTCATTATGTAGACATTGCCTGCCATAGCAGTCTTAAAGCTATATATATATATATATATATATATATATATATATATATATATAGGAATGACTCCAGCCAATGTAATCAAAACAACCTAGTTCTCAAAGAGTCTCTGCTTAATCCCTGGTAGCTATTGCACAAACATCAGGCAGTTGCCTTAAGAACTGTGTGTTAAGATCATGGACCATCAACAATTTTAAAGGAAAGAACCCAACACTAGCAATTTCCTAAACCACTTTAAAAAATTGAGGAAACTTTAACGAGTAGAAAGAAACCAGGATCATTATAATGGAATAACATAACAGGAACTGAGATATGATGTTTTACAGTTTTAAGGCAAAAGCACCTAGAAAAAAAGTAAAGTGCCCTTAAAAAGCAACAGTTCACAGTTGACGAGAGCCAATGTGTGATATCAGATCAACCACGATTGAACAAGTGTGACATACTCCATCTTTATTACCCTGGTCAAAGTTTTAACTTTGGATTTAGTCTCTGAAATAGAATTCAAAATTCTTCAGCGGGTCAAGGTCCAAGGCTGAAAACAGTGTGTGCACCCTTGAAGATGAATACTCTGAGGTCCAGCTGAAAATGCTGGCTTTGGCAAGAAAACCTCCCAGCTGTACAAAGCTGGGTGTATAAGCCATTAATGTCTTGGCTTCACCAGTCAGATAAATATGGATTTGATCACTTTTTCCCTCAAAGTCCACCAGTGTGGCAAAGCTGAAAGCTGCTTCCAGGCAGGACTCTACAAGGCATAATACAGAAAGGTCCCAGTGATTCCAACTTGGCAACAAGCTGCTAAGGAGACAAACATGATTTTCTTGCGGCCTTATGTA
Organism: Pleurodeles waltl; assembly: GCF_031143425.1. Taxonomy (NCBI): domain Eukaryota; kingdom Metazoa; phylum Chordata; class Amphibia; order Caudata; family Salamandridae; genus Pleurodeles; species Pleurodeles waltl. Next base: position 163,319,274 of record NC_090447.1, read on the forward strand.
CAAACTCCCTCCCTCAGCAACTTGTGCCAGTCCTGTAGGGATGGAAAATACGACTTTACTATGTCCAAATTTTCTCAAACTGCAGGAAAGTTCTTTCTGTTCAGTTTCTCTCCCTTGAAGTCCTCAGGACAGGCTGCTAGGCACAAGAGCTCTATCCATCCTGGGCTCCTGCAAGGTCCAATTCTCTGTGTAAAGATGTACCATCACAGAGTCAGGATTGCTTATGACTTTTGTTCCCCTGGAGCAGGCAAACAGGTGACCAAACACTTGACTGTAGAGAGCAGCTCTAGTCTTTGGTTGGCAGCAAGACTTAGCAGTCCTTAAGTTCCCGAGTGCTCATTTTTCCAGCATGATCATCTTCTTCTGGTGGAGTGTTTAGATAAAGTGGTGATGAGGTACCAGTTTTATCCTATGCACTAGCCAGTGATTAGAGAATTTCAGAACAAAAATCTGATATCAACTATTAAGTCATATTTTTAAACTAAGAGATGATAACTTTGAAAAACTTTCTATCATTTTCCCAAGGTAAGTTTCAAAATCAATATTGTAATCACACGTAGACATGTCTTATGGAAAATGTAGTTGAAGCATCACAGTGGAATTAGCTTTTAGGTCTGCAGTCACAGTGAGGGAAGACTTCATAAAGAAACAGTGTACCACTTTTTTAAGTATATATATTAGGTACCTGAACTTGTTTGCTTACAGGCACAAGGGTGACATATTTATATAAATAATAGGCTTTCTAACATGCAAATGCACTTTTCTTTGCTATGTTTCACTACAGTACCCTTTAAATTGCAGCCCGGCCAGAGCACAGTGGTGCTCCTGTTAGCCTTACATTTTTGTCCTATTTCTGAGTTGCATAAGTAAACACTGCAGCCCAAACCCCTGAGCACTATCTAATTTCTATTTCACCACTCATGCCCTTTAAGGAGTGGTAAACAGACCAATTGAGGTGAAACCAACTATCCCAAGACCATTTTAGAACCCAGAGCATGAGCACTGTGCCACTGAAAAGCAGTGTCATGTAGCACAGAATCCTAACACCATCAAACTAGGATCCCAACACACGTGAAAAATCTGATTTGACCATGCAGAAAAGGTGGATTAGCTATAATAGGGTTTGCTAATACCAAACTGAAGGTAGCTGTTTGATCAACCTCAGAAGTATGAAAGCATTGTCTGTTTTACTGGGATTTCAACATTTAAATAGAAGTAGAACACACATACAGATTTCTGCAATTTACGTGTTACACCACTAAATGTGTTATGACTGCTTTAATGGATATCTAAAATATATTATTTAAACAATAAAGGGTGCATATTGAATTAGTGAAATGTGTGGTTAGAGTCGGTTTTCTAAATAGCAGGTGTTTTTTACACTTTTGACTGTACCCCTTCATTGTCATGAAATAAGGAAGTGATGCGTGCACTAAGTAGGCTTGGGAAAAATTTAAAATAAGTTGACATCATTTACAGAATTTTGAGATTTGTGGGTTATGTTTGAAATGCAAAAACCCTGAAATTAGGCCATGTCCCCTATTTAAGCGTTATTCATGGCAACATTTCATAGCGAGCGCCCAGGAATAAAATGAACTACCAGGCCGCAAGCAGCTATTGCTGGTGTCACTTGTGTTTTTCAAGCTATATTTTTACCATGAAATGTATCTTCACATCAAAAATGGAGATGAGGATGCATTTCACACTTGAATTATACTGCTAAATAATGGATTTGTATTGTGTGTCATTACAGAATAATTTGGAATAAGAACACACTAATGGTGTGGATCCTTGGTAAACAGCTGCATTTAATTACCAAGAAGGACTAGTCTCTTTCTGGAGTGAAAACACAGGGACAGGGGTTTGAAAAGTGGTTGCTAAAAGTTGCCAACCAACATTTGGCAACCAGACTTTCATTTTATGATGCATCATATTCACTAGTAGGTCGTATAACAGAATGTCCAGTAGCTGGGCTCACAGGACACCTTGCCTAATGAATATTAACTAGGCATGTTGCTATATGTAATCCCCTGTCAATGACTACAAACACAGGCATGGTGGCCTGCAAGGACTAGCAGACAATTACAGCTGTATTTGCATTTCCAAGCGGATTTTTTTAAGTAACCAAAGTTCTTTATAGGAACCTGGGCTCCTTAAAAATAAATCTTATTTAGAAGCATTTGTTGGCCACTGTCTGCTCTCTCGAGTTCACCTGACAAGGTTGTCAAAGGGAAAACCTTCCAACAGGTATTGCTTCCACTTTGCAAATCTGTAACCACTTCATTTGTTGATTCTGTGACTTTTTGGTGGTTAGTAAAAATTACCACGGTGACAAGTTATAGATACATATGATTCAGAATCACAATAAGAGGGGGCACCTTATTCACGCAGCTTCCTAACTGGGATTCAGACTAGGTCCTTAAACTCGTTTTGCAAGTCAGAAATGCTTTTCTGATTCAGAAAATTGGTTTAGTACATATGAAAGTACAAACTCAATGGGTTTGGGAACTGTATTGTTTGTGACTACAAAATGACTGTGTCCATCTGCCCATAAAACCAGCTTTATTAAAGGTTGTTTTTAAGTTACTCAGACATACACAATCAAAATATAAGTCGTAGTAATAACCTGACTCAGCCACAAATTTCAGATCTTAAGAGGAAGCATTTCTCCATGTGGTAAATACAACTTCCAAAAGAAGAGCACATTTAGCATTTCAGGAACTGAAAAATAAGTTAACCTAAAGAAATTGTTTCAGCTGCAAGATACATGATTCTAAAAGCTTGATCATTAAAGCCATTAAAAACAAATCAGTAGTTGCTCGTGCTCACAAATTCTAGGGCTTGGTGTGTGGCTGGTATCCCGAAAAGAGAACACATAGCCCTGCGCCCTGGTTCTAAGCAAGATGTACTAGTTGTTGCTCGAGACCAGAATAAAATCTAAATTTCTATCCCTAGCTCATAAAGCAGTGTGTAGAAATCTGCCTACCTTCATATTATTTTTAAGATTCCGACCTACCCGCAACACCATTAGTTGCAGCGAGAAATATGTTTTGGGGATAGCTAAGGAGAAGATCAAGTGTTCAGGAGGTAGAGTCTATATTATTCATACCATTCAACTCTGAACTCTTTGCCAGAATTAATCAATGCTGCAAAGAATCTCACGTTTCTCAGTAGTCTGGTTAAAAATTATGGGTCTGAGTCACAGAAAAGGTTGCCAATCTACACTTGTAAATATATACCTGTGTATGAGTGTACTTTCTGGTACTCAAAGTAATACCCATGATGCACCTGGAAAAGTGTGCTAGGTGCAGGTTTCCATGCAGATTTCTGAGAAAGTCATGTGATGTTGCCATCTGGATCCAATGCTCACTGCATGGTGTACTCCATAGTGCTAAACTCTGCACTTATGCAGAGGGAAATAGGATCCCTTGTACAAAAGAAGACGTTTTCCTTTTTGTCTATGCAGAAAATATTTGTTCCGATGTAGGGACCCCTTCCTCGACACCCGCACAATATCTGGGGTCGACTGATTCTCCTTCCCATCCTGGAAATTGGTCTATGCCAGTCGTGCTGGGGTAAAAATGTGACCCTTTCAATGCAGCAAACAGTAAATAGGAGGAGTTTCTGAATGCCCTCACATTTAATTGTTTGTTGGCATTCCCAAAGTTATACGGCTAGCCATGTCTTGGAATGCCCAAAACCTCTTTCCTTGAGTGGGATTTACTGATGTGGCGAACTCTGCACTCATGGTGGGAATCTCTGTACCCATGAAAGGCGTCCTGCCAAGGATTTCTGGCAAGGAAAAAATAGAGGTAAATTTCGCTAAAAACATACGCTTATGGTCAAATGTAACTTACTGAATAGGGCCCAGTATGTTTTGATATCATAGTTTGGTTAAGATGCTTCTGGGTGCACATAGCGTACAGTGCGCTGATTATAATTGTGTCTTAGAGTAATTTATTTATACAGTAGCTTTGTACTTTTCCTTTGTCAAAACAATGCAGCCAGTTTAAAAAAATAAATAAAGGATGCATGCATTATTTCACGTGCAGTTTATGTCTGACAATAGTTGTAGGTTATTAGTGATTTAAGTGTTTATGTACAGTCCCATCTATTCTAAAGCTGAAAGAGTGGTTCGATGAGGTTAACACTCGCAGATGAAGTCTGCAGTGACCTGCAGATCTGAAGCTGGTATTTTAACAAGCCAGATTTAGGCTTCAGCCCTTCCTCGGTCAGCAAATTGAGTACCATTAACTTGAGTTACAATATCGTTTGTAATTTACAAGAATTAGAAAGGGTGGACGTGGGGTTTGGACCGTGATATTACTTAAAACAATAAATAAACAGTATAAAAACAAATACACAGGTTCGTGTGCCTCTCCCCTGTATTTAAATTTGCTTAATTCAAATGTCTGTAGATGTATAGTTGGAACTCACACTCCACATTTTAACATTGGATTAATCTTATCAATTGCTATACCAAAGTAATGCGCTGAAATGTAAAATTTTGAATTAAAATGACAAGGTTGTCATTTGGGGCCTGTTTTGTTTTGTATAGTACTCTACCGTTATTAAAACATTACATTTGAAACACTTTAATAAACATTTACTGTACTTGGTTTACAATCATTCAATATATATATATTAATTAATTAACGAATTAATGTCAAATTTATTGATGTCCATTCATCTTTTAGTTCAACAAGCAAACTTCTCTCATTAACATGGAGGAGGGGAGAGTGTTGGATGTATTGCTACTGTGTTTCCTTGGACACCAGGTGCAGGCAGATCTGTTGTAGATAAATTACAGAAGAAGACAAGCATCGGCAAACAAAAATATAAGTCCGTGCAACAGCTGCTCTGTCGAGCTAAACCTAAACAAAGTGTGAGCTCAGGCTCTGAGGCAGATATCAGCAGTGTGTTAGACATGAAAAGGAAGAGTGGCAAGAAATGTAGAGGGGTAAGAAAAAGGAGTGCTTGAAACAGCAAAACATGAGATCCGAGCTGTTCACACGATGATGGAGAAGACTAACTAGTAGCTTAGCAAGGATGACATGGGCCCTGTTTCAAGCATGTACAATACAGCACTGCTTGGGCTCAATGCGCATTTGAGGGCTGTGGGCCCCGGTGCTGCTGCACCTATACAAGCTACCCCCTTTCATTTCAAAATGCAAAAAATGGACACTGAAGGGAGAAGGAATGTGGTATGATATGCACTACGACAGATCCTGACTTTTTGCTCCAATTGTAATACATTTGTGTGTGTCTTCAAATTTGAGTACACCACTATAGAACAGTTCAGCATTCATTGATAAAGATAGTCTGCAGTCCATTCACTATTTACTACCTTACTATTTCGCTGCCTAAATACTCTTCTCAGGCTTTTACTGAAGAGCGCATCTTTGGGCAATCGTGAACTTACAAATGTTGATTTTCCCATCAATTTTTAAAGAAAAAACACAAACTCCAGCACTATGGCTAAGCACCCATTCTGGGTGGGCCAGGGGGTTTCACAACATATTGGTTTTAGGGAGAGGGGTGCATGGTCCCCCTCCCTGAGTCTCTGGAAGGTCCCCAGGACTCCACACCCTAGGGCCTGCATGGTACAAGAGGGAAAGAGGTCATGCAGACCTCTTCCCATGCCTTTCTGGGCTTTGAGGGGCTGAACCATATTAAGGGGAGAGCAGTGCACCGCCCCTCCTCCCAGAGCCTTAATAGGCCCCAGCGATCCCATCTGCAAGGGTGAAATGCATTACAAAAGGGGAAGGACATGTAAGATCCTGCTTGCTTATTTGTAAAAGCCCCTCAGCCCCCCATCCTCTGGGGCCAGCTCAATTATTGTATTCCAGGGAGTCCAAAAAGCAAGTACAAACAACTGCTCCCACCAGGAGCCTGCAATCCCGGCTCCCCCATCATGTGGGGAGCAGGCTGGGGCCACGGGGGCCCTGGGGCTCTCCCTGGGGCCCCAACTTGAACTTGGTAGGTCCCCTGGGTAGGCACAGGGGCATCCATGTAAAAGTAAGACAGGCCCCAGGGATGGGGTTTCTGAGGCACAATAGCCTCGTGGAGGGGGGCCCAGGGCACCTTCCCTTTCTCACCATTTCTGAGTAATTCGGCTCCAGGGATTGTGTTCCTGAGGCCTACTTAAACTGAGGGAGGGGAGCTGAGTGCCACTCTTGCCTTTCCATAGGAATTTGGCCCTGGGTGATGGGGTCCCCAGGCCTATTAAGGCTTGTTGAGGATGGCCATGTGACCCTCTTCCCCTTTTCAAAGAAATTCAACCCAGGGATGGGGCCAACGAGGCCTACTAAAGGTCATGGAGGGGGGATCCGAGGGCCCCACCCCACTTAAAGTTAAATTCAGCCCCACGGGATGGCATCCCAGAGGTCTTTTAAGGGCCTAAGTAATTCATCCCAGGAGGACGGGGTCCCCAGGGCCTTTTTAAGACTCAGTAAGGGGGTCTGCACGCCCCCTCCCCTTAAAGTATATGTTCTAGTCCTTGGGCATGGGGTCTTGGGGACATTGTTGGCTCAAGGGGGAGGGCTAGGCACCCCCTCCACTTAAAGGCCCAAAGGAGAAGTGGTCTTCGATGCCGCTTGTGGCTCATGGAGGGGGCCATGCAATATATTTTGGCCCTGGGGGAAAGAGACCTTGGGACCACTATAAGCTCAGGGAGAGCAGCCATGCACCACCCTCCCATTAATTAAAAACATGCCTCGGATGGGGTCCCTGGGGCCCGAAGTGGCATGGGAGGGGGGCTGCAATAATGGGATGGATGCAGCTTGGCTGAATAGGGTTGGTTGTCTGCATGGGGTTGAAAGCAGGGCGTGGCTGTAGTCCAGGCCCTGCGGCCTACCCTCCTCCGCACATGGTCTTCAAGTTTGGCACTAAAGTATTACTCTACATTAAAAAAAAGTAACTGAAAAAAGGTTACAGTAACATTGTAGTTAGGTGAAAATTTCAGTGACAATAACATTTTAAACTACAAAAAAACAATGAAACTCACAGTTATAACTATCTCACGTAACAATAACTTGTGCCCTATGGTAACTGTAACTCGCATCCTTGCCACGCACTGCTAATTACCTCACATATTGCATCACTCATGACATGCTCTATGCCATCATTGGTAACAGCAGTGCAATATCTGAAATTACATCAATGATAACAACACTGTGCTTGGTGGACTGTGCAGAAGAATCTACATTTTTCATAAGACGTTCTGGGGCTTTCTTAGGCCTCAACCTAGCATACCTTTTTTTTTAGATGACAATTTAGGTGACTAATCCCACTTACCTTGCCAACTGTTGATAAGTGACCCTGGAGACTGTGTATGTAGTTTGACAAACAATGTTTGCCTGCAAGAAATTAAAGGGGACTCTTTTCTTTCTTTTAAAGGTGCATCTTTAGTTAAACTGGTCCTGATTTATGGTTATTATTTTTTTGCTTTTTGGAACACCCAGTTGTGAGCTTTTTACTGTGGGTGAGTTTCACTACATGTAACTCACCCACATTAATCACATGGCAAAAGGACTGCATGTGTATATCACTAGTGTCTGCCTTTTAGGTTAAGGCCACTGCGACACAGCAAGGGTAAAGGGCACTTGTCAGGTTACATGTGAACACATAAGTGTGCACACATGTGAGGGCTGCACATCTAAGACTAATGTTGTGCACAGTCCTGTAACTGTGCACAGGTAGCCTGGTGCAAAGGGGACTCTGCAGGATTAGTAATTGACTTAAGGTAGGCCTTGTAATGTTAGTGTAGACTAATAGGGAAAGACAGTGTGATTTATGGTTTTGTCTGTATTGGAGAAAAGGGGTGGGGCTGAAGGACCTCCATCAGTGAATCAGCTATCACACTGTGCCAGAGATGGGCCTGCCCAAGCCCACTGAACAAAGGAGGGAGCGCAGACCTCTGGAACCAACCCTGGAGGGGATCCCATTTGAAGATTTGGTGAGAAAGGCCTCACAGTGATGTCAACAAGGGATGGTGCTGAGGTCTGCAGAGGAGATGTCATTAGTGACTCATGGATGGTGCCATCTTGAACTGTCCAAGCATGCTGTGAAGGAGGGTTGAGACAGGGGTGGAGAGGTGATATGGCACCCTGGGATTGGCCAGGGGTGCCTGGCTTCTGGAACTTTCCACTCCTCTTTAAAACTCTTGCAGGAGGGGGAGATTCTCCCTTACTTGGTGTATTTCAGTGGTTTGCTGCTGAAACCTGGGGCTGCCATGGCTGACTGGAAGGAGGAACCTCCTGATTTCCAGAAAGGACCAAGGACTCTGCCCTGATGACCCCAGGACCAATGAGACTTGATAACGTCCAGTGAGGCTTGCCCCTTACACCGCTTGGGGACCACTTGGAGGAACTTCACCCAGAGGGAAAGAGCAGGAGTAAGACTGGTGCAGAGAACCAGTAGAATCAGCCCTCTGTGGATTACACCACTTTAGAGATGCAATTGCCCTTGGTGGTTAGAGCTTGCCACCTGGAGTAAAATGAGCCCAGGATCATCCAGATCGGCCAAGAGAGGCCTGAATTATGGCATCTTGAAGATTGGTGACCTTCAACCTTTTTTGCTGAGGAGCGCATGGGACTCAGCCGCCATTTCTAAACTTACCACTGGGTAGGTCAGGACCCAGGGGTCAGCGCAGCATGCCTTCCTTAAATTTCTCCAGGAAGAGGGTGTGCATGAGCCCTCCTCTCCAGACTCTCCCATGGTTTAAGATTCTACCACCGGGCTTTATTTTCAAAGGAGGGAGCCAGGACCCCCATCCCCAAGCACCAGAAAACACAGGGAGCGCTGTGGCACCCACCTAGCTATGTGGGGTGTGCCTGCCCTACTCCACTTGGGACTGGGCACCCCCAATCAAAGAAACAAAAAAGTAAAAGATGCATGGCGTGAGGCCAAGTAGCAAAGAAAAAGGTGCAATGGGAGAGACGCTCATTTCATATGCACCAGTCCGGCTGGAACGCCCAATATTGCCCAGTAGCCTACTGGTTTATCTATTTTTCTACTCAAGGTGGCCTCAAAATTGCAAGGGCATCACCAACTAAATAAAGGAAGCATGGCGGGGGTGGGCATTAGGATTTTGTGTAATGTATTAAAAGCACTGCCTAGGCTTGGGATTTTGCTCTACAGCTGGGAGTGCAGCGCTCTCTAGGGGCCTGATTATGGTTGCAGTTATTGTGACCTGAAGGTGTATAAAGAAGATACGTATAATAAATTGCTCACTTGGGGGCTGAATCTATGGTTGAATTTAATGTGATGGGAAAGTGATGTCCTCTATGTGCTGTTTTAATGATTGCATTTTCATAGCTTAAAAGTATATAAAAAGAACACAGACATGTTATGTTCATTTTAAAATATTTAATTGATATAATAATGTTGACAGCACTTATTGCACTATTACTAGAATAATGACTGAACCTCCTATCATATAGCCATATTACAAACATTGCACTTATGTCTATGTGTTTTTTGTGTCAAAACCAGTTCTCTAAAGTGCCCAGTGCAAACTTAATGGTGATTTAAAATACTATAAAATTGCTTCTCATTCAGTTGAAAGAGATTGGAGGCAGAGCTGCAGGTGTGTGTGAAAATCCTCTACAATAGTCAGCTCAGAGTAGATTTTTATATTTAACTCAATTAGACTCAACTTAACTGAACTAGAGTCCCGATATTTAACTCAATTATGTATCGGGACTCTAGTTGCCTCAATATTTTTTCCCGGTCACCCTCTCTCTTGTTTGCAGTTAAAGCATCCACTACAAGGTATACCAGTCATCACACATCATTCATATGTTTTTCTTCAAAATGGTGAGCTACTTACTGTATATGTTCTATCTTTGTTTTTTATAGGTCTCCAATGTTGCAAAATTCTCATATGTACCTGGAGCATAGTGCTCCCCACACACATCAATCTACAAGGTAAACTGCATGGTCAGTCCTGTAGTGGAAGTATCCTCTTATGTGCTTTGTAATTTTAAGCAGTGGTGATTCATATTATTTTGTATTTCATCTGTGCTGACAAGCTTTACACCTGCCACAATTCTTAAAACCCTGACTTTCCCTAAACCAATTTTTCCTTTGTTTTTCACTTTCAGGGCTATTCTTCACTAAATCTTTTCTCATTGGTCTTGTTCTCCTCCACACTCCACTCCTGCCTAAGGCTACTCTGTCAATCACTGGGTCATTCCTTATTAAACACCAATACTTCTGTGTTATCTTTCAAATTGCCCCCTTCCTGTTTGTTGAAAGTCATGATAAAACTAAACTTGGGATCAATCTTAGTCTCTTTCTTCTTTCTACTTCTAAACAACAAATGCTCTCTTGGCTGTAGCATAGCTTTACATTTTGCTTTCTCTATACAAACCTGCAAGTATCCCCTTTCCTGAAAACCTTTTGTCAAGTCTTTAAGAGCCATATCTTCTTCAGAATCATTACTACAATTCCTCCTGATATGAAAACTCTCCCAGTAGGGGATGCTTCTCACCATATTCTGTGGGTGACAACATGATGCATGCACTAGTGTGTTGCCAGCTATTGGTTTTCTGAATAGTCTAGCTTCTATTTTGTTGTTCTTTTAGTATACAGTTAAATCTAAAAAGTTAACTTCTGTACCACTTACTGTGTTATTAAAGTGTAGAAGTAGATTATTCCTGATAAATGTATCCATAAACAACCTGTACCTTTCCAGACTACAAACAGGTAATCAATCAACCCCAAAACACTATGGGGGTGATTCTGACCGCGGCAGTTGGCGGTCGCCGCCCGCCAAGCGGTTCCCGCCGAAAGACCGCGGCGGTCATTCTGGCTTTCCCGCGGGGCCGGCGGGCGACCGCCAGAAGACCGCCGGCCGGCCCAGCGGGAAAGCCCCGTCAACAAGGAAGCCGGCTCAGAATTGAGCCGGCGGAGTTGAAGGGGTGCGACGGGTGCAGTGGCACCCGTCGCGATTTTCACTGTCTGCAAAGCAGACAGTGAAAATCTTTGTGGGGCCCTCTTACGGGGGCCCCTGCAGTGCCCATGCCATTGGCATGGGCACTGCAGGGGCCCCCAGGGGCCCCTCGACACCCCATACCGCCATCCTGTTCCTGGCGGGCGAACCGCCAGGAACAGGATGGCGGTATGGGGTGTCAGAATCCCCATGGCGGCGCAGCAAGCTGCGCCGCCATGGCGGATTCCCATGGGCAGCGGAAAGTCGGCGGTACACCGCCGGCTTTCCGCTTCTGGCCGCGGCTGTACCGCCGCTGTCAGAATGCCCGGCGGAGCACCGCCAGTCTGTTGGTGGTGCTACCGCCAACCTACCGCCAGGGTCAGAATGACCCCCTATATGTTGTGCCCATTCCTCATGATGTTTATTCCAGACCACTTGCTCCTCCCACCCTGTCCCACCAGGCCATTTGTAAATTAGCATACCTCGGGGGAAAGGTGTTGCCCATTACCGTTCCCCTAATTTGCTGAACAGCTCATTTTTTAACTGAAAAGATTTGGTGGTTTCCAAGTATCTCCTTTTCATCAGTGGCATTTTATTGTGCTTCCACAGTTTCAATGGCCTGTGGGCCATTGAATTTGAAGAATATGTGCCATGCCATCACCACTTCCCCAGATGATGAAAGCATTTGACCTTTGAGATGCAAGTCCGTTTGTATAAAGGATATCTTTAGACTGTCTTGCAAACAGTGGCGGCCCCTCCATTAGAGCAGAGGGACATCAATCCCCTGCTGCCAGACCCGCAAAATGTTAAAAATAAAATGGTAAAAAAATGAATTTATTACCATTCTATGTTACCCTTTCACTAGCTCGAGCCATGTTTGGAACCGAGGGCACTACTGCTGACTAGAAGCAAAGGAGTGGTGCTCACTCCACCAGGTTACAGTGCAAGTCACTTTGGCCGGCTGTCTTGCGACAGCCAGCTTAACATGTGCAGTGTACAACTCTCCACCCAGCTGTCTAAGACAGCTAAGTGTAGAGCAGGCACAGGCGCCTAGGGCCTGCGGGAGCATCAAGGCAGCCTGCTCCAGCCAATCCTGGGGCTGCTGTTATGCTGGTAACATTATCAGTAGCATGGGGGCATCATTGGGACTGGTGTGGAGAACTGCTGCATCCTGCAGACCAGCACCCAGGGATTGACTTAGGGGAACGGAGGCGAGCAAGCAAATGCAGTGGGTGAGTACATTTTTATTTTATTATACTTAACCCACTGATGCACTGTAAGACTCACACTGTCTTCAGCCTCTACACCAGAGTTCGTAGTCATGGTTTGTTATAAACTCTGTTTATAACAAGCCATGACTGACAGCTTTGGCGTTGATCACGCATTGCTGGTCAGTGTTTGCTCAACTAACTATTTAGGGTGCTAGCCACCATTGATTGCATAGCTGATCAAATATATCAAGGTCAGATTTGCCAGCTTTTTGTTTAGGTTCAGGTTCCCATAATTTGATATCAAAATACCAAATGTGTCCGATCACTGTTTTAAAGTTGTCAAACACTGAACTGTATTGTAATATAAGACGCCTGTCACTTAAAGCTACTTCAAAGAACTTGTGTTCTCCATCTTAAAAAAAGCTTTGTTTTAAATGTTTTATGCTAAATAATTACTATTGCATTAAAACAGAAATGTGTATTCCTATAACAGGCTACCCTTCCTAAATGTTTTCAATCACATGAACTACATGTTTGGTATCATTTGGCATTATTGTTATGTGTTAGCTAACAAAACTATTTCCTAAAGATATATTGACCACAAATCTATAGAAAAACTATATTTAATGCACATTTTTTGAAAATTAAAGAAATGAAATTGCACAATACCTATGCATGGTCATTATTTGTTAGATTTTGTTACTTCACGCTTATCTGTAACTTACAGATGCCTTTTTAAACATGTTGAGAATGACGTGCAATGTCTCTGAAGTTCTAAAGAATACAGACCTCTACCTGTGTTCCTAAGTCTGTCAGAGAGTACCAAAAAACATATCTTTCCACTTTGCTGTAAGTGACGTTTGTTGAGCTGATTCACAAACAGCCCATCCTCAACGTATGTTCTTTCAAAGCTCTGTATCTGCTAAGTTTGAGCACCACATAATTTGCATATTTGCGGGGTCAATTTGTTTCTAGTTGTTTTTGCATCTTAGAAACATCTGATGAAAATGTCGATAGTAGGTCAACAGTTCTACACATGCTGCCAGTTTCCAGTTGTAAGCCCGATATTTGAAGAGGAAATAGTTTAACAATGTTTGTGTTTACATAGAAAGTGACAATGTGGGACCTTCATTTGATTTAGCCAAGTCTTTATGGGAGGCAACATGCCTTAGTGGCTAAAGCTGCCTATCTTGCAATGTGGAGAACCAAGTTTGACTCCCTGCCTCTGTGGGCATCTTGTGAAACAGGCAAATCTTCCTCTCCCTTAAAAAAAAAAAAAAAAGTGTAACATAGTCTGTGTTTGTTGTGAAGTGCTCTTATGTACTTGGTCAAGATTCCAGATATGCAAAACTGCAAACAGAATGTGGAAGGTGTCTGTCACCCATGCTCTAATATCAGATGCCAAAAAAAACATTTAATGTGCGACAGAGTTGTCCTTCTGGTGGCTGAATCTAGTGGCTAAATCTCACACTGTGAAACTGAAAAATCTGGGATCAATCTCAGCTTCCTGCTTGACCAAATTGTGTGTCCATAGGCAAATACTTTATTTCACTGCGCCTTTTTTTTTGTTCATGATCACACATGAAAAACACCTACATTAGTTTAGAATGTGCACGATACAAAAACCGCTGGAGTTTAGAAGCGTATAATGTTACTCCATCTAGAATAAGAATTTAAGCCATATATAGGTTACACATGACAACTAACTTGACTCTTCACTAAGTGCATTATCGTCAGGGGCAGAGATAAAATGTGATGTATTAAGGTGAAATGGTTCTGCCTGTTACTGTTAAAGAAATTAACTTTTTTGAATTTGTAAGACACCTTTCAGTTTTCCATGGTCAGCTTGTGCACAAGCTCCTAGAGTCAGAACAGCCCTTGGCTCAGCTCTCCCTGTTAAATTGTTAGCTTGCCTACCTGTAACTTGCACATACTTTTCAAAATGTATGTACACATTAAGAACACCTCTACAATCTGTCTTTGTTAACCACAGATATGCTATTTATGTGTAAATTATAACTTTATTCAGAACTCATCACCTTGGGAAATGTTTTGTGAATTGTCCATGTCATGTGTACTTTCTGCTTTGAGTTTAGTGGCCATGTGTCTGAGAAGCCCATTTTTGCAACTACCTGTCTCACTGACTTGCCCCTTTTCAATAAAAATGTTCCTCTCTGAAGTCTTCTGTTATTTCACTCATCGGGTGATTTTCATACACATTGGTGCACTTTTTCCCATATACTGCGGCAAGTATTCCTGCAAATTCTGCTGTTTGGCAGAAGAGACGCACAGAAACAGCACTGCAAATGTCTGACAATACCCACAATACCCATTAATTTAAGAGTGAGTGGGTGTTCACTTCATTTGTAATGGTTTCCCTAATCACTTCCCTGACTCTTCGATGAGAACTCACACTAGTCAAAATTCTATTTAAACTTTTTACGCATATGTACACAAACGATGCACTCTTCAGGAGTAAATCAGATATAAAACAAGAATTTGCAATGCAATAGGTCTCGCATTTTATTAAGTTAGAGCTATTGGCATTGTAAATTGAAAACTGGACTTTTCTTGCCACATAAATTGATCAACCCTGCCTCATAATTTGTTTTTTTCCTGCAACATAATCCTAGCGGCCCTGCATATAACTAAAGCAATTCCCCTTATATTCTTTCTTTATCTGCATCAAAAAATTAAAATGTTGCCATTTAGCATCCTAATTTAAATCTGCCATGCTTATTTCAATAAAATACCACTTTCACCACCCCACCATCAGGGTTGCTGGCTGGCTAACGCAATTCTCCAAAAAAAGACACAAGATAGCCACAGAGGAGAAATAAACTAGAAGGGTCACCCAAACAAATCAAGATTGTTCAAACATTCATAGTGTAATAAGGATGTTAAGGTGGCCTGAATTGTGGTCATAACTGTAATAGCAGAGATTGGCTACCAGCCCAGACATTGAGGTGGTCTATTTTGTAAGTGGACTTGTACACATGTAAAGAGAGGGGACAGTCACTCACAGTGTAATGAGTTAATGGATGAAGTGGCCTGACTCACTGCCACATACTGTATACTGAGGTGGCCAGACCTAACATGTAAATGACACTTAGGCAGAGGACTGACCAAAAGTCTCTCCACATGTACATATATATATATATATGGAAAATGTCACTTACCCAGTGTACATCTTTTCGTGGCATGGGACGCTGCAGATTCACATGCTGCACATCCTGCCATCTAGTGTTGGGCTCGGAGTGTTACAAGTTGTTTTTCTTCGAAGAAGTCTTTTCGAGTCACGAGATCAAGGGACTCCTCCCCTTTCGGCTCCATTGCGCAAGGGCGTCGACTCCATCTTAGATTGTTTTCCCCGCAGAGGGTGAGGTAGGAGTTATGCATATAGTAATAGTGCCCATGCAATGGAGTAAGTATGTATGTACATAATGTGACTAAAAGTGATATATTTACAGATTTACAAGTTTAGTTTTTTGTCAACTTCTAACAGCTACAGGCTCCCGGGGAGGTGGGAGGGCACATGTGAATCTGCAGCGTCCCATGCCACAAACAGATGTGCACTGGGTAAGTGACATTTTCCGTTCGATGGCATGTGTAGCTGCAGATACACATGCTGTGCATAGACTAGTAAGCAGTTAGCTCCCCAAAAGCGGTGGATTAGCCTGCAGGGGTTGAAGTTGTTTGAAATAATGTTCTTAATACTGCTTGTCCTACTGTGGCTTGTTGTGTTGTTAACACATCCACGCAGTAATGCTTGGTAAATGTATGAGGCGTAGACCATGTGGCTGCCTTACAGATTTCAGTCATTGGTATGTTTCCTAGAAAAGCCATGGTGGCACCTTTCTTTCTAGTGGAGTGTGCCTTTGGTGTAATAGGCAGCTTTTATATAACAGGTTTGAATACATTTAACTATCCATCTGGCAATGCCTTGTTTGGATATTGGATTCCCTGTATGAGGTTTTTGAAAGCAACAAACAATTGTTTTGTTTTGCGAATTTGTTAGGTTCTATCAATGTAGTACATTAGTGCCCTTTTGATGTCTAATGTATGTAATGCTCTTTCAGCTACAGAATCTGGTTCTGGAAAGAACACTGGGAGTTCCAGTTTGATTTAAGTGGAACGGCGAAATGACTTTAGGTAAGAATTTTGGATTTGTGCGTAGAACAACTTTATGTTTGTGTATTTGTATAAAGGGTTCTTGTATGGTAAATGCCTGTATTTCACTTACTCTTCTGAGAGATGTGATAGCTATTAGAAAGGCTACTTTCCATGTTAAGTATTGTATTTCACATGAGTGCATGGGTTCAAATGGTGGACCCATAAGTCGTGTTAATACGATGTTGAGGTTCCACGAAGGAACTGGTGGTGTTCTTGGTGGGATAATCCTTTTCAGACCCTCCATAAATGCTTTTATGACTGGGATTCTGAATAATGAAGTTGAGTGCGTAATTTGCAGATAAGCCGAAATTGCAGTCAGATGTATTTTAATGGATGAAAAAGCTAACTTGGACTTTTGTAAGTGTAGTAGGTAGCTTACGATGTTTTTAGCAGATGCGTGTAATGGTTGAATTTGATTATTATGGCAGTAATAAACAAATCTTTTCCACTTATTTGCGTAGCAATGTCTTGTGGTTGGTTTCTTAGCTTGTTTTATGACCTCCATGCATTCTTGTGTAAGGTCTAGGTGTCCGAATTCTAAGATTTCAGGAGCCAAATTGCTAGATTGAGCGATGCTGGATTCGGGTGTCTGATCTGCTGTTTTTGTTGAGTTAACAGATCTGGTCTGTTTGGCAGTTTGATATGAGGCACTACTGACAGGTCTAGTAGTGTTGTGTACCAAGGTTGTCGTGCCAAAGTTGGTGCTATCAGTATATCAGTATGAGTTTGAGTTTGTTTTGACTCAATTTGTTTACTAGATACGGAAGGAGTGGGAGAGGGGGAAAAGAGTATGCAAATATCCCTGACCAACTCATCCATAACGCATTGCCTTGAGAGTGAGCCTGTGGGTACCTGGATGCGAAGTTTTGGCATTTTGCATTTTCTTTTGTTGCAAATAGGTCTATTTGCGGTGTTCCCCATGTTTGGAAGTAAGTTTTTAGTATTTGGGGATGAATTTCCCATTCGTGGATCTGTTGGTGATCCAGAGAGAGATTGTCGGCTAACTGATTTTGAATTCCTGGTATGAACTGCGCTATTAGGCGAATGTGGTTGTGAATCGCCCAATGCCATATCTTTTGAGCTAAGAGACACAGGGGGTCATTCTGACCTCGGCGGGAAAAGGCTCTTACCGCCGGTCAGAAGACCGCCATTCTACCGCCGCGGCCGCGGTAAACCGCCACGGTCATTCTGACCCACAACTGCCAAACCGCCAAAAACCCGACATCCACATCAGCGGTCAGCGATAAACTGGAGATGACCAAACCTCCACCGTCACGCCAACACAAACACGCCCATGCCATTACGACCCACGAATCCACACGGCGGTCTTTCAACCGCGGTATTCCATTGGCGGTACACACCGCCGCGCTCAAAATACACACACCCATACAAAACACAGCCACATTGGACAATTTAAAATACACACACCTGAGACACATACACACACCACTCCCACACCCATCACCATATAAAACACACACCCACATCACCCACAAACCCCCCCAAATCGAAATTCAGAGACAAGGCGCAATACACAGAGAGAGAGCACAGGGAACGCAAACCACAACACACACAGGAACCCAACATCATCACCCACACCACATCTACGCACACATCACCACACACCACCACTCACATCACCACAAACACCACCCCACACCTCATCCACACCACCACATGGCACCCCAAAGACACCCCAGGTTTTCGGACCAAGAACTCAGGGTCATGGTGGAGGAAATAATTAGGGTAGAGCCCCAGCTCTTCGGCTCACAGGTGCAGCACACCACAATAGCCAGGAAGGCGGAGCTATGGCAAAGGATCATCGACAGGGTCAACGCTGTGGGACAGCATCCCAGAAATCGGGAAGACATCCGAAAGCGCTGGAACGACCTACGGGGGAAGGTGCGGTCGATGGTGTCAAGACACAACATCGCTGTGCAGAAGACTGGCGGCGGACCCCCACCCACTCCACCCGAATTCACAGCATGGGAGCAAGAGGTCTTGAACATCCTGCATCCTGAGGGCCTCGCTGGAGCAGGCGGAGGAATGGACTCTGGTAAGTCTAATCTCAACTACTTCACCCCACCCCAACCACCAGCATGCCAACCCACACCCCCACCCTCACCCCCAACCCCCCAGCACACATCGTCCCTGCCAATGTCTCACCAGCACAACCCACCCAACACAACACCAATCCCTGAATGCCAACACAAACCATGGACACCCATCACCTAAGCATGACCACTGCACGTACCCATCCCCCCCCACAAACCACCCTCACAACTCCTCCCACAAGGGAATGCCAGCACTGGGGACAAGGGCACCCACAAATCGCACGCCATGGCACACACAGAAGCAATAACCATACTCTTTTACCCCTGCAGGGCCCGAACGCCAACACACCGGCCAGGAGGGTCCAGATTTGTCCATCCCACCCCCAGAACAGGCCCCCAGTGATGACAGCAGCTCTGTCGACCTAGAACCTGATGACCAGCCCGGACCATCGGGGACCTCTGGACAGTCGGTTCCCCACACACAGACACAGGAGACCCAACCCTCTCTGGGAATACCAGCACAGCTCCCACCCAGCGGGCCCATGCCTCTGTCTCCAGGACGCGTCAATCAGCGGTGTGTCCGCCACTACAGGACACCCAGGCTGACCCACCACCCCAACAACAACAGGGACCTGGGGGCAGTGGTAGTGGGCACACCGTCCAGGGGACAGAGGCCCGGGGAAACAGGGGAACTGGGAGGGCTGCTGTGCGAGAGGGGGGGGACCAGCCCAGGGAACCCACTCTCCAAGAGGCCCTCACCACCATCATGGGAGCATACCACCACTCCCAGGAGACGATGGCGACGGTACTGGCCAGGTTCCAGGAGATCCAGGCACAGCAGGAGGAACGGTACATGGGGTTCAGAGACGAACTCAGGAACATCGGTTCCGCAATGGGGACCATCGTCCTGGCCCTCAACCAGATAGTCACCACATTGCGGGACCATGTGGCACCCCAAAGGGCCCCTGTCACTAGCCCGGACCACGAACAGCCTACCACCTCTGCCGGCGCTAGTGGACAGGAGGCCCCCACACAACGACAGGCCACCAGAACCCCACCTCCTGCTGAAGATCAACCACCCCGCAAGCGGAACCTGAGATCACACAAGAAGACAGAGTAGGATGCCAAGACCCCCGCCAGCATAAGATACCCCCTGATGTCATCCCACTGTCCCACATTGTCACCCTGTCAAACCTCAAACAGCCCCTGCTCCATCCTTCCACAGGCATATGGACAATGCACCTGTGAGACTGAGAACTGGACTCTGCCATGGACATTACTCCACCCCCACCATTCACCGTTTTACTATCATGGACCTATATGCAGCACTTAAAATAAATCACCAATTGCACTTCAAAAATCAGGAGTCTGCTTGCATTCTTAACAAATGTATTACACATAACGGTGCAATAATGTTCAGTTACATTGTGATGACAACATACCAATGTCAATAAGCATTAGTCCATGGGCAAACAAAGCAGAAGTCACGCTGTGGGTCATACAGCTCTGAAAAGGGAAGGGAAAGTCAAAAATCAGTTAAAAGGAACTGGGGGGAAACACAGAAAGTAGAGATGCAGGAGGCCAGAAGTAAATGTAAAATGGCGTGGGTGATTCTTACCTGTGTGCTACTGAAAATACTGTTGTATAACTGTGTCCCTGTTGTCCGTGTCGTCCCTGTCGTCTTCCTCCTCTTCACTCTCCACAGGCTTCACAGCTGCTACAACACCACCATCTGGACCATCCTCCTGCAGGAAAGGCACCTGGCGTCGCAATGCAAGATTGTGAAGCATACAGCAGGCCACGATGATATGACACCTTCTTTGGTGAGTACATTAGGGATCCACCTGTCATATGCAGGCACCTAAACCTGGCCTTCAGGACCCCGAAGGTCCGTTCTATAATCCTCCTAGTTCGCCCATGTGCTTCATTGTACCGTTCCTCTGCCCTGGTCCGGGGATTCCTCACTGGGGTCAATAGCCAAGGCAGGTTGGGGTAACCAGAGTCACCTATTAGCCACACACGGTGTCTCTGTAGCTGTTCCATCACATAAGGGATGCTGCTATTTCGCATGACATACGCGTCATGCACTGACCCAGGGAACTTGGCATTTAGATGGGCGATGTACTGGTCAGCCAAACAGACCACCTGGACATTCATCGAATGGTAATTTTTTCTATTTCTGTACACCTGCTCATTGTCTTTTGGGGGTACTAAAGCCACATGGGTCCCATCAATGGCACCAATGATGTTGGGGATATGTCCAAGGGCATAGAAATCACCCTTCACAGTGGCCAAATCACCATCCTCAGGGAAAACAATGTAGCTCCGCATGTATTTCATCAGGGCAGACAACACTCTGGACAAAACCTTAGAAAACATAGGCTGAGACATCCCTGATGACATGGCCACTGTTGTCTGAAAAGACCCACTTGCCAAAAAATGGAGTACTGACAGAAGCTGCACCAGAGGGGGAATTCCTGTGGGTTGGCGGATGGGGCACATCAGGTCTGGCTCCAGCTGGGCACACAGTTCATGTATAGTGGCTCGGTCAAGTCGGTATCGAAGTATAATATGTCGTTCTTCCATTGTCGACAGGTCCACCAGCGGTCGGTACACGGGAGGATTCATCCTTCTCCTCGCAAGTCCCAGCGGACGGTGCCTAGGAAGGACAACATGGAGTACAGAGTCAAGCAACCCACAGGTACGTTCACCCAGCTTGCACAGTACACGAATCGCTATGCATTAAAAGGCTTGTATGAGTGGCAATGCAAGGCCTAGGCCTGTGTGACGCAGTAGTAATTAAGCCATGTGGGCCCTTGTAATGGCGGCTGCCTGACCTGAGAAGTGTGACAGTGGGATGTGAGGTCAACGCGCTGGCGTGGCACACCGTGGCATTAGGCGGTCGAAGACCGCAGTGCGAAGGCGCATTGGTTAACATTGCACCCTATGGGTCTCAGGAGCCAATGACGATGTGCGCCAGCGGTCGCGGTACGCACCGCGGCGGTACGCACCGCCGCGGGTGTGACCGCCATTTTCTATCTGCTTAATCACTCGAGACCTGATCATCCACAGGAGAGGACCTATACTGCAAGTGCTGCTGTGACCTCGGTCTGGAAGAGACAATGGCTGCTGCGACTGGGGAAAGGGCCCCTGCCTTCACTTCAGAAGAGTTGTAGAAACTTGTGGATGGGGTCCTGCCCCAGTATGCGCTACTCTACGGTCCTCCAGACCAACAGGTAAGTACACTGGGTGCACGTTGAATGGGCTATGCCTGGGTTATGTATGGTGGATGTAAGATGGTGGGGTGGGGAGCGAATGAGGAGTGCAAGGCACGACAGATGAGAGCATGTGCCACATGGCATGGTTGGGGAGGGGGGGCAATCACATCTAACATGCAGAAATTTTTTGAAATTTCCTTTCCCACCCTGTACATGTCAAACAGGTCAGCGCCCATCAGAAAGTCGACATTTGGCGTGCCATCGCCAAGGAAGTCCGGGCCCTGTGGGTCCACAACAGACGGGGCACCCACTGCCGAAAGAGGTGGGAGGACATCCGCCGCGGGACCAGGAAGACCGCCGGGTCACTGCTGGGGATGGCCTCCCAACATAGGAGGGGTGCCAGTCGTACCTTGACCCCCCTGATGTCCCGGATCCTGGCGGTGGCCTACCCCGATTTGGATGGGCACGTGAGGACATCACAGCAGACACAAGGGGGTGAGTACCAGCACATTCTGCTATCTTTACGCGCAGTGGAGGTGTCTGGGTGGGGGAGGAGGGCTGTGGGTGACATTAGCCCAGGGCGCTTTCTGTAATGTAGTCCCCTCCTTTAGGCATGGCCCTGTGCCCCCGCCCCCCAACTCTGTAGGGTGCCAAGTACAGCAATCCATGGTCCAGCATCACCCATGTGTGCATTTGTTGTCCACAGACCTGTAGGCCTAGTCACAAGTACTGAGTAGTGTACCCCGATTGCGCGGCGTAGTGCTGGAGGCTCCTGTGTCTGTCCTCTCCGACAACGGTGTTGACAATGCATGCACTCAACCTGTCTTTATTTCTCCCCCCACCCTTTTTCTTTATCTTCTTGTGCATGTGTGCATTAGCATCATCAGGCGGAGGAGAATTGGCATCGGAGCACGAGGGAGCTGCAACTCACAAGGCCCCGGTGGGCCATGCTACAGACACCGAGGTCACCAGTGATACGGAGGGCGAGGGGAGCTCCACAACGGAGACCCGTGGTGACACCAGCGACACTGACACGTCCTCGGAAGGGAGCTCCCTAGCGGTGGCGGCAACATCCGTGCCCCCCGCCTCAACAGGTACAGCCGCCACCCAGCGCACCAGCTCCGCCCTCCCAGCAGCCCCTCAGCCTTCGCTCCGTGCCCGCTCGCCCAAGAAGGCGGGCATCTCCTTCGCCCCAGGCACCTCAGGCCCTGCCCCAGTTACCCCTGCTGCCCTCAGTGAGGAGGTCATTGACCTCCTACAGACCATCATTGTTGGGCAGTCTACCCTTTTGAATGCCATCCAGGGGGTAGAGAGGGAGGTGCATCGGAGCAATGCATACCTGGAGGGCATTCATTCGGGTCAGGCTGCCCATCAACGATCGTTCAATGCTCTGGCCTCTGCACTGACGGCAGCCATTGTCCCTGTTTCCAGCCTCCCTCTTCTAACTGCCTCCACCGTCTCCCAGTCTCCTGTTCCTCAGCCTATCCCATCCACACCATCAGACCAGCCTGCACACACCTAAACACCCAAGGGCAGCTCATCCAGACATAAGCACCACAGATCCCACAAGCATTCACCCAAGCAACATCCAGATGCAGCCATGGCAACAGTCACTACCACCTCTGTGTCCCCCTCCTCCTCGTCTCCCTCCTCCCTCCCTGTCACGTCTCCACTCACACCTGCATGCACACCACCATCAGCCAGTACTTCCATCACCACCACACCCTCCAGTACAGTCCGCACACGTGCAGTCACCACCCCCACTGCCATTTACACGTCCCCTGTGTCCTCTCCCACTGTGTCTGTCACCCCCTCTTCCAAAACACACAAACGCAGGCAGCCACCCACACAACAGCCAACCACCACACGACAGCCTACGTCACAAGCACCTGCACCCATAGACAGCACACCTGACTCTCCTACAACCACATCCTCTCCCTCCACTCCCATACCCACTGCACCTACCCTTCCCATTGCTCCTAAAAAACTTTTCCTCTCCAAACTTGACCCCTTTGCACCACCTGACCCACCCCCTCCATCTGGTAAGAGTCCGAAGAGCACCTCAGCCACCACCAGCCCTGGATCAAGTCTGACCATTGTGCACGGGTTTTGGAGTCCACCCTTTCCCAGCACAGATACATCGGCCAGCAGCAAGGGGACAGCCAGCCCCCCCCCCTGGAAAGAGAACCCGTAAAACCAAGGGCCGCCGTGAGAAGGCTGACACGGCTGCCCCCAAGGAGCAAAGTCGTGGCCCGTCACCTGCCACAACATCAAGGGGAGTCAAGGGCCAGAGAGCCTCATCGAAGGAGGGCAAGGGCAGCAGGGCGGAGAAGTCAGCCAGCAGGGGCGCGGACCAGGAGGGCCCCACAAGCCCCATCCCGGGTGTGACGGAGGACACCCACGGGCCCAGGACTCCGTCACAGGAGGGTCCAGCAACTGCACGGTCGGAGGGCGACTAAGCAGGGAGTCCTGGCCAGGTCTGGCTCCCTTGATAGACAAGAAAGGCACCGCTGAACAGGGCCCCGCCGTGAAGACAGGCACCGCTGAACAGGGCCCCGCCGTGAAGACAGGCACCGCTGAACAGGGCCCCGCCGTGAAGAGAGGCACCGCTGAACAGGGCCCCGCCGTGAAGACAGGCACCGCTGAACAGGGCCCCGCCGTGAAGACAGGCACCGCTGAACAGGGCCCCGCCGTGAAGAAAGGCACCGCTGAACAGGGCCCCGCCGTGAAGACAGGCACCGCTGAACAGGGCCCCGCCGTGAAGACAGGCACCGCTGAACAGGGCCCCGCCGTGAAGACAGGCACCGCTGAACAGGGCCCCGCCGTGAAGACAGGCACCGCTGAACAGGGCCCCGCCGTGAAGACAGGCACCGCTGAACAGGGCCCCGCCGTGAAGACAGGCACCGCTGAACAGGGCACCGCCGTGAAGACAGGCACCGCTGAACAGGGCCTCGCCGTGAAGACAGGCACCGCTGAACAGGGCCTCGCCGTGAAAACAGGCACCGCTGAACAGGGCCCCGCCGTGAAGACAGGCACCGCTGAACAGGGCCCCGCCGTGAAGACAGGCACCGTTGAACAGGGCCCCGCCGTGAAGGAAGGCACCGCTGAACAGGGCCGCGCCGTGAAGGAAGGCACCGCTGAACAGGGCCCCGCCGTGAAGACAGGCACCGCTGAAAAGGGCCCCGCCGAGAAGAAAGGCACCGCTGAACAGGGCCCGCCGTGAAGACAGGCACCGCTGAACAGGGCCCCGCCGAGAAGACAGGCACCGCTGAACAGGGCCCCGCCGAGAAGACAGGCACCGCTGAACAGGGCCCCGCCGTGAAGACAGGCACCGCTGAACAGGGCCCCGCCGTGAAGACAGGCAGCGCTGAACAGGGCCCCGCCGTGAAGACAGGCAGCGCTGAACAGGGCCCGCCGTCTCAAGCATCACTCCGCTGGGCCCTTCCTGTCAAGCACTGCTCCGCTGGGCCCTTCCTATCAGTCACCGCTCCGCTGGGCTCTTCCTGTCAAGCACCGCTCTGCTGGGCCCTTCCTGTCAAGCACCGCTCCGCTGGGCCCTTCCTGTCAAGCACCGCTCCGCTGGGCCCCGCCGTCTCAAGCACCGCTCCGCTGGGCCCTTCCTGTCAAGCACCGCTCCGCTGGGCCCTTCCTGTCAAGCACCGCTCCGCTGGGCCCCGCCGTCTCAAGCACTGCTACCCTGGGCCCCGCCGTCTCAAGCACCGCTCCGCTGGGCCCTTCCTGTCAAGCACCGCTCCGCTGGGCCCTTCCTGTCAAGCACCGCTCCGCTGGGCCCCGCCGTCTCAAGCACCGCTCTGCTGGGCCCTTCCTGTCAAGCACCGCTCCGCTGGGCCCTTCCTGTCAAGCACCAATCCGCTGGGCCCTTCCTGTCAAGCACCGCTGGCCCATTGACAGTGCCGGTTCTGTGTCGAGCTAGTGTTCACGCTGCACTCTGGGCACCCTGCCTCCTCCATGACCAGTGGAGTCTGTAATCCACCTGATGGACTGTGGCTTTGCACTCCCCAGGATGGCACAGTGGGCAACCCACCCACTGTAGAGACTTGAGAGACTGTGGCTTTGCACTCCCCAGGATGGCACAGTGGGCATGGTGGCCCCTTCGTGGTTCTGGCGTCGTGGACTCCTGTGGCTGAGGTGCCCCCCCTTCCCTTCCCCCTGAGGTGCCTGTAGTTTTGTCATCTGATGCCCCAGCAGTGTTCTCTCCAACGGACTCAGGTCTCCTGTGTGGGCTTTGCCCATGTGTTTGGTAGACATTGGCCCACGGACTGTGGATATTTGACACACTGAGCAGGACTTATTGACTATGTACATAGCTTTCGCACTGTTCATTATTTTTGCTTTGATATTTCATAAGGATAATTTTCCATGACTTCAATGAACCTAATTTATACATAAATTTAAATTAACATTTGTATTATGTCTTTGCATTTTTCAGGGGGGTTTGGGGGGTGTCACTCAGTTGTTGCTCTGCATTGGTATGTTGATAGTTGGGGGGGGGGGCGTATGTGTGTGCCCGTAACCTTTCGTCCTCCCCCCTCCCCTGTGTCGTAGGTGCAGTACTCACCGTTGTCTTCTGCGCCGGAATTCGTACTCGTGGTAGATGAGCAGGTAGACAAGAGCTGGTAGGATGTTTAATTCGGGTTCCATGCTGTCCTCCGTCCTCGTGGAGTGTATAGAGGTGAGCGTTTTCCCGTTCGTAGTCTGTTTCCGCCGTGTTTTTATCGGCGGGCTCCCACCCCGGAAAAGGTGGCGGATTGGTGAGTTGTGATACTGTGGGCGGTACATTGTCTGCCACCTGCCTGTTGGCGGTGACCGCCGCGCTTTTTGTCTGTCCCGCCGTGGCGGTCGGAGTGTTAAAGTGGCGGGCTGTGTTGGCGGTTCCCACCAGGGTCAGAATTCCATTTTTTTTACCGCCTGCCTGTTGGCGGGTTGGCCGCCGCTTTATCACCGACCGCCAGGGTTGGAATGACCGCCACAAATATGTCGAGTGTGTCCCTCCCTGTTTGTTCAGATAACGCATTGTTGTCATGTTGTCTGTTTTGACAAGAATGTGTTTGTGGGTTATTAGAGGTTGAAATGCTTTCAACACTAGAAATACTGCTAGTAGTTCTAAGTGATTTATATGAAGCTGTTTCTGCTGAGTGTTCCATTGTCCTTGTATACTGTGTTGGTTGAGGTGTGCTCCCCACCCTACCATGGAAGCATCCGTTGTGATTACGTATTGAGGCACTGGGTCTTGGAAAGGCCGCCCTTTGTTTAAATTTATAGTATTCCACCATTGAAGCGAGGTGTATGTTAGGCGGTCTATCAACACTAGATCTTGAAGTTGACCCTGTGCTTGTGACTATTGTGATGCTAGGCTCTGTTGTAAGGGCCGCATGTGTAATCTTGCATTTGGGACAATGGCTATGCATGAGGACATTATGCCTAGTAGTTTCATTACAAATTTTACCTGGAACCTTTGGTTTGAGTGCATGGTCTGTATTACATTTTGGAAAGCTTGAACACTTTGTGGACTTCGAGTGGCAATCCCTTTTTTGTGTTGATTGTTGCTCCTAAGTACTGTTGTATTTGACACGGCTGTAGGTGTGATTTGTTGTAGTTGAGTGAGAACCCTAGCTTGTGAAGGGTTTCTATAACGTACTTTGTGTGTTGTGAACACCGTTCTTACGTATTGGTTTTGATTAACCAATCGTCTAGATACGGGAACACATGTATTTGCTGTCTTCTGATATGGGCTGCCACTACGGCAAGGCATTTTGTAAAAACTCTTGCCGCTGTTGTTATTCCGAACGGCAACACTTTGAACTGGTAATGTACTCCTTGGATTACAAACCTTAAGTACTTTCTGTGGGAAGGATGTATGGGTATATGGAAATACGCATCCTTGAGGTCTAGTGTTGTCATGTAGTCTTGTTGTTTGAGCAATGGGATCACGTCTTGCAGTGTCACCATATGAAAGTGATCTGATTTTATGTAAATGTTTAATGCTCTGAGATCCAGGATGGGTCTTAGAGTTTTGTCATTTTTGGGTATGAGAAAGTACAGGGAGTAAACACCCGTTCCTTTCTGATTAATTGGTACTAGTTCTATTGCGTCTTTTTGCAACAATGCTTGGACCTCCAGTTGTAATAGATCCATGTGTTGTTTGGACATGTTGCGTGTTTTCGGTGGGACATTTGGAGGGAATTGTAGGAATTCTATGCAATAACCATGTTGGATAATGGCTAGGACCCACGTATCTGTTGTTATTTCCTCCCAGTTTTGGTAAAAATGTGTTAGTCTCCCCCCCACTGGTGTTATGTGTTGGGGATTTGTGACACTGGAGTCACTGTTTATTTTGCGGTGTCTTGGGACTTTGGAACTTCCCTCTAGTTTTAGGGAACTGTCCCCCTCTGCATTGTCCCCGAAAACTTCCCCTCTGATACTGGCTCTGGTATGTGGGCCTTGTTTGTGAGGTTGAGGGTTCTGTGCTCTGTCCTCGAAACCCCCCTCTAAACTGTGTTTTGCGAAATGTGCCTCTGCTCTGTGTGGAGTAGAGTGCGCCCATGGCCTTGGCCGTATCCGTGTCCTTTTTAAGTTTTTCAATAGCAGTGTCTACTTCCGGCCCAAACAACTGCTGTCCGTTAAAAGGCATATTCAGCACCGCCTGTTGAATTTCTGGCTTGAATCCTGAGGTGCGTAGCCATGCGTGTCTCCGTATGGTGACTGCTGTGTTTACAGTTCTTGCCGCTGTGTCTGCTGCGTCCATTGCCGACCGTATCTGGTTATTAGAGATACTCTGGCCTTCTTCCACCACTTGTTGCGCATGCTTTTGGAACTCTTTGGGTAAATGCTCGATGAAGTGTTGCATTTCGTCCCAATGAGCTCTATCGTATCTTGATAGCAAGGCCTGTGAATTGGCAATGCGCCATTGGTTGGCTGCCTGTGCCGCAACTCTTTTTCCCACTGCGTCAAACTTGCGACTTTCCTTGTCGGGTGGTGGTGCATCCCCCGATGTGTGTGAGTTTGCCCTTTTGCGAGCTGCACCTACTACCACTGATTCCAGTGTTAATTGCTGCGTGATGTACACAGGGTCTGTCGGTGGTGGTTTGTACTTTTTTTCCACCCTCGGAGTGATGGCCCTGCCTTTCACAGGCTCTTGAAAGACTTGTTTGGAGTGTTTCAACATTCCCGGTAACATAGGGAGACTCTGGTACTGACTATGTGTGGACGACAGAGTATTAAACAAAAAGTCATCCTCAATTGGTTCTGCGTGCAGGGTGACATTGTGAAATGCGGCTGCTCTGGACACCACCTGTGTGTAAGCAGTACTGTCCTCAGGTGGTGATGGCCTCGCTGGGTAGCAGTCGGGACTGTTATCTGATACGGGCACATCATAAAGATCCCATGCGTCAGGGTCATCTTGGCTCATCCCTGTATGCGTTGGGGACTGCATCATTGGTGGAGTGGCCATTGGTGATGGTTGTGGTGAACGATGTGGTGATGGTGGCGGAGTTACTTGTCTTGCCACCTTTGCTTGTGGCTGTCTGTCTTTCTCTTGGAAAGCAAGTTTCCTTTTCATTCGGATTGGACGGAGAGTTTTTATTCTCCCTGTTTCTTTTTGAATGTGGAGCCTTTTTTGTGTGTAATCTGGCTCCCCAGCTTCTAACTTCTGGGCAAATTTGTGTCCTTGCAATTATGAGGACAGTCCCTGCTCCTCAGTGTAGGAACTTGGTTTCGGCTCCGAAGCCGGATGTTTCGGTATCAAAACTTTTTCAACTGTTTTTTTTGGTTCCGAAGACACTTTTTTGGCTTTCGGTGTTCCGATTTCTCGGTGCCGATCTTTTTCGGTGCCGGTTTCTCGATGTCGAGATTGCTCTGACCCGGTGTCTCGGGGTCGAGCCTGTTCTGTGCCGGTATCTCGACCGGAGTCGGAAGACTTCGACACGTGCGTGCCCTTTTTCGGTGCCGATGGCCGGTCACCTAATTTTTGAGTTAAGCCATGGCCTGCTGGCGGTGGCGTCCCGTGGGCTTTTATGTATTTTCCGTGAGTTTTGGCCAGGGGTGTACTACTCACGGTTTTCGGCGTCTGTTCGGTTTCGGCCTCGTCAGAGTCCGAATCCGTGATGGAGAAGGTTTCCTCTTCTTTCAAGTGTTGGTGTCCTGCCGGCGCCGACGCCATTTGAAATCTTCTTGCTCTCCGGTCTCTTAGCGTTTTCCTCGACCGAAACGCTCGACAGGCCTCGCAGGTATCCTCTTTGTGTTCGGGAGACAAACACAAATTACAGACCAGATGCTGATCTGTGTAAGGATACTTTTTGTGGCATTCGGGGCAGAAGCGGAATGGGGTCCATTCCATTAGCCTTGAAGACGCACGAGGTCGGGCCGACCATGCCCCGCCGGGGAATTGAAACCCCGAAGGGCCACCGGAGCTCTTCAAAATTCGGTGTCAATCTGTTTTAACTAACCCGATCCCGAACGCAAACAATACCATTGAGTTTTCCGAGATTTGACTAACTTTCCGAACCGAAACACAGAGCGAAGAGGAACACGTCCGAACCCGATGGTGGAAAGAAAACAATCTAAGATGGAGTGGACGCCCATGCGCAATGGACCAGAAAGGGGAGGAGTCCCTTGATCTCGTGACTCGAAAAGTCTTCTTCGAAGAAAAACAACTTGTAACACTCCAAGCCCAACACTAGATGGCGGGATGTGCAGCATGTGTATCTGCAGCTACACATGCCATCGAACATATATATATATATATATATATATATATATATATATGTATTATTAGGAACCTTTTGTAAAACATGAGGCTAGCAAAACAGCTAAAGCAATCTCTAGGCCAAACCTAAAAAATAATAAGGTTAAAATAAAAGATGGGCAAACAAGGCCAGGTTTCTCCATTGGTATTAACCTTCCATGCCACACAGGTTATGCAAAGCCAGTAACCTTCCAAATTAAAAAATATGGGACCCTTGGTAGTAAAAAGACAACCGATCCAGAGAGATTAATTTACATTCTGCAGAACCAAAAATGCTGAGCGAGTCCTTGCGTCCTGTAAATAAACCTAAACTGGGTGACAACCCTGAGTGAAGGAGTGCCTATACATTCCAGGTAAGCAGACATGGTCCCCAGTCCTCGGATTTCATCTCATACCTATATGCACCTGGGAACTGTAGATCAGACTTCCATCCACTAAACCACTCACACTAACACTCAGGATGTATGCTTGGGGAGCTGTGGTAGCCCTATTAATAAATTAAATCAACACAGAGGAAGTGCTGGAGTCTGTGGCATCAGAAAGCAAACACACTGATGAGAATAAAGTAAAATTCAGTATAGCTCGACATGGGACTGAACAAATTCTCCTGTATGCGCCAACATTTCTGCAGCTAGCAATAAGTCTTAAGGAATCCAGGAGGCTCAGCACCACACCAGTCATGTGGAGTAGCAGGTTAAAACACATGTGAAAACAGCAGCGGTATGGATTAAAAGCAGAACAGGTACCTAGACTGCTTAAAAAAGAGACTTCTTTCCGGAGCCACTGGATGTTTAACAAGCCCTTGAGGAGAAACAATAAGATGACTGCACTACCTTGAGTTGTGTAAACATCAACAGAAATTGGAAAATAAGGATAGAAAAATATTTTATATTTATATTAACAATATGAAGTCTTGCAAGCATTCTTGCCTCACATTTCAGCAAAGCTCTAGTGAAGTTAACAATAGCTGAGCAGCCTGGGAAGATTTATGGCCCCAATAAAGGAGATAAGCAATGTCTTGTGTGCTGATGTTGGGAGGGCCCTGGAGAGACTCCATATGCCAGGCTCTGCATGGTTCACATCATTGCTTCTAGGTTTATCCACATTCTACGACAAGGGGCATATTGTGGCCTTTTGAGCAGTGAGCTAAATGTTTAGGCACCAGGTGTTTTTTTTGTAAAAAAAAAGCGTATTTTAATGTTACATAAACACATAAAAAAACTTCAGGATTAAATCAACGTGTGTGGGCTTGCCTGTACTGAAAGAACATTAATCAATAAACACTGCGCAGTGGTAAAATAACATTTGAAAAAATGAAGCCTAGGAGCTACCTTTTATCAAAGATTTGCCTTTTATTAAAAATGTTATGGTGGAGTATATGTTCCAGGGCCCAGAGGTAAACGAGGACAGTACTGGAATAAAACCAAACAAATGTCAGCAACATGGGAGAAGGTGGGAGGAACGGAATGCTGCAATAAAACGCAGGCAGCTACCAGCGTAAAACACCACAGAGAAAAGGCAGTAACAAAGCAATAACAAAAGTAGTCTGTCACAGCAACAGATAAAGAAACCAAAGTGGAATAATTCAGTAGCTGGTCACTGCTCTGAAACACAAAAAGAAGGGGGAAAAAGGCAGAACTGACGACTAGCGAGCAAGAATTTTTAAAGGACACTGCAACCAATAAATTAAATCACTTTGAACCATAAGAAATATACTAAAAGTATACACAAGCTCGAATTTTTACGCTCGACCAGAAAGCACTGTGCATAATTGTCTGACTTTTTACCTTGCTTTTGTGTACAGGTGTGACAGAAGTATAATTTTAGGAAAGGCTAGTCCTCCTGGAAATGTACTCCACGTGTGCCCCCCTTTCACTGCCCACCCCCACATCACAGCATCACCTTACCATCATTGCCACTGGCATGTAAATTGCCCCGTGACAGGTCAGGGGTCAGGTATCATAGTGGCTGGTCGAGGCTGTAGCCTTGTCGAAAGTATGGTCAAGTCAATATCATTATTGGACTGGTTGATGTAGTGACTGTTCAGGTAGCAACACGCAACAATTCTGGGATGTTGTGTACACGAACACAAATCTAATGTCGTTAAGCGGAAGTGACTGGAAAGGCTCCAAAAATGACATCTATTATTAGGGACCGTCCCTCACAGGGTGTTCGAAGCCAATGTTCCTATCTGCTGTAGCAACTAGAAGCAATCCGGTTTGTAGTGTGCGCTTCAAAATAATCCTAAATGTAAAACTGTTTGTTGCGGTTGGGACACAAGCTTTGTCATAGCAATAAACATTTTCCTCTGAAAATAAACATGGATGGAAATAACGTACTCCATCGGCGATATCCGGTTAAAACGTTGTGTTTTGCATGGGATTAATTAGCAAACAGTCAAAGAAAATGACTAGAAACATTATACATTAACATAACATATTGCATTCGTTCTCCTGCTCCATTACCACTTGGGCCGTAAACATGAGGGAGGAATGCAGTGAGGTGCTGAGGTAGAGGCACGCACTTCCGATTACATGCGGGATATGCATTTGAATGTTATAGTGCTTTGAGAGGGAAGATCTGAAAATAAATAGGGCGGTCTGAACAGGGTATCATCCTGCAAGGCACACTTTAGCAAGTGCAGGAACAACTTGATAGACGCGTTGTGCAGGTAGAGATCTGATGAAAGGGAAACTATACTTGTTTGAAAGTGCGAATTTCGTACACCACCCCCTCCCTCTTTTACCACTCTTTTACTACTTCCCATAGCTAGAAAACAAATTATGACTTGAATGGTACTTCTGCACTAACATTGATGAATAGTGTGTCCAACTAGTGACTGATTAAGTATTTCTCACATGCTAAACTGAGTCGAATTTCTGTCTTTTTTTTTAACCTGTACGATTTAAGAACGCAGTGTAAAGAGGAACTGAGAGCCGTATGGGCTCTCTGTATCACGTTAACGTGCTCAACGTGTCCGGGAGGGGCACGGAGCACGAGGGTACAAATAAAGGACGGAACTGTGGTGACGCAGTTCCGAGTGTGGCTGCAACACGAAAAGGTCTGTGCGTGGTCTTTGCATGCAGCGCTGCGCCACGTGTCTACAATGGCGACGAGTGGGATCCAAGAACATTGCGTTACATTTAACCGAAGGACATAAGATGGTTCAGGTGTAACACATACCTGAAACGTGGTGTGGCGTTGGTCCCGAGAGAAAAAAAAAACAAAGAAGACCACGTGGTGCGGTGTCGGCCGCTGGGAAGAGGCGAAGACCGCGGGTGGTGCCCGGGCGCCTCGTGTGGAGTCCTGCGTCGGCGGAGGTGGTGCGGTTTGGCTTCCCGATCGGGGAAGCCCAAGACGGTGAGCCCTGCCCCGCCCCGTCGGGCGTGTCCTCGCTGCTGTCGGAGCAGCTGTAAATGAAAGCCCGGCCCCGGCCCCGCCTTGGTGTTGACTGCCACGTGGGGCAGTGATCGCTTGACAAGGAAAGAACGCTCTGCTCGCGGGAGCGAAGCAGCGCGTCTGTCACGTGGGGTCCTGAGGCCCTGAAACAACGCTCTGCTCGCCGGAGCGAAGCAGCGCGTCCATCACGTGGGGTCCTGCGGCCCTAAAAAGCGCTCTGCTCGCTGGAGCGAGACAGCGCATCTGCCACGTGGGGCCAGAAGGCTGTAAATAGCACTCCGCTTGCTGGAGGAGGCAGCGGATGTGCTGAAGGAGAAACGGTAAACTGAGTGCTGCCCATGAAAGGGCCTCAGCTATAATTGACACGCATGTGGGAGCGTGTTAAAAAAAAAAAATATAACAAAAAAAAAAAAAGAGAGAAGGATTTTTTTTTTTTGTTTTTGGTGAAAAAAAAAAGCAACAAATAAACAACGAACTTGTACAACAGTTAGAGAAAAAAAAAAAGTAAGGAACATTATTGACTCGGGGAAGACTCTATATTGAAGGGGTGTAAAAATGAGTGCACCACCGCCAGACAATGCAAACAATGCCAATCCCCCTCCACCACCAGGGAATCCCCGTCTGCCAGCTCCACTAAACAATAGCGTTCACTCCTCGATTACTTCTTTGCCACCGTTTAGCCAACTGATTGACCCCGCCACTGCTGCGCCAAGGTGGCGTCTGTGGATTAATCGCCTAGAAAACTATTTTTGTGCAACCCGAGAAACGGATGGTGAGGTGCGCAGGTCGGTGATGCTGCTGATGGGGGGAGACGAGTTACAAGAGTTGTTTGATTCGTTGCCGGATACAGGTGACAGGTCGGACTTTGCTGCAGCAGTGACGGCGTTGAATAGATATTTTGATCCTCAACTTAACTCGGATTATGAAAGGTTCAAACTGAGACAGGCGCAACAGACTGAAGTAGAGTCTATGGATATGTTTTACGCCCGATTGAGGAAACTAGCGAGTTCGTGCACGGGACTGAACCAGCAAGAAGAAATCCGAGCGCAGATTATTCAAGGATGTCGGTCCAATGCGTTAAGAAAGCTTATCCTTCGGCAACAGGGCATGTCCCTTGACGATATTCTGATTTTAGCGAGGTCACATGAGTTATCGGCAGTGCGAGCTGATGCGATGGCGGCGGTGAGAGGTCAGTCGTTGGCTGCTGCTTCTTCGACTCGTGCAGTTCAAGTCAAGGAGGAACAAGTAGAGGCTATCCAGACACGTCCGGCCACACCTCGCAAGTTGAACCCCAGCAGACCCGGTGAGAGAGTTTGCGGGAGTTGTGGTTATGAACATCGACAGAATGCGGGGTGTCCGGCCAAAGGTCAGTCGTGCAATCGCTGTGGGAAAGCTAATCATTTTGCGAAGGTGTGCAGATCCAGGAGGAACAAGCCCGGAGAACCGAAAGGAAGGGACACGAATGTCCGGGCTGTATCGAATAGTGTGGAGGATGCAAGGGATCTAACGATGGCGAGTGGTCCAGTTGGTGAAGAGGACGACGAAGAAGACATTTTTGTAATATCTTTTACGGGGGGAAAGCCGGGGAAAAGGAGACCCCCACCCATGAGTGAGGTACATGTCAATGGCACGCTGGTGTCGGTACTCATTGATACGGGAGCGTCTGTCAATGTCATGGATGAAACCCTCTTCAAAAAGCTGGTACCTGCCCCGCCACTTACCATGACAGCAACTAAAATATACAATTATGGGGGTAAAGATCCGCTCCCCCTTAAAGGAACGGTAGAAGTGGCTGTGAGTAGTGGAAACAGATCGACTGAGGCGAAATTTTATGTGGTAGCTGGAGATCGTGGCACGTTGCTTGGATGTCACACGGCCGAAGATTTGGAGTTGGTGTTCTTTGCGCGTCAGGTATATGATAATCAAGTGGAGTGCCTTCTCCAGGAGTTTCCGCAGCTGTTCGAAGGTCTGGGTAGTTTGAAAGGAAGGTGCATCAAGTTGCACATAGATCCCAATGTAGTCCCTGTGGCTTTGCGACATCGTCGAGTGCCGTTTCATCTTCGCCAGAGTGTTGAGAAAGAGCTGCTGTCCTTGGAGGAACAAGGAGTCATTGAAAAGGTGGATGGGCCGACACCATGGGTGTCGCCGTTGGTGATAGCGCCGAAACCCAAACAGCCGGGGGCGATCCGTCTGTGTGTAGACATGCGCTTGCCTAATAAGGCTATCAAGAGAGAGCGACATATAACCCCTACTATGGACGATATTATTGCCGATTTGAACGGAGCCCAATGGTTCTCCAAATTAGATCTGAATGCCGGTTACCATCAGCTAGAGCTAGAGCCGGAAAGTCGGAACATTACTACTTTCTCGACGCATGTAGGGTTGCGAAGGTACAAACGATTAAGTTTTGGAGTGTCGTCAGCCGCTGAAGTGTTTCAGAATGCAATTCGAGAAACGCTGTCCGGACTACCAGGAGTGATTAACTTGAGTGATGACATTCTGATATACTCTAAAACTAGGGAAGAACACCATCGTCATCTGAGGGCGACATTGAAAAGATTGGCTGGAGCAGGGCTAACACTTCATAAGAAGAAATGTGCTTTCTTTCAAAACTCAGTAGAGTTCTTTGGGTACGTGTTTTCTAAAGAAGGTTTGCAAGTGGATCCCAGGAAGGCTGAAGCTATCCGTCAAGCCCCTGTTCCGCTGAACCCAACAGAAGTTCGTAGCTTTCTGGGAATGGCTACTTATTGTGGAAGGTTCATACCCCAACTTGCCACCATGTCTGAACCGCTGAGACAGCTCACGAAAGGGCAACACCGGTGGGAATGGACTTCCAGTGCTCAGCAGGCCTTTATAGAGATTAAAAATGCCTTACTAGATAAAGCAACGATGGCATATTTTGACCCGAGTAGGAAAACGGAAGTGGTAGTTGACGCGAGTCCCGTTGGGCTGGGAGCCGTGCTCTTACAGGAACAGCGACATCAGGAGTGGATCCCTGTTGCATACGCCAGCCGGGCATTGTCGGCGGTGGAAACCCGATATGCTCAGATTGAGAGGGAGGCGCTAGCAATTCGATGGGCATGCCGCCATTTTCATCTGTATTTGTATGGACACGAGTTTACAGTAGTAACCGATCACAAGCCTCTTGTCCCGTTGTTTATGGGTAGTCCGCGTCTTGCACCTCCGAGAATAGAGCGGTGGACAGTTTTGCTTCAGCCGTATAGATTCACAGTAGTGTATCGGCCTGGTGCTAATAATCCGGCGGATTATCTGTCTCGACATCCGTCTCCCATAGTGTTGATGGTCGCCAGAAACAAGAAGAAGAAAATACGGAAGTTTTTGTGAGCATGGTGGTACAGTCGGCATGTCCAAATGCTCTTCTCGTGACTGACATTGTGAGTGCCACACAGGACGATGTGCTGTTGAATGCCGTCAAAGAGGCCTTAGGTCGCAAACAATGGAAGAATTTTCTAGAGAAGACCCAGGTGTCATGCCCTGTGCAAAAGGTGGCTATGCAGAGCATCTGGAGGGTGCGAGATGAGCTGTCTATGGATGGTGATGGGTTAATTCTAAGAGGACGGCGAATTGTGCTTCCACAGTGTCTCTGGTCAAGGGTCATCGAGTTGGCTCATCAAGGACATCAAGGGGCTGCCAAAACAAAAGCGAGGTTACGAGCTAAAGTCTGGTTTCCAGGAATGGATACGCAGGTGGATGAGATGGTAGGGAAATGCCATTCGTGTGTCATCACGTCTATAGAACCTCCGACTTGCCCAGTAATAACCGAACCGGCCACTCTGAAACCGTGGGCTAAAGTAAGCATGGACTTTGGGAGTTTCCCAGATGGAAGACTGACGGTAGTGTTAATCGACTCTTATACCAAATTCCCAGTGGTGGATGTGGTGGCGTCGACGTCGTTTGAAAATATAAGGCCCATTCTACAAAAGACTTTTGCTTTGTTTGGTCTGCCTGATGAAATCCGAACGGATAATGGTCCCCCTTTTCATGGACAAGAGTTTCAGTCCTATCTCGAGGGACTGGCGATTCGTCATCGTAAGATAATGCCTTATTGGCCTCAAGCCAATGGAGACGTAGAAAGGTTCATGCGAACTCTGAATAGGGCTCTTAGGATTGGAGTGGAGAAAAATGAGAACAGTGAACAGTGTCTTTATCAATTTTTAAGTGCCTACCGTCAAACCCCTCATAGCACGACTGGTTGTGCTCCCTCATCGTTGATGTTCAAGGTGTCTCCGCGCGATTACATTCCCGCCTACCCTAAATGGAAACCTCCAGCATTGGATATAAAAGCTACTCAAAACAAGCAAAAAGCCACCAACTTGAGGGCCAGTAGCCAACGTCGATCCAGGTTTAGGGGTTTCCAAGTGGGAGATCGAGTGGTTGTGCGATGTCGCCGCGGAGGAGGGAAGTTCCGAACGCCTTTTGAGCCTGAGGTGTGGGAGGTAATCGGCACAAAAGGATCCATGATAACAGCAGCGCGAGGGAGACAAAGAGTCACGAGAAATGTGTCACATTTTAAAAGGGCTGGTCTACGAGAGTTCACCAGCGAAAGCGAAGAGATGGAGGACACCTTTGAGGAATCACCTACTCTGAGCATGGAGAGGGAAAATGGCCTGGAGCCTGCTGGGATTGACCCGGTGGGGCCTGGTTCGATTCCAGGAACATGGAAGTGTTAACACTAGAAAGGGAAGATATAACTTACGCCCTAATCCGGCGCCGAGTAGTCATCTCAAAGATTTTGTTTGGTGAACAGTTTGCTACAGCATAAATGCCCTGCATGATGAACAGAATGGGGGTGGTTCGAAAAAAAAATGTGTTAGTAGTAAGAACGAGTTAATTTTGAAAAGTGGCATTTAAAATGTGTAGTGTTATTACGTTTATTGTTTATTTAAATTCCGGAGATTAAGCTCTCCCCATGTGGAGTAAAACATGGGGGAGATGTAAAGAGGAACTGAGAGCCGTATGGGCTCTCTGTATCACGTTAACGTGCTCAACGTGTCCGGGAGGGGCACGGAGCACGAGGGTACAAATAAAGGACGGAACTGTGGTGACGCAGTTCCGAGTGTGGCTGCAACACGAAAAGGTCTGTGCGTGGTCTTTGCATGCAGCGCTGCGCCACGTGTCTACACGCAGGTCGTCACACAACAGAAGCGATGCATCAGATGCAACTACCTTGCAGGCAAAGAAGTAATTCTGGTATCACAGAGAGAGCTGGAAAGCATCAAAAAATGCTAAATGTTCCCAAAACATTTGCAGAAGGATGGAATGGCACATTTCCAGTTAAAAACTGGGAGCAAAGCACGGATTCTTTTTAGGGGGTCCAACACGATGCAGGAGAGACGGCAGAGTACCCGAGATCAATAAATATTCATCCCTTAAGGAAATTAGGTATTAGTTTGCCCCCCTCTGCTGTACAAGCAGAGGAAACGCTACGAGGTCTGCTTTTAAGGTGCCAACACACTAAACACAGGAATTCTTAGTCCTGTTAAGATGCACTGCGTGCCCACATGCTGTCTATCACATTACAGCCAGCCCCATTAGCTTCACAGGTGCTGGGGGGAAGGATAGGCCTTCTAGTTCACACACCCTTTGAAAACATTTTCAAAATGAGGCCCTTCATGTTGATGCCAGCTCAAATATACCCTTACAAAAAGCTTACTTTTGGAAACCTGTTCATGCACATTCACCAAATAAAATACGAAATTAAGCTGTACAAAGTGCTGTGCTCCTCAGTGGCGTAATGCAAAGGTATTAGCCCCTTGCAGAATGTTATGAGGGGGTCTGAGTTTCCAGTATCTCCAGATATTCATAGGTCTTGGGCTGAATGTGGACCCATTCAATGGTTTGCGGCTTGGAGTGTTGGGGCCCCTTTGTGCTGAAAGATCCTGCGCTATGGCCCAGGTGTTCATAAACAAAATGAATTGCTTAGCCACACTACGGAAAAGTGTATATTGCATAGTGCTGTGTAGGACAGGGGACTTGGTATGTGTGAAGATGTGCACCACAGTCAGTTACAGAGGAATCTGTAGCATCAATGTGTCATTGGCTTATTACAAGGTAGGAAATGGGTCTCCTGGATGCTGTATGAATTATAAAATACAGCAGTTATCAGGGCTCAGTGGTTCCCTCAGGCCTCTGGACCCTCGTGCCACTACACCTGCTGTATCATTGGAAGCTAAGCCCTTGAGAAGAATGCCTAGCGACCCTCTGCACTTTCGTCGCCTAGCCCCGCCCCCCTCCCCACCCCCGCCCAGTTTCCCTAGCACGAGACATGACACAGTGAAGGATTAATGGAGACTGGCAATGCATTTCACAAAAGTGACAAAAAGCACAGTTGTTAGCGTTGAAGGGTATTATTTCTCCATGCAAATAGCGCTACCCATATTTCTCCAGGGGACTAGGTGGAGGGCCCGTGGTCTACATCTTCTTCATGTCTTCTCAGCAGAGAGCACGCTCTGGTCTCCTTCATTCTCAAAAAGTAGGCTAGAACGGATTGCCGGATGCAGGCAGGGCTAGCCCAACCCTCTTCCTGCATGCAGGCTCACCTTGTGATTGATGCCAGTGTTCAGGATCTATGCTCGATATATCCGCTAGGGGGCAAAAACGTCCGGAAGCTGTGCGACTTCTGATTAAATACGCAAATCCTCCTCAGTATGTACACAAAATGAAACACAATACACAGTAAGGAACACGATACAACGTGCACAACTGAAGTCAGCGGCATACAACAGCTGCAACAGTAGATGCGAAGAGGTTAAAGCAAAACAATAAGTAAATAAGAATCTTTTTGGTGTAAAATATTTGTAATGACCTATTTGAACACATCACAATCTTGCAAAACATTTCATACAGAAAGTAGGTTTTTCCGAATTCCATGTTTATGTTTTGTTCACTTTTTGTATTCATAGGAGACCTCCATATAAACTTTCGCACTATCAAATACTAAATGTTAAGTCTTCCTATACTGTTTTCGAACCAAGTTGGAAACCATTTACTCGTCCAAATCTGTCCACCACAAATCCCAAGAGAAGCAAAATGTAAGTAGCCTTCCAACGATTTGCACCGCTTTTCTGCGACAAAATATTAACCTCAAAAATATAATTTGATTTTCGGAATCTAATTTCTCCACTATTCATTTTATTAAATTTTTTTATGGGCATTCTGAAACATGTTAAGCTGCGCCAATTAGAATAGCTATCAAACTCTTCATATGGGTGTTCAAGCTCTTTTGTTTCCTTGACACTGTTGACGGGTGGCAGGTGGCAGTATACTCCTTCCATGGGTGGAATGTATTTCCATTAGCTCTCTATTACGTATTCTGTTTTATGCACCTAAGATGGTATAGTTAAATTAAAGGATCCCGTAGATAGATTTCAGGGTCTCATTTAAACACTGAAGATTTATTTATGGCTGGGCCACCACATCTTGAGATCCTCACCATGGAGGCTGTTTTTTTCCATTGAAGTGGTTCATTCCTGCATCAGGGAGATGCCACAAGGGAAAAAATCCCGTGCAACAGGTCCACCATGCCATGGTTGGGGCTGCATAAAGGAACTGCAATCATGAATGGGAGTGCTGTACTGTAATCCCAAAGAGGGAGGAAATTCCCAGGATCTATACTACAAATGTCCCTCGAGTGCATGTCAGAGACATTTCGAGAGCATGCTGTTCAAGACACTCCTAGCTTACCTTCCAGCCTTACACCGAAGTGATAGCAATAGAAACGGTGCTAACACAATTTCGAGTGGCAAGGGATAGAAATAGAAATGGTGGCAGTACCATTTCAAGTGGCACCACGGCCATCAGAATAGGCTCACCTTTAGTTGGGCTAGCAGCGACTCCATCATATATCTTCCCCAGTTCTATTAATGAATAAGGGAGGTGAAGAGACTGGCACGATGTCCCCAATTTGTGTGCTATACCCGGGTGTGGAAGACATCTAAATCAGGCCTTTTCATCTAAAAAAGCATAATACACCTAGGTTGTTTAAATCATAATGATTTTGATTAAATAAAGATAATCTCAAAAAACTGATATAAGTATTTTGCATACTGCTGAGTAAAAACACAAATGTATGGTAAGACAAAATAAGATATTCAAGTATTATAAACAAATGTACAATTTTATGTGAAAAGAACTAAATTGTTGCTTCTTCTCCATCACTGCAAAAATACCTTTATGTGAAATGTTCTGGCCATTGTCTTCCACGTTGGAGCGATCAGAGCTGGTGCAAATAGTTAGTTGCTCCTTCTACAAAGAGTCCACAATGCCTGCTTACAGGATCAATGAGATGCTTCACTTCTGACCCCACTTTTGACCACACCCACGACAGACATCTGATACTGCTTAGCACTAGAATTAGTTCTGCCCAAAATTTACTTTAAATAAAACAAACACAATATAAAGTGGCACATACCTCTGGAAAATGAGGTTTGAACACAGGATCCTCAGTGCATACTTTTCCAAAGTTGTTTTGTGCAAATGATTCCTGAGCTGGAAAATATTGCTGGAATGTCTCAAATGAAGAAGCAGAACTTTCTCCAGCAAATCCTGGAACATGGATGTCACCCTGGGCAGATTTGTTTAGGTGGAAACAACCAGGGGGATGTCCCTCTAAATTACTTTGGTACTTAAGAACTCCTCTGTAAAGAACAGAGAAAACAACAGTAAAAAACAAAGATTCCATGAAGAGTTTGGTCACACTGAAGTAGCACACATATGCCAGTGAAGTAGTGTTTATTTACATTCAGTGTCATTAAATCTGTCGAAAGGGAGAGCCTAGTAAAATCAGTTTATTAAATGCTCACTGTTAGATGATGAAGAAAACTTCTCTTTTTTTCAGTACTTTAACCATAAAAATCACCAATAATATGCATTCTAGAACAGTTCTTTGTTTGATGATGTCTGCTTGGGTTATGAGATTTTCTGCAGCATTGTTCACCAGATAGCTTCTTTAAACCTTTTCTGCAGAAAATGTTGCCTGAAGTTATTATATAAGGTTTAAAATATGAGAAGAAGCACACCATGTCCAAAGGAATGGAAGAAGTGGCAATACCAGCCTGAACTGTAAGGAGTCAGATCATATTACAGTGATCATAAATGAATCCCATTGGCTTCAAGTGGAGGAATGTATGAAATTCAAAACACTATGTATTGGCTACAAAGTTTTCCAAGGAACAGGAGCGGGCTGTTCTGTTGACATTTCGTGAGAGCTGAAATCCAATAAACTACTGAATCCTAATAATCAAGACACCCAGATTTTTACCTTAGGCAGTACATCTCAGTATTTTCCATTGATCTAGCGGCAAGAGACACCACCCACCACAGTCATCAATAATTTAATTGGCAGAGTAGGAATCAGATAGGAACTGGGGCCACTTATTAACTGAGTTCAAGATTTATTACGGAATGTTTTATATGTGAGGCAGAAGAATGCATTGAATGGTAAAAAGGCTCAGATTCAGAGTACAAAATCAGAAAAGAGAATATTAATCTCTAGTTAAGCAGTTAAAAACCCTCTCAGTTCTAAGAGTCAAACTTATAAAGAGTATTGACAGCATTTTTAAAGAGGAGAGAAAGTCTCAAGAAAATCAGACATAGGGCCTGGTTTAGATGTGTCAGAGTGTGAATTTTATAATATGTTTTATTAATAATTTTAATGTATTCACTGTATAGCGAATTAACATACAAAAACTGGTGACTTT
Source organism: Pleurodeles waltl (assembly GCF_031143425.1). Lineage (NCBI taxonomy): Eukaryota > Metazoa > Chordata > Amphibia > Caudata > Salamandridae > Pleurodeles > Pleurodeles waltl. The sequence continues at coordinate 163,362,748 of NC_090447.1, forward strand.
TGAAAATGGTTGCCATAATTCATTTCTGTTCTTAGCTGGGCAAAAATTCAAACTAAACACTGTGGTTATTTTCCGTAGTTCAATGCTTGTATAAACGTGTGTTACATGGCTTAATAGATGTGCACACAGCTGCCCCTTGAGGGTTGCTGCATTATGTCTTACAAGGTCTTGTTTAACAAAGTTTTTGCATACATTGAATGTTCTATTGTTTGAAATTGTCACTAATACGTGGTTTCTTCCTCGAGGAAATAGATGCTACATTGTAAGAAGTTTCTTCCTGAGAAGAGAAGTTTAGACGAGATGGAACAATGGAGCCACAGACGAGACGGAAGAGGAAAAGTTACTGTTATGAAAATGCCCTGGTTGACGTCAATGTTATAGCATTTTAGGTTATCAATTAGAGAAACTATTGGTTGAATCGTAAGCCACCCCAAGTTCTGACCAATCATAAACTTTTTGAAGATTAGTACAACAAGCTGGGTAGGATTTTCTGGGGTTAGACTCTATAACAGATTTTAGGAGAGAAGAAGAATCAGCAGTGTGGGTTTAGCTATGGATAGACCCGATTTTCTGAAGTTATACTTGATGGTTTACTTTTGCTGAAGACTGCATGTTGTTGTTCTATGGGTAATGTATGATATTGTATTGATATATGAGTCTCTTTTGCTTTGCAGGTACCAGCTGCAACTTATAATTTGACTGCTGCATATTAATAATGTTTTCTTATAATAACCCGAGATAGAGTGATTTTTTCCTAAATTTGTGTTACTAAATTATTTTCACATGACTTCCTACATGTTGATGCTGATTCATAGTTAGTGAGGGTATTAACTTTAAATGCTCAAGATTCATATTGACACTTTTTGATTGTTTGTGCTAATTAATACTTTGCCATTATTACCGATTCTGGTGTTGGTAATCAGTGTTGTTATTTTGGAGATTATTTGCTTGATTGTTTTGATTAAACTCAGATATATAAGACGCTCTAATCAGCTGCTATTGATTTTATATGTTTATAAATTGTGCTTGAGAGTTATTTCGGTGACATTAGCATTGTTAATCTAGGGAAATAAATTCATAATTCTTCTTAATACACTGGTGTGGTTATTGTTTGAGGATCAGAATTCTAAATATGATGTTTACAGTTGATAATCACATTGCCTATTGAGGACATCCCCTCATTCATTTGTCGCATCGATCCATTGACCTCTTGCGCAAAATCCACTATTCAGCTTAAGTAATAGCTAGGATTTTGTAGCACTGCAGCAGATGTTAGACCTGACAGCCTTAGGGTGGTCTTCCCCCAGCTTTTTTTGCCTGCCTCCCTCCATTATCGAATTTAATTCCTGCTGGTTTTAGGACTCTGCGCACTTTACCACTGCTAACCAGTCCTAAAATACTTGTGTTCTCTCCCTTAAACATGGTGACATTGGCTCATACCCACTCAGCATATTTAATTTACCTACAAGTCCCTAGTAAAGAGCACTAGATGTGCCCAGGCCTGTGTGCGCGTGCAGTATCAATGCCACTTTGATTTGGCATTTAAAACTACTTGCCAAGCCTTACATTCCCCTTTTATTACAATTAAGTCACCCCTAAAGTAGGCTCTAGGTGACCCATAGGACACAGTTCTATGTAAGTAAAAGGCAGGGCATGTACTTATAAGTTTTACATGTCCTGGTTGTGAAATACTCCCAAAGTCGTTTTTCACTACTGTGAAGCCTGAGCCTCTCATAGGCTAGCATTGGAAATTCCCTTATACACTCTTATGTGGTAATTTGTGATTTCAGAGGAGTAGCCTTGTCGTGTTTGGTATGATTGTAATGGTGCAAGAAATCCTACTAACTGGTGAAGCTTGATTTTATATTACTATTTTAGAAATGTCACTTGTAGAAAGTAGGCATTTCTCTGCCCTTACTGCTCTATGTGCCTTACAGCTTGTCTCCAATCCACGTCTGGCCTGTGCTGGTTGACAGCTCCCCTTGTGCTTTCCACCCAGACAGCCATAAACACAGGACACTCAGCTGCATCTGCATTTATCTGCATACTGATGGGTCTTCCTGGGCAGGAAGGGTGGAGGGGCTCTCACACTTCAGAGGCTAGTGGTCTGACCTCATACAAAGGTGTGATCACCCCTCCACAGATCTCCTGGCAGACACGACTAAGCGGAAAGGGGAACGTGCGCACTTCAAAACCACTCTGAAGTTTTCTCCACTTCAAAGGCACATTTGGGTGTATATACTGGTTCTGTGACCCCACCAAATCGGACACTTCTAGACATACAACTGGAAACTGTCAGAGGGACTGCCGTGCTGCCCAAAGGACCCATCTGGACTGCTTTGCTGTGAAGACTCCTCTCCTGCCTGATGCCCTGCTACCTGCCGACCCCTGACTCTGCTGGAAGGACTGTGCCTTCCCCCACTAGTGCTCTCCAAGGGCTTGGGCTGAGCTTGCCTCCTGTTCTGAAGTCTCAGAGCCATCAAAGACTTCACCAAAGAGAGAAAACCCAGCACATTGGAAAATCGACACATTATTGGCAGAAATTGACGCAGCTCCTGCTCCATCCTACCAGAGTATTCTGGATTTTCCATGCAGCGCCCCTAGACATCAAAATATCACTGCACCATAGTGAGGAACCAAGGCTGCACTCCCGGAAATTGAGGTATCACTTTGCCGCATAAAAATGAGCGACACATCGCCTGTGCTGTGCCGGAAAAATCTACGCACCGCTTGCTTTACTTTCCGATGCATTCCTTCCTCTGCATCCCTGCATTGTTATTTTTGACACACCCCAGGTACTATGTGTTAAAAGGATGCAACCACTGATTCGTGTGGATTAATACACATTTAAACGTTTAAAAAATTATATCTTGACTTGTAAATATTGGATTTTTGTTACTTTGGTCTTATTTTATTCAGATAAATATTATCTATTTTCCTAAACTGGTGTAGAGTACATTTTGTGGTGTTTTTACTGTGTTACTGGATGAGTTATTGCACAAATACTTTACACATTGCCTTTCTAAGTTAAGCTTGCCTGCTGTGTGCCAAACTACCTGAGGTTGAGCACAGGATAATTTAGGGTGTGTTGTGACTTACTCAGACTAGGATTGTGATCCCTTCTTGGACAAGGTGCATACCTCTGCCATCTAGAGACCCAATTTCTAACACCACCAATCCGCCACGGTGGCGGACCAGAGTATATCGTCAAGTAGGCGGTGTTCTAACCTCTGTTTTTAGATATATTGTGGCAAAGCCAATGACCTCCATGACAAAGTGCTCTTTTGAGCCGTTAGGCTGGTGGGTTCCAGGCAACCATATTTAGATGTTACAGTCATGAAGGTCGTGTACTGATGGCAGATTGCAAACAGAGGGAAGCCGTTGTGGGACCCAATAGACACCGTACACAGGCTGTGGCTATGAAGAGAGGTAAGTCACACACACACACACAGACACTGTACATTAGATATAGGTGTCCCCTCCACTACACAACAAACCACATACACACTTTTCCCCATTGCCATTCCACCAAAACACAGCACGTACATGCTGAAAATACACATTACCATACATCCATGATACAACATGCACACACACTATTGACACTACACCCACACTTAACACAACCACAACAATCAACACAACTAGACACTTACCTAGACAAAAACAAACAAAAGCACAACTACACACATCACCGAACTGACCACCACACAATAACACTCACCTGAATGTTACACACAGCAACACAACACACAACCAAACATAGACAACAATATCAAACCCATATGCTAGTGACACACAATCTGACACAACCACATCACCCACTCCAGCTCCCTCCACCTCAACCAGCCAATCCAATCGAAAACACACACACACGTATTGACTCACATACACAACTGGAAGCACAACATCACAGGTACAGGCCCCCTTGCCATGAGCACACATGGGCATAGTTGACAAGTGTGAATGTTACGTCATTGTGGTGCCAGCATTCATTTGGCAATGAATACTGACATCAAAATGAAATCTGAGTATGTGTGCAATATGTGCCTTGTACCAGTGCGCCACCATCGATTACCAACACAATTGTGTTCCCAACATATGCATGACACAGTAATTAAAAAAATTACTATGACATGATATGACTTCAGTAGTCCCGAGTTCACGTGCAGTGATCACACAACGTAGACTGGCAATGAGTATTCCCTTCCTTTGAGTCCGAAGATGGGGCATGGGGTCATTTATTCTCTGTGGTCCAGCGGCAGGCAGCAGCAACGGTAGGTCTTGTCCAGTCATGTCCAGTTGACAACAGAAGTGGAATGGGGAAAAAGGGTAGGCTTTTACCTCATTTACCCCACCTCCCCCACCAATCTGCCAACTCAAATGGGGAGGTAGCACCGCCACAGTTGGCTTGGCTGAAAGACACATCCAAATCTGCTCGGCAGGAAGGGTGGCTGGAGTCCCGCCGTCAGACACTTTCTCCCATGGCACCATCCACAAGGTTGGGAAGTTCTGGCAGAGTCGGAGGAACTCGGGCTGGTTATCCGCTGTGGGACCACCAACATCTAAAGCAGGAGGGCTGACCGCCTAGTAAGCAGACAGGTTTTCCATTGAAAAATTAATGGCAGGACTGTTAGAACCAAGATCTAAATGAGGCTCATAGTCTTGAGAGGAAAAAGAGAAGTTGCCCCACATCTTCAAAATCAGGGAATGTTATACACATTTTATAAATAAACAACAAGCAAAACTGCTGATTCAGCCTGACATGATCGTGGTTGGCTCACATTGGATGAATCAGAAACAAATTCATAATAACCAATACCATTTAGCACTAACCCATTTCTTAAGGTAAGAGAAACCTTCAGTTTCCTTCCTCAGCAACTGCCCTCGAGAGATGTAGCATTCAATATGAAATATGTCCCAGACAAAGATTTATTCAAAATGTTCTTCTACAGGCCTAGATCGAAACTTTGAGGCAAAGTCATTCAACATGATGCATAGAGAACATAGTGGAAAGTTTCATTCACAATAATGCTAAGGATAGTTATCTCCAATGTCTGTGCTTTTTAATCTGTGGTCTGGGGGCCTTTGGGGGTCTGTAATGCCTACTCAGGGGATTTGCGCCCAGGTAGAAAATTAAATAATATTAACAGAAGGATAATATTAACATAAATTGTATGTGAATAAAGAAGCAAAAGTAAAAATGAGAACATTTTTAAATGTTCTGTAAACGTGAAGAGATTTGAAATTGGAGTCTAAAAATTAAGTTGGTATCATATTTGTGGAAGCAGTGCAAGTGCATTATATGAACAATGGGTGGCCTAATTGAAATTAGAAAATCTCCAACCTTCACATTAAAATACATTTTTTATTTGATTGTGAATTAAATAAATGATGTCATCATTTGTGTATTGTATGATCAATGTTGCTTTTATATTTTTGTGTACTGCTCTGAGGTTCAAATCACTGACATTGCCTTGGCTGAGTTCCCTAGATTCAAATAATGTCTCAGTGGAGTTCTCCGGGTTCCAATAATGACTCAATGGGAGCCCCCAAATTCCAATATTGATTCAGTGGGGGTCCCCAGATTCCAATAATGATTGAGGGTCCACGGAAGCCAACATGTTAAGAACCACTGTCCTAAGTCATAGCACTCCATGTTCTTCAGAAACTGTGAGGATAGAAGACTTGCAGAGGGTCACTGATTGGGAGGGGGGAAGGAGCAGGACCAAGATGAGCAGACAACCAGAAACTCCATCCATTTTTATAAATTCTTGCATGGAAATGTGGCATAACTATAATACACTATTAATCACTGTTCCAAACCATATATTTATATTGTTTAAGGTGGAACATCATAAATTCATCAGTTGCTGTTATATGCATCATAGAAATTATTAATTCATCCAAATAATGTCATCCAAATATGCCCACTTGAAAAAACGTTGACAACATGGCCTTTATGATGTAATATGACCATAAATTTTCACCTAAAAAGGCCAGCAAAATGATCCATTTAAACTGAGGTACCAGAGAATTGAAGGCAAAACCATAAGTTTATATGGTAGGCGGTCCTTAGGTCCAACAAAGTTCAATTGGTAATATGTTTCCTTTGGCATCACGGTATTTTAGACTGGTTGAAGAAACAGGGCCATGATAAGCCCAGTGAAAGCTCCAGAATGTCGGTTCACGCGAGTGTGAAAGATTCGGTGTGTGTGACGTCTTCAACCAGTCTAAAATACTGTGATGCCGAAGGAACCACCATTCGGTACTAATGTTATCACCAGAACTACATGGTCAACTACATACCATATTACCAATTGAACTTCGTTAGACCTAGGGACCACCTACCATCCTTCCACTTCGAATTACTTTTACTTATTTCTCAGCCTTGAAAAAGTCCTTCGAACGAAACACGTGTCGGCTGTTCCCAGAATGTATCTATTCTACAACGAATAAAACATCACTAATCTCAACGCATTGTTTGGACATTGAACTCCTTTCTCCACTTGGAGTAGATTCACGGGATACTGTTTTTGGAGTGCCCTGGTATTTTCTTGTAATATCTATGAGGTCACTTTGCATGGCTTTGAATGGCATCATAGATACGGAGTAAGTCAAGGCAGCGCTAATCGCTGTGCTGCCTTACTGTGAGTAAGTGAGGCATTCCATAGGTGTTGCACTGAGTGTTCCCACCCAACACCCATGGTTTCGATGCATCTCCAGATTTACAAGGCCATGTAAACATGGGGATGTGTTGAAACCTTACGCCTCTCCAGAGGAGGTGCAACAAGGGGAAATATCTTTACCTCTCCTGTTCTCCCCTTTTAATGTGTGCTGCATTCTGAAGAACACATAGAAAGAGGAAAAAGCCACATAGGATTGTTTTTGTGCAGGGAGGTGTCCTTTCCTGCACAAAATAATCCTTCTTGCAATGCAGGCACCCTTGCACTGTGGTGCAAGGGTGCCTGTGTTGGCACTAGGCTGCCAAAACGGTGCCAGCGCAGGGGGAAAGGACAGGAATGTGTTGTATGCCATGGATAGGGTGCATTCTTGTCCTTTCACTTTGATCAGGAGAACGCAGCAAGGTAACTTGCAGCGCTCCCCTACACCAAAACTCCATAAATCTGTGGCCAAACCTTCACCTGAGAACACAAACTATCATAGCATAAATCAAGAGAGCCCATCAACTAATAATTTTCAAGGATTTATTTGACTCTTCTCTAGATATTCCCAGCCCAAAGATTGATGATAAAACTAATGCCACTCAGACATAGCTGAAAATTCATTGGGAACAAACACCAAGAGGGCGTCCAGATCTGGCATAAAATTAAATAATGCATGTTTCCTCAACAAAGCCAACACATTTAGTGAATGGATAGCAAAGAGCACTGATGATAGAGAACAAACTCCAGTGTCATTTTCGTTTTAAAAAACAGAATAATAGCACTGATAACACATAACTCCAAATATATTCATGCATTTTGAAAGAACAGAAATGTATTGGCATGTTTAAAGAACAAATAATCTCTGTACATTTTGCCGTTAGTCCAGAGAGAGAGAGAGAGAAATGAAATATGTTATTAAATAAACATAAATAATAAGCAATACTGCAGATCACAAATATTTTGAACAAAGGAAGTGAATCTAAATCCATATCTAGATACTTATGTAAAAGAGCAATGGTGTTTGGAGAAGAGGGGAACTGAAAATGTTGATACCACGATAAACAATACTAGGTCAGTGACAAAGCACGCATGTTAGAGTGCAAGACCTTATTAAGTAAACTTACAAGGGACACGCAAATAGGCCGATGAACCTTTTGACTTGCTTCGAGTTTTTCCCACCATATATCAATATCGAGCAAAAACCATTAGGAGTCAGTCATTTCCACTCACCATGACCTTGTGGCCATGAATAACCACACCTTTATGTAAAAGTTAGAATGTTTATTTCCCTATTTTAACAATGCTAATGTCACATAACTTAATTTAAAAATCAAATGATACAAATACAGAAACAATACTGGCTGCCCAAAGCGTCGAAAGAATCGCAATATAATCAAAGCTTGAGCTACTACACATTCTTAGGTTAGGGTACAAATTAATAGCAAGAATAATTGTGCAAACAATATAACATACATTTAGATTCAGCAAAGAAAATACATCAACTGTTATTACATGTAGAGAACTTCATCAGTGAGGACCCTAACTAACACCAGATTAGAATACCATGCTGGGACTTCATGAAAAACAATTTAGTCACACAAATTTGATAAAACATCTAACTATGGCTCTATCAAAATAGCAGTTGGTACCTAGAAACAAAAGCAAATAGACATAACAATCTGTAACAGTAGCAATATACCTATCCTCAATATGGTTCAGCAAGCTGTGACAGTCTTCGTCAACAGGACATCAGTTCTGTCAGCAATACATCAGGATTCAGCATCAAAGTTCAGAAAAAGCAAAGTCTCTCTAAGCAGTAAAGTAAAACACGTCTCTTCTCAGGACGGTCTAGAAAATAGTAGCCCATCTTCTCTCAGTGAAGTCTGACTAAGTTAGATTTCCTAAAACTACTTCCCACATCCTAATTGGTCAGGGGATCACATGTGCACACTTAGTCCAATGTAACTAAACCCCTTTGTAGGAAGTTGGCTCTGTATGCACTATTTCAAAGTAAGGAATAGTATGCACAGAGTCCAAGGGTTTCCCTTAGAGGTAAGATAGTGGCAAAAAGAGATAATTCTAATGCTCTATTTTGTGGTAGTGTGGTCGAGCAGTAGGCTTATCAAAGGAGTAGTGTTAAGCATTTGTTGTACATACACACAGGCAATAAATGAGGAACACACACTCAGAGACAATTCCAGCCCAATAGGTTTTTGTATAGAAAAATATATTTTCTTAGTTTATTTTAAGAACCACAGGTTCAAATTCTACATGTAATATCTCGTTTGAAAGGTATTGCAGGTAAGTACTTTAGGAACTTTGAATAATCACAATAGCATATATACTTTTTACATAAAACACATATAGCTATTTTAAAAGTGGACACTGCAATTTTCAACAGTTCCTGGGGGAGGTAAGTTATTGTTAGTTCTTGCAGGTAAGTAAACCACCTACGGGGTTCAAATTGGGGTCCATGGTAGCCCACCGTTGGGGGTTCAGAGCAACCCCAAAGTCACCACACCAGCAGCTCAGGGCCGGTCAGGTGCAGAGGTCAAAGAGGTGCCCAAAACACATAGGCTTCAATGGAAAAGGGGATGCCCCGGTTCCAGTCTGCCAGCAGGTAAGTACCCGCGTCTTCGGAGGGCAGACCAGGTGGGTTTTGTAGGGCACCGGGGGGGACACAAATCAGCACAAAAAGTACACCCTCAGCAGCGCGGGGGCGGCCGGGTGCAGTGTGCAAACACGCGTCGGGTTTTCAATAGGTTTCAATGAGAGACCAAGGGGTCTCTTCAGCTGTGCAGGCAGGCAAGGGGGGGGGCTCCTCGGGGTAGCCACCACCTGGGCAAGGGAGAGGGCCTCCTGGGGGTCACTCCTGCACTGGAGTTCTGATCCTTCAGGTCCTGGGGGCTGTGGGTGCAGGGTCTTTTCCAGGCGTCGGGATTTCAGAGTCAGGCAGTCGCGGTCAGGGGGAGCCTCGGGATTCCCTCTGCAGGCTCGCTGTGGGGACTCAGGGGGGACAACTTTGGTTACTCACAGTCTTGGAGTCGCCGGGGAGGGGTCCTCCCTGTAGCGTTGTTCCTTCACCAGTCGAGTCGGGGTCGCCGGGTGCAGTGTTGCAAGTCTCACGCTTCTTGCGGGGATTGCAGGGGTCTTTAAATCTGCTCCTCTGGAAACAAAGTTGCAGTCTTTGTTGAACAGGGCCGCTGTCCTCAGGAGTTTCTTGGTCTTTTTGGAAGCAGGGCAGTCCTCTGAGGATTCAGAGGTCGCTGGTCCTGGGAAAAGCGTCGCTGGAGCAGTTTTCTTCTGAAGGAGGGAGACAGGCCGGTAGGGCTGGGGCCAAAGCAGTTGGTGTCTTCTTCTTCTCTGCAGGGTTTTTCAGCTCAGCAGTCCTCTTCTTTAAGTTGCAGGAATCTAAATTCTTAGGTTCAGGGAAGCCCTTAAATACTAAATTTAAGGGCGTGTTTAGGACTGGGGGTTAGTAGCCAATGGCTACTAGCCCTGAGGGTGGGTACACCCTCTTTGTGCCTCCTCCCAAGGGGAGGGGGTCACATTCCTATCCCTATTGGGGGAATCCTCCATCTGCAAGATGGAGGATTTCTAAAAGTTAGAGTCACTTCAGCTCAGGACACCTTAGGGGCTGTCCTGACTGGCCAGTGACTCCTCCTTGTTATTCTCATTATTTCCTCCGGCCTTGCCGCCAAAAGTGGGGTCGTGGCCGGAGGGGGCGGGCAACTCCACTAGCTGGAGTGCCCTGCGGTGCTGGAACAAAGGGGGTGAGCCTTTGAGGCTCACCGCCAGGTGTTACAGCTCCTGCCTGGGGGAGGTGATAGCATCTCCACCCAGTGCAGGCTTTGTTACTGGCCACAGAGTGACAAAGGCACTCTCCCCATGTGGCCAGCAACATGTCTCGAGTGTGGCAGGCTGCTAAAACCAGTCAGCCTACACGGGTAGTTGGTTAAGGTTTCAGGGGGCACCTCTAAGGTGCCCTCTGGGGTGTATTTTGCAATAAAATGTACACTGGCATCAGTGTGCATTTATTGTGCTGAGAAGTTTGATACCAAACTTCCCAATTTTCAGTGTAGCCATTATGGTGCTGTGGAGTCCGTGTTTGACAGACTCCCAGACCATATACTCTTATGGCTACCCTGCACTTACAATGTCTAAGGTTTGGCTTAGACACTGTAGGGGCACAGAGCTCATGCTCTGGTGCCCTCACCTATGGTATAGTGCACCCTGCCTTAGGGCTGTAAGGCCTGCTAGAGGGGTGACTTATCTATACTGCATAGGCAGTGTGAGGTTGGCATGGCACCCTGAGGGGAGTGCCATGTCGACTTACTCGTTTTGTCCTCACTAGCACACACAAGCTGGCAAGCAGTGTGTCTGTGCTGAGTGAGGGGTCCCCAGGGTGGCATAAGATATGCTGCAGCCCTTAGAGACCTTCCCTGGCATCAGGGCCCTTGGTACCAGGGGTACCAGTTACAAGGGACTTACCTGGATGCCAGGGTGTGCCAATTGTGGAAACAAAAGTACAGGTTAGGGAAAGAACACTGGTGCTGGGGCCTGGTTAGCAGGCCTCAGCACACTTTCAATTCAAAACATAGCATCAGCAAAGGCAAAAAGTCAGGGGGTAACCATGCCAAGGAGGCATTTCCTTACACCCTTAATTTAAAATTTTACTACTACATGGCTCACATGTCGATGATTGGTTCCTCTTCCCCCGCTCTCGTCATTAGGCCCGTCAGGTATCAATATTGTTGCAGGTTATACTCCAGTCAGTGCATCCATTGCCTTCTCCTGGGAAGGTCAGTCTTACACACATTACATTAAACATTGTTTCACTAGCAACTACATCATCTTCTAGCAAGCAGTTTCTCATGAGAACTAACTTCAGCTACGAAAACATAGTCAGTATAGTGGAAAATTACAATTTAATTCTCTAAGCATCCATTATATTAAACGCCTGAGCAATGTAGCTTGACATGAGGCCGTGCAACTAGGCCAAGACCTCGCTAAGTTAAGGCCTACGGTTAATAAAGATAATACATAATGCATAACCCTTAATACGACATATTACTACATTAATCAAACATAAGCTCAATATTTCATATTTATAAGCCATTAATAAGAACACTTCATGAATATTGGTGGCCAACCAGGTGGGCACACCTTCAAATGTGTGCATTTTTTTCTCTACGCTGGCACATGCTCTACGCAAATCCATTACTCAAAACAAATGAACATTCATTATTAAACTCATTAACAATTTTGCGTTAACACACATACACCATATTTGAGATAAGATTCCTTAAAAAAAGCATATTCTTTGCTTTTCCTGTCAATACAATCACCTCCACCACGTTCTCTTACTAAATCCTAGGGCTTTGTTACTCCTCTCCAATGTTTTACCCTTCAGTGGTCATTTTTTCTCCACAGATATCATAAAGGTAGCAAACCAATCTTTCAGGGCCATTCAAAGTGTAGCGCTCATTAAAGTTTCTATTATAATTAATTTTGGCTAAAGGAATGTGTGAATAAAAGTGTACAAAGAGTTGTTTAACTAATTTTATTGAGAAGTAAGACCTATTCCGTCTTGCCAAGCCATGGAGAGCTGCTTTGTAAAAGGGTCACTCCTAGGGTGTCACTATCAGTAATACACCCCATTCTGGAATTCTGTATTGGGTGAACAGGAGACAAAGAAGAACAATGAGGGAAATGGAAAGGGTTAGGGACTACTGGTATATGCTGTTTTAAATTCAGTGACTTTGCTGGACTCCTTCAAGAACTCTACTGGCATTTTCTTTGTTTAAGACATTATATAGAGCAGTATAATAAAAAGGCATGCTGTGTTCTGCAACTGCTGCATTGTAAAAGCAACAGGAACTTGAATAATGTTTGCTCCAACTGATTACATTTATATATATATTGCAACATTGCAACTAATGTGAGGAATGAGACAGTTTGAATATCAGATCATAGAAGAAACATGGAGCTCAGTGAGCTTTATTCACAAACAAAATAAAGGACGATGGCTTTCTTTCTCCAAAACCATCTCAGCATTATTTTGCTTCACTGTGGTCTTCTGCTGCACTGTTGCACTACTAGTGCTCAGAGTTCATTCTACTAATCACTCGTGCCAGCAATACTACTAACTGATTAATACACAGAGGCGTTGATTTCCAAGCAGAAGTCTCCAATGCTCTTCTGTCTCAGCAACATAAAGCAATTTAATCAACTTGGCATATTTTCAATACTAGATCAACCCTTGCATTTGGCCCTTGGCTTATCTCCAAACCAAATTTCATGAAACTTGCTGATAACATTGCATCAATCACTTTACGGTCATTTCCATTAGTTCTGCTTTCCAGCCATTTGTACACCAAAATCCTCTATTAGTGCGTTGTGGATCCTTTATGTAACCAATTCAAATACTCACTCAAGACACTGAGGTAATATCAATGATTCGCTTTTTAGCAAAATTAACAGTGCATTAGTAAATAATATTTTACTAAGGTTGTGACCATCACACAGTAATTTCAAAAGGACTACATCGCTCAGTCATCTGGTTGAAGGTTATCTTAGCTGGTCTTAAACAATTCGCCTCCATGTTAGATCCCACTGGTCATAAACATGAACAGGTCTGATGAATATGTTTTTTGAGTCAGGAAAAATCCTCTCTGCACCAGTTAAAAAATCATCTTTTCTGAATTAGACAGACATAAAAATTAATTCAACTTATAATAGTTTTTAATAAAGATTTTAAAAAAACATATCAGTCAGGTCAAAGTTAATCTAATGTGAAATCTTGTCCAGTATCATCACTGTGGTTAAATATGTTCTTAAGTCACTGCTGCAGTACCCATACATTTGGTGAAATATTTCAAATGCTTTCAGCCAATTAAGCACACTTTAGCACCAACATTAACAAGAGAGAAGTCCTCAAGGCTGTGTCAACATTTTGCAGCACTATCTCTATTGCTATCTCTTCTTAAAAAACATGAATACTCCCCAATCTCTCATCCTCAAAATTATCACATCACAATCCGTATCCCAAACATCAATAACTCGAAGCTTCAATAACAATGCCACATCCCTACCAAAATTTAACAGAAACCGGAAGAACACCAGCATTTATAAAGGCAACATTAAGGCTACTCATGGAATCTGTTTATCCATCTAGCTGAGCCTTGTCACCAATAACACTTTAGACTAGCTTTCACCTTAATCATTTAGATTTCAATATCGTTACTGTCATGGCTTGTCACAGGTGCTCGCCCCCACTCCCATCCATCTCTTGCCTGGTGCATTATTGGCCGCCTCTTCCAGCCCTAACTCCGCGTCCTGCCACTCAGGATGTTGATGCACTGGTTGACAGGAGTCATGACACTCAGAACTGAGGTTGTCATGAATGTGATGCCCTGTTACCCAAAAAAAGCCAGTGATATGCCTTTGTGGGCAGCCCAGAAACTGTGACTGTATGCTCTACCTTAGTGGCAGACTAAAGTGAGGCCTGAGAATCTGGGACAGGATTCAAAAGTCCTGAAAGTCAGGAATTTACTGCAGGGTTTGAGGCTCTGTGGATTAAAGGACATACAGCAGGAAGGTCCTGCAGTTTACAAAAGTCACACCAATGTTGTGGCCAGCGGCTTGGGTTTCATTTCTGCTGGTGAGAGGAAGCCTCTGCTTGAGATCTTCTCTTCACTTGTGTTCCTTTTCTTGGGCTCAGCATTTCACCTGTGTTCCTCGCTCTATAATAGACCTTATCTTTAAGCCTAATGTTGAAAATAACTCCCAAAAAGATTTCTACTTGTGGTGCTTCTTGAAATTCCTTATGCAGTGTAACCTCAAATACTTTTTGTTCCTAGACTTATTTGACCACTGCCAGTACTGTATGCAGAGGCCCCAGGCTAGTGATAGCTAGGTAGAGTTAAATACTACTTGTTTCTGTTAGTTGACCCCTGTACTGTCCTCTGAACTATGTGCTAGAATTCTGTCACATCCTCACCAGTGTGTCATAACAACTGTCTCCTGAGCCTCTGCAATGTTATATGAAGGGAAACGTCTTAAACAACGCGTTGGGAACAATGCAGACATTTCACACACAAGCGTAACCACGCTTGCTGGAACAACAACTGCCTTTTTCCTGTGCCTTAACCACACATGTGCTGAACTACGCATATGCTTGGTTAAGGCACAAAAAAAGGCAGCGTGGCTCGGGAGATGATGCAGTGAGGTAAGTGGGGCTAGGGCAGGGTTGGGGGGAAGTTTTTATGGGAAGGGGTGGATTAAGGGCTTGGGGTGGGTGGTGGGGTGGGAGCTATTTTTTTTTTATTTAAGGCCGGGGGGGGGGGGGGGAGGGAGGATCTGGGTATTCAAGGGTACAGGGTTGCCTTATTTTTTTTTTAGGTTTGAGGGGTGGGGTGGATTAAGAGCTTGGGTTGGGTGGGGGGTTGTGCATTTTAGGGTTGGTGGTTGCACTATTTTTGTAAAGGTTTTATGGGTGGGGTGGATTAACGGCTTGGGGTGGGTGGGGGTATGGCTAATTAATTTTTTTAGGGGTGGGTTTGGGTGTTTTAGGGTAGCGGGCCACACAATTTTTTTTTTTTTAGGTTTTAGGGATGGGATGGATTGAGTGCTTGGGGTGGGTGGAGGGTTGGGCATTTTAGGGTTGGTGGTTACACTATTTTTTTAAAGGTTTTATGGGTCGGGTGGAATAAGGGCTTGGGGTGGGTGTAGGGAGGTGGGCTTTTTTTTTTAGGGGTGGGAGGGTTAGTAATTTTAGGGTAGGGGTCACACTATTTTTATTTTTTTTTAGGTTTTAGGGGTGGGGTGGATTAATGGCTTGGAGTGGGCCGGGGTTTTGGGGCAGTTATTTTTTTTTAGGGTTAAGTGGTTGGGTATTTTAAGGTAGGGGGTCATGCTATTTTTTTTTTAGTTAGGTTTTTAGGGGTGGGTTACTTTTTTTTTTAGGGGTGGGGGTTGGGTATTTTAGGGTCGGGTTGCGCTATTTTTTTTTTTTCTTTTTTTTTTTAGGTTTATGCAGTGGGGTACTTTTTGGCCTCAGGGTGGGCGGGGGGGGTGATATGATAGGACCGCACAACCCGTTCCCACACATGCCTTTACTAGGGACGCTTTTACAATGAAAAATCGTTGTGAAGGCATGCATGGTAAAGGCATGCATGGTAACAATGCAGTCTCTGTTCTTACCTCGTTGTTAAGGCATGCGTGGTTCCAGCATGCGTGGTTCCATCATACATTCCTATATGAAGACATTGTGTTTATCTTTGATTTTGATCTGTGTGTCAAACTGTGGAGCATTTACATTGGCTACACAACATCAGAACAAGAAGTCTCATGATTATTTTCTCTCTAACAAGTTGAAGATACTGACTAATATGTTGAATGTTTATCATAAATCATCAGTTAATACAGTAAATCCTGAGCATGTCTCTTTTCTTAAAGAGTGCTACTATTCATGCTTAAACCAGGTAAATGGAAAAACTGTGTGTATTTTAGGTTGATGGAAGAGCACAGAGTGACAGCAGGCCTGTGTCCTGTATAAAAAAAACTGTCACTCTTGAATGACTACAGAAAATCCTAGAGTACCTCCATCTGATGAGGCAAGCTGTGTGACCACAAAGAGATGCTGTATCTTCTATGCCTGCTCTCATATCCCTACCATGCTTCACAGTTACTGCCGAGAGCAGTCTTGGGCATGTTTTGCAGAATCAACTAGGAAAGAGACTGGTGATTTCCCTCCATTATTCTCACAACCTATTTGGATGTGCAGTTTAGTGGTGACGAGTTTGAGAGTCATTATCCATGCCACATAAAAGGAGTATACGTACATTAAGCTCACTGAAAAAGAAAGGATTTAACTAAATAATGCCTATGTCCCATCGTCAGAACCCCTAGAAGATGTTGTACATGAAATAATTCAACAAATTAATGTGTCAATCTTGCTACAGGAAATATATTTTTTACAACCACAAAAAACAGCATGGCTCACAAATAAAAAGGAAGGCTCACCCTCGGTCTTCACATCATGTGATACTTGAGCACTAACAAGTTCAGCTGACAGTATAACAATCAGAGCAAATATGCAGTAACTATTTGGTAAATCCACCTTCAACCCTCTTGAGAGTCCAACTTTACTCCTTCCAGGATGGATTGGTCTGCCCCTATGTCAGAGATAATTTAGGTCATGCCTTATGTCTTTGAAACACACCTTTAGCTTGGCTGGTTTCCACATTATTACTTAGATAAGCATGTCCAAATCTTCCTTCCTCATCCTCAACAGCTGTTGCCTCTTCGCAGTTTTCACAGTGTGTATAATGTGTTTGGGAGGCCACCTTCCTTAAAATATGCCAATCTGGATTTTGAAGATCCACCATGAATGCATCACCTGCTGAACACACATTGGAAGTAGACATCTGTCGGATGTAAGCCCTTTTAACTTGTAAAAGCATGGTTTCGAAGTATTTTGCAGGATTTGGAAACTTGCATGGATATTTGAGTATCCAGGTTCCCTTCCTCCTCTGCCCCCTTACAAGAATCAAATGGTTTAGGTTACCACCATTAAATAAGCAAACAAATAGTTAAAAGATGACGGGAGACCAGATAAGCTACCCTGGAAAGCAAAAGTGCCATGAATTTGCAAACAGACAGTAAAAACCACATAATGTGCTAAACGAAGTGCCGACTTAGGTTTCAAAACAGCAATTGAACAGCTTTAAAACGTGCGCAGCATACGTTTATCCCAATATTTTAACAGGTCTTGCCTAAAAAAATAAAAAAAACAGATGTCCTCTAACTTACAAGTATAAGTTCCAGGAAATACCTGTTTATCCTGCATGGATTAACCAACTGACAGGCATAGGTAAATAAGAAGCACCAACATGTTGGGTTGAAAAAAGCCAATTTCTCACCGTGGATCCTTACATTCTCCACACACCAACACAGATAATTTTCACTCAATGCGATGGTAGACTGATGTATTTATTTATTTATGTATTTATTTATTTTACAATAGCGCAAATGTCTTGGCTTCCCTTTTCGAATATGCAATTCCCGTGCAACATTGCCAGGATGAATAATGTAATAAATCACCTTTCCACCTCCTGAATATTTGATTGACAGTTTGCAAAACCAAAGCCTGTGTTCAAAATGCACTGCTGATCCAGGACTTAAACCCCAGTGCAATGCATTCACAGTTTGACATTCCCACTGCTGCCAAGCAGTACCGAAACCGTCATTGTGTTGTTTCTCCTCGCATCATCCTTTAATCTATATTTAATGAGAAGTGGGAAGTAATAACAAAGACCCAGTGCAGTATCCTCTCGCTGTTACATGGTTGGCTCTGCAGAATGAACATTTTGAAAAATATGGTTTCTAAACATTCATGAGTTCCTCAGGCAACGCTATACTGTAACCGCGAACAGAGTCAAAAGTACCGTGACCTAAAATGGAAGCTCCCACTGTAAGTATGAAATCAGACATCAGCAGCAGCATCTTATTTAACTTTTACAACAAGGTATGCAGTAACTGTGTCACGTTATGATGAGATACAATGGCCCTGTTTTAATGGTGTGCCCTTATAATTATTTTAATCTGCTGGGTGCTAAGGACGTGCAGACATGTCCTCAGCACCGGTGCCCGGGTGTTAGGACGTGTACCAGCACGTTCTAGAACCCACCAAGGGGGAGGTGCTGGAGCTACCCTTTGGGCCCCACTCCACATGCCACCTCCAGGGATGGCAGCAGAATCTCGTCCATTGCCATCACCTCTCCGGACGGGATGACGACGCCAAGGTCATCCATAAAGAGCCAGGACATGCTGGAAGTCACTTGCTTCCAGAGCATTGTGGGTCTAGGACCATTTTTCGGTAGGTCCTTGGGAAAAGCAAGAGTTTCCCTTTCTCCTGGTGTCTTTCTTCAGTGCATTCTTGCTGTCAGATTGCAGCAGGGTCTGCGAACGCACAGCAGGAACCTAATAGACACCAGGAATGTTTTTTTGGTGTGGCGGGTATTCATTTTGGTTGTTTCTGCCCCTGGGGGTAAATTTGGCCATTTTTTAGGCCGATCTGCCCCCTGAGGGTTGGAAAGCCACGGGACACCAGCGATTGTGCAGTTAATATGTGGAGCACAGCCTAGGGCAGGGGTCACTCTCATAAATTTTACTTTTTTTCTACAGCCTATGGGGGAAGATCAGATTTGTTTTACACTGACCTGCCCCCTTGGGGGTGGAAACCCACTAGACACTAGGGATTTCAAATGTATGCATGTCGAGAAGCAGTCCCTTGGGCAAGGGTTGCTCCCCAAAATATTTAGGCATTTGTTTTAGCCGCTTCTGCCCCACGGGGGGCAGATCAGCTAATTTCTAGAGCGAGCTGCCCCTTCCCCCAAGAGGGGTGAAAAGCCACTAGACACCAAGGATTGTAGTGTCAATGTATTTAATGGAGAACAATCCCTTGGGCAAGGGTGGCTCCCCCTTAGGGGCACAATATTACTTTGTTACCACCCCCAGGGCCAGATCGGCCATTTTTTAGGCTGATCTGGGATTGTGGTGCTAATATGTGTTATGGGGAGTGACCCCTTGGGAAAGGGTGGCTCCTATAAAGGGGTGCAATTTGCCTTTGTTTTTGCCCCATCTAGAAGAACAAAATATGTTTTTAAGGCTGATCTGCCCCATGGGGAAAAAGGGGTGGAAACCTACTAGACACCAGTGAAATATTTATTTCTATATGTTAGGAGAACGGCCCCTTAGGCAAGGGTCACTCCCCATTTTGAAACTGCCATGTTCTTTGTTACCAAGCCATAAGTGGGCGGATCGGCCATTTTTAGGCCAATCTGTTCCCCCGAGGGGTGGAAACCCACTGAATACCAGGGAAATATTTATTTGTATATGTTAGGGAAGTGGCCTCTTGGGCAGGGGTCACTCCCCATTTTGAAACTGGCAGTCTTTTGTTTTCCTCACTCCTTGGCACACATCAGCCATCTTTTAGGCTGATCTTCCTGAGGGGGCAGTAAACACCAGGAAATTATTTTCTCTGTGTGAACTGGCATTGGCTGGAGTTGCGTGTAAACTGGCATTTGGCTGGCGGTGTGTATGGACTTGTGTTTGGCTGGCGGTGTGTGTGGCTGGTGCATCAGGACTGGTGTTTGGCTTGTGGTGTGTGTGTGGACTGGTGTGTGGCTGACAGTGTGTGTAACTGGCGTTTGGTGGTGGTGTGTGTGGATAAGTGTCTACCTGGTGGTGTGTTTGGGGTTCATTTGGCTTGTGATGTGTGTGAACTGGCATTTGGTTGGCATGTGGATGGTGGCGGGGGTGCCAATTCTTTGCCTTTGCTATGTGCCCCCTTTGGAGGCCAGATCAGACATTTGTCTGAACAGACTTCACTGTGTTTTATAATGTTAACTGTTTTAATTCTTGTCCTCATTTGTGAATTTAATGGTTTATTTCTCTTTTTTATTGTAGTGCAATGCTTTTGATATCCGTGGTATTGCATGTTTTTGGTAAGGAAACGTTTTTGTAATGTTTACTTCAAATGAGTATCGTTGCCCTGCTTACATGGCCTGTTAATGGTTGTAGTAATTGTAGCATATTTAGCTTATGTTTTATTGTGTTTCAAGTTCACAATTAGACTTGTGCAAGATCTGTATTGTGTTGTCTAGTGTGTAATTTTTTTTTTTTTCCTTTCTCGTTGTATATTGTTTGTGCTTGCTGTGTCTGTGTAGAGTGGGTGCAGTTGACCCTCAGTCAAGCTGTCTGTGGCAAGTGAAGGGTATCTTTATACAGTATAAGGTTCATTGTGTGGCTTGTTTGTTTTGTACAGATCAGTATTTGTCAATAGTTATATCTACTGTTTGATACAGTCACAGTTTTTTAAGTTCTAATTTGACACAGAGTGTTTATTACTGTTTTGTTTCTTGTGTTAGTTTCATTAGTAATTATGGCTGCCAGCATTATGACCGCCCAGCAGGTTGTTGGTTTGCTTTTTGAATCTGCCACTGAACATGGCTCTGAGACAGACTCTCCATCTAAGGGAGAAGGTCAAGTTTAAGATTCTGGCAGTGAACTTTCTGTCCAGGAAGAATCGCCTAATGATGCATCCACTATTAATGCCGAAGAAGTGGCTCTTTTAGAGGAAGACACAGGAATGCCGGTAGTGCATTAAGAACAAGCTTTATCGCAGGCAGGGGTTGGTAACTGCACACTGGAAGTGTTATACCCTGCATTGTTCCTAACATGGTGCAGCCTGTTTTGCTCACTTTTAGTGGTGTTGCAGAGTGGAGAGTCAATACTGAGGACTTTTTGCCTATCACTTTCTTCCTACTGTTTATTGATTATATGTTTTTGGACGATGTCATTGAGCAGACTAATTTATATGCAGAACTGCTTTGAGGGGCACCAGTGCCACACTTAAAACCCACTCTAGAGACACCCAGTGAACTCCCACAAATCTACATGAGATTAAGCTGTTCTGGGATTTAACTTTGCTGATAGGATTGATAAGGAAGCCATAGCATTCTTTATATTGGTCTACTAGTCAACTAGGGCAACTGCTATATTTCCAGCAACCATGAGTCGAGATCTGTATTTGCTTCTGCAGCAGATGCTGCATTCTGTGAATAATGCAACAGCACTGCCACAAGAACTCCCTGGTTGCAACAGGCTGTTCAAGATTCAGCCTGTCCTTCACCATTTAGTAGATTGTTTCTCAGAAATATATGTTCCAAGGAAGAATATATCTGTGAATGAGTCTCTTGTCCTGGTTGAAGGCAGCTTGGTTTTCAGACAATACATTCCCAACAAGAGGACATGGCATGGTATTAAGCAGTATATGCTGTGTGAAAATGTCACTGTATATGTATATATTTTCAGGGTGTACACTGATAGAGATTATTCAATTGACCCCCCCTTGTTGCCCTTCCACTTTTGGAGTCTGTGAAAGAATTGTGAGGGAACCTACCAGAGGACTTTGTAATAATTTCCACAAAGGTGTGCAATATTTAAGGAATTGTTCAAAGTGGGCACTGTGGCATGTCGCTCAAGCCGCTCTAAACATAAAGGTTACCTTAAAGAACCTTTGTGTAAAAAACTTAAAAGGGAACAGAGCAGTGCTTTGTGTAGTAAGGAACCTCTTGCTTTAAAATATTTAGACAGAAGAGATGTCCACATGCAACACAGCTAGTCAGGATGAAACGTTTCACATGTGACTGTTTGGGGTGAAGCAGCAGAAGTGTGAAAACCTGTGTGCATCTTAGACTACAACAAGCACACGAGAGGTGTAGGTAGATAAGATCAAAGGTTAGAGCATTACAGTGCTGCTCAAAATTCATACATCCTGTATAAGCAGTTGACTTTTTATTTGTTTCATTTGGCATCCTTCAATGTGCATGTTGTTTTCAAAGCTTGTTCTCCAAATTCAAAGATTACTTTTTGCCTTGTTGCAGTGGAGCAGGCAAGTGTTCCTAGAATTGGAGTGGTGGAGGATGTGGCTAGATTGAAAGATTGCCACTTTCTTGAATACATTTCTACAACACCTAAAAAAAGACTTTCTTTGGCAGAGATGTAGGGTCTATGTCAGAAGAGGAGTATGAAAGGAGAGTTGTATCTACTGCTTTGAGTGTCCTTTTAATCCTGGCCTATGAGTGTCCACGAGCCATAAATTGTACCATAAGCAACTCAAGTACTGGGGGCAACCATGATAGTAAAAAGGAACTGATTGTGGTCTGTATAGCTATATATTTTCTGTTTAGATAAATGGTTAATTTATCCTTGGTTTGTATGCAATCATAGTTAATATTTCATATTTTACTAATAGGTTGATTCTTTCTATTTGAAAGAAATGTGCTGTTTTTAGTTGAATGTTTTATTTTCTTCTGTCTGTGTTTTTTGTGTGTGTGGATTGTTCATAATGGAAGTGCTTTAGAAAAGAAAGTGATGTGGAGCTTCATGGTGATGTCTGAGTGGCGTTTGGCTGATGGTGTGTGGACTGATGTTTGGCTGGAGTTGTGCGTGGACTGGTATTTGGATGGTGGCATGTGTGAACTGCTGTTTGGCTGGCGGTGTGTGTGAACTGTCATTTGGCTGGCAGTGTGTGTGTGGACTTGTGGTTGGCTGGCACTGTGTATGTGTGTGATGTGACTTGTACCTAGTGGTGTGATTGATGTGTCAGTCCTGTGGGTGACTGAGTGATGGGCCTTTGAATGCTTCTGGTTGTTAATCTGAGTTGTTTTAGTGTGTTGGGCTCACAGCTGAAGGTGTGAATGGTTTTGTGTGTGTGACACATGAAAGGTGAATGAATGGCATGTAAAGCGGATGGTGTCTTGTCGTGACTTTACAGATCACGAGCTGTGAGGCACTGATTCAGTATTCTGATTTTTACATCATGATTTTCATGAAATGTTTTGTTAATAAAATTTACATTTTGAACTTTTCACTCACCAATGTGACAAATCAACCAGTGTGTGTGTACTTGAGTACTAGATGGTTGTGCTGTAATATTTGTCCTTTGTGTCTTTGACTGTCAGCGTGTACATTGTCGGTTGGGAAAACCTACCAAACCCAGATACTTCTGTAAACTAGGCATCGGGATAGTCCATGGTGGTGCGTTTCATGTGGATCCACAGAAGCCCTTGCAAATCCTTAAACATAAGCTAAAAACCAAATTTTTCTTAATATTTCTGTGAGTCCAAATACTGGAATCTGCAGGGAGCCACAAATTTCCTATCACCCACCATTACCACAAGTCTTCCGATAAAAATAGTACCTCACTTGTGTGGGTAGGCCTTGCACTTGTAAAAGGAGGGAGTCTAAGGTGCAATGTGGCAACATCAACAAATGGGTAGCTGTAGTTGTTGGGCCTGGGCTCGGCAGCCACCCAGGGAAACTCACCAAACCTAGGCATTCCTGAAGACTAGACAACCAGAGGAGTCCAAAATGGTGCACCTTGTGTGTACCCCACAAAGGTTTCTTCCCACCAATACACTACAAACCTCTTATTTGCCTAAAATCACAAATTTTCAGAAGAAATTAATAAAATTCCTACCACCTAACAATCCTCCACTAAAAATCTGCTCCACTTGTGCAGCAGGGTCGAGTGCCCGCAAGAGGAATAGATCAAACTAAGGTCAATAGGAGTCCTCGCAAGCACCCAAGTTTTCAGTACACATCTGGTTCTGAAGAAGACTCAGAAAACGGACTGTTGTACTGCTTTGCTGCAAGAAGGACTGCTACTCTGATGCACTGCTGTGCTGCCCCACCTCTCTCCTGCCTGAGTGAGAAGGATTGACCCGGCATCTTGAACCCAGGACCACCAGAGTGACTCCAAGGGATAATTAGCTGGCCTCCTGATCAGTGCCTCATGGACAGAGCAGTCTTCAATAACCTTGAACCAAGCACCTGCACTCCGCCAGCTGTGAGTCTTGCCCTCCCAAGTGCTGTCACCCCAGTCCTGGACCCTTGGAAGTAGGCCTAGAGGTGCTCTGCCAACCCAGGTGTGGTCCTAGCTGAACCAATGCAGCAGGATAAATCGCCTCCCAAACCTTCGCATTGAAACCTTAGCGTGAATCATTGCCTCACAAAGCTCTGCATCTGAAACGCTATGGGAGGCATCCCTGATGAAGGACTTCGCATCGCAGGCCACTGCTGCCACCTCAGAACCACTGCTGTGCGATGCATTCTTCATACAGATCATCACATCGCAAGGCCATCATCGATGACTCATGATTCTGCATCACAAGCCCTGCAACTTCTTTGGAACCAGCCAGTGTGCAAAGCATCTTTGAAACAGGACATTGTATTGCAAGCTCCTCATCAACAGCATGCTTGCTGAAGATGCAGGACTTTGCATTACAGCCTTGCCACTTTCCAGAACCGATGCTGCATCACCCATTTCCACTCCGGGACCATGCACAACCTCGGCTGCTCAATGTATCCTTGATGCGGGATGTAAAAATGCTCTGCATCCAGGATTAAGGTACTCTTGTTCAGCGGGCCTAACTTGGTCCCTGTAGCTAGCCCGCATTCCATTGTGGTCGGCCTAAACTTGGGAATCTTTCCCGGTCGGGCATGACTAGGTAACCACACCTTTGTGACTTTTTGCACTATTTTCACTTAAGTCTTTAAAATTGCATAGCTTCAGTTTAGCTAATTGGATTTTTGTTGTTTTGGTCTTAATTTATTAATGTTTACTCTATTTTTATTGTGCTGTGTTTCTCTTTATTACCGTGTAAATTGCTGCTTTATTACTTTACAGCTTGCCTCTGAGTTACGCCTGATTGTGCTGTGACAAGCTGCCAGAGAGTGGAGCACAGCCTAATTGGGGATTGCTTGTGACTTCACCCAGACAAGGATTGTGGTTGCTGCCTAAATAGGATTTTACCCCCCTCAGCCAGTAGCACAATTTCTTATAATATGGTTCAACCGCTGATAATGATAATAAAGAAGCATCACTCACCTTTGAGACCTACTGGCTTTGATAATGTTTTTTATCAATGTTTAACAGCATTCCTTATGTTGTGCAGCACGGCTGAAGAAGATTAAAAAAGCCTTTGATGCAGTCACTATGTCATGTTGTAGGTGTGCACACCATGCATGCATGCACCTGCAATGTGACAAAGGCACTTTATTCATATTTATTTACAGTTCCAAGTTGGATCAGTAAATAAAAAAAAAAAAGCTAAACATTTTTTTTATTTTTAACACAGGTGGGGTAGAAGCAACAGGAGGGGTCAGTAGGGACAGAAGCAACCTGGAGGCAGGGGTGGAGAGATACAACAAAGCTCCAGGTGGGGGGAAGCTAGAAAATGTAGTTCCTTAAAAGTGAACAGTGGAAGGACACAAATAAACGAACTGCTCCAAGAGGAGGGCAGACTTGGCAAGCCATTGAATAAGAAGCAGGAAAATGAGAATGATAGTAAAAACAACCCAGGGGATATTAGCAAATGGGGGCTGCAAGCCCATGTTTGTTCTTGGTAAGCTCACAATATGTCTTTCGCAACCCAACAGCTGCGCTGCCTGGAAGATGTGACCTAAAAGTACACCCTAGTCTGCCCAAATGAGTGCTGGTGTGTACCATCTGTAACTACTAGTACACATTAGGCATTGCCTGACACTCATGAAGTCTACATAAACAGCCATTCTGTTGTTTCAATAGAAGAACCAAGGCAGAAAGTTTTGTTGGGTTCAATTTAACAATTTGGTGGGGCCCTGACCTTGAGGATCATTTTTAGGCTTATAAGGACATGTGTTGTTCGTTAAGAGAAAACAAGGCAGAACAAGCATTTGGCCCTTTTAGTGGTAATAGCAATGCTGGCTAGCAGTGCTATCTTGAGTGATGCCAGCTTGTGTTACAATTTACAAATAAAGGATTCTGTATGCGCATGGGTTGCCAAAAAAATTCAGAACCTAAGGAATAATGACTCCTCTCTTACCCGTCTGACAGTCTTAACTATCCAAAGAGGACCTAAAACAACTGTGCCCATCATCATGTTATAGAAACTGGTAGCTACAATGAAAATTGTGGCTTAGGTTTAAGTTGTGACTAAAATGAAAACTGCAACTCTCCTATTTGGATACCAAAGGTTACCGGATAAAACCATATCATCAGCGACACAATTGTCTAGTCCTGTTTTACATCCCATACACCAATGTATTCCAGAATTTTGGTTCAACTTTGTTGGACAAGGACCACAGCTCCTAGAGCGCATTAGGAACCATATGTATAAACCATTTGTGCAGTTGGAAACTGCAGATCAGGCTGTTTCCAACTGCAAAAATAATTTTACATATGTACAAATCAAAAATCGCGATAAGGTAGCGTTACCGAATCATAATTTGTGTTTACGATTCAGTATTTGGAAGCGGCGTGTTTAGGGCATCCCTTCCGTACACTAAATCTGAATGGAATCTCTGAATGTTTTGCGATCAAATTACGGTTGCAAAACGTTTATATTTCACCACCTCCTTGAAGGAAGTCTCCCAAAAATCTTTTCCCCTTTGAGAATTGAAAACAAATATTTTCAAGAACAGGCAGTGATCCCACAGACCGCTGCCTACTCTTACAAAAATGAAACTTCAAAGTTTTCATTTCATTTCCTTTTTTTTTTTTTCTTTTTAAATGCATCCTGTTTTCCTGTAAGAAAAATGGCTGCATTTAAAAACAAAAAGGTTGCTTTATTAAAAAGCAATCACAGTCATTGTGGTCTGCTGACCTCAGCAGACCACCATCCCTGTGATGGCTGAGATTCCTAATGGTCACAAATTGTGACCTACCTCAGTAATATGCATGAGGTGGGTTTATCTGTGACCCACTAGGAATTTATAAAAGAGTTGCATACATTAGTAATACTGATTTCCTAATCGTGATTCAGAGAGAATCAAAATTAGGAAATCGATAATACTAATGTTATTACACCTGGCCCTAGATTCTTAAATGAGACATTAAGGCTATAAAATGGTGTGCACATTATCCTATAACATTATGTAGCACTATGGCAGCCCAAGTGAAAGCATTTATCAGCTACTAAAATGTATTATAGAAGAGATGTGTGTTAGTGGTGAGTATTTTTATCAAAATTATATTTATTGATAATACTCAGAGCTACTGTAGGGCAACGGCGGCTGCTGCTAATGCCAAGAGTGGGGGGATGACAGGGATGGGGGAAACCAAATAAAACAATGTTCTCCTGCTGCCACTGCCTCGCTCCTCTTCTGGTGTCCCAGCATTCACTGGGACACCAGCACAGGCTCCCCAGCAATCCTGGTGCTGCTTTCATGCTAAACATAGCATGAAAGCAGCGTCAGGATTAGTCTGAGCGGCCTGGAATGCCGCTCAGACACAACCCTAGGTCTGTACAGTTTCTCCAGCCCAGCTGTTCAACACAGCAGGGTTGGAGAAACCTAAGTATGCATGTGTGTTTAGCAGGCCAACCACACATGCACACATAGGTGCACTCTCTCCTCCTCCTCCCTCCTACCTCTCTTGGCCCAGACCCTCCCCTCTACTCTCACACTGGCTGAGCCAGCAGAGGAAAAATAAAATGATGGCAAGCATATAATTTTTTAGCTGCTGGCTCTTAGCCACAGCGGTGATGACCCTCTTCCATTGCGGAGGAGCCGCCCCTGCTATAGGGGCCAAATTAGATTGCTCTAATTACCTCTACAGTTACATGGCTCACCGACATCGAAAGCTGCAGGTTGCAGAATATGGCTGTCCACTTTGATGAGAACGTGCTAAGAACTATGCATATGGTTCTGGTTCCCTGAAGTCTCAGCTGTAACCAGTTAGAGTTAGGATAGACATTAAACTTCTGACCTTGACACAAAAGTCTCTTTTTAGAAACCCCTCAGTTTTTTCTCGAAAGTCAAATATCGACTCATAAGAATGAGTCATTTTCGACTGGTAAACATCTGCTATTGATCTGAACTTCAGAGTGAATGTGTTGTGGAGGATAGAATTGTATCATCAAGTGGCCATCTGAGAGCATAGCATTCCAGAAGAAACTCACATTTTGTTTTATGAGGTCTTAAGAAACAGCTAGAAAACATGACTGTTCTATGTCAAGACCAACACAATGGAGCACGAGCATGAATGCTCTTTAGTGTCTTTCAGTGTCAAAAGCAAATAAATCTTGTAGAATATGCCAAAGTTTAAGTTGTAAGACAGGGAATTAAGTGCCGTTGTTACATTTCACAAATCTATGAAATCACAGACCATCTATATTGATGCAATTTTAAATAAATACCAATGCTACTAACTGAACTACTCCATGCATCCATCCAACATAACGCAAAAAGCTTTTCAAGACACCAGGACAGCTAATTTTGAGAGGTGTTTACTACTTGTAAGTGAAATCCACAAGTTTGCATCTTGAATGGATCTCTTTAGCAGAAACTGCAAGGGATACTGAAACTGTACATTACTGTAAAAGGTAAACTGAACTGATGCAACAAAAAGGAGACAATGGAAAATAGGTATTTTGTGGGGAAAACAAAGTTTGGAAATTTAAAGGGTGAACTTTTTCACTGCTGGGGTATTAGCCCACTTCTCTTTCACAGCCCACATCACCGTCACAGCTTTAAGTAAAATATAGCACGAGTGTTAAAGGACACGTGCCTCTTTGGCCACTTTGTGCACAGATGCAAACTACATTTTATTTTCAGCACTCTGAAGGCCGGAGTGGCCATCTGGCATTTTCTCGGGGGGCTGAAAGGGTAGGGCGGGGCACTTTTGTTATTGGGGGGGGGCGGTTTTGTAGCAGTGCAGCAGTTTTAAAAGCACTGCAGAGTTCCTTACATTTCCAAAAGTTTTCAGGAAACAATAAAAGTGTCAAGATAACTCTGGTGATTAATGTACCGGCTGAAGAGAAACAGGAGTTTTCTGAAGTGGCAGTTTTGACTCATCCAAGGTAGCGCAGAGGCAGGGGCGCAGCTTGGTCAGTAAGACTTGGGGGTGTAAACTTCAAATTTCCCAACAATCACACTGGCACATAATATTAAAATATGTTCGATGACAACCAAGGCGCACAAGAGGAGCTTAAAGGGCAGTGGAAAGGGAGAGGAATAGGATTGGCATGGATACTGAGTGGGAGAACACACATTATTTTTTAAATAACCAACATTTTCGAAGTCTTTCCACACAGAGACAGGGAACTAGTGTGTGTGTCTTTGTGTGTTTTTGTCTGTGTGTGTGAATTTCCTCTTGAAATCCGACAGACACCTTACCATATCCGACTAAAAGCAGCTGTACCCAACTATGTAACCCAAAATATATTTACTATGGGGGTGTCACACCCCAAAAGAAACCCTAAAGCTACGCCCCTGGGCAGAGGGTTAATATGTCTGCCGAAAAGTACGTTTAGTGTGCAGATTTCAGAAAAGTATTTGATGAGCATAGCTCAGAGGGATACTGCTTTTGCATAGAGCGCCTTTTCTTACTGTCCAATTCATAAGTTACAATCATAATCTAGCACAGTGAGCTATGAACTTCTATCAAAGAGCTGTATGCAAACTGCATGGTACAGGATAGAAAGTAATGTTTTCCCAGTCTTTGATTATCCAAATTTTGGTTAAAAAAAAGTGTTGTTTGGATAGAAATTCATTGTTATTAGTCAACCCTAATCAATGTGTTACATTCTGAATACAGAGAATATGCTTCCCAAGACCAAGCACTCCCAAAAATGCCTACCACTATGCATGACATATGAATCCTACCCCTAATAGTCCCCTTTGTCTTATATAACATTTACCTTATATTTATTTGCAAACGTATGATTAATTGTCAGTGTATGTGTGAGGTAAAGTGCTTCAACACACTACGCTGGTAAGAGAGGCACCATAAAACAAATGAAATACACGTGAGAGATGGGCTATGGAGGGATGAGAGGCACTTTTGGTGGGTGATGGTGAGGCAATCATTGAAGAGCCCCAATAAAAGATTGCTATATCCTGGTTCTCTGTAACGTCATCATTTACTATGCTTTAAAAACAAATGCAATTGAATATATAATGAACAAGCATTTGCTTGCGTTAGAACTATTGACGTTGTAAATGGATAACTGGACTTTTCTTGCAATATAAATTGATCAACCCTGCCGCATAATTTTGACTTTCAGAATTTTGCTGCAGATTAAGCTAAGGCTGTGCTGAAGCAGATGTCTTAATTAGAAATTACTAATGAGTGTTTATTAATTTTGAATAATGAATTATGTAGAAAATAAATAACGTAGAAAAGTAATGTGCACGTTTGAAATTGTGACCTCGAAGAATGGCCATCAGTATCCACGAAATGTACTAATTAAATGATTAATTAATACGTATGAAATATTAGATGTAGTAAGATGTCATATTGAGAGTTATGAAATATGTTCTTGCTTATTAACTGTAGGACTTAACTTAGCGAGTGTCTTGGCCTAGTTTTGCTAGGCCTCGTTTTGCCAGGCCTCATGCAGAAGCTGTATTTCTTAGCATTTAATAGAAAATGCTTTCAGAGTTAACTAACTGTGAAATTCTCATTGTTTTAATAAAATGCTTAGGAGAAGCTTTCCATGAGAACCAACTAGCAGAAGACAGTGTCCTTAAAAGTGTAACAGTTGTGTGTAATATGTGTGAGAAGTACTTTCCCAGGATGCGAACAATGAAGACACTGACTGGAGAAGATGCAACAAAATTGATACCTGACGAGCAGATGATGAGAACATCGTAAAATGGACCAATCAACGTTGTGTGAAAGGAGAAATATTAGAATTCATAGATTTGGGACAAAAATATTATTGGGTAGAGTAATAACATTCGATTAACTGACAAATTGGAAATTAGGGGATATTTTGGGTGACTTTGACATAACGCGACAGGGGTAAAAAACTTCAGACCTTATTTCTAGTTTGTGATGCGATATTGAGGAGAAGAAGAGATTTGAGATTCTGTCATTGGGCTCATACTCTCTGACTGAGAGCCTGATGTGTTGCTGATCGATTGATGACCTGAGGACGAAGACTGATTCTGTTTGCTGACCCATATCGTGGATTGGTAGTTATGACCATATGACTGAAACGTATTCTTATGCCTTTTCATTCTAGGTACCAACTACACTGTCTTGATTAGTTTTCCTTAGCTAGATGTTTTCTAAATTCATGTTCTAAATTGTTTTGCATGAAGCCCCACATGCTGATGCTAATCTGGGTTAGTTGAGGTTATCTACATGATGACTGACAAATTGCAGAGACAAATGGTTGACAAGCTATTTTGCTGAACTTAATGGATTGCATAGCATTATTGAAGCTGACTTTACTAATGATTTGCACGGATGCTTTAGAATGTATTGTGATTCAAGCTTTGATTAGGTTGTATTTCTTGCGTCTTATTGGTTAATCAATACTATTCTCATATGAGTTTTGATTTGATATTGAGACTATTCTACATGATTTTAGCATTGTTAAATATAAGGGAAATAAAATTACTAAACTTTTATCAAAGTTGTGGCTATTCATGGCTGAAAAGTCAAGGTGCGTGACAATTACTGACTCCATTGATTATTGATTATTTATTTGACTGACTATTGATTGTGTATTGATTATTGTTTTCCATACTGGAGCTATGGTAAGAACATCTTAAAAGAGTCAAAAGGTTCATAGACCTATACGTGTCCCCTTGTAAGTTTACTTATTAAGGACCGACGCGCTAACAGCTGCCAGACATAACTAATTTGACTGCAATGTCTTTTAAGCTCAGTCGACCAAAGTAATGCTAAATGATAAATATATGCATTGTCCTGTTACTGCTCAAGATTTACCATCCATCTAATCTTATAATATTTGTATTAACTCCACCAAAACCTGCTAATGCCGAATGTACCATGTAATACTGTTAATATGTACAGAATGTAGTGGGCAAGTACTTTGTTAGTGGTGAGTCAACTGAGTCTTCTTTGCAACAGGAGGACAAAGTAACAACCAGAAGTCTAAAAGGAACCAATTAAAGGAATTGACATACGTAGGTGTAGTCAAGTTAATGTCTGAATCACCTTTAAGACTCTCACACAAGTGCACAAATCAAAGGCATGCACAGAAGGGCTCACCAAACTAATGCTCACTTCAGTTACACCAAACAATCTGCAGCTTACAAGGAGGTCACACAGTAGGAGAAACAAAAACAGCTTACTCGAGGATGCCATCATTAGAAGTAAACAATCCTAGCACAACTTTAATTTCCGTGTCACAAGTACTAAGTAAAATGTAAATCTTTATTGTGGGGTGGGATTAGAATAATAGAAAAAGCATCCAAATGATACAGAAAAATCTTCGCTAGAAAATGTACGCTTTCTGAAATAAGGAGTATTACACATCCCAAAATATTTAATCTAAAATTAAGTTATTCATCATTTTTGAGGTTTTCATTTCATTTGGGAATTTGTAGTAATGCGTTTGTGAGCAAACAAACAACAAGTCTCCGAATGCAAAGAATACACCAGGACTGATTCATGTATACATGCCAAAATCGGACACATTTGAAGCTCTAGGTTACTCCTCCAAAAAATTATGTTTACTCCTTACAGACAGTACTCCTCCCAGACAACATGACTTGTGACACGTTGCTGCTCAAAGCAAAACCTGATCTCCAAAATACAAGGTATGTGAACGCAAGAATGGGAGCCTTTCCCCCACCGGCCCACATCAGTGGGAAGTGCCCATAGCACTTACACTACACGGCCCAGCACCGAGAGCATCATGGCAGTTTAGCTTCTATCTCTGTAGTTGCTGGAGACCTGTGCATGTGTAGAAAATCCAAAAGTAGCTTTGTGGTGCTTGAAGGAAACCTGCATGCTGTCACTGCGCAATGACGTCAAGTCACAAATTCTTGAACCAGTTGTTTCGCTGAGGCTGAGAGGCCGCAGCAGGCAACTACAGCAAACGTGTTTAAAGATGGCAGCCAGGTCAGGCTGTGCTTGGTTGTCAAAAGTAAGCTTCTTACGTTTTCTAATATGGAGCACTATTTTTGTGTCAATTAATTCATTAAAGTTGTTGGAAGAATAACATTACACATATTGCAAGCAAACTTTTTTTTTTAAAGTAGCCCAGAGGAGGTTAGAACAGGTGAAGATGCTCGTTAGTTCACACAAAACACAATTTATTTCAAATGTGTTTATCATTTGACCTTGTTTTGGTAAAAAAAAATATTAATAAATAAGAAAAGCACACTGCTTCCAATGTCTCTAAGTCGTTCTTTTTGTTAGGTACTCTCTCAGATCTCTTCCAAGATGGCCGCCAAAGTGATACGCAATAACTGGCGGGTTACAGAACAGAAAACAGATGGCCAGAGTGTTTGAATGCTTATCAAATGTAACCAAGGTAACAGGCTGATTTACAGCCCTGTTTTCTGAAACAGCGTTGCAGCGAAGGTACGCTGAGAGAAGAAAAATGCTCTGCAAATGAAAAGGGAAGTTTCACCAAACATGACCAAGAAACGAAGGAAATAAAAGGTCCCCCAAAGAACAGATCAACAGGACAAAACATAACTATACAGTAGTTGGTCCCTGCTCACAAAGAGAAAAAAAGGAGGGACAAAGAGGCATGACTGGCCACTAGCAAGCAGGGGCTTTTAAATGACACTGAAAGGAACAAACAAAATGGCTTTAAGCCCACAGAAGAAGTATATTAAAAGTATGCAAGAGGTCATATGCTTACCCTCATCCTAAAAATGTGTTGTAGAATGCACAGTTTCTGCAATTATTTTAAATTTTTTAGGGGGGATAGAACCAGTCCAGCCCAGAGATTCAGGGCTATATATTGGTACACATCCAGCATTAATATCTCATTGCAGCATGAAGATATAATGAACCATTTGGAGGTATTTTCATTTTTTAATAAAAGTGCTCTATTTTCTGTTGCATTTTACAAATGGAAAAACATAAAACCCAGAATGCTAATGAAGGAAATGTTGCCTTGAATTTCCGAAGCTTGGCAATACCAAGTATGTGTGATTCATCCTATGGAACGTACTCTACACAATTAATTATCTAATAATATCACTGATCACCAAACTGTGGCAGAATGACTGCTTACTGTGCATTTTTCTTTTTGTGGTAGATAAAACTCTCAGGATTAAAGGAAGAAAAGAAAAAATATGTATGACCATAGGAATCTATCAGTGCAAATCAGACCTTCCTTACCCTACCTGGCTGGCCAGTATAACACTGTGAACACTGTAATGTTAATCTGATTTTTAGCATTTGTTTTCCAAAACATGGTCATTCCCTCCAGTCATCTTCATGTAGAAACATATCCCTGCCAAAGCAGGTGACCATTCTTTGTGCTTCTGGGTTTCTTGAGCCTGACAGTACCAGACATGTAGAGGTTTTCTATGGGTTCAAGGTACCCACAGCCAATAAGCTGAGTGTTGAGTATTTTGAAATTTTAGAATGCAGCTGAAAGAAAACTGCTGCTTTAGGGCATCTATATTTTGGTCATAGATACCACCTCTTACCTGTATGGAAACATCCCAGTGTCATGTATTTTTACCATCTACACAGACTTAGGGCCTGATTTAGAGTATGGTGGACAGGTTACTTCATCACAAACATGACGGCTATCCCATCTTCCAGGATTTAATGGGATCGTAATATGGCGACAAGATATCCGTCACGTTTGTGACACAGTAACCCCTTCCGCCAAACTCTAAATCATGCCCCAAGTTTCCTATCTGTGAGGGAAAGACCTTGTTGGCTTGCCAGGAGAGAATGCTGAACGTGATGTAGGCACGATAGTTAACACTTTTATCCCTGCCAATGCCTGACCCTTAACTTTGTTCCTCTGGGTATCTGAGTGTACTGCTACCAGTCACTATGGATGTTCTGCAGGGCTAAGGTGCCCAACGGTGATAAACAGAATGCAGTTCACTTTGGACATTTGGAAAGCAGCTGTAAGCAACAGGTCTGTTTAGATTATCAACAAATTTGAAGATGGTTATCACCAGACCTCCCTCATCCTAAATGACTGGACATAAGATTGCACAGAAAATTAGATTTCTCATATTTTTAGAACATTGTAATTTCCTCCAGACTTTCACCCACAGGAATGCATCCCTGCCAAGGCTTAACCCCACTCTTTTTCCTTTTGGTCTTCTGAGAGTAGTGGTGTTGGATATTCAAGGATTTTCTATTGGGTCACAGTGCCCAGAGGTGATAAACTGGGTGCAATGCATTTTGGAAATTTGGACAGTAGATGTATATATACCAGGTTATGGTATCTGTATTTTATTTACAGAAATTACCATGGGCTGTATGGAAATATACCACAAAAATGTATTTCTAACATCAATGCTTACCAAGATTTCTATTGCTGGGTGCCAGACCTTCCTCAACATGATTGTCCTGGAAATTGTGCTGAACATGACAGTTGTCAGGTTTTTAGCACTTTTTTCTCCAAAAACATGGTACTTTTCTCCAGTGTCCCCTGACCAAGAACATATCTTTGCCAAGACATTACCCCACCCAGTTTTGTTCCTACGAGTCTTCTGAGTGTGAAAGTAATGGAAATGTATATTTTACGCAGGTTCAGGGTGCTCAAAAGTTATATACTGCGTGCAGTGTGTTTTAGAAATTTGGAAAGTAGATGTAAGCAACATGTCAGTTTAGGGGACCTGCTATTGGTCAGAGTTCTCACCCCTTCACTGTATGGAAATATATTGCACCCATATATTTTTAACATGTAAGCAAAATAAGTTTCCATTGATAGGTGCCGGATCACCCTTGTGCCTTTTGAATAGCTGAGACAACAAGATGAACAAGTCAGAATTTCAATATATTTCGCTAAACTATGGTAGTTAGCGTCAGGCTTCCTTATCAGAAACATATTCACCCCAAATCTCTGCTCTCTATGCAATGTAAGTGTGACCCTATCAGACATGAGCATGTTCTTAATGGGTTTGAACAGGGATCTGCATTCTAGACACACACCAGGGAATGTTTTGTTGGGGGCGGTATCACTAGGGATGTCTGCCATAGGGGAAACTACCATCTCCAGAACTTTCATAAAAACAGATGCACAGGGGAATCCATTGTACATGAATCCCCAGAATGCTTTATTACCTAGACCTTGATTATTATTTTGGTGGTAAAAACCAACAAACTTGTGCCTCTGGTAAATGCCAGTTCCACTGGGTTCTGTAAATAATATGTGTTAGGTAACACAGACTATGAGTTTTTACCTTGTACTGTAGAATTGTTATTCAGCACAAGTGGTCAATACTGCTGTGTGCTATCTACAGCAGATGGTAAATACCATACCTGAAAAATAGTACAAGTTTAAAACATCGGGAATGCCGATTTTCAGGTACTGGAAGTTCCCGAAATGAGGAAATAAATCCCAGAGAACAGAAACAGCAAGAGCAACATACAAAAGGATCTTAGGACACCCCAAAACTACACAGACAACACTGTTCTGTGCGCGATAGTACAGGCATTCATTTTTGGGGAAACAGCAACTTGAAATAAGACAAGTGGAATCCAGTGCCATCCAGGGCCCAGGTAGGGAAAGGAAAGGAAGTACAAGTTTATGGACCCTGAACTGGAGGGTCCTAGCCAAGGAGGTGGTTAGATACTATGATCTTGTAAAGCACCATCTCATGCTTAAGATAATACAAAAAAACAAACAAAAACAGGCCTGTTGAAGGAGATAATAGACATAATCAATACTAAATTAACATATACACATATCTGCATGATGTTGAGAACATTACCAGCATGTTCCAAACCTTGAAATGTTAGGTACCTAAGAGAGTTGCCAATCACAAGCTCTAAAGCATGGCAACTGATGGTAGTTCTCCACTTCAGCTCTCCCTCAAGCTGTAAGAAACAATTATGGCTGTTCTTAAAAGGTCTGGAGTGGAAGATATAAAGGAAAGTCTCAAGTTCGGAGGAATCCAAGTAAAGAGAAATGAGAATCATAATGGAAGTACATGTGTTTGTTAAAAAGTTGCCTTGGCTGAGAATCATCATGATTGTAAATAGAGACTGATTTTATTTGTTACACATATTCACATTGATCCATGCATGTGATATCATAGGGGCTAACAACTCCTTTCTGTTAGTTCTGACATAGTGAGAATGGACCACAATAATCATAACTCATTGTAATCTTGATAATAAAGGATTGATTTGTCGGCCCAGTACCTTGAGGCCAATGTGTCACCAAAGTAGGACTAATTTAGTTTTTCATCAGGATCATGAAATTGTGATTTCTTCCACGGCACTTAGCACAGTAGTTCAGTACACAGAGACACATCACACAGTATCTGTAAGTAAATAGTGAGCTTCATTTTCCAGTTTCATCACACTTGTTCCTGTCTATGTGAGACCACCAGGTGTACATGAGTGTCGTTAATTGACGTTAGAATGTCAGTAAAGTCTGCTGTAGCATAGATGTTTGCTTTGTTAACATTAGATGGTAGATGTCCAAAGGGAACTATTTGTGCTGCTGAATCACTCTCTGGAAGACATCCATCACTTAGCACAATATTTTGCTAAAGGTTGATTGAGAAATGCCACGCACAAGTCCTGTCTGCTGTGTGGTGCCTATCGCAAGGAACTCTTGCACTGCTAGATTGTCAGGAAAAGGGGAGAGGAGTAGATCCATTGGGCTCCTGGGTATCCACAATGATGAAATATGTTTTCAAGGTGCTCATGTTGAGCATTTGTATCTGCTGGATCTCAAGCCGACTCATGTTTGTGGGTTCCACCCTTGCTACGTCAGTCCAGGATTTTATCCTGTGTTGCTCTGAGGTCAATGATTGGTGGCCTGTTTTCCACTCACATGTTGCATGGCTTCTTTGTAGCGAACATGTTTTTTCCATAGCATGAGATAGTGGCCTAGCAGTGCTACAGCCACGATGGTGATCTGCAAAATAGAAGTGTGAGCTGCTGAAGTCAACCTGTGAGAGCTTCACCTGTCCATGGCTGTTTATGCAGTTCTAGTCCTGTGTGCCACTGTGTGTAAGACATTAAGTTTTTTCAGTTCAAACAGCACATATACTGTGTTTTTTGCAATGTTGTGTTGGTTTGGGTTGTCTTTAGTATTGTTTTACAGCATTTCTTCCTTTCCCTACACTTTAAGGAAATTTTACCACCTGCTTTTGACTGGAGGTATTGTAGTCATAGTTTCCAATGGATTTTAATGAACCCTGATACTTACCACATTTGTTATTTTTCACATGTGGCAAATTACACAGATGCGTTAAATACCATATGCTTTAAATATCACTTGTGGAACCTCAGATATTTTTTTTTAACTTGGATCAGACAATTTGTTTGAGTCATGCACTATTTACCCTGCCATGCAGTAGTTACTACTATACTTAATTCAAAATCATGACCCTAGAATCTACTTCAAACACCACAGTATAGGTGTAAAAATCACATATTACTTCTGTTTTCTGTGACAAAGTCCAGAGCTTCAGGCAAATGGCAAAAGTACTACCATCAACTGTTCCCACAGTTCTCCCAATAAACACAGTATCACATATGTGTGGGTGGGAGATGCATGTGACGGGAAAAGGCCAAAACAGTGACGATGTGAAGACTGTATAATAACAATATTAACAATAATAACTTCATAAGGTCAAATATTTGGACTGCTCCTGTTAGGCCCACACAAGCATACTGCTTTTATTGGAAATCGTGGGATGTGAAGGGGGGAGGGTGTCTCTGTTCATCAAACATTTTACAGCCTTAAATCGCAAAACTTAAAGAAATTCTTTTTTTAAAACCAGTATTTGGCATAGGCAGGGAATTCTAGGAAAAAGAAAGTGATACAGTAAGAGAAAGTGTTCATATCCTCAGAAGCTACACCTCGAGGTGTTTAGTGTACAGAAATGACTGGGTGTAATAGGACCCTTAAATATGGGATGATACACACCTATAAAACAATATTGTGGTGCCCAACTAAGAAACCAGTCGCTCTTGGGGTTTTTCTGAAGCTTAAAAAATAAACCAGTGTCTGAGCTACTTGATGGTTCATAGAAATGTGTATGTGTGAAACACATACCGTTTCGATTTGTTCGGAGACAAAAATCCAATCAGTGTCCAGGCCTCCTACTAGTATGCAGGTGTGCTTGTGCCAGCATCCCAGGAAGCATCCTGGTGAAAGATAAATTGCATCTGTGCTCAACATTGGCATGCAGCGTGTGTGTCTGTAACCCAGTGGAGAGCCATACCGTATTTGG
The DNA here is from genome assembly GCF_031143425.1 of Pleurodeles waltl. Classification (NCBI taxonomy): domain Eukaryota; kingdom Metazoa; phylum Chordata; class Amphibia; order Caudata; family Salamandridae; genus Pleurodeles; species Pleurodeles waltl. The sequence continues at coordinate 163,402,134 of NC_090447.1, forward strand.
ATTCATTCATAGCCACAGAAAAACTCCAAACAGCATCCAGGTTCCTTGATGGCACTCAGACATGAGTGGCTCTACATCAGAAGGGAATCAGGTACAGTTTGGAATTTGTCTGAAGTTACAAAATAATCCAAATGTGTCTAGCTCATTGCTGGGGTGCAACAAACGCTGTCTCTGTGCCACTCTGTTCCCCTGAAAGAAACCAGAGAAAGGAGCCAGGCACTTTGCATTTTTGTTTTCTACAGAAATTCTAAAGTGCCCTTGGCTCCTTCCTGGGACACAGACATATGGTGGCGCTGGAAGGGGATGGTCTAGAAAATCTTCCAATTCACATCTCTTAGTTTGTTTCTACTGTCGGTGAGATGGTAGGTGTGGTGGGAGGAAGGATGAGAAGAGCTGGGCTGCTCTTCCACTCCTTTCTGCCACCCCCTCCCCACAGAAGAAAGCACTTCAAGCTGGTAGGCACACCTAGAGAGGAATTGAGGGCAGTAATAGTTGCCCTTAGTCTTTCCTTTAGTCTAGTCTTCTAGCTCAATCTTTTTGGGTGGACCTTGTATTGGTGAAGGAATCACTCCCAGGACCACATAATATGTTTGTGACTTTAATTGTGATGTCACGGACATATTAGTTAGGCAGCCAAGAAGTGAGTAACAGGCAACTCATTAGGAAGCTTTCAGGTGCCTAGAAATGTTCAGGTACCATCATTCTCCCCCTAGGCTAATACAGAGGCCACTGTTATGGGGTGCCATTTGACAAAACTGTACAAAATTAAGTTTTGCGTGTTTTAGGGCTGAGAAAAAAACTTTCCTATCTGATACACAAAAAATGGCCGAAAGTTAGAACTTTATTCAGAAAGTATACATTTTGTGCTTTGGTGTAAGTCCGTTCAGCCATTTGAAAAATTAGTATTTAAAGAGGGGCTCAAGATGGGCTGAAGGGGTTAAAAAGTTAAGGTTATCGGTCCAGATAGGTTTTGATTGGCCAATTTAAAGTGGACTTGTCAATCCTGATTGGCTGGCCACAACATGAACAATATGTTTGGTAGCCATTACAGGTATCAGTGAAATGGCCACTGCGTCCTAAAAATGAAATGAAAAAAAAAAATATTTAAAAAAATATAAGGATGAACACACGGTAACTCCAAGGGGCATGTGGGAAAGTCTCAAAGGGGCCGCGCCCCGCCCGACTGGCTGGCCAAAACATGGACAACATGTTGGCGCCATTGTTGGACTCAGGGTAATAGGCCCCTTTACATTGCATTGTATGGAAAACCTGTTTTCAAGGGTCACAAAAAGGAACAAAAAGAAAAGGGTGATAACAGATTTCAATGTAAATTATTTATTGGTGGTGTGATACTCATTGTAGGAATTAAGATGATTTCTCAGGTGTTTTTGCCTTGTGAAAAATACCTACTGTCGGCTGAGATTTGATGAACTAACTCTGAGAGAAAACTGTTTTCTCTCAACACTTTCTCATAGAGGTTATGGAAAGTGCTATAAATGTTAAAATGAGTGTATATTTTCTGTAAATACACACTAAATTCCTCAGCCATGTGAGAATTAAGTCTGACATACCAAGTAAAACATGTACTTCGAACAGTAGCAGCAGGCTGTTAGTTAATTCCCCAATTTTCTATTGCAGCCTCCACAGTGTGCTAATAATCTTATTTATGACAAATGATTAGCACATTATAATTAGTGATGTATAAAGCAAAATTAGGATACATTTTCTATGTGAGGGCCATTATATTTCTGCAAAGCTGGAGAGATATGGTCCCACTTTTTCAACTGAATAACATTTGCACTGCTGCAATCTATAGGGCTGCAGCCAATAAATCAGGTACTACAGGCTGCCAATTTATTCCCCACTCACATAGTCACATCTAGGATTGTATTTGATGACAAAGCTTTGGGAATATTTTCCTAACAACACTCAGGCGATGGAAGCCTATTTGAATAATATTGAAGATTTGAGCCTAAAGTACATGGAGGCATATTTATGAGAGGCGTGCGCTGCTGGACCGTCACCTTTTTTGATACTCCGGCGGAGCAGGCCTCTCATATATATCTATCAGACCACACAGAGCTACTGCGCGTGTTGCCTACTCTGCACCAGGGAGGCCTTTCATGGTGTTGCAGTGGGTTTTCCCACGCGTCACTAATGGATTTTGATGCTTCCCCAGATTCACTTAATCCTGTAAACCTGAGGCAGCGCCAAAAACTTACACCCCAGCAGAGCTGGCTTAACAAGGAGAAATATTTTAATTTCTCCTCGTTTTTACCTCTTTCCACGTGTGCTGCATTATGCAGTACACACGGAAAGAGGAAAACACCTCTCAGGATTGTTTTTGTTCAAGAAGGTGTCCCTTCATGCACAAAAACAATCCTGCATACCACGCAGGCACCCTTGCACCATGGTCGAAGCTGCCTGCATTGGTGCTAGGCAGCTAATTGTGCACCTGCGTAGAGGAAAATGACAGGAATGCCCTGTATTTCAGAAATACGGTGCATTCCTGCCCTTTCACATTGGCGTAAGGCAGCACAGCAAGATTACTTGCTGTGCTGCCCTACACTGATTCCCCATAAATATGGGCCTAAGTTGCTCTGTGAAATAAATCAAAGATTCTTCATGCAGGAAAAAGGAGGCCAGACCACTTGAGACTAGCCCATTAGTGAGACCAGGTGTCGTCAATGCTGAAAGGCACTTTTCAATTAAATTAAATTTGGACCTACTTGATGATTTCAACTTAATGATAAGTGGAGCATCGTCCTCATAAGTGTCAAAAACAATCCAGAAAAATATGGCTGTAGCATTGATATTATATTTAAGTGTAGAGTCATCCTTAGTGGGAAGAGGCACATAGTAATGGAGTTATCTTGATTCATGGCACGAGAAACCCAATCCACACCTGTATAATGAGCTCCTAATGGGGTTGAGATAAATATTCTTTCTTATACTATGCAAAGGTGATGCAGCAGAGCAGTGCTGGCCAGACTGTTTGGAATGAAGTGGACTCATTTTGTTGCAGTTCTTACTTCTACAATAGCAGAGATGAGCTAAGGAATAATTGACTTTCCTGCTGTAGGTAGTTTGTCCATCACATTTTGATGTCGGTAAACTAAAGAACAAGACATGGCCATATTTGTCCAACTATGACAGTAAATAATTGTTAAGACTAATTCCAACATTTCAATCTATCCCTATTTTTGCTTACAGAATTTTCCTCATGTACCAGTGTTTGCTGGCATTCCTTTCAGGAAAAGGTCCAGCTCGATGGTGGGTAAATGTCTACTTTTAGGAAGAAAACATATAGGCCCTCAGAAGCTGCGGGCGCCAGCATACCGCCAGTGCTGGCGGTATATCTGGCTCCCTATTATGACTTTTCCACTGGGCCAGCGGACAGTAACAATGTTTCCGTCCACTAGCCCAGTGGAAAAGTCACATCAACATTGCAGCTGGCTAGTAATAGAGCCAGCGGCAATGTTGATGTGCAGCGGGTGCAGTAGCACCCATCATGCATTTCACTGCCCGAAATGCAGGCAGTGAAATGCGCGATGGGGCTGTGCCTGGGGGCCCTTGCACTACCTCCAGGGGCACCCCAAGTCCCCCTTACCGCCAGTCTTTCCATGGTGGTGTTTACCGCCGTGGACAGGCTGGCAGTTGGGGACTCATAATCCCCAAGGCAGCGGTGCTTGCACCACTGCTCTGGGGATTATGACTGCCAGGCAGAAGCTTGGCAGTATAGTGGACGGGCCGGCAGTATGGCCGTGGCTATTGCACCACGGTCATAATAGCTGGCAGAACACCGCCAGCCTGTTGGCGGTGTTACTGCCAGCTTACCGCCGGCCGCCAGGGTCGTAATGAGGCCCATAATTTGCATTTGGGTTGCTCTTCAGTAATGGCAAATACAAGATAATGCAAAACTGAATGAAACATTGTCCAGACAATTTCCAGTAGTTTAATGTAATTGAAGCATTTCCACATATTATTTTGTTGCTCTCTAATGTAGAATATACAATATATCTTCACTCTGAAGTAAGTCTGATTGAAGAAACTGGGGAATGTCAGATTCTAGTGGAAATCAAGGCTGCATGCCAAGAGTCCTCTTTAACAAGGGAGATTCCTTTTTGGCCTTAACATAAGACAGCTTTTAGCTCTCTGCCAGTACTTACAGCACGCTTGGGTCAGCCGAATTCTTACCACATCAGTCGAGTGCTTACCACTGGTAGGCTTTCTTGTTGATTCCATTTCCTATTTCATAACTTTCCTTCCTCTTCTTGTGTTTGCCCTTTAGTTGCAATACATCTACTTTGCCAACCTTCTGATTGGATCTTGTATCTTCACACTACTTACTTCCAGGAAACTACTTTTCCATCTTTTTTCAGCAGACCATGAGAGTGCATGTGTTTTGTGGCTGTCTTCTTGGTGTGTTGCTTCCTCTTCAAATCCCCAGCACCCATACACTCTCCTTGTTGCTCCAAAACACCTGTTCATCCATGGCTTATCCCACACATCACTGTCTACCTTTGTTTTGAGTTTTTAAATCTTATTTATCTGTCTACTCACCCTCAACCCCAGCTTTTTCTTTGCTCCCTGACCCACTGCTCCCGGTTGCTCATTTGCCCCTCCACCTCATGTTTTTTCGATATATATATATATATATATATATACATATATATATTTATTTATTTTTTTAGGCCCTGGAATCTGCAATTTGTCACTGGACTGCCTCTTCATCTTTGATGTCTATTGTGGTTGTTTTTAATTTACCACTCCAAGATTGGTGAATTAAAAATTAAAGAAGACAAAATTTCAGTTAGCGCCTTTACAAAGCGAGACCTATTGACTTTTCAATGCTTGCTGTATATGGAAACTAGAAATTTTTTAAGTAAGCAAAGACAAAACAAAATGAAGAGACTGGATTTCATGAATAACCACATCACACTCATAAAGACAGTTGATGTCACCCTTCCACACTGCGATTCTTGTCTCATCGTGCCAGGTCCCAAGCCTGCATCCTTTCAGAGGAATTAAATCTAGGTATGCTTATGAGGCCACCAAAGTTTTACCTCAAGTAATGACATCAGAAGAAAGTCCAATCCATAAAGAGTGGTCTTGATAAAGGGGAAGCCACACGATTGTTCCAGCTTGTAAAAGTGTACACATCTCAGAAAGATGCTCTGGGTAAACAGCAGCACATCTATTAATACATAACCAAACCCAGAATAGCAATGGTTACAAGGCAGTTGACTCCATTATTGAGCAGAGGTGTAATTATGCCCTTTGAATTTCTAATGTGGTTCCTAGGCCTAGGTATCATGATCTATACAGGAAATTTTTCTCTGCCACCTGCATTGGCCGACTGTACATAGCCCAATAGTTCATCTCATTAGGGTTGGAGGCCAAAACATCTGTAGGCATTCAGAATCCCAATGTCTCACATATGTAAGACCTTTATAAGCAACTGATGCTTCAAATCATGATCTTGGTGCTCTTTTCTAAATGGGGTACCCATGTACCTTTGGCACATATTCCCAGGCATAAATAATCATGTTTGGACAAAGTATTGGCATAACTCTCACTGAAAATGTCTAAAAAGCAAGAGATTCACCTTTGGTAATGTACAATTGGTTGGAACCGTGTGCCTGATTCCATCTTGGGATCTTTTAACGTGTTAAAGACGCCATTTCATCAAATAGGTAGGCAGGAGGGCAGTGAGGAATCTGTGGTTGCATAGAGTATTTACCAGAAAGAGAATTACGAATATAAGTCATTTGTTCTTCTGATGGATACTGCAAATCGTTGAACTCTCACCTTAAAAATAGAAACCATAACAATACCTCCCAATGTGGAGGATTAAGGAAGTGGACTCGGACAAAAAAATGTCCAGCAGAACCCAGCAGATGTAGTGACCTTCCCACTGAACCTGAATGTCAAAGCAGTAGTGCTTTACGAAAGCAAATACAGAGGCCCATGTAACCACATGGCAATGTCCAAAACAGCTAACCCTTATGACAGTGCCATTGTGGCAGCCTTGGCCTTCACAGAGTGTCCGTAGGCGGGCATGGGATTGTTTCTGGCCAGTATATATCAGATTTTGAGAAGAGGACTGTGCACCTTGACAAGGTCCCCTTTTGCATTCCCTTTCTTTGCTCCAGAAAACCCCCAAAAGAACTGGTCATCCACTCAATGATCATTTGTGTGGTAGATGTAAAAGCAATAACCTTCTTAGGATAAAGATGATGGGGATTCTTATCCTCTCTCAAGGGGTGAAGCAAAGCAAAAAAGACCGGCAGAGCAATCAACCGGCCAACATGACAAGAAGTCACAACCTTCGGTAGAGAGTCAGCCCTGGTCCTCAGTACTATTTTGTCCATGAATAAGGTTATATAGGGTGGCTACACTATAGGTGCCTTTAGATCACTCACTTGACATGATCAAGTGAGGAAGATGTTCTTTAGCAGCAAGAGTTGATTGTTCAGCTATTCAGCTGTTCATCATCTTAAAGTGCATACATATGATGAATGTTAAGACCAGGTTCAGGTCCCATTGTCACCTAGCAAACACCTTGCAGAGAAACATGTGAGTCAGACCTTGTACAAAATACATGACAACCTGGGACTTAAATAAAAATGGTTACACACAGGCAAACACAGGAACTATGAAAGGGCTGACAAATCATTCTTCAAGGTGCTCAGTTCAGATAAACTTTGTGTAGTGGCATCATGCTGCAATGATAGCATCAAACACCTCAGTCGACAAGTGAAAAGCATTCAGTTGTAACACACATGAATTTGTAAGCTGGGAGACTAAGATGCAGGACCTTGCCCTGTTACTTAGAAAAGAGGTGCTCCAGAAGTAGTAACCTGAGTGGAGGGCAAATGCTCAGGCTCAGTAGATCCGAGTATGACAACCTCTGGCCTACTCTAGGAGGATTAAGATAACTTGCACCAGTATGTCATCATCCTTAGATCTCGAGGAAGGAGAGTGGCTGAAAGGCATACAATAGTCTTGTTTCTTTCAAGCTAGAATGCATCTCCAAGTGAATGCCTTGAAGAAAACTCCATCACACAAAATTGTAGACGCTGTGGTTTCTTTAATTTGGTAAATGTATCTAGCCAGGCGAGATCCCCACAGGTCAAAAATGCCTCTTACCACTTCGGTCAGGTTAGAACTTGTCTGTAGATAAACTGAATAATTATTTGGTTCCTAAAAAAAAACAGCTCATTTAATTCAATAGTTAATCATATACACCAGAATGGTGACTGGTTTCATGCTTCTTGCACTGGAAACAATTTTCCAATCATATTTCTGTGCACACATGAAGGGTCTAGGTTATTTTTATATCCAACCATGTGTTATCAAAGCCTACAATCACAATGTTTACCAACTATACTTTGAGAATGAAATATTATATTTGATCAGAATTGTGTTAAAAATACAATAACCTGTCATCAATATTTTAACAAACAACAGTACAGCTGAATGACAAGCATAAATAGTGTTTTTCTTTTTATTCTGGAACTTCAGATGTGTATCTAGCATTGATCAAGCCATGATTGTTCTTAAGTTAATATTTGTAAAGCAAAATTTAATCAAAAGGGGGCTTTGTCTGTCTAAAAATTGTCACTGCACTTTTATATATGACATCTAGTGAATAACGACACTATATTTCTCAAACACACGCAGATGTTATCAAACAAAGCAACACCCTAGAATGCTTATGGTTGGGGTTGGTTAAGTGATGCAATCTTGGGTAAAGAGAACAGCTTTTTTTCTCTACAGTGAATGTGCCCCTTAAGGCAAGGTTTTAATATGTAAATGGGGGGGGTTAGGGATGTGTTGGATTATTTATAAGTTAATGAATTCCACACTATTTATTCATCGCACTTTACTTTTCCTTATTTTACTTCCACATGCACAAAGCAGATTCCCCTAAGAGCCTCCATGGAACGTCTGGTGTGAATGACGGCTAATGACATGACGCCGAGTAACATTGTGGTATCATAGACATGATATCCAATGGTATGTGTATATACAGGAAGTATACATTTAGTATTTTTAACTCCACATTCATGTATTATGAAGATATATATATATATATATTTCCAAGGTGCATATATGTGAAACTAGGTGTAGAAAATCTATACATCTATATTTTGTCCCTCGATATTCTTTGGTCTATGGTATTAAGGGCCCAAAATATTTCCTATTCAATATTTAGGAGGCATTTCCTAGAAATGCGCTTTCCAAGAAGTCAAAAGGCAGATGAGAAGCAATCTGGCTCACCTCACATAATCTGAGCAGTGTTCTAAGCGCCAACACTTTACAACGCTTTGCTCAATTACTGCTAATTTTTGAACCTGACAAGTGATTAGGAGACAACGGGCATTTTGTGATTGCTTTATCAACATGTAAAAGTGATAACAGTACTACCTCAATCAGACATAAAATAAATAGCAAATAAAGTCTGAAAAGTTACCTACCCAGAAACATGCACTATCAACAGCATGTAGAAGACAAAGAAGAGGTTGTGAGTGTAGAAGAAGATGTTGTAGTTAGATAGCCTGCAAAGAACAATATACAAATTTACATATAACACATATGTACCTTGCCTTATACATGGGAGGAAAGTTGCTGCTTCTAGTAATTAATACAAAGTAGTCTATATCCTTGTGCTCCACAACCATCCATATTTCACAGAATACCTGATTGTGTGATCTGCAACCACAAAAATGTAACAAATGGATGTTGAACACTGAGTAAGCAAACCATTGTATTCCCCTGTATCTCATGGAAAATATTTTAATAAGAACTAGAAAATGGACATGAAAATAACACAATATGAACAGAATAAAATACATATACATTTTCCAGAGCTTTATTTTTTCTAACACAAATTTTAAAGGTAAATGTTTGAAAAAAAGAGCACAGAATAATGTTTGTCTTGAAGCACAATGTCAGACCTCTATAAATCAAACTATATTAGTGTCCTAAATTATGGTTTCAATGTCATAATTCAGCGCACACAAGCAATATTATGCATGGATGATGAAAAACACAGTGAAAGAGAAAACTAGTTTTAAATTAAAATAAAAAGAAAAATTAATTCTCACTTCCTTATTCATTTAGGGCTACACAGTTGCAAACATGTTGTTACAGAATTACTACTTCTACCTACTGTTTTTCATTTCGTGGCCAGGGGCTCCACATCTTCTCGGTTTATGAAAAGCAGGGTTGCAATCAAACCGACAGTCTGAGTGAGCAGGGACATTATATAGGTAGGTAACAATAGTAATTTAAAACATACATTTTTAAAAGAACAAAACTACTGAAATGCACCAGTTCTAGTTATCTAAAGTAACTATAACCCGTGCCCTAAAGTAACTATAATATGAGCCCCGGCACCCAACCGCTATTAGTGCCCAACCCCCCTCCCTCCCCCCACTGTGCATAAACCATGAGCAGTGAGGGGTATGGGCAAGGGGACTGGCGTCTAGAATCCTGTGGGCATTCATGGCTGAATATAACAGGTGTCAAAGGGCCAGAAAACCAAAATATCCAAAATATAAAAAGTGCACCGACTGGCTTTATAAGGGTGTCAGAGTATAAAAATATATAAAGCACATATATTGTCTGTGGCAAATAATGACCAATAATTTGTTTACATGTATATTTCATTAATCTATACAGTTCAATGTTTAGTAAAAGTGAATTTCAATAAATAATGTATTAAAGCATTTTTACAGTGGTCTTTGAGATTTTTTTTTTATTTTTTATTTTTTACCTTTTTTCAAGCTACAAAGTGCAACCATAGAATTGACCACAAGAGTGCTCCCCACTCCAGCTGAACAGCATAGAGCTCCAGCCAGGAGTGCTTTAAAAAATATGGTAAGCTCTCCTTGGGTCATAAATGTAATGACCCAAGAGACTTACTTTTTGTAATGTTGCTGGGGGGCTACTGCACTCCAAACAGTCCCCCACAACATACAAAACGGTGCTTGGTGCCCCAGCCACTTCTAGGGACACCACCAAGGAGCAGTGAATAATAAATAAGTGGCACCTGCAGCTCAACTATAATTCATTTTTTAAATGTATATTTTGGGTGTCCCAGTGCCCACCTATTGATACCCAGACCATTATTTTTTGTTAGTAGCCGGGGGGGAGGGAGGGCTGGGCCCCCCATTGCCTCGCTGGGCCCCCTGCCAGCACCCATCTTGGGTGTCTGTGGGAGACAGAAATACTTTTCTTATTTTTTAAATAAATATTGGGGTAACCGATTGGCTCTGGGGACTCCATTCACCAAGGCTGGACTTCATTTAAAGAGGAAGGGGCATGCGGCCTGCCTTCCTGAGCAAGCATGGGCCCTGTGGGCCCCATCCTCTTGGTCAGAACTTTATTTACAGGGGAGGGGGAATGCGGCTTTCCTGTCTGAGCCAGCACAGACCACAGGGACCCCATGCCAAAAGGCCTAAAGTAGGTATCCCAGCACCCACCTGGGGCACTGACAACACACACTGTTGGGTGCATTCGGGAATTCCTGAGGCCCCATAGGTTTCCCTGCATGTACAAAAATAGGATGCAGCAGAAGCCAGCTTTGCTCCCGCCCGGCAGTAGCCATCTCTGTTTCCCTGCCCACAAGAACACAGGCTGGGAAAAATGTGTGTGCTCCCACCGGGCGGGAGCATTTCTGTAGCTCCTGCTGGATCGGGCAAACTTTTTTCTCCAGCCCAAGCTCTTGCGTGCCCACTCCCATTTACCATAAAGATGGCTCCAGGAGATGGAGTCTGAGGGTCCTCATGGATGCTCTAGGAAAGGACCATATGTCCACCTCCCTTAATTTAATATGGTGCTGGGGGATGGGATCCCCTGAACCTTGCAGAAGCTCAGGGAGTGTGGCTGCACCCCCCCCCCCTAAAATTGAAAATGCTGCTCCCACAGCCCCTTGCACATGTGGGGTGTCTGTTTTTGACAGCATGGGAGCCTGCAATTAAAAAACAAATTATCAAGGATTTGCGGTTTCACCCAAATTTGTACTAAATTTAAAACAATATGGCCCTCATTATGACCTTGGTGGTAAATACCACCGCGCTGACTGTCGCCAGCATACCACTGCGGAGGCAGACATCCGTCCACCAGATTATGACACATACATACAAAACCAACAGAAAATAGTCACAACCACAAATCCACCAGACCCACTGAACCTGATAAACTGTCGGTACTACCATCCATACCGTTTAGCCACCAATACTACGCCCTCCAAATAATGACCCACGAATCACCCCAGCGGACATTCAACGGCGGTAAATCATTGGCGGTGAATACCTCCGCGCGGATATGGCCACCCAGATACAAAACAAGACAACATTGGCCAGAACAAAAAACCCACATCTGACACAAATACACCCACCCCCACATGCCCCACCAACAGCACTATAAAACACACATTCACATCACCCACAATCCTTTGCTAACACAAGAAGATGGTTACACTTTGCGACACTAATCCAGAAGAGAACTGCACACACATATCACAACTACCAATTCATCCGACATGCACCACACACCCCACCACATCACACATCACCCTCTGCACAACGTACACACACCACACAACACCCACGTCCCCACAAAGGCATCACTGTTTCACCGATGAAGAGTTACGGGTCATGGTTGAGTAAATAGTCAGGGTAGAGCCACAGCTGCTTGGAGCACAGGTCCAGCAGATATCTATTGCCAGGAAGATGGAGCTATGGCGGAGGATCGTGGACAGGGTGAACGCTGTGGGACTACATCCACACACAAGGGACAGCATAAGGAAGAGGTGGACCAACCTACAGTGGAAGATGTGTTCCATTGCAAAAAGGCACCAGCCTGCCATCAGGAGGACTGGTGGTGGACCCCCACCTCCTCCCCCACAGCTGACAGCATGGGAGGAGCAAGTCTTGGCAATCCTGCGGGACTCACTGGAGTAGCTGGAGGACTGGACACTGGTGAGTCACCATTTACTACCTATCACCCTCCCATACCTGCATGCCACCACGACCCCTCACCATGACACCCATCACCCCACTCCATGCCACACAGTGCACCACCACAATTACCAAAGTGAAATGTCAAGCCCTGCATGCACATCCCTTCCAGCCCTGCATGTACACCCTCCACCAATGCATGCACAGCATGGAGAACTAACAATCCCACAATCCATCCCCATACAAAACCAAAGGTGGCAGGGCAACAGCAATAATATAGGGGAAGCTAGTGATGCAGAATATGTCACAGACATGTAGCATACTACACCACTTAAATCCCCACAGGTGCCCCAGCCAATCTCAGTAGCAAGAAGGTGCCACGGCTATCCAGCCCCCCACCAGAAGATGCCCCCAGTGATGACAGCAACTCTGGAGCTCTGGATCTGGATGAACTCCATGGCCCATCTAGGACCACTGGTCAGTCGGCTACCAAAGCCCACACCCAGTCCACTACAGAGCCTCCCCCCAGAATCCAACACCACAGCAGCCAGCCAACGTCCCTAGACCTCTGTCCCCAGGACACATCAATCAGTAGTGTGCCCACCTGTACAGGGACCTCAGTCCACACCTCACAGGCAAGACAATGAGGGTCCTGTGGTCAGTGGGAGTGAGCACACTGTTCAGGGGACACAGGCACAGGGGGCCAGGGATGGTCAGAGGACAACTGTGTGCCGGGGGGGACAGGGCAAGGGAACGGACTGCCCAGGAGGCACTCACTCATGTCCTGGGGGCTTACCAACAATCCCAAGACAAGATGGGTCAGGTGTTAAACATCATACAGGAGAACCAGCGGCTGTAGGGGAAACACCACCAGGAGATCAAGCAAGAATTGCAGGCCCTGAATACCACCATGGTTTCCATTGCAGGGGTGCTGGGTGACATGGCCAGCATCATGAGGGACTACACACACACCAGAGGCCCCGTCCACTAGCCAGTGTACTGACCAGCCCTCCACATCTGCTGCAGCTTGTGGACAGAAGGCCCTGCCACTGGACTGACAGGCTACCAGCACCCTCCCCCTACAAAAGGTGAACCACCCTGCCAACGGTCCCTGCAACCCAGACAGTCACCAGAAACAGTTGCCAAGACCAAGACCACTGCCAGGAAATAAGCCCCTCCTGAATGTCCTGCTTGTGTCACACTGTGTCACCTTGTCCACTTAGAACTGCCACTGCTCTCTTTCCAATGGGCCCTTAGACACTGGACCTGTTCAACAAACAGATTGGCCCACTACACTGGACTTTTTCCACCCATCACCCCTCCCTATTGCACTTTGCATTGTATATCAATTTTTAATAAACAGCCTTGGACACAACTTGAATAATAGTGTTTTATCTGAAGGTAATTTATAATGTATTGAATCGTAATGAACTGCATGATCCTGTGTAAATGTCCAGTAACATGTTGATCCATCCTACAAATGTGTCTCAGTAGTCTCTACACATCACTGCATTACACTGTTGTAACCACAGCAACATTTGCAATAAGGGAAGGCATAGGTGACAGTCAGGTGGGATGCAAAGGTAATGACTGGCATTATGCTACAGCCACACAACACAACACTGAAATGGAGAAATGTTTAGTTCAACAGTCTTACCCGAGTGTCATTGGAAGTACTTCTGCATCATATGTGTCCTGTTGTGCACACCCTCCTCCTCTTCCACCCCCTCACTGTCCTCAGTGTCCACTGCTGCCACAGCTGCATTGTCACCCCCTCCTCCTGCAGATAGGGCACAGGGCATCTGAGGGCCACGTTGGGCAACATGCAGCACACAACAACAATCCTGCAGACCTTCTCATAGGAGTAGCATAGGGATCCACCTGTCAGATGGAGGCACTTGAACCTGGCCTTCAGGAGACGGAAGATCCTTTCAACAATTCTCCTGGTATGCTCATGAGCATCATTGTACCTATTCTCAGCCCCTGTTCTCGTATTCCTTACAGGGGTCAGGAGCCATGACAGGTTTTGGTAGCCGCAATCACCTGCAAGAAGTGAGGGACACAAATTAGCCCTGGGTGGGGACTCAGGCTCTCCTACAAGCCACACTCTGTGCCTCTGTAGTTGTGCCATCAGCTGTGGGACTCTGCTATACCACAGGACAAAGGCATCATGCACCGACCAAGCATACTTGGCAGTAATGTACTGGTCAGCAAGGCACACCATCTGGACATTGAGTGAGTGGAAACTCTTCCTATTCCTGTACACTTGTTCATTGGCCCTGGGGGGGACTAAGGCAATATGGCTCCTGTCAATGGCCCCAATAACATGTGGTGTATGTCCCATTGCATAGAATCCAGCCTTCACAGTGGGTAATTCATCTACCTGGGGGAATGTGATGTGTCTGCACATATGTTTGAGCAAGGATGCCAAAACCCTTGCAAGCACAATAGAGAACATTGGCAGTGAAATTCCTGCAGCCAAGCCCACTGTCACCTGGAAAGAGCCAGTTGCCAGGAAATGGAGCACTGAGAGTACCTGCACATGAGGGGTTATTATTGTTGTGCAACAGATAGCAGGTAGGTGATTAGGCTCCAATTGTGCACACAGCTCTGTGATTGAGGCCCTGTCCAGATGATAGGTGAGTATGATATGCCTGTCCTCCAGTGTAGCCAAGTCCACAAGGGCTCTGTACACGGATGCTTGTCTCATCTTCCTATTCCTCTGCAGTGGTTCCTACCTAAGGGACCCAAAAGTAAGAAGGGACTGACAACAGGAACTATGAACACACTGCAGCAGTGTACACAGAGCATGCTTGTATGTTGAACACTGGAATTGTCTAGGTGTGTAAATTCAACTACGATGATGCACTTTTAAATCTGTACCTGTGTACTAGCAGTAGAAAATGGCAACCACCTGTCCTGTATGCAGGGACAGGTGGAAGTGACCTCAATCCACCAGCGTTCACGTCATGGCGGGAGGCGGTCTGCACCACTGTGCAATTCCTCATTGGCTAACATGGCCCTCTATGGAGTATGGGAACTAATGATGATCAATGCCGGCGGTAACGGTGTTCACTGCCGCGGCAGTGACCACCATTTTATTTATACCACTTCACTTGATTCCTGACTTTCCACAGGATAAAATCTCCACTGCGTATGCTGCTGTAACCTGTGTCTGGAACATGTCATGTCATGGCCTGTGCAACAGGAGAAAGGGCCCCAGCCTTTATGTCGGAGGAGCTGGAGAGGCTCGTGGATGGGGTCCTACCACTGTACGGGCAGTTGTAACAGGAGAAAGGGCCCCAGCTTTTATGTCGGAGGAGCTGGAGAGGCTCGTGGATGGGGTCCTACCACTGTATGGGCAGTTGTATGGGCCTCCACACCAACAGGTGAGAATACCATGGGTAGGTTGCATGCAACATGGCTGCATGTAGATGTGTGTGTGTACTGGCAGCGTGTCGTTTGGGGGGGTGTCTGGCTGGTGGCAGTGTTAATGCAGAGGTACGGGTCATGTGTGTGCCTGATGAGGGGCTTAGTTGGTCCCAGTTGGTGTGCAGATGGCAGTGTTTGGCTCCTACCTGCTGTGGTACATAGCCAATGATATGCCAGTGTGGTCCATACTGCCCATTCTCAGTCTCAGTGTGTGACAGTGATGTGTATGCCATCTGTGCTGTTGGTGCTGTCATTGACCCTGCACTCCCTTTCTTCCCCCTCTCCTTTTGTCATCCTGTGCATGTGTGCATTAGCATCATCTGGCGAAGGAGCAGGGGCACCGGCGAGTGAGGGAGCTGCAACCTAGAAGGCAGAGTCCACCAATGCCAAGGGGACCAGTGGGACGGAGGACGAGGGGAGCACCAAAGCAGAGACAGGAGCTAATACCACTAAATCGGATTCCTCCTCGGATGGGAGCTTCCTGGTGGTGGCGGACACCTCTGGGACCACCCAGCGCCAGGTCCTACCGCCACCCCATACCAGCACCGCCCTCCCCATAGCCCCCCACTGAGTTGCCCGTGCCCAGTCACCCAGGAGGGTGGGCATCTCCTTTGCCCCAGGCACCTCAGGACCTGCCCCAGTCAGCCCTGCTGCCCTCAGTGAGGAGGCTATTGACCTCCTGAGACCCATCTCTGTAGGGCAGTCAACCATACTGAATGCCATCCAGGGGCTGGCATCCCAGATGCAGCAATGCAATGCCTTCCTGGAGGGCATTCACTGTGGTTTGGCGGCCCTACAGAGATTGTTTTAGGCTCTGGCCTCATCACTGATGGCAGCCAGTGTCCCTTGTCCATTCCCCACTCATCAGAAAATACTCCCCCAGACAAACACTGGAAGCACACTTCAGTCCACAAGCACTCACATAGCCAACACACAGATGCACACGCAACATCATCCACTGCCTCCACTGTCTTCCCTCCTGCTTTTACCTCACAGTCACATCCACTCTCACACCTGCATGCACTGCATCAACAGTCCCTTAACCTGCCACCTGCACAGCCTTGCCCACAGTCACCACAACAGCAGACCTGCAGACATGCACCCCACACACCACATGCACAGTTACCACCACCACCATCACCGCCTCATGTAGCACATCCACCTCCCTTGCAGACACCACCACAACATCCATCCACATGTCCTGTTTGACCTTCCCCACCCTGTCTGCCCCTCCTCCAAAGACACACAAAAAGTCACACTCAGACCCCCAACAGCCATCCACCTTACATACGCACACTGTCCATGCACCTGCACCCAAGTCCAGCTCACCTTCTCCTCCTACAACTACTCCCTCTACCTCCACTCCCATCCCCCCTCCCACATCCCGCCCCATTGGCCCTATGAAGCTTTTACTTTCCCACCTTGACCTCTTCTCTCCCACTCCCCCCTAACTGCCCGTAAGAGGAAGGTCCCACCCCCTCAGGCCAGTACCTCCAGCATCCAGTCTGACCCTGTTCCACCCCCAAAGTCACCAGCTGCCACTATGGGGCACATGAGTGCAACGCCAGCCCCCCCACCCCAAGGACACCCTCCGCCCCCAAAACGGAGGGCTAAAGTGCCACCCCCTCCCAAACAACAAAAATCATGGGGCCACCTCCCAAATCAAAGGCCAAGGAGACTCCTACCAAAACTAAGGCCAAGGAGTCCCTCCTGAACCAGAGGCCAAAGATTCCCCCTCCATAACCAGAGGCCAAGGGGCCCCCTCCAGAACCAGAGGCCAAAGAGACCCCTCCAGAACCAGAGGCCAAAGAGACCCCTCCAGAACCAGAGGTCAAGGAGACCCCTCCCAAAGGGAAGCATCCCCCCAGCCCCTTAGGTGCATGCCCATTTCCAACATGATGCCACTGAACAGTGGAGTCCCGATGTTGTCAGGAGTCAAGTTGGGGCTTGGACTTTGCCCTGTGGGCATTACAGACTTTGAACTGGCCATTGGGCCTGCATGTAAACATGCAGTTCTGTATTTTTTTGGATTTGGGCTTTTCATCTAACAGGATTACAGTGGTTGGAACAGAGGTATGTGTCCTGGCTTTCTTTGGTCCTGGGTCCTGTTTACATCGATTTACTCTGCAGCTGGTTCTGGGTGTGTGGTGTGTGTGTGTATGGTGCGTGTTGTGTGTGTGTGTGTCACTGTCCCCTCCCTACCTTCTTTGTGTGCTAGGCGGTTGCATTCACCGTCGTCGTCTTGTGGGTGTTGGTGCTCCAGGACGGCCATGGCATGGTACAGCATCGGGAATACTTGCAGTTCAGGTTCCATGGTGGCCGCTGACTCCTCTGTGTCCCTGGAGGTGAACGTCTCCTTTTATATGATATATTTCTGCCAGCCTTTTGGTGGCATTGATACCGCCCTGGAAATCCTGGTGGTGTACTATATCATAATATGGTGGGCAGATCCTTGTCTTCTGCCTGCCTGTAGGTGACTACCGCTGTGTTCAGTGGTTTTACCGCGCTGGGGGTTGGTGTGGTAAATTGGCTGTCTTTGGGAGGGATCACCTCCATGGTCATTTTTTGGCAGTCATTACCGCCAGCCTGGTGACGGTATTACCACCATAGCCGGCATGGCGGTCACCTGGCCACCAAGGTCATAATGAGGGCCTATATGCTGGGACCACCCTCACAAGCCTAGGGAGCAGGGTATCCTTACCCAACTCCCATACATCTTTCTTTAAAAAAAATTCCAGGAGAAGAGACTGAGATCCGAGCCCTAAGGTGCCTGCTGCCACATCATTGTTGATGTGATGGCAGCCAATCAGATCTCAGCAGCGTGAAGTATACAAAGTATTTGAGCCTCAATATCTTATGAATTACTGAACAGATTTAAACCCAATCACAAAAAGCACGCTTTTTAAATCAAGATCTAGCCTGGTCGTTCTTGATCTTCTTGACAACTCTGGGCAGAAGTGTTATCCGTGGAAAGGCACACAGGAGGCCTGAGTTCCACGAGAGGTGAAAAGCGTCTCCGAGCTTGCTGCCTTGGAAACTCCAATGTGCACAACTGCTGACATTGGGCGTTCTCTGCAGAGACGAACAGGTCTCACCAATACAAAAGGTGTTGGCTTGACAATGTGTTTTTGCCACGTTGTGCATCATAGTTATGGTTGTTCAGCATGGCTACAAGTTAGTGGCTTAGAGTGGGGTGGATTTTAGGAGTGGGATGGATTTTTGGAGTGGATGGACTGGAGTGGGGGGAATGGAGTGGGGTGAATTGGAGTGGTGTGGGGTGGATTAGACTGGAGTGGGGTGAATTAAGGTAGTTTAGCATCAAGTGGGTTGGGTTGGAGTGGGGTGGATTCACGTGGACTGGATTGGACTGAGTGGGATGGAACAATGTGAATTGGATTAGAGTGGGAAGGATTGGATTGGAGTGGGACAGATAGGAGTGGGGTGGGTGGATTAGAGTGGATGAGTTGGATTGGACAGAGCGGGATGGTTGTGAGTGGACTGGAGTGGGGTGGATTAAATTGCACTGGAGAAGGGTGGATTGGATGGGGTGCGGTGGATTGGGTTGGGGTGGAGTGGGATGGGTTGGATTGTAGTGGGATGGATTGGACTGAAGTGAGGTGACGGACTGGGGTGGTGTGGATTGTTGGATTGGATCAGAGTGGAGTGGGTGGATTGGATTGGACTGGAGTGGGGTAAAGTGGATTGGTGTGGGGTGGATTTTTAGAGTGGGGTGGATGTTTTGGAGTGGGATGGCTTTTTGGAGTGGATGGACTGGAGTGGGGTGAATTGGAGTGGTGTGGGGTGGATTAGACTGGAGTGGGGTGTTTAAGGTAGTTTGGCATGGAATGAATTGGGTTGGAGTGGGGTAGATGAATGTGGACTGGACTAAGTGGGGTAAATTAAGGTGAACTGGATTGGAGTGGAGTGGGATGGACTGGAATGGGATGGATGGATTAGAGTGGTGCAGTGGATTGGATTTGAGTGGGTGGGTTGGACTGGGCATAAGTAGGGTGGATAGGATTGGACTGGATTGGGGTGGATTGAACTGCACTAGAGTGGGGTGGCTACGACTGAAGTGGTGTGAACTGTGGTGGGGTGGATTGCAGTGGGGAGGGGTGGATTATGGTGGAGTGTAGTGAATTGAACGGGAGTGGTATGATCTGGATTGTTGTGAGGAGAATTGGATTTGAGTGGATGATTGGATTGGGCTAGATTTGGGTGGAATGGATTGGTGTGGGGTGGATTGGATGGGATTGGAGTGGGGTGGATTGTGGTGGATTGGAGGGGGTGAATTGGGATGTATTTGGGTGGATTGGAATGGGTGAGGTGGATTTGATTGGAGTGAGGCAGATTGTTTTGGACTGGAGTGCAGCAGATTGGAATGGGAAAGATTGTTTTGGATTAGAGTGGGGTTGATTGTTTTTATGGGAGTTGATCTGATTGTTTTGGATTGGCCTCGGGTAGACTGTTTAGAACTCGAGTGTGGCAGATTGTTTTGGACTGGAGTGTGGCCATTTGTTTTGGAATGGGGTGGGGCAGATTTTTTTCAATTGGAGTGGGGCAGCCTTTTGGATTGGAGTTGGGAGGATTGTTTTGGATTGGAGATGGGCAAATGGTTTTGGATTGGAGTGAGGCAGATTTGTTTGGATTCAAGTTGGGTGGATTAGAGTTGGGTTGATTGGAGTAAGGAAGAATGTTTTGGATTGGAGTGGGCCTGATTACAGTGAGACAGACTGGAGTGGGGCAGATTGTTTTGGATTTGAGTGGGACTGATTGGAGTGGGGCTGATTGTTTTGGATTGGAGTGCTACAGATTGAAGGGGGGCAGATTGCTTTGGATTTCAGTGGGACAGATTGGGGAGGGGCAATTATTTTGGATTGGAGGGGGGCAGATGGAAGTGGGTTGGATTGCTTTGGAGTGAGCAGACTGTTTAGGATTGGAGTGAGGCATATTGTTTTGGATTGGAGTGGGACAGATCAGAGTGGGGCGATTGTTTTGGATTGGAGTGGGGCAGAATGTTTTGGATTGAAGTGGGGCAGATTGTTTTTATTGGAGTGGGGCAGATAGATTTGCATTGGAGTGGGACAGACTGGAGTGGGGCAGACTGAAGTGGGCTAGATTGTTTCAGATTAAAGTGGGGGGGACTGTTTTGGATTGAGTGGGGCAGATTATGGTAGGGTAGATTGTTTTGGATTGGCGTGGAGCAGACTGGAGTAAGGCAGATTGTTTTGGATTGGAATGGGCAGATTGTTTTGAATTGGAGTGGGGCAGATTGTTTTTGTTGAAGTGGGACAGATTGTTTTGGATTGGAGTGGAGAAGACTGTTTTTATTGGAGTGGGGGCAGATAGTTTTGGATTGGAGTGGGACAGATTGGAGTGGCCTGGATTGGACTGTGCTAGATTGTTTTGGATTGTAGTGGGGCAGATTGGAGTGGGACACATTGTTTTGGATTGGAGTTGGGCAGGCTGTTTTTCAATTGGAGTGAGGCAGACTGGGGTGGGGCAGATTGGACTGGGGGAGACTCTTTTGGATTAGCGTGAAGCAGATTGTTTTGGATTGAAGTGAGGCAGATTGTTCTAGGTTGGAGTGGGGTGGATTGTTTTAGATTAGGATGGGGCAAATTGTTTTAAATTAGAGTGGAGAAGATTATTTTTGATTAGAGCTGGCTGATTGGTTTAAATTAGAGTGGGGCAGCCAATGCTTGTAAATCATGGTTGTCGGACACCAGATAAAGCCCACCAAAGTGGTACTCTCTCCTCTCCATCGGAACCAAGAGCTAGCATAGCACTGACATGCTCTCTGAGGGACCCGTGAGAGCAGTCTGGAATGCCTGCTTGACTTGGTAACAGCAGGACACAAGTTTTATTTCCAACTGCTGCTATGTCATAGCACTGAATAACCAGATTTATATTATAATATTCATGCTAATGGCTCTCTCCGAGAAAGACATACATAGGAGCTATGTTATCAACAGTGGAACCATGACATCTGTGTTTTCAGGACCCATTACAACTTGATTTAAAGTGTTGGATTCTTACCAATTGACAAACCTGTGACTATTATGAGTATGGGTAGTAGTACTGAAGGAGAATACTTGTATGTGCTCTTCCCATTTTACTTCATTCTTGCCAGGTTCCACCCAGATACCAATTGTTCTCAAGGCTATCCAGACTAAATTACACATCATGTTAAGTGTATTTTTAATTCCTGAGTCTTTTGCAAATGTAAAAGGCAACTCTCTAAGTCTACCACAAGGACAGTTTGTTCAATCTGCTTAAAAACTAATGATAAGGGTTTGTTTTTGCTTTGCATCCGCCAAAATTCACCAATCTAGATCTGCTTAAAAACACTGCCCAAGTATGTCAATGGAGGCTATGCTCCCACATCTACAGGATGGATATGAGACCTGTGCATAGAAATGGCAACTCTGACACTGATTCTGAGTTGAAGCATAATTGTTAAATTAACCGTGCCAGTTTTTTGTTTCCTTATTTGTTTAGCTTTCTCTACTCAACTGACCATAAAAATATGTATTTTAATCAAGTTTGGAAATTTCATAGGTTTCTCTTTCTCACAAAAATGGAAAGTTAAATTTAAAAAGCCATGTTAATTCCTTATATGTTATACCCCATGATTCAAATTGAAAAACAATTCTTATAATCAATTTATCACAAAATCGTCAAACTAGATTCCGTACGGAATTTCAATGTTTTGATAATAAGAAAGTAAATACATTTTTCTACGTTCTATTTGAAATACAGTTTACTGCCCTTTTAACAAAGTTAGTGGTGTAAAGCCAAGTGTTTGCACCATGGAACTGCACTATCAAGCTCACGGTAAAAACATAGACCTGGAGCTACAGAAGATGAGTCATTGTATTTGTGTTATTATCTACTTGTCAGAGTTCCCGCTCAGTAAAGGTTACTACCGAGAAGAGCTTCGGATGTAATCAAACAAATCTATGGCAGCTATATCAGTGGATTATCTCACCTATATGAAAAAGTGTTAAAAGATCAATTACATCATCAAAAGAGAGCAATAGATAGCAGAAATGACACAACAATGGTCTGTTATTGTATTGATTTGCAGTCTGGCAATTCAGATAGCATTTTACTTCCTATCCATGAAATATTTAGCTTCCAAAGTCTTCAATGACACATTTGTATTTGAACGGGAACAGCTGCCAACTTAAGAGCTATAAATCAAACTGAAGGTGAGAATAACTTTCTGATGCTTAATTATGATTTAGAAACACAGTGTGGACTCAAATACCAATGTCCTAATACGCCAAGTGCTGCCTTTTCAATCTCTGCATTTAAAACCTTTCCATGGTCATTTTAAAAAGCGGCACACGAGGGTCTTATTTTAAAGTTTGGTGGACAGGGCACCAACGCAAACATGGTGGTTGTTCCTTCTGCCATATTACGTGCAATATATTCAATCCCTGTCCACCAGACGCTTAATAAGGCCCTCTGTCATTTCTACCTACATTTTCATAATGTATTCCCCGGTGGGTTTCGATCTCAGCAACACCTAGGATGTGTATTATTATGTCCCTCACAAAAATGTATTTGCGAAACCAGTAAAGCCATTCTGGAAATTGCCTTGGCTGTATTTGGGGATTCCAACAGTTTTGACACAATGGATTTTGGGTTATGTTGAGCATTAGTGCAAACAAGAAAAATGACCGGACACTTCATACATGACCATACCAGGCTCACTGAGCTGACCAGTAATTGATTACAAATTGAGCAGCATTTATTTGTTGATTTAGATCTACTGGTATGTCTCTAATTGAAGATGACATATAATTAGCCTTAGGGCATCTCTATTAGTTCCAAAATCAGAGTTTGCTCATTTGTACAGAATTCTTGATAATTTGAGTAAAGAATGTCCTGACACTTACAGCCTGCAGAAGGTTTCTGTAAAATGTCACAGCAAATGTCAGGGCAGCTTTTTGTATGACGCAACCTCCCGCTTGCAGGATTACTTGCTTTCAACTTTTGCGAGGGTGTCTATAAAATAGAACCATAATTAAATAATATGATTTCAGTGTGCATGAAAGTAAATGTTTCAGTCAAAAGCACTTACTGAAAGGATGTGTATATACAAGTGCTTCAGAGGTAAATGCCCAAAGTGAACATTCTGCATTTTAACACTAAATACAAGAACGATATCCACCTTAAAGAGCTCGGAAGGATGGAAGGCTGCATCATACATTAGAGCTAGTGCCGGTAACTCTATCTTTCATGTGTGCAGGCCTATCATGAAAGTTTCCATTTGTAATATAATACACCTTAATGGTACCTAATATTTTCATGCAGTTTTATTGTCATTCCCCCATGAGGTCTTTATATGAATCTCAGTCTCTTTGGTAAATAGGACACAAAGGGGGCTATTCAGCAAGGTAAAATTATGCATACATAATCCATCCAAATAATTACGTTTACTGCTTTGGGCTATTAACCATTTACAAGTCTAAAACTACTCAAAAGTCTGGACTGCAATGTCCCACTCCCTGAATTCAGATCTGTAATAGTTGTATAATTCATGTATAATGTACCCCACATCAGGTGTGATGCCCATACACACCTGAATGCTGTTGTCAGACTGACTGTGTGTACAGGACGGTTATTTTACTCTTCCAGTGTCAAGCTTATGGAAGTGGTCTAATACATTTCCTACCTCCCATCCTAACCCAGGTCCAGTCACAGCAGACAAGTTATGCTGCAAAGGTGTTCTTGGGTATTTGTCTCACAACTACTCTCGACAGTTCTATGTCATTTCCCTGGGAACCAAAGGATTCATGCATGTTAGGGGTAAACACGTGCCTTTTTGGGGATTTTCCAATCATCATAAATTATATTTAAAACAGTGGAGCTTTAAACAGATATCAATTCATTGTTTCATATTGAAAATTTCACCTAACGTTTATTTTCTAATGATTCACATTCATAATTGTTGCTTCACCGGGATCATAGGCTTTCTCCAGTGACAATTTATGTCCATATTTATTTCAGCTTCTTTTTCATAAAATAAGTCTTAGTTGCATTTTCCATTCACTAACGTATTCCATACAGTTCCGACTATTTTCCCTCCTGAGATGCTGACCATCTGCTGAGTATCTCACTGTATAGTTAAAAGTACATTATTAAAATGTGAAATACCGTTCCAAGCACTCCTAATAAGAGGGATATTTCCTAGGCCTGCATAGGCAAGGACGATCTTACAGTTACCCTCTATTTGTATCGCTACTTATAGATCTGCAAGTGCAACACTCACCTGAGGTTTGTATGTCAATACATCTCTAAGCTTCTCTACCCAGATGCGCTGTACAGTGTGAAAGAAATGGAGCCACTACACTGAAACCACCAATCTTTATTTTGATGTAATTCACAACTAAAATTAAGATAGATTCCTCAGCTCGAGCGCAGGAGAAGGCTGCTCTGAAATGCTCCAAAAAATTGAAGGTTTTCAACAAAGTCTTCATGTCAGGTTCTGAGCGGAGTGATCTGTTGAACATCCCTGTAATCCCTGAATCTTTATAAAAATTTATCAGCGTAACAAATCTCCAGTTGGAAACAGGAACAACGGGCATAACAGTAAAAAGGAAACAGTGGACTGAAATATCCATTGATAAACCCCATATTCAACTCCGGCATGGATAAATGACCAGATGAAAAATATCAACTAAGTCCCAAGATCTTTCCGAAATATGATATCCTTTTCCAGACCAAGAAGTATTGCAACTGACTCCTATTGATCTGGTATCAACAATGTACTCTATTTTGTACTCAGAAGAACCATCCCCTGTCATGGGAAAAGATATGCCAAAAGACTTAGTAATAGTTTTCTTGACCTGAGACACATGAAATACGGGGTGAATATGCCAGTTTGAACGGAAAACAAGACAAATGGCTGATATTGCCACCTTTCCCATAAAATTATAGGAACCTACAAAACAGCATATGAACTTGGGATGTGAACCATTTACCTCTTCATCAATTATGGTACAGGACTTTTGTGGAGCAAAACATTTATATTATATCTTAATCTGTTACAGATGATTGTAAGCAGCTTTTTGGGTGGTCTTAATGCATCTTAAGAGGTCTGTGACAGAATGGATACCAGAGGCAGTTATCCTGGCAGGCCATTTTTGTGGATGGAACCCAATTAAACTTTAGAAATGTGACCTTCCCAAAGATAAATTTAATGAGTTATTGTAAGAAAATTCTGTCAGTGCAATTTATCAGCTCTAGGCATTTTGATGGTTCATCACAAAACATCTAAGATATTGTTTTATAGACTGGTTCAGTGCAGGCCTTCTGTTTGTCCATCTGTTTGTGGATAAATATCTGATAGTGGATATAGGTCTGTGGTAGGCTGCGTTACGAGCGGATCAAGTAGAGTCAGAGAAGGGGTATCGGCTTTTTATATTTGAAGTTTTATTCTCTGTTTTATTCACAGGACATTCTCTTATTCAATGTTTTTATATATTTGGTAAGCCTTGTTTTTCTGCTCTTCTCAATTTCTTTCCCTTTTCCTTTAGGTTTCTTCTCCCTCTGGTCGGTCCTGATTGGGCAGGATGTGGGCGTCTCCCTCGAACTCCGGGCATGAAGGGAAAAGAAAGGAACAGGTAAGTCCTTCTGTGGAACCTGGCTGTTTATTGTGCTCGTGAGGGAAAAGGCAGCAAGCAGGGTGAGTCCGTGAGGGGGTGGTCAGTGGTGGGGTTCAGGGTTCCTGGTGTCCATAAAGTGCCTGGTTCCCTTCCTTCCCCTTCCCTTGTGTCTCACTCACCCTCCCCGTACTTCCTCCCGCCTCCCTCGTGCCTTTCCCGGTGCCCGGGGTTCCCCGTAGCCCTCCTGTCCCTAGGAGGGACCGTACCTTGTTAAGCCACGACCCTCCGAGGTCGTGGCGGCACTCTCGTCTCTCCGGCGTCTCTCTTTCCGCCGTTTCCCGCGGTTCTGTACACCTCCGGCGGTCCAACTCCTGTTTCCTCGATGGGGCTGCCGGTGACTCTGTTCTCTCGGTTGGCGTTCTCTCCTGTTCGCACTGTTTCTCCGTCGCGTCCCCTTTCCTTCCCGGATCGTTGTCCTTCTTTTGTATTGCTCCCGGAACCCGGAAGTTGTCGTAGCTGTTCCGGCGTGGCGTCCCCTCGTTGTCAGGGGAACGCAACATCGTCTCCGGGGAGTCTGCCGAGTAATGGCGAATTCGGGGTAAGTTAGACGCGGTCTCCGAGACCCGTCTACAAGGTCTTAGGATCTGTTGGACTTGGCCCTTTTTGCAGGGTAATCCCCAAACTTTTTGCCTCCTTCCTCCTATTTTTTCTGACCAGTTTTTGTTGGCTTTAGAACTTTGGGCACTTTACCACCTCTAACCAGTGCTAAAGTGCATATGCCCTCTGTCTAAATTGTATTGGTGATTGGTTTATGTGTGTGCAGTCTTGCAGTGCCTATTTGACCTGGCAAGTGCACCCACTTGCCAGGCCCACACCTTCCCTCTTACTACATGTAAGTCACCCCTAAGGTAGACCCTAAGGAGCTACGTGGGCAGGGTGCAGTGTATTTAAACGGTAGGACATGTACTGCTATTTTTTACTTGTCCTGGTAGTGAAATACTGTAAAATTCGTTTTTCACTATTGCAAGGCCTATCTCTCCCATAGATTACTATGGGAACTCCTTTTAAATATCTTTTAAGTGCAGGTTCCCACTGAGAGTAGATAGAGATTGGAGTTTGGGGTCTCTGAACTCACAATTTAAAAATACACCTAATGGTAAAGTTGGTTTTAAGATTGCCAGTTTGAAAATGCCACTTTTAGAAAGTGGGCATTTTCTTGCTTAACCATTCTGTGCCTCTGCCTGCTTGTGGAATCCACGTCTGGGTCAGACTGACAGTTGGGCTGTTTGTGAATTCCCTCTAGACAGTGATACAAAGGGAGCTGGGGAGTGTCCTGCATATCCTGATGATTTTCCTGCTCCAGAGTGGGGAGGGAGGAGGTGACACCTGAACCTGAAAGGGCTGGGCTTGTCCTCACAATGCAGTTTCCAAACCTTTGATGTGTGGCTGGGGCCAGGCCTGGGCAAGGCAGGATCTTGTCAACAATATATACTTTCCTTTGAAGTTTGCCCACTTCAAAGGCAGAAAAGGGTGTAAGTAGTGGACCAAAACCCCCAGACTTTTATAACACTTCTGGATCAAGAGTAACCCCTGCCAAGCAGAAGAGCTGAAGAGCTGGAGGAGACATACTGCCCCTTTGCTGTGTGTGCTTTGCTGGGTTGCCCTGCAGTTGCTGCTTCTGCCTTAGAGAGGACAAAGACTGGACTTTGCTGTGTATCCCCCTTGTGAAGTTTCTCCAAGAGGTTTGGCTGAACTTGTCTCCTGTTAAAAAGTCTTAGGGGCAGCAAAGACTTCACCTAGCAGCCTCTGGGTTCACTTGCTGTGGACCCTAACTCGCCGGTGGTGTCTATTCTAGTTTCTGTGCCTTTGGGAGTGAAAGCTGGTTGAAAGCAAGAAAAACCAAGTGCACTGACTCCTGATGATGCCTGGGCTGACGCAGCTGCCTGACTCCGCACCGCCACCTGCAACCAAAGTTGTGGTCCCCGCTGGAGTGTGACGACACCGAATGATATCGCAGGCCTGACGCGTCACAGCCCGCTGACATCCTTTGACTTTGTGAGTCCTGAGTGCTATGTCACCGACATCCATGACACCCGACTCTGCAGTGACACCTGCAACTCAGTCGCGTGACCGTGACCCCCAGAAGTCGACCCACTGCGTCTTGACCCACCGGACATCGAGCCTGCCAGAGCTTAAGAAACTGATGCTTCGCACTGATGAAGCCTCATTTCCACTGTTCCACAGCAAGGAAATTATGCTTTGCACTGATGCCGCCTCATCTCCACTGCTCTGCACCAGATCCAGTGACGTCTCACCTCCCTGACTCCATGCACCGCCTTTTAAAAGGTACTGTACCTGGGAGTCCGTGCGACTCCCTGACTGGAGCCATTGGCATCAGATTGTTGGGAACGACTCCGTCAAGACGCCATGATGACACCCAATTGAAGCATTTTTGTTTTTAAGTGCTATATTGAAGTTTAATCTTTGAAAAATCATAACTTTGCTTGTGAATGTTGGATTTTTGTCATTTTGGTCTTGTTTTACACAGATAAATATTGGATTATCTTCTCAAATTGGTGTGGTGTCCTTTTTTGGTGTATTCACTATAGTACTGTCTGTTATGTGCAAATGCTTTACACCTTGCTTCTGGGATAAGGCCTAACTGCTCGTACCAAGCTGCCAAGGGGGTGAGTAGGGGTTATCTGAGCTGGGAATCTCCCTTACTCTGATTAGAGTGAGGGTCCCTACTTGGACAGGGTATAAATCAACTTCCAACTAGAGACCCCATTTCTGACAGGATCACACTGTGATAAAATTGCATCAATCATGAATGAATGTACTTTGACCACCAAAGGTAGTAACATCAGGATTTCTTTACATTGGAGCTGATGTGAATGCAGTTTTCAGTTTCTGAAGGGCAAGTTATTTTTCTCACACCATTCTTGGTTAATCAGATGAAGGGATGTATGATGATAGAGAAATCCTGTATGAACTGCTGACATGTCTGGGTAGCCATCAAAAGAGAGACAGCTTCTTTGTAAACATCTCCTTAAGACATAATTGTGCCATCAATTCCCTGATCGTCCTCTAGGATTTCCTTTGATGGTACTTTGAATTTGCTCTTCAGGCTAGAATTTGTTATCCATATAGTGCCCTGATCCTTCAGATTCAACCAGAGCGATGAAAGTGAATGTGCCTCTAGAAATGGTCAGTTAACACTTGTAAATGATAATGAGCTCTGTTTGTATTCCACCAAAGAAGCCCTTGTCAGCTCCCACTCTCTGTCTTTTCCTTTGTCTAACAGCATATGATCCGCTCCAAAATGAAGTACATTTCTTTGAGCTCCCCACCAAATCCCTATCCTATGCATATCATTAAAATCTAACCTCTATCCATTTCCATGGTTCCTAAGAAACTTTACAATGTTTTTGTTTCCCTTCTATTTGCAAAAAGCTTTAGCTACTCTTCCTACATTAAGCCTGGCTAACTATAGGCCCATTTCATAACATAAAAAATCAATGATAGCCTTCTGAACTCCCAGCTGTCAAGAGTATAAGAATCTTCTGAAGCCCTAAATCTTTCTCATCTTAATTCAGCTTTTTCCTCTCAATTAGCATGTAAACAATACCAGTTTAGACTGCCAATGACATCTGGATGATATTAGATGGAGGAGGTGAAGCTGCAATTGTCCTTTCAGATCTGTCTGCAGCATTTGACATTGTGTCCTATTCCATCCTATTGAATTATCCTGCTAGAACTGCTATAAATGATCTCACTCATAACTGGCAATCAACCTTCCCTGTAAGGCCACTCTCAACCAGCTTGCTTAAATTACTTTCCGCTCAGATGACAAAAATCCCTGTGGGGAGCCACAGTGGACAGCTTGAAGTCTGACTCTATTTAACAAATACGTGGCTCCCTTGGCTTTTCTGATTTGATCCTACAGCCTTATTTTTCAATTTATATTCAGACTTCAACCAATGTATACTATAGCTGGATAGGAACATAGAACATCTCCTGTGTAACTTAAAAAATTCTCGACTGCCACAGCCAATTGGATGATTACCAGTTCCTTAAAATTGACTATGGATAAGACCAAGTTTGTGGTGTTTGGCAATTAATCAAGCTGGACTCACAGCTGGTGTCATCAGAGCATGTCAGCTCAAAGCAGAACATTAGCATCAGGTCAAATGAGACTTATCAGACATAGCTTGCAATCACCAGCATTCAAACAAACTGAATACAAGTAGGTGATCCAGGAGGATGCCAAAAAGATCAACTGTACTGGGACTGAGAAAGCAAGAGGTAAGTTGATACCTGAAGGTACCCTGAAAGAAACAACACCAACTGAGTGGGGGTTTGCAATTGAGTGGGTTAGCTATACTAAAGTACAGATCCACAACAGCAAAAACAACCAGGCATTTGCTCCATGTTGTTTTGGGCTTAAATTCAGTTGATGCCCAACCTCACCCAGAAGTGCACTGTATACCAAGAACTGAGTATGTAAAGGTAAATTCTCAATTGTGCAGACCAGTGTTTGTGTGCTTTATGTTTCCTTAGGCCTCTTCTCCAGATTTTTCAAGCCCTTCCAGCCCAACACTTAATCCTATGCTTATGCTGTGTGTAAATCCTGATAATGGATCTGAGCCTTTACCAGTTATTCAACATGTTTTCTTCAATAAGGTAACTAGGATACTGGTGCATAAATGTACTCAAAATGAAAGATCCAAGTGAAGCTAACTCAAAGGTAAAAGCAACATTGGCTGTTTCTATGTGTTGGGTACAATAATTATAATGGAAGAGAGTAACATTGCCCCTCTAATTCCCTGCATCTTTTAAGATATGCGAGGTAGTGCTGGCAGTTTTAATATTTTTATATCTTTCAAAACTCTCTCTCATTAATGGAACACATGGTAAAGATAGTCTAGTGTCTCCATACTGATAAGGGACATTTAGTATTGGGATGATAGAACATATTCCCTCTACCTTTTCTCTGTCCCCTCTTTACCCACCTTTATCTTCTCCGTTCCCCTTCCCACCTACCATTACTCTGAGACCTGACATACCTTAAATACATAAAATGTATTGGGGTAACCTCCTTCTTATTCAATTAGGTATTTCATGAGGGTCGATCACACTGTGCTCAGACTTTTGCTAAGTCCTTTCACTGGGACTGTTAACCCCTGCTGAACCCCAGTTTTGTCCCCAAGATAAGACATATGTATAATATTGTAAACCCTCTTAACCTCTGGCACTTCTTCATTCTGCCGATTTTGGTCACATTCGCACCTACCTTATCTCACCCTCCTACAGAAATATAACTAAAAAAAAGAGAGTTACTTCCCCTACAAAAAAGCCATCCTTAGTTTATTGAGCACAGAAGAAAGAAAGGCTACATCTTCCATACCTATGTTCATAAATGTGACAAGGGGGTTGCATGTAGGTCTCCCCATCATCATGAAATTGATCTTGCCTGATTAGCTTTCACAGATGTAATAATTATTTTTTCATTCCCACTACCTTTTTATCTACCCATTTCTTCGGTCACAACCATCAGCCTTTCACTTTAAGAAGCTATGATTTGGATGATTTTACTATAAATCCCTGCCCTGAAACTCAAACCTGCCTGAACATCTCCAGACATTTTCTAGTGATTCCTGTCTATGTTGGAAACAGACAAACTTTGTGAATGCACATAAATTTACCTGAATGTCGCAAAGAGGTTTGCAAATATCCAATAATTCGTTTTTAAAAAAGGTGTTCTCACTTCTTGGCATTATTAGCTGTATTTATATATAATAATAATTTGAAGGCTGCTGAATCAATGTGCCATCTCAGGTAAGTGTTGGTAAAAGAAGAGGACATGATCAGATTTATTTTACATGCTCATCAGAGGGCCTACTGCGCTTTGAAGCAATCTAGAAGGATCTATTCAGGACTGCAGGTACGTTTTGAACCAGGAGTAGCATACTTCTCTCTTTTGGAAGCTGTAATAGGAGAAGTCTGTGAGTAACTTGTCACGTCTGATTGTACAACTCATGACATATTACTAGGTAGAAAATGCATACAAGCTCAAGTCACCTGTTGTAGGAAGTTGGCTCTGTATGCACTATGTCAAAGTAAGGAATAGTATGCACAGAGTCCAAGGGTTCTCCTTAGAGGTAAGATAGTGGCAAAAAGAGATAATACTAATGCTCCATTTTGTGGTAGTGTGGTCGAGCAGTAGGCTTATCAAAGGGGTAGTGTTAAGCATTTGTTGTACATACACCCAGGCAATAAATGAGGAACACACACTCAGAGACAATTCCAGGCCAATAGGTTTTTGTATAGAAAAATATATTTTCTTAGTTTATTTTAAGAACCACAGATTCAAATTCTACATGTAATACTTTGCATGAAAGGTATTGCAGGTAAGTACTTTAGGAACTTTGAATAATCACAATAGCATATATACTTTTCAAATAAAACACATATAGCTATTTTAAAACTGTGCAATTTTCACAGTTCCTAGGGGAGGTAAGTAATTGTTAGTTCTTGCAGGTAAGTAAACCACCTAAGGGGTTCAAGTTTGGGTCCAAGGTAGCCCACCGTTGGGGGTTCAGAGCAACCCCAAAGTTACCACACCAGCAGCTCAGGGCCGGTCAGGTGCAGAGTTCAAAGTGGTGCCCAAAACGCATAGGCTTCAATGGAGAAGGGGGTGCCCCGGTTCCGGTCTGCCAGCAGGTAGGTACCCGCGTCTTCGGAGGGCAGACCAGGGGGGTTTTGTAGGGCACCGGGGGGAGCATAAGTTAGCACAGAAAGTACACCCTCAGCGGCACGGGGGCAGCCGGGTGCAGTGTTCAAACACACGTCGGGTTTTCAATGTAAATCAATAGGAGACCAAGGGGTCTCTTCAGCGATGCAGGCAGGCAAGGGGGGGGGCTCCTCGGGGTAGCCACCACCTGGGCAAGGGAGAGGGCCTCCTGGGGGTCACTCCTGCACTGGAGTTCCGATCTTTCAGGTCCTGGGGGCCGCGGGTGCAGGGTCTTTTCCAGGCGTCGGGATCTGGGAGTCAGGCAGTCGCGGTCAGGGGGAGCCTCTGGATTCCCTCTGCAGGCATTGCTGTGGGGGCTCAGGGGGGCAACTCTGGCTACTCACGGTCTCGTAGTCGCCGGGGAGTCCTCCCTGAAGTGTTTGTTCTCAACAAGTCGAGCCGGGGGCGTCGGGTGCAGAGTTGCAAGTCTCGCGCTTCTGGCGGGAAATGCAGTTGTCTTTAAGTTGCTTCTTTGGAAACAAAGTTGCAGTCTTGGGTGAACAGGGCCGCTGTTCTCAGGAGTTTCTTGGTCCTTTTAGAGCAGGGCAGTCCTCTGAGGATTCAGAGGTCGCTGGTCCTGGGGAAAGCGTAGCTGGAGCAGTTTCTTCAGAAGGGGTGGGGGGGGAACAGGCCGGTAGAGCTGGGGCCAAAGCAGTTGGTGTCTCCGTCTTCTCTGCAGGGTTTTTCAGCTCAGCAGTCCTCTTCTTCTTAGGTTGCAGGAATCTGAGTTCCTAGGTTCTGGGGAGCCCCTAAATACAGAATTTAGGGGTGTGTTTAGGTCAGGGAGGGCAGTAGCCAATGGCTACTAGCCCTGAGGGTGGCTACACCCTCTTTGTGCCTCCTTCCAAGGGGAGGGGGTCACATTCCTATCCCTATTGGGGGGATCCTCCATCTGCAAGATGGAGGATTCCTAAAAGTCAGAGTCACTTCAGCTCAGGTTGCCTTAGGGGCTGTCCTGACTGGTCAGTGACTCCTCCTTGTTTTTCTCATTATCTCCTCCGGCCTTGCCGCCAAAAGTGGGGCCGTGGCCAGAGGGGGCGGGCAACTCCACTAGCTGGAATGCCCTGTGGTGCTGTAACAAAGGGGGTGAGCCTTTGAGGCTCACCGCCAGGTGTTACAGTCCTGCAAGGGGGAGGTGATAAGCATCTCCACCTAGTACAGGCTTTGTTACTAGCCACAGAGTGACAAAGGCACTCTCCCCATGTGGCCAGCAACATGTCTTGAGTGTGGCAGGCTGCTAAAACCAGTCAGCCTACACGGGTAGTTGGTTAAGGTTTCAGGGGGCACCTCTAAGGTGCTCTCTGGGGTGTATTTTACAATAAAATGTACACTGGCATCAGTGTGCATTTATTGTGCTGAGAAGTTTGATACCAAACTTCCCAGTTTTCAGTGTAGCCATTATGGTGCTGTGGAGTTCGTGTTTGACAGACTCCCAGACCATATACTCTTATGGCTACCCTGCACTTACAATGTCTAAGGTTTTGCTTAGACACTGTAGGGGCACAGTGCTCATGCACTGGTGCCCTCACCTATGGTATAGAGCACCCTGCATTAGGGCTGTAAGGCCTGCTAGAGGGGTGACTTATCTATACTGCATAGGCAGTGTGAGGTTGGCATGGCACCCTGAGGGGAGTGCCATGTCGACTTACTCGTTTTGTCCTCACCAGCACACACAAGCTGGCAAGCAGTGTGTCTGTGCTGAGTGAGGGGACCCCAGGGTGGCATAAGATATGCTGCAGCCCTTAGAGACCTTCCCTGACATCAGGGCCCTTGGTACCAGGGGTACCAGTTACAAGGGACTTACCTGGATGCCAGGGTGTGCCAATTGTGTAAACAAAAGTACAGGTTAGGGAAAGAACACTGGTGCTGGGGACTGGTTAGCAAGCCGCAGCACACTTTCAAATCAAAACTTAGCATCAGCAAAGGCAAAAAGTCAGGGGGTAACCATGGCAAGGAGGCATTTCCTTACACAACCCCCCCCCCCCACCCAAACAAAAGAGGATGAGACTAACCTTTCCCAAGAGAGTCTTCATTTTCTAAGTGGAAGAACCTGGAAAGGCCATCTGCATTGGCATGGGCAGTCCCAGGTCTGTGTTCTACTATAAAGTCCATTCCCTGTAGGGAGATGGACCACCTCAACAGTTTTGGATTTTCACCTTTCATTTGCATCAGCCATCTGAGAGGTCTGTGGTCAGTTTCAACTACAAAGTGAGTACCAAAGAGGTATGGTCTCAGCTTCTTCAGGGACCAAACCACAGCAAAGGCCTCCCTCTCAATGGCACTCCAACTCTGCTCACTGGGGAGTAACCTCCTGCTAATGAAAGCAACAGGGTGGTCAAGGCCATCATCATTTGTTTGGGACAAAACTGCCCCTATCCCATGTTCAGAGGCATCTGTCTGCACAATTAACTGTTTGGAGTAATCTGGAGCTTTTAGAACTGGTGCTGTGCACATTGCTTGTTTCAGGGTGTCAAAGGCCTGTTGGCATTCTACAGTCCAGTTTACCTTCTTGGGCATTTTCTTGGAGGTAAGTTCTGTGAGGGCTGTCACTATGGATCCATATCCCTTCACAAACCTCCTGTAATACCCAGTTAAGCCAAGGAATGCCCTGACTTGAGTCTGGGTTTTTGGAGCTGCCCAGTCCAGAATAGTCTGGTTCTTAGGCTGGAGTGGCTGAACTTGGCCTCCACCTACAAGGTGTCCCAAGTAAACCACAGTTCCCTGCCCTATCTGGCATTTGGATGCCTTGATAGAGAGGCCTGCTGATTGCAGAGCCTTCAGAACCTTCTTCAGGTGGACCAGGTGATCCTGCCAGTTGGAGCTAAAGACAGCAATATCATCAAGATAAGCTGCACTAAAGGACTCCAAGCCAGCAAGGACTTGATTCACCAACCTTTGGAAGGTGGCAGGGGCATTCTTTAAACCAAAGGGCATAACAGTAAACTGATAATCCCCATCAGGTGTGGAGAATGCTGTCTTTTCTTTTGCTCCAGGTGCCATTATGATTTGCCAGTACCCTGCTGTTAAGTCAAAGGTACTTAAGAATTTGGCAGCACCTAATTTGTCAATCAGTTCATCAGCCCTTGGAATGGGATGGGCATCTGTCTTGGTGACAGAATTAAGTCCTCTGTAGTCCACACAAAACCTCATCTCTCTCTTTCCATCTTTGGTGTGAGGTTTGGGGACTAAGACCACTGGGCTAGCCCAGGGGCTGTCAGAGTGCTCAATTACTCCTAATTCCAGCATCTTGTGGACTTCCACTTTGATGCTTTCCTTAACTTGGTCAGACTGTCTGAATATTTTGTTTTTGACAGGCATGCTGTCTCCTGTGTCCACATCATGGGTACACAGGTGTGTCTGACCAGGGGTTAGGGAAAAGAGCTCAGCAAACTGTTGCAGGACCTTCCTACAATCAGATTGCTGTTGGCTAGAGAGGGTGTCTGAATAGATCACTCCATCTACTGAACCATCTTTAGGGTTTGATGAGAGAAGATCAGGGAGAGGTTCACTCTCAGCTTCCTGGTCCTCATCTGTTACCATCAACAGATTCACATCAGCCCTATCATGGAAGAACTTAAGGCGGTTCACATGGATCACCCTCTTGGGGCTCCTGCTAGTGCCTAGGTCCACCAGGTAGGTGACCTGACTCTTTTTCTCTAGCACTGGGTAAGGGCCACTCCATTTGTCCTGAAGTGCCCTGGGAGCCACAGGCTCTAAAACCCAGACTTTCTGCCCTGGTTGTAATTCAACCATTGCAGCCTTTTGGTCATACCAAAACTTCTGGAGCTGTTGGCTGGCCTCAAGGTTTTTACTTGCCTTTTCCATGTACTCTGCAATCCTTGAACGTAGGCCAAGTACATAGTCCACTATGTCTTGTTTAGGCTCATGAAGAGGTCTCTCCCAGCCTTCTTTCACAAGAGCTAGTGGTCCCCTTACAGGGTGGCCAAACAGAAGTTCAAAGGGTGAGAACCCTACTCCCTTCTGAGGCACCTCTCTGTAAGCGAAAAGCAGACATGGAAAGAGGACATCCCATCTCCTTTTGAGTTTTTCAGGGAGCCCCATGATCATGCCTTTTAATGTCTTGTTGAATCTCTCAACAAGGCCATTAGTTTGTGGATGGTAGGGTGTAGTGAATTTATAAGTCACTCCACACTCATTCCACATGTGTTTCAGGTATGCTGACATGAAGTTGGTACCTCTGTCAGACACCACCTCCTTAGGGAAACCCACTCTGGTAAAGATACCAATGAGAGCCTTGGCTACTGCAGGGGCAGTAGTCGACCTAAGGGGAATAGCTTCAGGGTATCTAATAGCATGATCCACTACTACTAGTATGTACATATTCCCTGAGGCTGTGGGAGGTTCAAGTGGACCCACTATGTCCACACCCACTCTTTCAAAGGGGACCCCCACTACTGGAAGTGGAATGAGGGGGGCCTTTGGATGTCCACCTGTCTTACCACTGGCTTGACAGGTGGTACAGGAGACACAAAACTCCTTGACTTTCTGGGACATGTTGGGCCAGTAGAAGTGGTTGACTAGTCTCTCCCATGGCTTGGTTTGTCCCAAATGCCCAGCAAGAGGAATATCATGGGCTAAGGTCAGTATGAACTCTCTGAACTCCTGAGGCACTACCACTCTCCTAGTGGCACCAGGCTTGGGATCTCTTGCCTCAGTGTACAGGAGTCCATCTTCCCAATAGACCCTATGTGTTCCAGTTTTCTTGCCATTGGACTCTTCAGCAGCTTGCTGCCTAAGGCCTTCAAGAGAGGGACAGGTTTCTTGCCCCTTACACAACTGCTCCCTTGAGGGTCCCCCTGGGCCTAAGAGCTCAACCTGATAAGGTTCTAACTCCATAGGCTCAGTTCCCTCAGAGGGCAGAACTTCTTCCTGAGAAGAGAGGTTCTCTTTTTGTTGTTGTGTTGCAGCTGGTTTCCCAGTTGTCTTTCCTTTTCTCTTGGTAGGCTGGGCCCTTTTTCCAGGCTCCAGCTCTACTTTTTCACCCTGAACCTTGCACTGTGCCCTTGTCTTGACACACACCAGTTCAGGGATACCCAGCATGGCTGCATGGGTTTTCAGTTCTACCTCAGTCCATGCTGAGGACTCCAGGTCATTTCCAAGCAAACAGTCTACTGGGATATTTGAGGAGACCACCACCTGTTTCAGGCCATTGACCCCTCCCCACTCTAAAGTTACCATAGCCATGGGATGTACTTTAGTCTGATTGTCAGCGTTGGTGACTGGATAAGTTTGTCCAGCCAGGTATGGACCAGGGGAAACCAGTTTCTCTGTCACCATGGTGACACTGGCACCTGTATCCCTCAGGCCTTCTACACTTGTCCCATTAATTAAGAGCTGCTGCCTGTATTTTTGCATATTAGGGGGCCAGGCAGCCAGTGTGGCTAAATCCACCCCACCCTCTGAGACTAATGTAGCTTCAGTGTGACACCTGATTTGCTCTGGGCACACTGTTGATCCCACTTGGAGACTAGCCATTCCAGTGTTAGCTGGAGTGGAGTTGGAAGTGGTACTTTTCTTGGGACAGGCCTTGTCTCCAGTTTGGTGTCCAGGCTGATTACAGCTACGACACCAGGCCTTTTTGGGATCAAAGTTTTTACCCTTGTACCCAAAATTGTTTTGTGAAGAGGCTCTGGGCCCACCCTCCTGTGCAGGTTTTTGGGGGCCTGAAGAAGACTCTTTAATATTTTTGTTTTTGGATGTCTCAACACTCTTCCCCTGGGGAGGCTTTGTGACCCCTTTCTTTTGGTCACCCCCTGTGGAAGTCTTGGTCACCCTAGTCTTGACCCAATGGTCCGCCTTCTTTCCCAATTCTTGGGGAGAAATTGGTCCTAGGTCTACCAGAGGCTGATGCAGTTTATCATTTGAACAATTACTTAACAGGTGTTCTTTCACAAATAAATTGTACAGCCCATCATAATCATTAACACCACTGCCTTGAATCCAACCATCCAGTGTTTTCACTGAGTAGTCCACAAAATCAACCCAGGTCTGGCTCGAGGTTTTTTGAGCCCCCCTGAATCTAATTCTATACTCCTCAGTGGAGAATCCAAAGCCCTCAATCAGGGTTCCCTTCATGAGGTCATAAGATTCTGCATCTTTTCCAGAGAGTGTGAGGAGTCTATCCCTACACTTTCCAGTGAACATTTCCCAAAGGAGAGCACCCCAGTGAGATCTGCTCACTTTTCTGGTTACACAAGCCCTCTCAAAAGCTGTGAACCATTTGGTGATGTCATCACCATCTTCATATTTAGTTACAATCCCTTTAGGGATTTTCAACATGTCAGGAGAATCTCTGACCCTATTTATGTTGCTGCCACCATTGATGGGACCTAGGCCCATCTCTTGTCTTTCCCTTTCTATGGCTAGGATCTGTTTTTCCAAAGCCAATCTTTTGGCCATCCTGGCTAACAGGAGGTCCTCTTCACTGAGGCTATCCTCAGTGATTTCAGAGGTGCTGGGCCCTCTTGTGAGGGAAGCAGCATCTCTGGCTAGTATATTTGGAGACAGGGCTTGAGGGGCCCTGTTCTCCCTATGTAGGACTGGAGGGGGGGGGGTTCTCCTCCAGTTCACTATCCTCATCCTCTGGGTTGTCATCTCCAGAGGGGTTGGATTTTTCAAACTCTGCCAAAACCTCCTGGTGCTGTTGTTTGGAGGGTCTTGAGCCAATTGTGATTTTCTTTAGGTTGCAGAGTGACCTTAGCTCCCTCATCTTAAGATGGAGGTAAGGTGTGAGGTCGTGTTCCTCCACATTCATCTCTGCACTAGACATTATGCTTCTAAAAGTTGGAATACTTTTTAAGAATCTAAAACTAGTTCTAGAATCTAATTCAAACTTTCACAAAACTTTTAAACTCTAAAAGAAATGCTAACAGGGACTAACACAAGGCCCTAGCACGACTTTTAAGAATTTAGAAAAATAGTTCAAATTGCAAAAATCAATTTCTAATGACAATTTTTGGAATTTGTCGTGTGATCAGGTATTGGCTGAGTAGTCCAGCAAATGCAAAGTCTTGTACCCCACCGCTGATCCACCAATGTAGGAGGTTGGCTCTGTGTGCACTATTTCAAAGTAAGGAATAGTATGCACAGAGTCCAAGGGTTCCCCTTAGAGGTAAGATAGTGGCAAAAAGAGATAATACTAATGCTCTATTTTGTGGTAGTGTGGTCGAGCAGTAGGCTTATCAAAGGAGTAGTGTTAAGCATTTTTTGTACATACACCCAGGCAATAAATGAGGAACACACACTCAGAGACAATTCCAGCCCAATAGGTTTTTGTATAGAAAAATATCTTTTCTTAGTTTATTTTAAGAACCACAGGTTCAAATTCTACATGTAATACTTTGCATGAAAGGTATTGCAGGTAAGTACTTTAGGAACTTTGAATAATCACAATAGCATATATACTTTTCAAATAAAACACATATAGCTATTTTAAAACTAGACAGTGCAATTTTCACAGTTCCTAGGGGAGGTAAGTAATTGTTAGTTCTTGCAGGTAAGTAAACCACCTACGGGGTTCAAGTTTGGGTCCAAGGTAGCCCACCGTTGGGGGTTCAGAGCATCCCCAAAGTTACCACACCAGCAGCTCAGGGCCGGTCAGGTGCAGAGTTCAAAGTGGTGCCCAAAACGCATAGGCTTCAATGGAGAAGGGGGTGCCCCGGTTCCGGTCTGCCAGCAGGTAGGTACCCACGTCTTCGGAGGGCACCGGGGGGGACACAAGTTAGCACAGAAAGTACACCCTCAGCGGCACGGGGCGGCCGGGTGCAGTGTGCAAACACACATCGGGTTTTCAATGTAAATCAATGGGAGACCAAGGGGTCTCTTCAGCGATGCAGGCAGGCAAGGGGGGGGGTCCTCGGGGTAGCCACCACCTGGGCAAGGGAGAGAGCCTCCTGGGGGTCACTCCTGCACTGGAGTTCCGATCTTTCAGGTCCTGGGGGCCGCGGGTGCAGGGTCTTTTCCAGGCGTCGGGATCTGGGAGTCAGGCAGTCGCGGTCAGGGGGAGCCTCGGGATTCCCTCTGCAAGCGTCGCTGTGGGGGCTCAGGGGGGCCAACTCTGGCTACTCACGGTCTCGTAGTCGCCGGGGAGTCCTCCCTGAAGTGTTTGTTCTCAACAAGTCGAGCCGGGGGCGTTGGGTGCAGAGCTGCAAGTCTCACGCTTCTGGCGGGAAATGCAGGTGTCTTTAAGTTGCTTCTTTGGAAACAAAGTTGCAGTCTTGGGTGAACAGGGCCGCTGTTCTCGGGAGTTTCTTGGTCCTTTTAGAGCAGGGCAGTCCTCTGAGGATTCAGAGGTCGCTGGTCCTGGGGAAAGCGTCGCTGGAGCAGTTTCTTCAGAAGGGGGGGGGACAGGCCAGTAGAGCTGGGGCCAAAGCAGATGGTGTCTCTGTCTTCTCTGCAGGGTTTTTCAGCTCAGCAGTCCTCTTCTTCTTAGGTTGCAGGAATCTGAGTTCCTAGGTTCTGGGGAGCCCCTAAATACAGAATTTAGGGGTGTGTTTAGGTCAGGGAGGGCAGTAGCCAATGGCTACTAGCCCTGAGGGTGGCTACACCCTCTTTGTGCCTCCTCCCAAGGGGAGGGGGTCACATTCCTATCCCTATAGGGGGGATCCTCCATCTGCAAGATGGAGGATTCCTAAAAGTCAGAGTCACTTCAGCTCAGGTTGCCTAATGGGCTGTCCTGACTGGTCAGTGACTCCTCCTTGTTTTTCTCATTATCTCCTCCGGCCATGCTGCCAAAAGTGGGGCCGTGGCCGGAGGGGGCGGGCAACTCCACTAGCTGGAATGCCCTGTGGTGCTGTAACAAAGGGGGTGAGCCTTTGAGGCTCACCGCCAGGTGTTACAGTCCTGCAAGGGGGAGGTGATAAGCATCTCCACCCAGTACAGGCTTTGTTACTAGCCACAGAGTGACAAAGGCACTCTCCCCATGTGGCCAGCAACATGTCTTGAGTGTGGCAGGCTGCTAAAACCAGTCAGCCTACACGGGTAGTTGGTTAAGGTTTCAGGGGGCACCTCTAAGGTGCCCCTGGGGTGTATTTTACAATAAAATGTACACTGGCATCAGTGTGCATTTATTGTGCTGAGAAGTTTGATACCAAACTTCCCAGTTTTCAGTGCAGCCATTATGGTGGTGTGGAGTTCGTGTTTGACAGACTCCCAGACCATATACTCTTATGGCTACCCTGCACTTACAATGTCTAAGGTTTTGCTTAGACACTGTAGGGGCACAGTGCTCATGCACTGGTGCCCTCACCTATGGTATAGTGCACTCTGCCTTAGGGCTGTAAGGCCTGCTAGAGGGGTGACTTATCTATACTGCATAGGCAGTGTGAGGTTGGCATGGCACCCTGAGGGGAGTGCTATGTCGACTTACTCGTTTTGTCCTCACCAGCACACACAAGCTGGCAAGCAGTGTGTCTGTGCTGAGTGAGGGGTCCCCAGGGTGGCATAAGATATGCTGCAGCCCTTAGAGACCTTCCCTGGCATCAGGGCCCTTGGTACCAGGGGTACCAGTTACAAGGGACTTACCTGGATGCCAGGGTGTGCCAATTGTGTAAACAAAAGTACAGGTTAGAGAAAGAACACTGGTGCTGGGGCCTGGTTAGCAGGCCTCAGCACACTTTCAAATCAAAACTTAGCATCAGCAAAGGCAAAAAGT
The DNA here is from genome assembly GCF_031143425.1 of Pleurodeles waltl. Taxonomy (NCBI): domain Eukaryota; kingdom Metazoa; phylum Chordata; class Amphibia; order Caudata; family Salamandridae; genus Pleurodeles; species Pleurodeles waltl. The sequence continues at coordinate 163,444,623 of NC_090447.1, forward strand.
CAGGGGGTAACCATGCCAAGGAGGCATTTCCTTACACCTGTCTTATAAGGCTCTTGTCTTATTTTCTGTAGTATTTTCCTAAATATAGAGAGTCAAACAGATCTGTTGGGTGCATCTTTTAGTCTATAGCCACATTTATGTAAATTACATATTATTTTGTGTTTGCCAAAATAATATGTGGGTACTTCTCATTTTCATAGAATAGCAAGTTGGCCATTGCAAAATAAGTAATCCTGCTAAAAAAAAAGCTTGAGACGGTCACACTTGAGTATTTAAAGTGTAAGGGCAAAGATGGAGTTAGGCACTTAGAAGAGTTTAGTGTTTTACACCAGGAAGAGGAAAAGACAAACTGTATTGGACTAGGTACCATTATCTTAGACAATATCAATTAATAAGATGATCTTTGAAGAAATTAAGGGGTCGATGTACTAAATACAGGTCTGGAGATCAACACAGATAACACCAAGCTAATGTTTTTAAATCCACATAGACCATTTAAGGACCAATTTGTCATGGGGATGGGGCCCACTGGAGATGGTCGACTCTTTTCCCCATTTGGGTATTACACGCTCCAAAGACACATCTGGAAACTCCACTTTGATAGAGCTGTGCTGAAGCTCAGGCAAATTACAGGCGTCCTCTATAAAGGATTTTGTTCTTCTCACTCGAGACAAATTCTCCTGGCCCTTCATATTTACGAAGCTAAAGCTGTGGCCTTGGCCCTTTATGGGTCAGGATTATGGGCTTTCTTGAATGTTGATTTGTTTGTAGGTGGAGAGAACAAATGTATTTGTTAACTTACTTCTCTTCCCTCTGTCACCCCTTTGCATCCACTCCACTATGATTTGGACCTGAAATGTCTAGCGGACAAAGCTAGGTTCCATCCTGTTTTGTTTTGGATGTGGCTGAGGACCATGCCTTAGATAGACCATTATGCATAAGCATTACAAGATCTCATGGCGGCTGACAACTTTCTCAATGTACCCTGGCTCTTGCATATTAGAAAATCACTAGACACTCTTGTGCTGATAGACCTTTGGGAACATCCTGCCTCTTCAATGTTCCCACCCAAAAACATACTGAAGTCATGTTTTTGGAAAAGTGTAGTGGTGACGATACCAGACAGGCTACTTCTGCCAGGCATTTTAATTACTTTCTTGATTTTAAGCCTGGCAGTAGGTATCAGCTGTTTTGGAGCATGGGGACTGTTCCTCTTGACCAGAAATTCTACTTCCAGTTCGACGTGGGTACCTAGCTGCTACGGTCTTTTTCTGCAAGGTGGTCTTCTGGGTCATTATTTGTCTGCCTAGTTTGTACCCGTTCAGCGGACAGTATGGTGCACGTCTTTTTTGTTTGCCCGACCTATGCAGCATTTGGCTGGCTCCTATCTGCAGCCGTTTAGGTGTGCCCAAGCATTGTTTGGCACCATGTATCTTGAGGTATGATTCTAGTCCCACAAATCTGCACAAATGGAAGCAAGACACTTGCTGCTCATAAATGGAAATACTTTAAATAAATAAATGTATGCACACTTGGTTTAACAAGTGCTGGGTTCGGAACTGACCTGCAAACCAGTGCATTTCTTTGAACCACCAGAAAACTGCATCTTATTGTGAAGATGCACTTTTTTTAAATACAGCATTCATCAGTTGCTGACTCATGCACAATTGTTATCTCCAAATGAGTGAACAATTGCCAAAAAATTGCTGCAAATACGGCCAAGTATAAATGAGGCTACAAGCATTATATGTAAAAACCCAGAGGCAGAAGTCTAGTGGAACAAAACCAGGATTGTCCTGTTCCCTTCCCTTAAAGTGTGTCCCACACAATAAATGAAAACAAGGCAAACCTATCAAGCTGGATTTGACACTCCAGCAGGATTTGACACTTTAGTGTCAAAAAAGATACTCACAGCTCCACTCTGCAAAATTCTATGAGGCTCAGAAGAGTTAGCACTGCCCATTCAGGATAGCCTATTGTTTACTCCTGGGAAACATTTCACAAATATTTCATACCTAGTCAAATACTAATCACCGGCTGGGAGATGGGACAGCAAACCAAAATTAACCACCAAGACCTTCAGGCAGGGAATAAGTAACTTTCTAAAATGTACTGTTCCTTAGCATTTGTTAAAAATCTGATTTCAACATTGTATTGGGATTTTAATAAATATTGAAAGTAGTTGTTTAATTATTTTTGCAGCTAATCTAATTCCCACAATAGAGTATTATGATATTAATAAGTACTCAGGTTATCTACAGAAGACGGCTAGGCCTGCCACAGTGCAGAATAGCCTTATGGTACTAGTCACTGTAAGGTTATGTACTCTAGTATTCTCATAGGACAGTCAGGGCCTTCCACAGTGAAAATAGCTTGTAAGGCCTTGTCAATGTAGCAACATAACATTACAATTCTTCATATCCCACTTTTAAATACAATGCACTCTGCCTTTTGGCCTACAATGCCTACGTAGGAGTAACTTTTTAATATTTAGTATGGAAATTCTGAACCGTTAAAAGCGTTTATTTTGACAGGTCGAAATGACGTTTTAACACTGCTAAAAGTCTGGGTACACAGGATAGCCCTGCAGCCATGTTTGCACTGCCACTGTAGTGGAATGCACAAGAGATGCTGCAGTCCACTGGGGGCATTTAACTTCTGAGCCCTGGATAAACTTTGCACCGTATTCTTGGGACTTATATATAAATTAAATATTCCAATTAAGAATATGCAGTTTTTACCATGTTTAAAGATAGAGCACAAGCACTTTTCCACTGGTTAGCAGGGTTAAAGTACACAGACTTCTAAAGTCAGCAAAAATATAGGGTCCAGCAAAAGTTTTAAAAAAACTGAGTGACCACGCAGAAACATTAGATTTCCTACATTTATCTACTTCTAAAATGGGATTAGTACATTAGAAAAAGCATTTTTACAGTTGCAAAACCCAAACGTGAATGTTTGCCACCAAAAAATGCTTTCTGCTTCTAGTCCAAAGTTATTCAAGAAGACATTATTTCCAGGCACAGCTTAAGTGAATACAAACCATTGTGAATTTCTAAACATATAAATTGCTTCAACTGTACTCCTTACTAATGATTGTACTTTCATACTTTGACTTATATAGGTTAGCTAAATAGGGGTACATTTTAATATACACCGTATCCGCTTTGTCAGAAATGTAATAAAAGACATATCAAAGAACACTGGCTTTCAATGAGACACATAGCTAAGACACGGTTGATGGAGATAGTATTACAAATCAACGTCTCTTAAAATCACTAAAACGGTGTAAACATCGTCGTCATGTTTATCAAAACCGTATTCTTGATCTGCCTCTACTCTTAAAGAGAGCATTTTCTTAATATAAAAACGTATCCATTCTTAAATATCGGAATTGTTTTTGTCTTTTGCTATAATTTGCAGTGAGTATGTGAGCATATATGTGCATTAACCAAATCTGCGTCCTTACAAAGAATACGTTTTCAGATAAATTGTGTGAACACCGTGGCAGTGACGAGCTGTTCAGTTCAGAAAGATAATCAAGTTTCGAGTAGGGTAACCCTTATTCAGCTTAGGGAGCCTGAACTGAGTAATACGGTTTCCCTGAAAAAGCCCGAAAAGTGCACCAGTCAGTCCAAAGTCTTCTGAATGTACATTCATATAAAAACGTGTTTTAGTTAAGTGAAAAATTGTACAGTGAAAAAACTTATGATTAACCCGCGATGTTTTAAGTATAGAGCACAAGTATACCGTGTCTTATTAGAGGAATCGAGTCATGGTCTTCTCGCACCAATTACGCACCCGCGAAAGTTACCAATTACGCACACGGAAAACTTGCCTGTTATGTTCACACGTCTAAAACAATGCAGTTATGCATCTCCCCAATGAAAGCATTTTATTTCCATTGCTTGCTGTATTACTCTTGGAAAACGGGAAACGGGGAAAGGATATTTGTCATTATTAATTCATCTGTTTATCGTTTTTACCACACATCGACCTCCCGCAGAGGCTCGTTGTGGGCAGCAGTACTGCGATTACGAGGGTGATTGACAATGTTTGGTGCAACAATAAGAGCCTTACCTGATGGCAGTTGTAGACGCTGTGCACATTAGGAATAGGACCAGCACCATGAGGACACCCGTCACCCCGGGAACTAAAACATAAATGCAAAGCAATTTAGACTCTATTAGCGAACCCCGCAGCGCGCTGGCGCGTTAGTCACCCCAGCAGCACACCAGTGCTCCTCTGCTTAGAATTCATATCAACACGCTTTGCAGTGACAGCCCTGCTTGCTTTATGCCGTGGTTAATCCGAAAAGAAATCTTAGATTCTCTTCTATATCTCCATGGTGACGCGTCCACCAGAAGCGCTTTCTATTTTTGCCACCTCGCCATGAACACCATAAAGACAAAGCAACTATTTCTGAGAGTTGACGGGTTGCAAGATATGATAATTAGACGCCGAACCCGGGATGTTGCTCAGTGGCGTAACGCAAAATCAAGGGGCCTCCCTGCATGTGATGAGGGAACCCGGTGAGTCTCCCAAATGGCATAGATATTAATTGGTTTTGGGCTTAATAGGCGCCTCCTGTGACCCCACCCCTTTCCCCACACTGCAGTGGCCTGCTGAGAAAGCAGAGGGCTTTCCCCAGCATTTAACTGCACTCCACGTAAGGAAGTCCAGTGCTGCAGAAAAGGGCAACACATTTTTTGTTTGCCTTAAGGTCAACCAGAATTGTAAAGTATGATCTTTGCATGCTTCCCTCTAATAGCACATACCCTGTTTTTAGAAATAGAGAAATATATACGGTAATGGTGCTCTGGAAATACAGCGTTCTGCTTACTAGAGCTACACAGAAGCATGTCGGAGGCAACCCGCATTCGCCATCGGTCCTTCATCTCCAAATTTCAGGTGAGAAAATAAAAACCTGTGCTTTCCAACCCCTCAGTAGTAGTCACTGCCAACTTGTGGTGATATCAGACAAGTCGCTGTTTCGCCCAATTTATTTTTGAATAGCAAAACTCAATGAGCCCGATTCACAAGGGTAAACAGACTAAAAGTCTAAGTTTACACCAAAAGTCTTTGTTTAGACTTTAAGTCTAACTTTACTTATAGTAAAGTTAGACTTTTGGTTTAAGTTTAGACTTTTGGTTTAAACTTACACCAAACATCTAAACTTACTCCCAAAAGTCTCGAGTAAAGTTAGAATTGTGGTCTAAGTTAAATCTTTTGGTGTAAACTTACATCAAACGTCTAATCTTAGACAAAACGTCTAACTTTACTGTAAGTAAAGTTAGACTTTAGGTCTAAATTTAAGACTTTTGGTGTCAACTTAGACTTTGTGAATCAGGCCCAATGTATATGTCTAAACACAAAACACAGAACAAGTGCTACAATATGATGTGAATTTGAAGGAAATTGCACTACCTGGGATGGAATCTATAATTATTTCTAAAACCAGCTCACTGTCCACTTATCATTTCTACTTCACATCTCTTTTATGGAGCATTTTAATAGGTATTTGTTGTTCTTCTGTGATGCTCTATGTGCAACGATCGAGCCCAAATGTGGGTTCCATGCTTGTTGCATCTTGGGATCCAAACTGAACCCTACAAATGAGAAACAAAAGGCTGAAAAGGGTCTAAGAAACTGTTCTCCCATTCAGTGGGGATGTGGCCTGCTAAGGCAGGACCAAGACCAGTTTTCATATGGTTGTTACACATCTGAATCGCAAAAAGGGTTAACAATCATGGACTGGAATGTGCTCCAAGTTATTCCCAATGGCTGAGACCTTTACAGTAAATCCAATCATTGTCTTTTGCTGCTTCATTTTAACAAGTGTGCCATTACCTCAAAAAAGAAAAACACAGCTCAGGCCTATAACAAATTTAGCCCAATGTATCTGAAAAACTCACAACTCCCCTCCACGGTCACTATGTTCAGTAATTAATTTCTGTTTGTTGGGCAAACATGCCATGGAACTGTCTGACATTATATTTGATGTCGACCTACCTGCTATTTATTGCTGAACCATGGACTCAAGAACCATCCAACCCAAACTAACTACTCACAACTCATAATTTCGTTCAGATTTTCTATCATTAGTCATAACTTAAGAGAACTATACTCAAACTCTCATCCACCTCAATGTGAATTCAACCAGAACCTGAGCTTCCTTCCAGCTCCCTGAGCTGGAAATTAGTAAATGGATTAAGACCAACCTGTTTAACTCAAATACAAATAAGTCTGTGGTACTGTAGGACGCTGGGTTTGGGCTGCAGTATCCCCCCACTTTTTGGCTGTTTTTTTATGCAACTTTGACTGAAGTGCTCTGGGTTCCTGCTAATCAGGTCACCAGTGCCAGTGTTCTTTCCCCAAAAACAAGACACTTGATCGCCAAGTGGCCAGGCCATTTTGCACCTCTATAAGTCCATAAAAACAGTAGTCCTATATCTAGGGCACGGGTACTGAATCGGGGCCTTAAGAGCTGTGGCCCAACTTGTGCCACACTAAGGGACCTCTCACCAACCTCATGCAGACTGCCATTGCAGGCTGCGTGACAAGGTGCTCCCTAAAAGTGACAACACAACATCTCACACAGCCTGTGTGCCATGTCCCTTAAATACTGCATGTATTATTTGTAAGTCACCCTTACTGCAGGTCTTACAGTCCTAAGGCAGGGTGCATTACATTCCATGTGTGGACATATCTAAAAGAGCAGATATGCCCCTATTACATCTTTGTTGATTCTTAGATATAGTTAGTGTGCAGTGAAGCCATTTTAAATACATGTGCTGGACACTGGTCAATAAGAGTTCCCCAGCTACATGATGGCTTCACTGAAACTAGGGATATTTGGTATCAAACATCTCATATTAATAAACCCTCAAAGAGTCCAGTAATGTATGTATTCATACATGCCTCCAGAGGGCACCTCAGAGGTGCCCCGTGAAAACCTATCAACTGCCAGTGAGCTCACTGGCTAGTTCTAGCCAGCCTGCTACCGACAGACGAGAATCCGACCCCCCAAGAGTGAGATCCTTTGCTCTCTGGATGTCAGAAACAAAGCCTGCTCTGGCTGGGATGTTAACACACCCCTACAAACAGGATGACCCGCAAATCTGCATTCCAAGGCAGGAGGCTTCAAAGAAGCCCAGTACCTTTAGTATGCAGAGATGGCTCTCCTCAGAGGAGGATGCAGACCCACCTGGCCCCAAAGCCCATCTGGTACTTGAACAGGTGGGAACATTAGCTATGTAGGAGATGTGTGGCATTTCCAGGCTGGACACACCCCTAGGGTTACCAGCCTGAAGTGGACACAGCCTAGGAAATTCCACCATCTTGTGAGTGGTGGAATGTAGGACCTCTGGACAGGGTGATGCCCACTGTACACAGGAAGTGGTCATGTAGGAGGTGTAGTGACCCCAAGGATAAGTAGTCCATTGGATACTACCCTTCACTCCCCTTAATGCTCCTTAAATTGAGTTTTTAGGGGACCCAGATACCAGGAAAACAGTTCTTCACTGGACACAAAAGAAGGAGTGGACAAGAAGCCTGCTGAACCTGAGGAACAATGAGCACAACTGACTTGGAGCAAACCCTGCTAGCCTACGTGTTGCACCTGACCCTCAAGGATCAACTGACCTGTGCTGCAGCCTCCAAGAACTTGGCAGAGCTGCCACTGCTTTGCAAATCGCCAAAAACTCCCTTGGAGCAGAAGAGCTGCTTCCCTGGAACTGCAGGAAACCAAAAAAAGAACTGTGAGGACCGGGACCACCCAACCCAGACACTGGATTTCACCAATGCACCCAAGGTGCCTAGCCAGAGCTGTAGTGGGTCAGTGGTGTTAGTTTGGTCCCCAGGCCCTCTGAAGATGAAGGCCACCTTGACTGCATCCACTGTAGACTTCACAATGGCGTCTGAAGCCTGTTTCTGCAGACCTACCTGCAACCACGAGTGACTAGGAGATAAAGGCCCAATGCTCCAGGACACCTCGACACCCCCCCGCCCCGGTCCAAGGAGAAGAGAATCACGGGTCCCCCACATCTCCAAGCCTTTAGAGACCTAAGCCAACTTGTTGGCTTGGTAGGACTGGACGCCAGACCATGCCTGCAGACTGTTTCTGCGGGCCCCCTGCAACCACAAGCAACTGTCGCACCAGACCGATGCCAGAACACATCACTGCTCCTGAGCCCCACAGCCTGAGAAGTGGACAGATGGTGTCTCCATATGCCTGAGGACCTCAAGTGTCAAGTCCCAGTGTGGGTTCTCTTGGACTTACCTTCCACTACATCCCTGCAACACTTTTGTGACCAGACCGATCCCCTAAAACTTACACAGGGCACCCAATTCTGAACTGCACTCCTGGACCCGGCTGCCCAACTGCCACCTGAGGTGACCAGTTAGTGTGGCCTTGGATCTTGACCCCTACTTAAGTCCAGGAGATTGGTCCCAAAAGTCGCTGTACCATACCTGTATGCAGTGCTTGTTCCTCCTTTGAAAAATGCACTGTTAACCTGATTCCGGTCATCTTGGTATCAAAGTTTATATAAAAGTATGTGTTATTTTTAGAAACTGTTGTTGGATTTCTTTATTGAGTGTGTGTCTCACTTACTGTACTAGTGTGTGCCTTACATGCTTAGCACTACCCTCTGATATGCCTAACTGTTCGACCACACTACCACAAAAGAGAGCAGGATGTCATTTGTGCCTCTGTGATACACCTGGGGCTTGCCTGGACTCTGCACACTGTACCTCGTTTTGTCCACTATATAAATAGCCAGCTTCCTATAGATACACATCATTGGAGCAAGTCGTTCAATGCGGCTACAGGGATGTTGCCCTTTCAGCATCAGTTACTCACCTATCCCAGTGAATTCTGTGCTGTGCACAAGCATGGCTTTCTATTTGAGCAATCACTCTTTATAGTTAATCAGATTAACAAACTCTCCAATTCTGGCTTTCTTCTACTGAAAATCTTATGCAAAATGATTCCTTTCTTGCAGTTCCATTCACACATCACTGTAGTTTACATCTACTGGTCTACAGCAGTAATGCAGAATTGCAGGAAACTCTTATGCACATTGCCCTGATCAGTCTATTGACTTGGCATTCACCAGCGACCACTAGAGAGAGTACATGGATGGGAAGTTTTAACATTTTGCATTTCCCATTTCTATGTGCTACAAATCGATCTATCTGATTTGCCCAATTTCTGAAAAAAATCACTCCGTTTGTTGTTTTAGTTCCCATTCATGTGAGGAACTTGCTTTCCTGCTTAACATGTCAGTCTCTGTGTTTTGAACTCCTGGTGGGTGTACAACTACTAGTGTTATTCTTCCCCAAGTGGTCTACTTCCACATGTCCTGAGATAACTGGGATGGTGTATGCAACCTTCATCACCACCCTCCACCCCTGATTGTTGAGGTACAACATCATAGTCATGTTGTCTGTTTGTACTTGAACCTTTTTAACCCTGATTTGTGTCTAGAAGGTCTTTGGGACCAAAAAGCCTGTCTTCAGCAAAACTATGTTTATTTGTTTCACTGCCTCTTCTTGGCTTGATAGGGCCCTTTGTTTTCCCATCTGTGCTCTACACCCAGAGAGGTATGCATCTGTTGTGATGGTTACTGATGGAGTTGGTCGTTTGAAAGGTGTACCCGCTGTTATATTCTTTATTTTTCATCACTGTATGCCTCTTTGTATCATCCCTGTGGCAACCACTAGATACTTCCAACTCCCAGATCCTGAGACCACTGACATTGTAGCCTATCCTAGAGAGTGGTCTCATGTGTAACCTTGCTTGTGCCATAAGGGGTATGCAATATGTCATGATGTTCATTAGCTTCCTCACTGTTCTCCCCATCAGAGATTGCTCCTTCTGGTAAAGGCAGGTTTGCTCTGTCAGTATCAGTGTCTGTGACTGCGTTTTAGTTATGCTGATAAAACTTGGATTTTGGTAAAGGTTTCATTTTTTTAACTGTAAGGTACTTGGGGCGGGGGGGAGGGGGTTAATTATTTCTGTGTGTTTGAGTTACAATCCTGTCAGAGTTCATACTCATTGAACATGGTGAGTCAGTTCAGAGTGGGGAATCTTTGGCAGCAATTTTGTGTGGGCTACGTGCAAGTCAGATCCTGCTCTATGCCCAAACCACTATAAAAACGGGCCGATGCAAAAACGCACTGCATAATCGTACCGGATCTGAGCATTTGCTATGCTCTTCAATTGCACCTACAGCCTCTAAAATGAAATTTTAATTTGTGTCCTATTTTCGGGGGCCTGTAACTGCGTTTTACTTATGCTGATAAAACTTGGGTTTCGGTAAAGGTTTTTTTTTTTTTTTATTATTTTTTTTTTTTAACTGTGGGGTGCTATGGGGGAGTACTTGTCTCTGTATGCTTGAGTTGTGAGCCTGTTAGAGTTTGTACTCATTGAAAATAGTGATTCAGTTCAGATTTGGAAATCTTTAGTGGCCATTTTAGATGGGCTTCATGTAAATCATGTCAGTACTTAGGTGCGGATCCTTCTATGTGCCCAATCCACTATAAAAACAGGGCCGATGCGTGCAGTGGCCGCAAAGGCGCACCTAAGGCAAGCTCTTCTGTGCCTGTCTGCACCTGGACAGCACCAGGATTCAGTATACGGTACACTTCTATGGAGTTATTGAGACTGACACTAATCATGCCAAACGAATGGCGCCACCCATTGGATGTAACCAAAATGAACCCCCTTTGTGGAAAGTGAGGTTTCGCACACCTAGTCTCGCACCCCAAGCATATAATGAAGGTAAGAGTGAGAATGTACAACCCCCCCCCCCCAAGGGTGGTACATTTTTATTCTCTTAATTTTATTACAAGACCGGAGGTTCATATTATGCGTTCTTTTCTTACTTTATTAAACACAGCAGCTAAGAAACTACAAATCCCAGAAACCCTGGGAAAGAAACTACAACATATCATCATAAAGAGGGTAACCAATCACACATCGAGTATAATTATCTTGACTGAGAGCAACAAGCCCTCTTTCTTGCTGCTCGCAATCAAGATAAGTACCCTGCTCGCTTTATTTAATATATTTTTCATGCGTAATGTGTATATTTAATATATATATTTAGTATTTGACTCTTTGTTTACCTTGCTTTTAATGTGTATGCCTCGCTCCACCTGCGCGTTCTATCGCACGTGCTGTTTTTCCTGAGGCATTTCTCACTCTGCCATTACGCTTGAACGGCTGTTTTACAGAGCTCTTCCCCTTGCGAGGCCTCGGGCTATTTGGCTCTCGCTAGCAGCATTCTTCACTCAGCTGCCTTCCGGGTGTCCCCTCTTCCCTCAGGGGCGTTCCTGGTTCTCCGGCAGCTTTCTCCCTGGCTCCGCCCTGACACACCCCCTCTGGCCTCAGCTTTTTTAACCCCTGCATGTCTGTTTTTTGGTTCCCATAGTTTTAATAGCCTATGGTGTTTTTTCCATCGTTCTTCTACGTTTTCAGTGGTGATATTTGCTAAATATTTTAATTTATGTTTATTACTGTTTACTTTCCATATTAGCTTATAATGTCTGGGGAGGAACAGGCTCAGTTTTTAAAGGACAATTTGAAGACTTTTATTAAAGATTCTGTACAGCATGCCATTTCTGTTTCCATGCTGGATATTTCTAAAAACGTAGAAGCCTCGTTATCCAAGATGCTACAGCCCTCTGGTGAGGTTCCTTCTAAAAAGGGAACGAAACATGCGGCTCTCTCCCAGGTGCCTCCTAAAGGTGTTTCTTTCAAGATTGGGCCTCCCACCCAAGAGGCGAATCCTTCGGGGCTCCCTTCTTTCCCCCTTAATATTACTAACCTCAGGGATACGGACAGTGATGGGGATGATACCTTTGACAATATTGTCAATGATGATATTTCTGATCACAAGCCTCTGGAGAAAAGGCGAAAAAGTTCTCCCTCTGCAATTTCATCCCTCACACTGTCAGATAATTTAGTGGACCAGTTTGGGGAACCCATATTCGACCCTATGTCGATCCACCATCCTAATTCTTCAGAGTGGTTCCCTTCTGAGCACATCTCAGATTATGTTTCCTTTTATTTAAAGCACAGTTTAGACAAATCATGCAGGAATAAGTTAAAGTCCGAATGTCCCAGACCTTCCCTTCCATCCAAAGTAGCTGATACACCCACTATTGACCCGAACATGTTATTGTTCTTCACCAAGTTCGGCAAGGATTCCAAAAAAGGGGTCGATAGAGCCTGGTCTAACTGCCAGGATAAACTTTGTGATTTGGTTGGTCCTTTAACAAGGATTTTGGATCTCGCCGAATAGGCTAAGTCGGAGTGCGGTCAGGTGGATCCTGAGACCCTATCCAATTGGGCGCAAAGGGCGATTTGCATGCTTGGCAACGCCAATGCTTACATATCTCAGGAACGACGCAAGAGCCTTTTGCTTAAGATTGACCCTAAGTTAAGTTCCTTCGCTACCAAACGAGAAGGACCTAAGGCGGACGGTCTTCTCTTTGGAGATTCCTTCATTAAGGAAAGGAGCAGATACGTCCCAAACTTCGCCTCTATTGATAAAGCCCAGTCTTCTATGAAGAAATTTTTCTCCCACCGGGTTTTTGGCAGGGCCGGCAGAGGAAGGAGTCGCTTTGCCGGCTGTTATACATCCAGAGGACAATACCTCAACCTAGAATCCTTCAACCAAAACTCCCAGCAAGACTTCTATCAGGGATACAAATCCGAGTTTTATCCCTGATGTTTCCGTGGAGGCCGCGGCAGGGGTTTCAAACCCAAGAACGATCAACTCGCAGGTAAGAACTTTCAGTTCTGGCCTTCCTCCAGTAGGAGGCAGACTAGCAACTTATTTAAACATTTGGTTGTCTCTGACATCGGATCCTTGGGTTTTACAAACTGTACAGGGCTATTGCATAGAATTCTATCAACGTCCCTTCCAGACCAATCTTCCTCAACCCCTTCATTTTTCAGACGACCAGTTTCTGTTGGTTCAACAGGAGGTACAGGCTTTACTGACAAAACAAGCCATAGAAAGCGTCTCCTTCGATCCTTCAGGTTTCCTGAGCACTATATTTCTTGTACACAAGAAAAACAACAAACATCGTCCAGTCATAAATTTGAAACTGTTCAACAATTTCTTAGTTTATCATCATTTCAAAATAGAGACTATCCTCCATCTCAGAGACCTTCTCCTTCAGGGCGATTAGTTGGTCCGTCTAGACCTCTCGGTCCCCGTGCAGCCGGCTTCCAGGAAGTTCCTTCAGTTCCAGTGGGAAGATTCTTTCTTCCAATTCAAGACGCTGCCTTTTGGGCTCTTTTCAGCCCCTTGGTGCTTTACCAAAATTCTCAAACTGGTAATCACCTTCCTCAGAGCTCAGGATGTCAGGCTCATAGTCTATCTAGATGACTTCCTCATTATTGCCCAGGATCAGTCCCGTCTGTTGGTTCATCTGTATCTTTGTCGGAATATTTTGATAAGTCTGGGTTTCCTGATCAACCCTCACAATTCGGTCCTTATACCTTCCCAACAATTGGAGTTTCTTGTTTTTTTAGGAAATACAGTCGATTCGATTCTTCAACTTCGTCAAATGAAAGTGGACTTGATAAAGAAAGAGATTCGTCATGCCGTGTACATTTCCCGTACCTCCCTCAGGTCTTTGGCTCGGTTAGTGGGCCTTCTCTCTTCCTCCATTCAGGCCATCTTTCCGGGGCCTCTGCATTACAGGGCCCTTCAAAGACTAAAGATACGTCATATCCGTCAAGGTCTTGCTTACTCAGACCCACTTATTCTGGATTCCCAATCCAGAGAGGAACTCCTTTGGTGGCTCACTCACTTAGATGCCTGGAATGGGATAACAATTTTTCTGCCGCCCCAGATCTTGTCTTAGAGTCAGATGCAAGTCTGACAGGTTGGGGCGCAAGATGTAGTCAACTCTCGACTGAGGGTTCATGGTCTGCTCAGGAGTCAGCATTGCACATCAATTGTTTAGAGATGCTTGTAGGTTCCTTTGCCATCCAGTTCTTTACAAAAGGCAGGGTAAAGTGCACATTGTTACTTCAAATGGACAACCTGTCGGTGGTCAGGTACATAAATCATTTGGGCGGTACCAAATCCAGACCTCTGGCTTTACTAGCCAAAAGCCTGTGAGAATTTTGCCTGCAGAAAAACATTTCGGTCAGGGCAGAATATCTACCGGGCCAGCTCAATGTCGTGGCCGATTGGTTTTCCAGACAAATTTACGACTCAGGTGACTGGCGGCTGCATCCTTCCGTTTTCAATCATCTTTCTTCCATCTTCGGCCGAATGACGATAGACCTCTTCACTTCACATCTCAACACTCAACTTCCTTCCTTTTTCAGCTGGAGACCAGATCCTTTGGCTATGGACACGGATGCCTTCCTTCAGTCATGGCCCCCTTCCCTTCTCTACACCTTCCCTCCCTTTCTCCTTTTTGCTCGTGTTCTAGCACAGGTTCGCAGACAACAGTCATCCCTCATCTTGATCACTCCCTTTTGGCAGTCCCAACCTTGGTATCCAATCCTACTGGAGCTGACCTTGGATTTTTCAGTCTTGATTCCTCCTTTTCCCGATTGACTCCTGAACCCTCAGGGTCTTTCCCATTCCCTCATCATGGACAATGCTCTTCATCTCGTAGCCTGGAAGGTTATGGGGCTTCCTGGAGAACCTCAGGAATTTCGAAGGAAGCTATCCATTTTATCCAACAGTCTTGGGCTCGAGGCACAACAAAAGTCTACAAGTTGGCCTGGTTGGCCTGGTGTAGCTGGTGTTTGGACAGGGATTCGGATCCCGTTTCAGCAGATGTAACCCTGGTTGTCAATTTCCTTGCCTCTTCAGCATCCCAAGGTAAAGCTAATCGGACGGTTAATATATATGGATCTGCAATCTCTTCAGAACATATCAAAGTGGATGACCTATTTGAGAACATCCTTTAGTCTGCTGACTTTTGAAGGGAGTACGTTTTGTTAAGCCTCCAATTCCTACATATAATGTTATGTGGGATGATAATACGGTACTTCGTCTTTTTATTGCATGGCCAGCTAATGTTGATTTATCGCTCAAACATTTGTCTGCTAAGTTGACAATTTTGTGTTTGGTATCCATTAAATGTGTTTCTGACATAAAAGCTTTAGGTGTTTCCTCTTTCCGTTATTGTTCTATGGGCGTTTATTTCCAGGTCATAAATTTACTGCTCCATATCCATTTTTGCTTTCTCCAAATACACCAGACAATATTGTGGGTCTTGATATGCTCAAGTATTTCAGGGCTACAAAACGATGCTCTCCTGAAGGGGTGCGTGTTATTTTAAATGATAATCATCCTGTGATGGAAAGAGTTTGTCTTATTGAAGAAGATATTGCATTAGCTTCACTCCCTAGTACTTTGTTGCTACTTCAGATACTGATGAGGGACAAATGATTATTCCACCGGTACATATTAGTGTCAAAGAGGGAGCTGTATTGCCATGTTTGCCTCAATACAAAATTTCACAGGAGGGCGAAGAAGCACTCACATGAATTGTGCATTATCTTATTGCAGTTGAGGTTGTTGAGGAAGTTCTGTATAATGTTTGTAACAGTCAGATTCTTCCTATTCTGAAAAAGGATACTGATATCAGGATTTACCAATTCATTATTGATTCACGAGAAGTCAATAAGATTGTGATACCACAATATCCTGTGGCATCTGACATCACAACACTTTTTACTTTGGTTCCCCCGACAGCAACTACGTTCTCTGTGATAGACTTGAAGAATGCTTTCTTTTCGAACCCTATTCATCCTGACAGCCGATATTTGTTTGGTTTTACTTTGAATAAACGATCATATAGATTTTGCAGAGTTCCTCAAGGCTATATGGAGAGTCCAAGTATTTATAGTCAAGCGTTAAAACGACAACTTGATTCTTTTGTTTTGCCTGAAGGTGTGGCTCTCATACAATATGTCGATGATATTTTGTTGGCGGCTGATACCCCTGAGCAATGTGAAAAATGCACTTTGTCCTTACTTTCTTTTCTTGCTTCACACCATCATAAAGTGTCATGAAAGAAATTGCGGTATTGTAGACCAAAGGTAACCTATTTAGGTCACCTTTTGTCTAAGGAGGGCTGTGCACTTACATCAGATCGTATTCAAACAATTTTAGACACACCAGTACCCTCTACTCAGAAAGATGTTTGTGCATTCCTTGGTCTTACTTCTTTTTGTAGGCAATGGATATTAGGGTTTTCACACATTGTCAAACCTTTGCTAGCACTTTTGACTAAAAATACTCCAATGCCCCTCCCATGGACAGATGAATGTGAGACTGCTTTCCGGCAGCTGCGACAAGCCCTTTGTTCAGCACCAGTGTTAGGTACTCCAGATTACATGAAGCCTTTTGCACTTTACGTACATGAGAAAGATGGATGTGCATTGTCAGTTTTAGTACAGGCACATGGCGATAAGCAGCGTCCCTGTGCATATTTTTCAGCAGTACTTGATCCTGTCGCTCAAGCGTTGCCTGGGTGTTTTCATTCAGTTGCCGCAACAGCTGTGTCAATACGCCAGAGTGAAGGGATAGTTTTGTCACATAAACTGTTGGTGTTAGTAACCCATGCGGTTGATGCTCTAAATCAAACAAAGACACAACATTTAACTAGCGCTCGTATAACAGGATATGAGTTGACATTGCTGGATCCTCACATTACACTGAAGAGATGTGCAACACTAAATCCAGCCACTTTGTTGCCATATCCGGTGACTCAGCCTCAGTCACAAGAAACACATGATTGTATATTCCTTACCGAAGAACAGACAAAGGGTCGTATTGATTTACAAGATACGCCCCTTCCAGATGTAGACGGGGAACTGTGGGTTGATGGGTCTTGTTTGAAGTTGCCTGATGGTACGACCTCAACAGCATATGCAATCACCACAATACACACGGTAGTGGAGACAGCTCGTATACCACAGAAGTCAGCTGAAGCAGCTGAACTAATAGCTTTGACACGAGCATGTGAGCTTAGTACTGACTTATGTGTGAACATTTATACAGACAGCCGCTATGCTTTTGGAGTGGCTCATGATTTTGGTTTGCTTTGGAAGGAGAGAGGCTTTCTCACATCCCACGGGATGCAGATAATGCACGGAGAATTAGTGCATAACCTCTTGACTGCATTGACATATCCAAAGAAACTAGCTATTGTGAAATGTAGTGCACATAAGAAAGTGACCGATAAGATAGGGCAAGGTAATGCTCTTGCAGACCGCGTAGCACGTGAGACTGCGATGCAGCGAAGTACTACTTCTATATATGTAGTGAAGTCACAAGCTGAACGTTGGCATAATGCTAGACAAGACGTATTAGATATACAGAAATCTGCTTCTGTGAAAGAACGTGAGCAATGGTCTGAAGATGGAGAATTGGATGATGAGGGCTGTTGGCGGAATAAGCAGATGGATAAATGGAAATTGCCTACAGCTTTTGTCCAACCTATGGTTCAGATGGCACATGGGCTGGCACATGTTGGAGCTTCAACAATAATGAAGTTGCTTACGCAAGTTTGGGAGCATCCAGAAATTTCCAGTACAGCTAAGAGAGTAGTACAGTCTTGTTTGATCTGTTTACAATACAATCCTGGAAAAGGGAAACGTACTCCTGCGGGAGGGTTTGCGACACCAACTGCACCTTTTGAAGTTCTACAAATGGATTATATTCAGCTTGAACGCTGCAACAATTTAAAGTATGTCTTGGTGGTGGTATGTGCCTTCAGTAAATGGATAGAGGCATACCCCACAAAGGATAATACTGCCATTACCACAGCGAAGGTGCTTTTGAAAGAATTTTTCCCTAGGTTTGGTGTTTGCAGACTTTTATGGAATGATAACGGACCTCATTTTGTTGGGGAAGTTATTAAGTATGTCCTGAAAGGATTAGGGATCAAACAGAAGTTCCATGCGGTTTTCCACCCACAATCAGCAGGGTTGGTGGAAAGGTATAATGCTACTTTGAAGCTGAAGTTAGCGAAGATACAGGCTTCCACATCCTTAACTTGGCCGGATGCATTACCATTGGCATTATTGTCTATTAGGTCAGTGCCACACTCTCGACTCTGCCTTAGCCCATACAAAGAGGTTTTCAGGAGGCCAATGAATATTTGGGGAGTTCCTAAGCCAAATTCTGTATATGATGTACCTTGTGTCCTGATGAATGATTATTTGGCACAGTTAACTGACAATTTGGTTTCTATTCATCAACAGGTTCGAGAAGCACTTCCTGACAGATCTACAGGTGAAGGCCATGAACTCCGACCTGGTGACCAGGTGATGATTAAGTCCTTCGAAAGATCAAACAGCTTGGAACCAAGGTGGCGAGGCCCAGAACAGGTGCTCCTTGTGACAAGGACAGCAGTTCGAGTGACGAACCGAAAGAATTGGGTCCATAGTACTCACTGCAAGAGAGTGCTACCTACCTTGGTGGAACCTGCTGTGCTGACCGATCATCGAGAGATTTTGACTACGGAGAAAGGCCGTGCTATATCACCTGACGAATCTGCAGAGGTCTTCCCGGACCATACGACTTCTGGAGTGTCACGATATAATTTGAGACCGAGGAAAGAATCTGAATTTTTTTGAAAAAAAACTGGTTGAGCTACCGCCCTGGGTTAGTGAAACGGAGAGCAAATGTGGCAAGGGGGGGGGGGATCAGCCATGCATTAGAGTAGTGACAGCAGTCTTGGCCCGTGGTGAAGAAATCAGCAGCTGCCCAGGGATAAGAGCTCCAACTATTGTTTTTAATTCATTTCTGAAAGGGTCGATTATCACTGTTGCTAAAATGAATAACAAACTGATCATTAGTACTATGGGGTTTGTTGTTGTTTTGGTGATTATAGCAATAATCACTTGGTTTGTTGAAAAGAAGGCTCCTGCTCGTGAGTTTTTTGTTGCCACTACTCCAGTACCAGAGGATCACTATTACTTTACACTTCCCTATCAGGTGCAGAAGCACCGTCAATCGTACTTCAATAATACTTTCATTCAGATGTTGCATCATACTTAGAATGCTACAAATACTACTAACTGTTGGATATGTGGAATGATACCTGCGCATCAAAAGAAAGGAGGAACACCATGCTTGGTACACGCTTTTGTTTGCATCTGGAAAACGTACAGAGGGCGGACTTCTTTTTCGCCTTAATAAAGTATGCTACCAAGACAAAGATGGGTATCCCCAAGCCAAAGGAACTAAATGGGAATGGGAAGAGTATCAACCAGACAATGTTTCAATACCATATGTCTTCACAAATATAAGAGACTTTGACTAGAAAGAACAATTTGTGATTTCTGTTACAAAAACTAAAGCAGATTTATGTATACGTAGCATTGGACGAATTCCAGTAGGGATAAGCGATTGTACCTTGATTTTAACTATTGAGGGTGTAAATAATAGTAGTTTTACAGCTTCACATAATACATATTTTGTTTGTGGTAACTATGGATATTACCAACTACCTGTTGGGTGGTCAGGTGTGCGTTATGTATCTTTTCTATTACCCCCTGTGTTTTTGGCCCCTGCATCGTATCACCGAAATTTTAAACTGTTCAATGACATCGTTAAAAATAGATATAAAAGGGCAATAAGTACAAATGAGGTAGACCAAACGGATACTAGCCTGCAACAATATGTTGATTTTAATTTAGGGTTGTTCCCCTTTGTGGGTGCTGCGTTAAACAGTAGGAAAGTGAGACGATTGACTAGGGTTGTGGAAGCTGTTACCAATCAGGCAGCTCTGGCACTTTGGAATATTACTGAGGAGCTCCAAATTGCGAGGATTGAGGCGCTCCAAAATCGTATGGTACTAGATGTGATATTAGCTGACCGAGGTGGTGCATGTCGCATCATCGGTAGTAGTTGCTGTGTTTTTATTCCCGATCACTCATCTTCAGTATATGATGCAATATCTAAATTGCATAAAATTCCTGCAGAAATCCACACAGAGACTGGTACTTGGACTTTTTCTGGAAGGTTTTGGGTTCTTGTTTCCGCCTGGGGCTGGAAACTACTGACTATCCTGTGTGTAATGATTGCAATATTTTTCACATGCTGTATCTGAATTCAGTGTGGTCCAATGTTCTGCTCCATGTGTATTACTGCTTGTATGCCTACCAAAAGAAATATTACAGAAATGAAGGCACAACATATGTTAGATAAGGAAATAGCTGAAATGCTGAGCATAAATATACAAGATGAATATTTAGATTATCCTAGAAAGACGAATGTCTTCAGCTAATGCTGAAAGGGTCGTCTGTTGTAGTTTAGCAGCGATTAGATTAAGCATTAGCAGAAGACATCTTGTATTTAGTAACTATTGTGAACATTTCGCGGAATCCATTTTGTATTCATGGCAGCCATTTTCTTTGCCACATGCTGCCATGTGCTCACCATGTGCTCCGTCCTACCTTTCTGTTAACTACTCTTGAAAATCTGCCTAGTGACAAGTTATATTTAGTATCTCCCACTTTCACACATGTTCAGTAAGGTCTGCAGCTGTTAGTCCTTGAAAACTGTCAGCCCCTCCTACCTGTCGACTGTGCATTTCCACATGACCTTACATGTATGCAAGTCTTGCTTCTATAATTGTACAACCTCCTTTTAGCCCCTGCGTGGGTATAAAAGGACCATGCTCTCTCAGTTCAGTGTGCTACTTCAAACATTACCGAAGGGTGCTGTTTGAACTGTAGTACCACCTCATGAGGTTTAATAAACTTTGTCTTTTATTTCAGTTTCTGTGCCAACTTCTTTCTACATGGTCTGAGGACTTTGTGCAGAGAAAGGTGAACCCCTTGCACTAGTAGGCCTTGCTGAGGCTTACTTCAACAGTACCTTAAAGTAATACGACTCAGCATTCTTTTGATTGTGCCCAGAAAAATATGCAAACTTTTCAGAATATGTTTTAGAACTCCCTTGCGGTAGAGTTGGACAATGTTCCCATTGCGTGTAATTAAATACCATTTTGGGACTGCTCGCTCTATGTATGAAGTGGTGCCCATAATAATTATAGCAAAATATATCACCATAATTTTCTTTGAATTGGTAAACATCTTCGTTTTCAAAGACAGTATAATATGGCAATTCTGTCGTCATAGATTCAGCTGTTTTCACATCCCAATCATCAGATACAATGCCTGGTATTACTATATCATTCATTGATAATTTAAACAAATACGGTATTTGAATAATTTCCGTGGGACCATATATATTAAACATTACTTTGTCCCAAACAATCCTATCAGGAATTGGCAGTGCGGAAATGTTCACAAAGGATAAATCTCTTCGGACTTTGTGTGACGAAAAATGTGGTTTCAAAACCCCACCCACCTGTTCAACTGTTGATCTTTCAGGAAGAAAATGACCATGTATTAATAAGAAAAAGGTAATAACAAAACCAATCCAAAGTAGAAAGGCTAGGAAAGTCAGAGAAAACCATATATAGTTCCATGGAAAAATGAAATATGTGTCTTGAAGCTATTTTGTTAGCTTACGTGCACTTGACAAATCAGCTGTGGAAGAGGTGAATGAGGCTGAGAAATCATCGTTGAAGTCGGCAAAATAACCAGAGGCAGTTCGTGCAAATGGCGTAGCCGTTATCAGTGGTGGAGTTGGTGTTTCCTGTGGTGGCACACTATAGACAGCACCATCTGTTTGGCTTGTAGTTGAGTTGACTTGGTCAAATGTTTCTAAGTTAGTTGATGTTAGTGGGACTAATGCAAGATCATCTTCCACCCTCCCCAAGCTCGGAGAGGTATCAGTGTTGGTATAAACAACTTGTAGTGGAACTTCTTCGCCAGTAGTGAGAGGGATTCGGGAACTACTGGATGTTCCTCTTGGTCGGCTGTGCAGGATCGGCCACATGGTGTAATTTGACATTGTCAAGTGAGACAAAACGATTTTCTTTGGCACCTGCCAATGGTGGTAGAATAACAGTTCTGGTACAGTGTATCCCTAGTACAGGGACTGGTGCTCGATAAGAAGGGCCAAATTCCTTTTTCACTGCGACTTTTTCACGTACAAGATCCCCCAACTCTGGGAATCTAGCCGGTAGATGTTACTGACACATCCTCAATTCCTGTGGAGGCTGCACTTTTGGAAGAATTATCATCATGGAACTGTTGCAATTCCTGTAAGACAGTGACACGTTCATTTATGTCAAAAGGTGTTTCTGACGCCTCCGCGCCAGGACCATCAAGATCCAGAACATACATTCGAGTTCCGAACAGGCACTCATATGAAGTACGACCCCCCGGGGACCTTCTTGGCAGGTTATTTAGTGCTCTCTGGACTCCATACAGGATATTAAGCCAACTATGACCCGTACCTAAGACTCTGGCTGTTAAGGATTGCTTTAAATCGCGGTTTAATCGCTCCACAACACTATTTCCCTCGGGATGAAATGGAGACGAGTTCTGTAGTTGGACTCCCAACTAAGCCATTGTGTCCCTGAATGCCCTTGAGGCGAAAGCAGGGCCCTGGTCCGAATGGAAGGCCGCAACTGCATATGTACCGATAAAGACTCGCAAATCTTTAATAACAGTCCGTGCGTCAGCCAAGCGTTGTGGCCACACCCATACAAATCTGGAGCGTGAATCAACAGTGACTAATATGTATTTGTATGCACTATCAGGTGATAGGGGACTGCAGTGGTCCAAGTACACACACTGTAACGGTTTGTTTGAAATTAAGAGGGGTGTCTGTGGCGGGGTCTTGGCCGTGGATACTTTGATTTGTAGACAGATGTCACAACAAAGGACATACTGCTTAGTCTCTTTGTAGAGACCTGGCCACCAATAACGGGCCTGTAAGATCGAAATTGTAGCCGCCACACCAGCATATGCAGATGTCACCCCCTCATGCGCTGCTTTGATCAATTGTGGTCTTATATCTTTGTTAGGGATGTCTCGTACGCCTACGCCTGGTATCTTAACTTCAGCGTTCAGCATACTTCCCATATGATAATGATATTTGTTAGGAAATCCTTTAGGATGGGGCATACCATCAGCCGTAGCTTTCACAGCAGCCCAAATGTCTGTGTCTGGTTTAGAAATCGAGCGAGTCACTGCAGCTACAGTGGCTACTTCCACTGCTGACTTTGCGGCTTCATCAGCCAATGTATTTTCAGCAACATGTATTCCAACACGCTGGTGTCCAAGTGTATGTACAACATGGACATTCGGTAGCGTCTCTTTCAGGTCAGCTACTATCCCCCACAGTAGTCTGTGTTTAATGGTGTTGCCTTTGGAGTCTCTGAACCCATTCTGGTGCCTATAATGCAGGTATTCATTAAAGGACTGGACACAATAATATGAATCACAAACAATCAGCATAGTGCCAGATCCATGTGTTCCAGTGCCATCAGCAGCGCTTTAAGCTCAGCCAATTGTGCTGTACAATCCCCTACGGTCTGTGTAAAGGTATGTAGAGGACAAAATGTATCCCCTTTCATATAGCCACTTACGACTGCGCAAGCAGCAGAATATTGATGTTTAGTTCCAATTGTAGGTTGTGCAGAGCCATCAGTGTACATAACTCTATGATACTGATCAATAGGAAAGGTATTTGCTAGAACTGGATATTCTACTTCATATTGTAGGAATTCCTGAGTTTGTAACTTTGGGTCAAAAATGTAGTCTACATCAGTGGCTGTTAGAGACGTAGCCCATTGTATCCAACGTGGATGTAGTGCTTTTGCATTTGGAACACTAGCTTTTGTAACAGCCTTTAGGGCTGGGATTGGAGAAACAACAATAATGCGTTTTCCTTGGGTAAGAGGTCTTTCTTTAATAACAGCCATCCGTACGGCAGTGAGAATTTTCTCTGTGGGAGCAAAGTGTTGTTTAGCTGCTGAATACAAATGTGATTTGTATGCAATCGGGACTGTCTCACCTTTATTAAATGTCACATAGGTGAAACCGATGGCCCCAGCTATTACCCTGTTGACCAAATGTGTTTTGTTGTCCTTTGTGTGTAAATGTTGTGCTGCAAGCATGTCTGTCTGCAGTTCTCTAAGGATGAGTGTATGTTCAGTTGTCCAGAATTTACTTGAAAAATACGGACGTATTAAGTCATATAAAGGCTTTATGCGCGTAGCATAATCTGGAATGTAGGTTCTGTCAAAATTTAAGAAACCCAATAATGATTGGAGTTTTTTTATTGTATTCGGTGGTTGTAACTGTGCGCACTTTTCTAAGAATTGTGGCGCTAGGCTCTTCCCTTCACTTGACAGCTCATATCCTAGAAACAGGACGCTGAGGAAGGCAATTTTTGTTTTTTTGAAGTTGAATTTGTGGCCAAATTCGGCAAACCCTACAACAATGCGGGCTACCCGTCTTAAGTGTTGTAGCAATTCATCATTCGTGAGATATATATCATCTACATAGGACAATGCTTCAGGGTCGATCTTGTGTAAAATGGCAGCGACACGAGCTGCTAACAGTTCTGGGCTGTTCTTATACCCCCCGAGGATAACGACAGAATTTTTTCTGAGAGCCTAGTGCGCTAAAGCTTGTTAAGTCTCTGCTTTCGAACACTATATTCTGGCAGAAAAACCCATTGGAAATGTCTAGTGTTGTTTTGTATTTTTTTACGCACTATGTTGCTCATTAGTGCGGTGCTATGTGAATTTTGTATAGCATAGGTGCGTGTATGACTATTTAGATGTCTGTAGTCTAAGACTATTCAGTATGAATGGTCTGGTTTAGCTACGGGGAATAAAGGGTTATTCATTGGTGAGACACTGGGTTCAATCAGACCCTGGTCCTCTAATTGCGTGAGTATTTCTCTCACTGGTGCTTTTGCTTCATGTTTTATAGGATACTGCGGTTGTGGCTGAGGTTCACATTTAATGGGAATTATATGGTAGGGGGAATCTTCATCCCATCCTACGTGATTTCTGTATAATGCAGGTGCTTGTGCTAGAGCCCATTCAATGGAATAGGATTCAGCTAGTTCCTCTGGAACAAGGGACGAGAAGGAAGGCTTAATGACATCTTCTCCATATGAGCAGGTACGGACAAAGTCAGACAGCCTATCTTGTTCGGCCAACAAACCATCATATACATTTACTATGCGATCCCAAAAGATTGCATCTATTGTGGGTTCAATGTCTCCTTCTAATTGCAGTGTTACTTTGTACACCCTATCAGGCTTGGAGACACGCATGTCCACTGTTTCTACTTGTATAAATTCATCAGCTGCTTTCACCTCCAGATGCTCTAGAAGATTCCGGCGAACTATTGTGACCTCTGCCGGGCTGTCTAGCAATGCTAGAGCCCAATTCTTGTTCTTCAAGAGGACCCTCTTCCTGTATGGCATGTCGGACTGTGACTGCTGCCACTTTTTTTTTGTTATTGTTGTTTTTGTTGGGCAGGTTTCTCTTCCTTTTTAACAGAAACCTCAGAAGAGCGTTGTGATTCCTGTCTCAATTTCACGTACTCTGTTCTTCGCTCTGATCACCCACCTCTCTCATTTCTCTTTTCTGATGAGTCCTGAAAGGAACGAGATTGGCGTGTATCAGTATATTGATATCTATCAGGTGTTTTGATATTATCTCTATTTCTGAGATTATACCTATTCTATTGGGTCTCCGTACGTGGATATTCTCCCCTTTCTTTTTAGGCGTTTGTTGCTTTTTATCCCAGCATTTCCTATTACCCTCAGGTTGTTGTTTGGTGTTATCTTTATTTGATTTACCCTGGAATTGTTTTTTTTTTGTGGTCTGGCCCCTAGGCAATTTCGACTGATACTTGAATAGGTTTCTGCTATTATTTTAGGCAGCTCTCATTCTTGATCTTGTTGCAGAACGTCACAAAACTGCATGCGCACTGCAAGTGCGACTGCTTCCCCTTTAAGGTTACTTAAAATGATTGAGGACACTGTGGCAAAATTGCCAATCAGTTGCATCCCCAAATCTAGGGCAGCCCCATATTCATCTTGAATTTGTTTCAGCACTTCCGGTAAATTGGCAAGTGTTGGTGTACCGTGTGCGGTTGTGTAGAGCGTCGCAAATACCGTTCCCCAGGTATTACAGTTTTCTACTGTAGGGACCATCCCAAAGGGCAAGCACATCGTTAATATTCTATGTTTATCCTGAGGTCCTGTATGGGGAAATACTGCCTCCAGCGTATTAATTGTTTGTGCTAACCAAAAGGGAGTTTCTTCTCGTTTGGCGGGTACTTTACCCATAGTCGAATGTACAGTCGCAGGATTTTTACCTGGCATTACTGCATGTGGGTGTGCTGGAGCAGAACATGCTGGGTTTGTATTTAATGTTTGCATCATGAATTGTACTAATCGCCTATTTATTGCTGTTAACTCAGTGTATAAGCGACGAACCTCAGCTACTGCTAAATTTCCAACTGCAGGATGTGGTGTATAGGTGGCCAATAAAGGCCAGGTAGGACCGTCATTACTTAGTGGACCTAACCTTACTGGTAATATTGTATGGGGTAGGGTGCCATCAAGCCAATTATTATGTTCTTGATAAGATAGAGGTATCTCTAAATATACGTACGCTCTGTATTGTCCAGGCGCGCTCGCAGGTGTATATTGGTGAAATGTGTTTGTTTTCCCATCAACTGCTGGAAATGTGACCCAAGAGTAAAAAAAAGTTCTGTTCTATAAGCTGCGTGGGCGTCCACCACGAATGTGACTGGACCTCCCTGGGCCGTTAGGCCATTTGCTAATAAGTGTGCTGTGAGAGGTTGTCTCATGTTAACAGCTATTTGTACTTGTTGGGGATTCGCCATGATAGTAACACTAAGAGTTCAGAGAAGGCACGCCAAAATGGGGTTTCCTTTTAAAGTTCAAGCTTAAACAACCGCCAGTTGTAATAGGATTACCTACACAGCTGTGGTGGAAATCCTCAGTACCACGGACGTCTCCGCATATGGCATTGAGGTGTCATTATATATAATAATGAGAAAGAGATACTCCGGAGGACCCAAAAATTAGAGCCTGACCAAACGTTGGCGGCGCCATGTCGTGTAGGGTCTCATTATTCTAATGAAACTACTGGATTTTGAGCAGCAAGATCATCCACAGTGTGGGAGACTGAGTCTGACCCACGGGGGTGGCACCTGTCGCTCTAAACCCGGGTTTTGCTCCGGCTAACTAGCAGTGCCTCATCTCTCCCGAAAGGTAGAAATGATTGGGCAGCCGAGCGCATGACATATCATACTTCTCAGGGAAGTTGTGGTCACTCAGGTCGCATCCGGTTCTCTCATTCACAATTCAGTCTCATATATAAATGACAATGAAAGCAGTATAAGTTTTAAAGACTGGTTTAATAAAATGACTGTATTTTAGATAAAGTGTGAGCTGCAATAACCAGAACGACACAACATAACAATACTAAAATGGTGACGCTGAGAGTGAAGCATAAGAACAATGCTATCATATTGCCACTAAAGTCGATGGACTATTTTCTATCTAAATCATAATTTGAGCATGGCATGTTAAGCTCTAATCCTGCCTTTCAGGTTCCCCCGGGAGGACATCAACCCTCATACCTGAGCAAAGGCCTGTAGTCTGCGTTAGCATCTGCAGTGAAGCATTCAGCATACAGTTGTGGTTCCCTGGCTGGAATCTCCCTCTTAACATGTAATGGGACTAGGAAGTGTGTTTATAATAACACAGCTAATGTTTTAAGAAAATGTCCCTACGTAAGGATGTGTATTTTCTACGAATGTTGGAGACTAAACTTCTACCACGTTCACCGGCAATGTACCAAACTGTAGCCTTGACTGAAGCACAAAGTGATCAAGAATGTGTTGTTTGAGAACACAGTGCTGGGCTAAGCAAAACAGTTAGATAGAAGAAATTAAAACAAGACCGTAAAACTGGTTATTGTAAAAATAACAATGCAACGCTGAATAAAATATATCTAGGTCAAGGTGCACAGCGGCCTAGTGTATTAAACTAACGTGCATGGAGCTATTACTAAAATGGCTACACAACAGCCCTACTTTATTTAATCCCTATATACACCCCCTAGCTGACATCACCGAGCACTACTGTTTTGATATTGTGTTACATGCTGATGATATGCAACTTTTCATCACTCTATCTCAATATTATGCCAATATGGCGACTCAGCTATGGTCGAGTCTGACGGAAGAGGCTGAGTGGATGGATCTCAGCTGCCTTAAGTTGAATGTGGGGAAAACTGAGGCCCTTATTGTAGGTAAGCAGCCTTTGATTTGGTCCCTACCTGGTGGCCTGATTCATTAGGGCCATCACCAGTCCATAAGTTAAAAGTCAACAATCTTGTCATCTGGTTCGATGCAAAGCTTTTGTTTCACAGCCAGATTTAGTTCTGGTTGGAAACTGTTTTGGAATCTTAAAAATTCTAAAAAAGGTTCTTGGACGCCTCCCAGAGGCTGCTACAAAGACAGTGGTTCAGGCCTTAATTACATCTAGGCTGGATTATTGTAATGCTTTGTATTTCAAAGTCTCACAGTCTTGTCTGATGAAACTCCAACACGTACAGAATGCGTCAACTCGCTTGCTGTTGAATCTTCCAAGGCGAATGCCTTCGGGCCCTGCTCTTGCTAAGTTGCATTGATTGCATGTGAGGGAATCATTATTTTTTTAAAGCAATGTGTAATTGACGTCTGATTATCAATAACAAAGGCCATTGTTACCAGCTTTCTCTGGTTACACCTCATTCTCGCAGAAGGAATGTAAGATCAGCACAAGCTCATCTGATTTGTATTCCTGTTGTAAAAAGAGTGTGCTTCGGGAGCTGTTCTTTTAGTCAATTAGATGTAAAATGTGTAATTCTCTTTCCCTTTCTCTCAGACATGAAAATACTGAACTATCATTTCGGAAAAATTTAAAAACCTGGTTATTTAGATCCATGTGAGTGAGGATGCTTGTGACTAGTCGCTCCGACCTGTTTCAGGAGCAATTGATTAGTGCTGTGATACTTTGTTAGAAGTTACTAGGTGCTTTATATATCACAATATTGTTATTATTTTTATTACTATTAGTACTGGGAATTCTTTTTATAGGCTTATTGAGAACATCACCCTGTGGATTGTCCATGACTGTGTTCATGCTCTCCTAGCACAGCCTGAAAATATTTTCTGTTACCAGCCAGTCATCTGGGGAAGGAAGATAGACGTGGATTCCCCATCTCCTTACGTGTGCTCGAACTACAGTGAGACACTTTGTGAAAAACTTGGTGCCCATTTTATCTGAAAGGGCAGGACCCTGAACAGATATATACCTTTTGTACAATAAACCACAGGAACCTCTTGTGACCGTTGTTCATCAGCACATGCAGGAAGGCGTTCTTGAGGTCTATGTGTGCCATGTAGCCTCGTTTTCACAGATGTAAGGTGACCTTCTGCAGAATCGCCATTTTAATCTTTGTGTCTTTATGAATTTTGACAAAGCACGCAGGCCTAGGATGGGTCTAAGTGTTTGTCTGGATTTGGCACCAGGAAGTAGACTGAGTAGTCTCCTAGACCTATCTTTTCTTTCATGACCCTTTCTACTGTTTGTATGCTTAGAATGCCCTTAGTTACTTGCTACAAACACAGCATCTCCTTCTTGCTGCACCTCCTTACATCCTTGAATGTTTGCAGGGCCTTCATAATGGTTCCATACAATTGACATGTTAAACAATGTTAGGAGTCCTTTTGTCATAGGTAACATTTCTCCAATCATGGATAAAGCCACTGATCTTGCCCCTTACTGCTGCTGAGTAAAGGGGTGTTCTAGTAGCAAGGCACTTACTTCAGTACCCTCTCTTTAAGGAGTGGCAGCTGTGCTTCTGACTCTTACTTGAAAGGGCTGCCTTTGAGTACTATGGTATTGCCACTGTGATGGCATACCTTGAGAGCTGGGTTTCAGCATGAATCTCTCATAGAGGGGAGGTGATAACAGGCCGCAATCCAACTGAAGCAAGTGAGCTTCTCTTTGTGTTCTTGCCCTCTTCAAAAATGACCTCTGAATAGTAAGGGACCAATTGTTTTTGCTTTTTCACTGTCATTTGTTCATTCTTTGCAATGTGGAAGGCACTGCTAGCCCAAAGAGGTTTTTTTTGGCTGTTAAAGGTATATTTACAACTGCCACCTGCACTTCCTGCTTGAACCCCAAGACTTTCAGCCATGAATGTCTTCTAAGGGTGGTGCTAATATACATCTGTCTGCTGAATATATTAACAGTATCCAGTGCTGATTTTAGGCAAGTGCTGAAGATAGTATTTCCCTCCTGGATGATCCCCTTTTCCCTTTTCTTGTAATGTTCTGGGAAGTGTTGCTTTAACTCCTCTATTTCATCCCATTTTAGATGGCCATTCCTGGTGAGAAGCACATTAGAGTTGACAGTGTGCCATTGAGTGACAGCCAAACTATCCATTGTTTGCCCCACCAGCTCCATCTCCTTCCTCTACCTGTCTGGAGCAGTCACTGTGGCGGTGGGGGCCGCGGCTATTTAGCATGCTGTGGCGACGATGATGGAGTCTGCAGTCATGTTGTCCTTGATGTACACAGGGTCCTGGGAAGAATGCTTCTTCTACTCCACCTTGGATGTTACAGCCTTCGCTGAGGTTGGTTGCCAAATCCTTCCCACAACTAGTTCTGCATGCTGGAAAACACTGGAAAGAACAGGTTCCTCCTTAAGGATAGCAGTAGGGTTTTAAGGAGAAAACATGATTCCATCTGTCCCTCCTCCAATTTCACCTTGTAGGTCTGCTGCACCTTTAACCAGGGCATTGTACACTGCAATGTAGTCACATGTTGTATTTCTGGAAGGGTATGGGTCCACCCATTCTCCAGGATAGTTCATCTCAATATCCAGCCACCCCTCTTCTGCTGACTTTAGGTCATGAACAAAATCCTGCTCAAACCGTCCTTCAATGTGGTACCTTTCTGTGGAGAAGATTGCTTCTTTCTCCTCCTCTTGGGGTCTAGGAATCTTTGAGGCCTTAAGCTCCATGTGCTCCTCCTTCTCATTCTAAGGCTTCAGTCAGATGCAAAATCCCTTGACAGAGTCACCAAATTTCTCCTTCCACTTGATGAGGGCCTCCATTCCATTCTTGGGTCTTCATTTTGTTCCTTTCCACGTTGAGAACTCTCTATTCAGTATTCAGTGTTGAAGCCTTCCTCTTTGGCACCAAGGCCTCCTTTTCTGAAGACTCTATTCACCCACTCACTCTGGATTCCCTTTCAGAACCGAGGTTGGTTCGGACAGTTTACCCTCAATGGTGTCTTCCATCCTGGGCTTGTCTTTGATCACCATTGGTTTTGGTGTCCAGATAGCCTTGAAGGACCTTGAATCAGACTACTTTGGTTCAGCACCACTGAGCCCTGCGGTGTTACCTGGTGTCTCTTTGCTTCACTGTCCTTCAGTGTCTTTTCCATCTACATTTTGGTGACCTCATCAATGTTGGAGCTCTCTCCCTATACCACTTCTGTTTCCGCTTGGTTGTCACTTGACAGCCAGAGGTCTCTCAGCGATGTTTACTGCTGCCACATACCATGTCATAATGGGCCCACCCATGCTTCACCTTTGTCTTCAGGGTCTTGTACAAAAACTCCCCACATACATCACAGCCTTCTGAGCTGTGGCCATTCGGTAAGCAAAGGCTGCAAAACGTCTGGCTGACCTTCTGGGTTAAAATTTAGTGTCAGTCCAGACAGAATCTAAAAGTGGTATGCTACATATCTGATGTTAATCCTCCAAGCCATGTGGTCAATATTCTTGCACTGAACAACTCCTGGGAAACCTTAGCTTTTTTGGGTGGAAACATGAAACCCTTGAGGTCAATCTGCTAACATTCAGTTCCCCTTATAATGTTTTGGTTTTATTCGGTGGTCTCTTGATAACTCTATTTTCCCTCAAACGCCTTCAACACTCCAGGCTGCTCTTCCAGACCCAGCGGCAGAAAAAATAATCTAAAGATGGTGACCACACAGAGGGGCCTTCAAGGTAGGTGTCTTATGTCACTAACAGATGACAGGGCACCAAATGGTCGATGCTACCCAGAGAAAAAAAATAGGCCACAGGAGGCATTTTCTGTCAGAACCACCAAATGGTGGAGTGATGCACAGCATGCAAATCCAAAAAAGGTTCATGCTGTAAAACTCTGCAATACTCATCCAAAGAGCAACAACAGTAAAGGTAAATATAAACTAAAAAGAAATTGGAAAATGCTATGAAACATTTCCTTCCTGTCTATTGCACAAAAAGCAGCTCAAGTAAACAGTGCACAAAGTATGATTAAGAATCTGTTCTTATGTCCCACCAGCTGTCTAATAAAGCTGAATTTATTCATGAATTAAGGAGTTTCACAGAGTTTAAATAGGTCACCCCATGACTACATTAGCATACTTTGAGTCTTTGGATAGTGGCTGTTGAACATCTTGGAGAAGATTCATACGTTGTCTGCCCGACCAGTTCCAATCATGCACCAATAATTCCATTAAATAGTGGATATGTGTTTGCATTTGTGATTTTAATGGCTTGGGCAATGTTTTTTTATTTTTTTATTTACGTCCCCCATGAAAACATTCTGCCCAATTCACATATGTGAACTTATATTTTTTGTGTAAGTTTACTACTTTTAAGAATTCACAAACTATGTGCAGAACATTATGACTCTTAAATCTAAATAATATGTGTGTGGAGT
The DNA here is from genome assembly GCF_031143425.1 of Pleurodeles waltl. NCBI lineage: Eukaryota > Metazoa > Chordata > Amphibia > Caudata > Salamandridae > Pleurodeles > Pleurodeles waltl. The sequence continues at coordinate 163,477,314 of NC_090447.1, forward strand.
TCTCCCTGCTGATTGCGGTGTCTCTAGGTGCAGAATACTCCACACACTTAAGTATAGAGAGTGCAAAGTCATAAAACTCTGCACATAGTTTGTGAACATCTAAAAATAGTAAAAGTGCACAAAAGTGTAAGTTTACCTTTCTGAATACAGTCTTGATTGCAGGTTAAAATACACAAGAACGTGGTGGATGGAATGCTTAAATTAATCTCAGCCAGTGGTATCACAGTACATCATTATTCTGCAGACTATACCACCTCAGTTTTGACCCCGCCATATGCAAATCAGTCTTGATCTTGCTCTAGCGGAAACAGTCCAGCCTGAACTGCCATGCCGGGGCCTCTGTGAACCAGAACACTAGCAACCTAGGACCAGTTTCACTATATGATGGACTGGAACGCAGCCCTGAGCGAATAACTAATCAGGGCAAAACTTGCCTTGGTTGCTTGTGTTCTGGTTCAGGGAGGACCTTGCCTGGCAGTTTGGGCTGGACTCTTTCTATTGAAGCTGGGTCAAAACTGATTTGCACATGTCTGGGTCCAACCTCAGATGGCATAGTAGTCAAAAAACGATGGGCTGGGATGCATTCCGTCCATCACCTTGTTGTTTTTCTAGTTGACGCCCTAATTGTGACAGGTATGCCCAGACGTGAGTGCTGTTCTCACTGTGGCACAGGAACCAACGTATACCTGACTGATGAGCCCTAAAAAGGGTGAAACTGGCCTTGGGTTCAGCCATGCAGCTCACTGAACATATTTGGACTCAACTGTAATGTTGGTGCTTTTGATGTATCCAGAGTGTGGCACGGCAGTTTGCCCATTTCTGTTTAGAGAGATCTAAGCTTAATGAGCCTGCTGAAGTTCTGCTGGACTTTCAGGTAGCTGCCTTAACCTTCTTGGAAGCCCCTAGCCAGCCATGAAGACAAGGCAACTAATACAATGCCTTGAATCCTCCATAACTCTCACCACGAGAACAGAGATGGGCTGCTGAACGGACCTCAATGGCTGCCAGTTTGTGTGAACATCCACTGATCCTTGGGAACCCCACAACAGAAACATAAATGGTTAGCCCTTTAAATCGATAGCTAAATTTGAATTTGAGAAGATGGTAACTCTGCCCAATTAACGTATTTCTCCCGGCACCAAATGTTATTATTCTTTTCCTCAATGGAGCCAGAGTTCTGCACCCTTGAAGACGGTCCATTTAAACATGCTCATCAAGTGCATGGTGCTCTGTAGTGATTCCCTTTCATTACCCCAGAGTGGCCCAGTGCTCGGTGGCTGGTGCACATTTATTTATTTACTTTGACCAGGGAATGGCTGTTCATAGGGCCACCTCCCCTGCCTCATTCTCAGCCAAGGGACCCCATCTCATGGGCTGTGGCACTTACTATTGTCCCATTGGGGACCCCATCCCCCAAGGACCAAAGACTGATGACAAAGGGGAATCTCGGAGCAGGCCAACGCCATGGGAGCATGACTTATGCCTCTCCATCCCTCTGTATCTTGAAGGAGCAGATGAACCAGCCATCTGTGGGAATAGGAGGATTAAGTGTGCGGAGGAGCCAGTGCAGGAAGCGCAAGAGTGGGCTCTCACCACTGCTCCTCAATTGACAGTGGTTGGGAGTACCCTGGGTGGGACTACGGCACCCCAAAATAAAGTAATCAGGAAAAATTGCTGCACGAAGACACTCTACCTGCTCCATAGCCTGGGAAACCTGTGAATAAAATGTGCATGGCTCCCTGCCTAGGAGTGCCCCCACAAAGCCCCTTGCAGGCTTATTTGCAAACTATTCTGGTCCTTCTGGTTCCCCAGTGTGGACAGGGGAACTACAAACCATAACTGGACATGTGGTTGTGTACAGCAAGAGGTGCAGAAACCACCACAGTATGGACTTAGGAAACTAACCCTATGTCTCCCAGATCCTGGGATGCCTGACCTGGGGAGACCTTTTACTTTATTTTCAAGCACTCTCATGGTGAATCCTAATATGTGCTTATTTTTCAAATAATGTGGTGACCCTTCACTAAAGTCAAAATGATCGCTTTATATTTTAATATGGTGACCTTCTAGACAAAGTCAAAAGGCTTGACGCGTATTTTTATGTTGTAATCCTTTGACAAAGCCAATAGGCCTGATTCAAGTATTAGGACGCCCTTATATTGCGATGTTGTATCTGGTAAAAGTGGAGGCGTATTGTGATTATTGGGTCATGACCCACTAAGGGTCAAATATCATTTAAGAATGTTACCAAATGTAATCTGCCTGATGTATTTATCTCTAAATTAATGCAAAGTATTTAGCAGGTTATGTTTAATCAATGTACTTTTCATTTTTCAAAGAAAAAGCTGAACCTGTACTATCATTTATTGAGTGTTGGTATGCGTGCCAGCAAATGGAGTTTACTAGCCACCTCACATCCCCTGAATAGGCCTTGGAAGGCTCTGCTTCGCTACATTGAGAGAGTCAAGTGCTACAATGCACTATTTGGTTGCCAGTAAGGAGATAATTGCAGACCTATTATTTGCACAGGACGCACACCCTACACAGCCAATAACCTAATTTCTTACACATACGAACTCTGAGACACTGAGCATTAAATTTGTGGGTACTATTAACGATTTTGTTGAAATTGTGCTTGCTTTGGGCGGTTTAGATCTTTGAAGCCTTAATCAACATCAAAGAGATACAAATCAGTTCTTTTTGTCAGGAATATTGCTACCTCCAATTATCAAACATAGCCAATTAACAGTTTGTGTATCCCTGTTTCCATATATTTACTACATTGCATCAACTTTGTGTATTTCTGTTACAGGTTTGTTCATCATTTTGCATACAATGAAAATTTGAGATTTACAAACCTCATGTATAGCCAGAGGCCTTGGTTCCATTGCTTATAGTGCATCACCATGTGCCTTAATTAACTGGTGGCTTTTGCAGAGATTACTTTTCTCAGTGTAGGATTGCCAGTTCTACTTTCTGATGCTTTGGCACTGTCTACTAGGCGTCTCAGATTTCTTCCTTCAAGAATTCATATAGCCCTGTGACTGCATACTCCAGGGAAACTAGTCAGAGCAGGGTCATAATAAGTCTTAGGCTGACTGTATATGGACCACTAAGGTCTGGGTATTATTATGGAGAAGGAACAATCACCAGTAGTAGTTGGTTCAAATACTTGGCTGATTGGGCAGTTTTCAGCTCTCTTCCATTATGAGTTGTAACTTATTTTGCGATGGAATAGTCAAACAAGACAATATTTAACAACTACTGGTTATATCAGACTTCCTTTCTTAATTTCTCAGTTACGCTTTCAACTCAAGATGAGAAATAACATAATAAATCAAGTGAGTTTTGAGAATGTTGGTCATTTTCTGCTAGCCAGTGTTCCTCTGGACTCTCTAGTAGGACTCCATTTCTTTAATGAAATAATAAATAACTATTGGTGAGGAGGGATTAGGTTATGTGATCTTTCTCTGAATGATAGCCCTTGGATTTGTTGGATTTAGGCTGTAAGTAATTGAAGGTGAAGTTTTATCCAACATGTTTTTTCCACCTTCCACTGCTAACACCATAAAATCCTAGAATTTATCCTGTCATTTTATTTCTTCTGATATAACTTCTATCTTTTTTCCAATGCTAACTGATGAAACTAAACTTTTGGCAACCACCATCTTTTACCCTCTTTGACACTTCAAGTGGAAGAGAGGCACATTACTGTTTGTTACTTCACCATCAGCACTCAACACTTAAAAAAGCAAAACAACTACTTTCTTTTAGGAATAGTTTTGAAACCTGAAGACTTTTTCGATTCACATGTCATGCATTGTTCCTCATCAAGTGTTTGGGTCCTTAATTGTCTCATTTTGGGTTTTTTATTTAGTAGGTATCATTGTTGACTATTTGGTGCTATGTCCCTCCTATCCTGATATACGACACCCCCAAAGGCCCACAGCATGAATGCCATCTTCAGAATTGTTTTCCCCTGTTAACTTCCTTGGCTGTGGTTTCCATTGTGCTATACTAACATTCTCCCTCTTCTGTTGCAAATGTTCCACACTTTCTGCGAGGTGGGAAGGTCATCCGTGAATCCAGAAACTGCCATGTCTGGAACATACAGGGCTGATTTTAGGCATGTGTTGCTGATGGTGTATTCTTCCTGAATGATGCTCCTGGCTCTTTTTTGGTATTGCTCAGGGAGGTTCTGTAGGAGGCCCTCCATCTACTCCTACTGTTACTTGCCGTACCTATCCAGGAAGGCACTGGAGTTAAAGATTCTACATAGAACTGCAACAGAAAGCTTCATCCTGCCCACCACTTCCACATATTTGCTCTCCTTATTGAGTGATAGGCCCACTGCTGCACAGGAGATTGCCCTATTCGGCGTCATAGAGACTATAGTTGAATCAATACGGACATTGTCCCTGATATATGCAGGCTTCTGAGCAAAGTGTTCATATTTTAGCACTACCCTTCCGATAACCACTTTTTTGTGGCAGACTTCCTCAATGCTTCCCTCCCTCATCCAGTACATTGGGCAGCATGGGCAAGAACTGGCTCTTTCTCTGATAGGGCAGCAGGCTTTCCAACAAGAAACAGGATTCAACCCCCTCTTACTCAAGTTTAACGCCCTTAGGTGTAGGTAGCTGTACTCTCCACTGCGTTGTAAACAGCAGTGTCACCAGTTAGTGAGGGTCTTGAAGGATAGGTGTCGACTTCCTTCTCCTGTGAGTTGGAGACCATGTTCTGCCATCCTTCCTCGGAGGTGCGTCCCTCACATGTTCACTGTTGAAAAGGGCATCCCTCAAATTTCTGTTTGTATTCAAAGATTGCCACTGGTTCTTGAGTTGGTAGCAGCCCCAGTTCCTTTTCTATGACACTGATTGACTTCTCCTATGAGAACTGCAGGTGGATTCCACAGCACTTGATGATGTTGTCTAACTCATTCTTCCTCCTGATCAAGGCTTCTATTTCAGCCTTGTGATGCCTCTTCTTCTTTTCGATGTTGAGTGTTCTCTAGTCAATTTCTAGCATTAAAGTTTTCTTTATCAGCACTATTGTTCCGCTTCCCATGACTCCTACTCCCTTCTGTGCTCTTGATTGCCTTTCAGAGGTGAGGCCCTTTCTGAAGGTTTGCCATCTGCGGTATCCCTATGATTGGACCTGAGGGGCTATATGTGCATGCGTTTGCCCTCCACCACCATGGGATTTTGAAGTCTATGTGGACTTGGAGTGCTTGGAGTCCAGTGCTCTTGGCTTTGCCTCCTGCTGACCATGACATATTACCCTGTTTTTGCAACCCTCAGCATCCTTCACAGCCGATCTCTTCAGCATTTTCTAGCTTTCCACGTCAGTTTCTTCACTATCCCTTTGCCATTTCTCTGTTATTGATGTAGGCCTCTGCTCTCTGTCTTGGAATGTGCTTCGGTCCCTGTGCCATGGAGCGGTCTTCCCAACTCTGCTTCTACCTAGCTTTCAGTATTTTCAGATAGAATTCAGCACAGGCATCACAGCCCTCCATTTTGTGATCCTTTTAGTAGGCACAGTTTACACAGCTGGTTGGATGGTTATCCTTCTGTGCAAGTTTGTGGTGTCAGTTCGGGCAGAACCTGAAAAGTGAGGGCTCCAGGCCTCAAATGCATTCTACATTTCATACAGTCGATGAGCACATGGATTAAATGGTTGGAAACCCCAAATCTTTCAGTGGAGATTGCAGCTTTCCCTCAGCATCCTTCAGTATGTGCTCTTGGAGTTGAAGAAATCCGGTATTTTAAGCCAAAATCCGATGACTTCTGTTCATGCGGGAGCTCTCCTATGCATCCAGACATAACAGCAGAAAAAAGATTTTGAAGATTGTGCCCACACTGTGGGTATCGGTGGCATATGTTTGACGTCTGGATAGGGACGTAGCACCACTCAAAAAATAAAACACAATTAGAAAAGAGACTATTTTGGACCCAACCACTAGAAAGAAGTGGAGAAGTGTGGCTCAATGGTTAGAGCGGCAGACCCTGAAGCAGAGATCTGGCTCAAGACCAGGGTTCAAGTCCCGCTTCGGCAGGTCTTGGGCTCAATTCCCCTTGACCAGATAATTCTCGCCTCGGTGCCTAATCTAATTCATGGGTCCCACTCTGCAACTCTGGGCAATAGCTTGCTTAATCTCCACAACGGCCCCAACAGCGCTTGGATGCCTGGCTTCACCCTGGGGGTGCTCAGGAGTGGGCCCCTCACAGGGAAAAGCCAGGAGGGGTTCCATAGCGGTACGAGTACAGCGCCTTGAGACCCTAACGGGTGAGTAGTGCGCTTTACAAGTGCTAATTTACATTTTTGCTAATTTACAAAGATTCACGCAACAAAACAAAGTTGTACGTGCCTCTCTTTCGTTTCAAAAGTGTGGAAGAATAGAAGGAAAAGAAAGATGGTGGCTACCATGTGTTAACTTTCAGGTGGAAAAAAAAGAAATAAGCTACATGGAAAAAGTTTAATGGCTCGATGGTTCTGTCATTTTTTATGTGGGTAGCTCAATGCTCCACAAACGTGATAGATGAAATTTCCACTATAAAGGTGCGGACCACGACTGCTTATCAAATAAAAATGATTTGAAAAGTACATATTTCTTATCCTTATGGCAATATAAGCAGAAGAACAAGTGATCATTTTTGTCCGAGAAGAGGGAATGGGAATACCGAAACGCAGACACCAATCAGTTTATAAATGACTATTGTTTTATCTTTTTATCTTGGATAATAGAAAAAAATTGTGTTCTGATAACTAATGGATAAAATGTTATGTTATTTTCTCAGGTGTTGTCTGTCTTTTTGGTATTCCATCTTTATAGTTAATTCGTGTCCTATTTTACTTACACATTAACAAATCTGCCATCTTTGAGCCATCAAATAAACTTAATTTGATTTGGGATGAGTGCAGCAACAGTACGTACTTAAATCTCATCTCTCTTTAATTTGTTTAATTTATTATATTATTTATTAGAACATTTAATCCTGCAGGCCAAAAGTTATGCAGACACCATGAAACAGTTAATTAAAACTTGCAGTTCCAGTATTATTAGATATATAACTAAATGTTCTTCTATTTAATAAGGATGAAACCACAGAGCTGGGAAAACTTATCAATAAAGTGTACGACTCTAGGTCTAATTTAAAGTAGTTTTCTTTTTTTAAATATTCATTGAAATGTGCTTTCAGGAGAAACAAATCTTGACACATGTAAACAGAAAAGGAACATAATGAAACAATCAATGATGTAATGGGTTATGGCAAATTTGATAGCCCTAACAAGTGGATTGTTTGACTCTTACTTTGCTGTACTGGCCATGGGCATTTGGCAGACTCTCTGTGCTGTCTACAAATATATTTTTGTAATTGTGAATCTGGCTTTGAGTTTGAAAGACTCACCGGCCTCCGAGGGATATATAACAATAGCAGCTCATTCAAATATGATGTGACCTTTTAACCCAGATCCTATTCTAGCACGATTCCACTTTTCAATGCACTAAGGGGCATATTTATAAGGCCCTAGCGCAACCTCGTGCCACATTAACGTATTTTTTTTTTTTACATCAATGTGGCCCAACGAGGCCAAAACTCGCACCACATTTAGAAAGTGGCACAATGCATGCATTGCACCACTTTGTAACCCTTTGCGTTACATTATGCCTGCACAAGGCATAATGTATGCAAAGGGGGCGTTCCCACATTAAGGGGGGCTGAAAAAATGGCACAAAGAAATCTAACAAATTTCCTTGTGCCATTTTGTACGGCACTGTTAATGCCTGCTCGGAGCAGGTGTTAAAAGGGTGCTTCCATTATTTAGAATTGGCCCCTATGTACTCTGCAGGAGTACCGTTGTTTTGGCGCTACTCCTGCAGAGTACATCAAACGCATTACATAGAATGATGCTTTCGCCCCTAACATGTGCCACTGTGTGCCGTATTTTAAATACGGTGCATAAATGGTGGCGGTAGGGGGTAAGCTTGTCTCCTGCCCTTTGCAGCCCAAGACTCCACCTTTGGTTCTCATGTATTATACTATACATGCTAAACTGTGGTATTATTCTTTGAGGTGTAGGTTTCTCATATGCGATGGTTTTTCAAGTGCAAATGTAAATTGGAGAAACTGAGTGGGGTAATCCAGTCTGCTGCGCAGTTTTCAACCACTAGTCAAGGTGGCGGATGGTTCTGTTTGGCATAATCATTGATTAAGGTGCAAGGTCTGTATCGTGATTGGTAATTAAATTTATACTAAGGAAAAACATGCTGTATTAGACATCATACTAGTGCTTTTACTGCTTAAGTGCATCTGGAAGAACAATTTCTTTCTCATGTTTCGAATAAAGATGAAAACAAAAAATACACACAGGGCCTCATTCCGACCCTGGCTGGCGGCGGTAGCCGGCGGCCTGGCGGGGCCCGCCAGAATACCGCTGCTCGGTCAAAAGACCGCCACGGGTATTCTGGATTTCCCGCTGGGCTGGCGGGCGACCGCCAGAAGGCCGCCCGCCAGCCCAGCGGAAAACACCCTTCCATGAGGATGCCGGCTCCGAATGGAGCCGGCGGAGTGGAAGGGGTGCGACGGGTGCAGTTGCACCCGTCGCGATTTTCAGTGTCTGCATGGCAGACACTGAAAATCTTTGGGCCCCACGACACCCCATACCGCCATTCTCTTCCTGGCGGCCAAAACCGCCGGGAACAGGATGGCGGTATGGGGCTCGGAATCCCCATGGCAGCGGAGAACCGGCGGTACACCGCCGGTTTTCCGTTTCTGACCGCGGCTGTACCGCCGCGGTCAGAATGCCCAAGGGAGCACCGCCAGCCTGTTGGCGGTGCTCCCGCGGTCGTTGGCCCTGGCGGATTTTACCGCCAGGGTCAGAATGACCCCCACAGATTTTTATTTAAAAAGGTTGTAGGTTTGTGAATGTTGCCTTATCTTTGGCTTCAGATTTTATTATGCTTTTTATATCATGGATTATTTTACAAAAAATAAGAAGCTTACGGTCTTTGTTAGCATAGCCTTATAGATTTAATAGTCAAATAAATTTTAAAATAACAGCCAATGGAGGCCCCTTTGAACAGATCCTGCACCGAGGCTGGGATTGCACATAGCCTGATGAGCATGCATTCAAAACCTTCTTGATTTGTTGGCACCTGCCTGCCTGCCTAGAGCATTGCTACTTAGGCTATCGTGAGGCTGCTCCCAATTACACTGAGCTACCAGATGACTGCAAATTCTTACTACATGAAAAACTAAATAATCAACACAAACATCAGGTCTGAGTGACAGCAGCAGAAGTTTCAGGGAACTGATGTGGAATATCAACTAAGTGGGAATGGTGTAATAACTTGCATATTCACTCACTCATCCTCCTATATGTTTCGCTCAGTGAGTTAAGCACTGACTCTAGAGCTCTCCCTTTAGTGTACATGTTCTATGGGTGACGAAAGTTTGGACAACTCTGACCTGCTAGATATGTTCTGCAGGAAATGGAAGGTTGTACTTACTGCCTTCTATGAGAAAGTGAAGCTTGCTTTGCTACTGCCATGTTGTCCCTATTCTGTGAGGCAGTGAAGGATGCACGGCAACTGTTTGATTTGTACTTATCCTGTGATGGGTAAAGCTTGCACTAGTGCTACCCTAGCTGTACCTGTCTTGTGAACAAGGGAAACTTGCACTGTTCCTACCCAAGATGTAGCTCTGGTGTTCCTACTGCTGTTGCCTCATTAAAAAAAACAAAAACAAATAGAAACAAAGGCAGTTTTGAATGCGCTTGCATTACCTGCCCAGGCTACTCAAAACATTTTATTGGGAAGGGTGTGGACTAGAGGCAGGCGAACATTGGCAACATTCTAATAGAGCTTTGGGACAACCGAGGGGGAATGTCGGACCGCAATCATCTTTCTAGCCGCCGACCACTTTACAAACCGACAATTTTAGAGGAACACCTCTTACACCTAATGTAATGTATTATTTGCCCTGAAAAACGCCATTGACGGTGTGCACGCTGACACCATAGTTGTGGCTGCCATTTTGAATTTCCTCCTCAGGAAATGCATGCCTCATTTTCACTGCACTATGCTGCTTTCTAGTCATTTTTGACAAAACATTCAATTGTATTTTATTATTAACCTACTTTACTTCTTGTAAAGCATTTTTCACTGATATTGTACCCTTCTGCTTTTATTTACACCATATTCCATGCATCTAAGTAGCGACAAATACTCCCATTTTCACACACGGGGAAAACTAGGAACTAGAAACTAACTACTCCTAATACACCTGTTTTGCAGACATTTGCTGTGGATACTACCAACTCCTTCTCTGTTGTGGATACCACCATTGAGAGCACCATGAATCAGTCTCAAGATTTTATTTAATCTTCTTCATCCTCAGTGGGTACAATTCAGTCTGCTACATTTTCGAAGTTGAATTCCAATATTGCTATGACAATGTCTTTATGAAATAATATAAGGGCCAAGGAAGATCCTTCCTCCCTGGTCAGATCTCGTTCATCCATTTCCATGGAGTTCATGCTAGATAAAATACAAACTCTTAAGGCATACATCAAAGACAGCAACAGAAAACATCAACAGATGACAAATGGTCTTTGATAGACAACAGAGTCACCCAAGTGGAACAAGTTGGTGACTTGCAAGATGCTAGGCATAAATTGTAACGTCTCCAGTCTGAAGTAACGCAACTAAAAAACTGCCTGAAGATTTGGAAAATCGTAACCATCAAAACAACCTTCACATGTATGGTCCAGTTAAAGGACTGGAGGAATATGATCCTATTTCGTTTTTTCAATCTTTCATCCCTTAAGTGGTTGAAATGCCAGATTCAACTTCTTTAAATATTAAATGGATGCACAGATTTGGCCAGTCTTCACCGATCCTGGTCACCTCAAAAACCCAGAGCCATTATTTTCTTCTTAGAATAGCTTGAACTTTTTACCGTCATTGAAGCAGGTAAAAGTAAAGGTTGAGTCTCTTGGTCTGACCACCACTTATTTTTGACTGAAGTTCTAGCCAAAAGCACTGCAGACAAATGAAAGATTTCTGGACTTGCGGCCAGCTCTTCGTTCTCTGACTGCCAGATTTGGTCCTTTTCATCCCAGACTATTTACAGTGACTTATAAAAACAAGACTACAATGTATGAAGACAAATCTCTTTAAATGTATATATAACTGTAAAGAGGAAGCAATAGATAATTCTAGGCTATTTGTATCCTGAAGTTTGTCGTCTAGTGCTTGCTGTAAAACATTTACACGTGTTCTGTTTGGCATATTGTATTGAATAATTCCACTTTGTCTTCTTTATCTTAATGCTTACATGTGTAATCACATATGTGCTAATCATCATCTGCTTCTTGTTTATCTTCTCTCCTTAGGCATTGTTCTCCCACGTCTTGCAGATGTATGACCATATTCATACATGTGGTCTGGTTTACCACCACTCAGCTGTTTTCGGGTTCCAGTCGTGTCATCTTCCTTGTGTGGTCCATCACCCTCAACCATTTGTTTGCTAGTCTGTTATGTCTTTTTAGCGGTTTATACTGTTGGTATTTTATCTGTTTTTTCCTTTCCCATTCTTTGCTTTCCCTTCTTTCTTTGTTCTACTTTTTAATTTTCCATGTCTCTTCTCTTTTCGTTTATCCTATTCTAACTTTGGTCCTTTTATATTTTTTAATTTCCAAAGCATATTTGAATTTCCTTAGAGTTTTTCTTTATGTGTAGAGTACATGTTAAAGTTTTTTTGTTATAAATGATTTTAATTGTAACATAATGCAGTGTTGAGGGGCTAGGTTGCCCATCAAAAGGTAAGGGCAATGCCCCACTTATCTATATTAAATGCTGACATTGCTTTATTAAAACAAACTCACGTTGCTGATACAGAGGTTAAAAAACCTCTGATGAGGTGACACGGATATCCCAAGATCTAGATTTGAAAGGACACTGGATTATAGTGAATTTAATTTAAAAAATACCTTATACTATTTTTTGTGAATATGCTCCTATACATTTAAATAAACCAATCCTGAATACTATTTTCACACAATCTAATGTCTATCACAGATGACTATTTAAGCTTTGGTGATGATTCTAATTGTGTTATGGATTGTGATTCTAACTGTGTTATTGATCAAACCTCAAACACCTTTATCCCCTCTTTTATCCACAACAATCTACCACTGCTACTAAGCAAACATTCCTTATAGATTCCTGGAGGCAATGTAATCCCAGTTTAAAAGAATATACATTCATTTCTCCTGTTCATTTCTCCCAGTCCAGGATTGACCATCTGTTTGTTTGAAAGGCCCTTTCACAACATATTTAAGATGCAGATATTAGTGCTGTTTTAATCTCCGATTATGTCCTGCTTTTATTCTACTTAAATCTTCTTCCTGTTCCTCAGAAGTCCATACTAGACTGTTTTTTAACATTATGAGCAGGTCCCAATCTCTTCAAATACTTCTTTGCAGCTATTGCCTTACACTCTGAGAAAGCATTTGACCACATGCATTGGCATTTTTTTTTATTTCTACTCTCACTTGGTTTGGATTTGGACTGAAATTCATTAACGTAGTCTCACTTTTATATTCATTTCCCAAAGCCTCTATGTTTGTTATTGGTTTACTTCCCCTCCTTGTTCTTAAAAAGAGGGGCTCAATAGGGACATCAACGCTCACATTTACTTTTTATTATAGCCCTTGAATCTGTTTTATCTAGAATTAGACAGAATGCTAATATGCATGGGTTTAAATTTGGCGATAAACAGCTTACATTTTCAGTGTATGCCAATAATATCCTTTTATATGTGTCATCTCCAGACTACTGCTTATTGACATTTCTTACTGAAGTCAATATTTGTACCTCCCTTTGAGGGTACAGGTTGAACTATGATAAATATAAGATCATACCATTCAATAAATGGTGTTTTAAATAAGACTTTATTTCCTCAGCTTTTCATTGAAATCCGGTTAAAATTAAATACTTAGGTCTTTGGTTTGCTAACTCCATAAAATGAACTGTCTCTCAGTTTAACTGCCCTTCCTGCTAACCTGTATTCCTTATCTCCGGAAGGAACCCCTTATTTTTATCATGATGGGGTACAGGATTCCTTCAAGATGATGTTAGTCCCTGAATTTTTTTTATATCTTTACCCAATTCCCATTATTATTCCATCTTCTTTTTTTAAATTTTCCTTTTTATGGAATAACAAAAACCTGAACGTCACTTAAACAATTACAACATATTAAATACCACAGAAGAGTACATTTTCCGAATTTCAGATTGTACCTTACTGCTTTCATTTTGAAACAAACTTCCTTTTGTCAAACAGATGAGAATACCGGTTGATTTCCTTTGTGAGCAGATTTGGGGTCCTTTTTTCTTAATTCTTTTTCCTTTTGAGAATTTGTGTCTTTTACACATAAGTTGATCTCTTGCCTTATGCCCCGTCATATTCTTGAGAATGCTTGAAAGATACTATGCCCCCTGTGTGTCTTGTAATATCTCTGACCTACAACTCAATTCATTTGAATGTCCAAACACATATCAATTTCGGTTAAAAGTGTGGAAGTAGACTAATTCTATGTGTAATGTAAATGTACCTTATACATTTATACATTAATTTTTAGAAAGTCTTTCAGAAGACTGGAATGGTTGTTGTTTGAATGCTAAATTCTAGATTTTTTAACTGAAGTTGCCTTCCAACAAACAACAAAAAACTGGAAAAATGCTCTCTATGATTAATTCCAAGCATTGTGGTATGGCTTCTGCTACAAGCATAGACTCAACAAAGCATATACCACTCCATTGACTTTTGCTATCAAACAAGACATTATTTTGTCACTACCCACGGTTTATCAGGAGTCCTCTGCAACAACTATCAATCACCACCATCCTTGAACTGAAGAAGTGCTGAAAGTTCCTGAACTCCTCAAATGAGTCGACTGTTGTCTCACAGTAGTGTTCACATCATTCTTGTTGTATTATTCACCAATTTGCTCTACCACTTTGACTAGTTTTTTCATGTACAACTTTATTTGAGTTACAGATAAATGTGTTTTATCTTTCTTCATCCCTTCCCCGTTTCATTTATTTTTTATTCTCTCGGATTATTATGTAAGCGGTTACATCATTTTGCATAGTACTATGTTGTTTCAGCATACCATATGACTGTTACTACTTATATTTTCAATAAACTTTGTCCTTTAAACTAAAGAAAGAGGCTTTTATTACAAACAGTAGTGTGGCCCTGACACAGAGTTCCAGGTTTCAATTGTAATTTCCTAGCTTGACCAAACTGTGTGGCCCAAGGCAATTACTTTTCTTCTCGCTCCCTCTTTTCCAGTGATCGTCACATTTGAGAGCACCTTGAAATAATTCAGTTCAAGATGAGTGCTGCACAAACGCCTCTCATGTATACAGTTCATTATACTATAATGTTGTCTGATCAATAACACCAATGTATTCCTTCTACAAGAAGGCTTAAGACAACCCACTTACCTCTTGGGTCAATAATAAAATTGCCATCAGGGCTAAAGGGGGGAAATGTAATATCCATACAGGCTCTAAATAGCACAAAGCCTAATCAGAAAACCTGATTTCAATCCCAGCTTTCAGGCTTGAGCAAACAGTGATAACCTAGGAAATTAATTTTCGTCATTGTTAGTCCCTTTTCAATGATCTTCACATTTGACAGCACCTTGAAATAGTTCAGGATGTACTCTGTACAAAAGCCTCTCTTGTGTATGGTTTAACAGACAATAAGGTTGCTCCATTTATTTAAAAAACAAAATGACTTGTGTACAAGAAATGGGACAACTTGAGTCATTAATAAAATTGGCACACTAATTTTAATAAAGGCCATTCAGTGCAGTGATATGATCTAAGGTGCTAAAGTGAAACAATCCAAAATACATTTTTTTATATAAAGTTTTTAAATAAAGTGTCAGTCACTGATACTTGCAAAAAGGGCTGAAGGTCGAGGCTGAGCTTGGAGCTGTTCTTCTCAGCCTCCATGGACTGCTTTTCCAGACAAGCTTCAATACAGATGGGTCCACTGAGAATTATGGGGTCTGGCCATCACCGCTTCACTTCCACCTCCCAATGGGTACTGGCAGCTTTGGTGTTGGATAAGTAATCCACAGTCCCTATGCATCCCCACTGCCCTTGCCCAGTAAGCTGCAAATGTGGCTTGCCAATGTGGGCATGGCCTGTTTCATATTGCAGGTTACGATCACAGTGACTTGCCATGTGAAACATGATGCACGTGCTGAAAGACTCACCAGCAGCAAGTTACAAGACCTCTTCAAGGAGTGGGACCTCAGGAAATTTCACCATTGCCCATCCCCTCTTCTGATGCTGGTGCACATGCCTTATGTAGCAGGGATTATTATTTCATAATATTTAATGCAAGATAAATGTATTCCTGAGGACAACGCCTGAGTTCATACTGGCATTTGGAGCACTGAAACATGTTGATGGAAAAGAGAAGTGGGATCTGTTGTTTGGCCCTCCTGTTTTTATTCTTTTGGTAGACATAAAGTAGAGAAACATATTTTAGCTCACCCACATGCAATTTTAATATAAGCCTGACAATTTAACAAAATGAGAACATAAATGTAAACACAAGTGGCACAACTTTACAAAAACTAGAGACACCATAGCTGGCAAACTGTACAACCTGTGAACAGTAACAGTCTAGAATGTTTCCCAACGCAAACTATGGAACCCACTGATGAAGCATACCGTACTAAGCAGGTGTTTATCATCCTATGTGAGTACATAAATGTATGGAAATTCTATAAGAGACTTGGCTGTACTTCTTGCATGTTTATCTGTATATTAAAATCATACAACCGTTCTGTAACACCTCTTACTCACTCTTTATCGTGCTAGCCATCTTTGATGTACCTGTTCAGTATATGTGAGAGACTGGTGGTATGTTCCTTCTGCTACTGCCACCCATCCTTCACTTATAGTTTATGTAGAAGGCTGTGCTGTGGCTGTTAATGTTGTACCAATATTGTGTTGAGAAACTCAACTTCCACTAAATATAAGAAAAAGCAGTCCACATTGCCAATGCTTGTTTTAAGGCATGATGTGAGAGAACAAGTGAGCCATCACAATATATATGAGCAGAGTTTACCTTTGATTTTACATATCAAAGAGTTTTTCAAATGGAGTAGGCAGATCTGCAAAATGTTAAAACCTAACTAAAAAGTGTTCCACATCTTGTATAACACATCCAGCAATTTTTGGTAATTTAACTAACAGCACTTTGCATGCTGTGGATTTGAGCCGATGATGAAGCTGTTAAAGGCAAAACCATAAACCTCACAATGCAATATACTGTTGACTGAAAAAAAAGAATACATGTTGGTATCCTGTGCATTAGTGCAGAGTTGTGAAATTAAAATTAAATGTAGTAGCTTGCTTTCAGCCTTTCTTGTAGTCAGTCACAGGTTGAACAGCCGAGTGGGTGAGAGGGCAGTGACAGCCTTTAAGGTGCAGGTGAAAGAACCTCCAGCTAATGGGACAGCATTATCACTCCTTCAAAAATGTGCACGCTAAAAGAACCTTTTTACCAGAACAGTGAGAGCCTCAGCAGATGTTTCTAGAGTCACATAGAAAGGAAAGTTAATGACCTGTAAACCCGGCTTCTCAAGCCTACCCTTTGAGTTTATGCGATTTAGGTGGCGCATTACTACACCACTGTAAAGCGCCTTGCAGTGAGCAAGAACGGCACAGGCTGCAGGGGCTGCCCTGCAAGGGTGGCCAATTATAGCAGGAATGCAGAGTTAAAGGCAGCCTTTGGATCACTCTGTTCATCCCTCTTTTATATATACAGTGCAAAAATGGATGCCACACAGTTGCACTCATTGCTTTTCCAATATTTGCTTGTGCCTGATCCACCCTGTACATGCTATAAGTGTAAAAAAAAAAACCTGGATACTAGAGTATCCTACCACATAGCTGAAATGTTCTAAATATATTACAACAAGCTATTTGTCAATTCCCAAAGCATTTGGAGCAAGATCACTTGGCAGGTAGTCAAAGAGAATGCGTTGATGAAGCATATGAAATTCGAATTATAGATTTTTTGAAAAAAATGTCATCTGACACTGGAGGTTGCTATTTTCCTTCCAGAAGGACTACAGATGTCTTCATTTAATGTCATTAATACTCACATAAGATTGGGACTATATTTCTTAACTTTGGTCTGCAATAGTCACACAAGTTATTTACCCTTGGTACCACACTGTGTGGTGGATCCTCATTTTTCTAACTCCTGATGCCTCAATTTTTGACCACACGCTATTAGACTCCACCTCTGGAACTGATGGCACAGGGCAGTATATAGGATCCACCACTGTGTGGCAACGTCACTTTTCTTCTGAAACAGCTCTGTGCCTTCAAACGGGGATCAATCATGATAGCTTGTAGGGGAAACAGTGTGTAAAATCTAAGTCGAGACCTTTCTTATGAATCACACATATCCACTCCACAGAATTGTAGGAGAGACAGAGGTGTTGAACCTGAGGTGTTGGACTTGGCTCATTCTGCAGGGTCAACCCCAAACCTTTTTCCTTACTCCTTCACTTTTTGCTGAATTTGTTTTTGTTTGCTTTAGGACTCTTGTCACTTTACCACTACTAACCAGTTCTAAAGTGTATGTGCTCTTTGTTTAAAACATGGTAACATTGGCATACCCATAACTGGCATATTTAATTTACTTGTAGGTCCCTAGTAAAGTGCACTACCTGTGCCCAGGGCCTGTACATGAAATGCTACAAGTGGGTCAGAAGCACTGATTGTGCCGCCCACTTCAGCTGTCCTTCAAACATGTCTCAAGCCTGCCATCGCAGAGCGTGTGTGTGCAGTTTTAAACTACCATGCTGACCTGGCAAGTTAACCCTCTTGCCAGGCCTAACCTTCCTTTCTGGTACATATAAGTCACCCTTGAAATGGGCCTTGGACAGTCCCAAGGGCAGGGTGTGGGTGTATCTAAAAAGTTGAACATATTAGTTTTACATGTTCAGGTAGTGAAAAAACTCTCAAATTCATTTTTCACTACTGCAAGGTCTATCTATCCCAGAGTTTAACATTTGGATTATCGTATTACATTTTGTACATTTAATTTCCATTAGGGAAGAGATAGCCCCCCCCCCCCAAGTTTGTTGTCTCTGGAATCACAATTTAAAATCCCAACTTAGGCTGAAGTCAGGTTTTAAATTGTAACCTTGAAAATACCACTTTCAGAAATTTGGCATTTTCTTACTTTAACCATTCTGCGCCTTCCGTCTGTCTCTAAATACATTTCTGGAGTGGGTGACAGCTGGGCCTTGTGGATTCCTTAAAGACAGTCACACACAAAGGGAGCTCAGGTGTGACTGACAGACCATCAAAATCCTGATGGGGCATCCTAGGCAGAATGGGAGGGAGGAGTTGATACACATACCTCAAAAGGCTGTGCCTTTTCCTACACAAAGGGCTTCATACCTCCTATAGTGATTCTAGAGCTAGGATAGGAAAGGCAGGGACTCTGTGTACTTCAAATGCCTCTCTTTGAAATCTCCCCCACTATAAAGGCACAAATGGGTATAAGTACTGGACCTCAGACACCACCAACTCAGTACATGTCTGGACCTGAGGACATTCTGTCAGAAAGAAGGAATGCTAGACTTTGCTGGAGTCCTGCTCTGCTTTGCCTGCCCAGCTGCCTTCTGCCCTCCTTCCCTGGGAGTAAGAAGGACTGGACCAGCATCTCTGCATCCCCAGAACCAAGTTGAGTCCAACGACTTGCTGGATTGCCTCCTGTCCTGAAATCTAATGGAAATCAAAGACTTCACATCATCCTGGACTTTGCTTGTTGAAAGTCTTGCCCTGCATAGTGGTGCCAATCCAGTCCTGGGCCCTTAGAAATGGGTATAAAGTGCTGCGGCTGCCAGAACCTGTGCATCACCAATTGCACCAGTCGGAACCAACACATCTCCCCTGCTGCTGAGGACAAGGACATTACATTACTGCTCTGCAGTTCGATTATGACGCATCATCTACATCCAGGTCTGCTCGACAAGGATGCATCCCAAAGTGCGCGCCTCAATGACGATGCATTGCCTATGAATCCTGAAGGTTTGGAACCAAAGCATTTAATCTCTGGTCCCTGCATCTCACCTCTCGACATCAACACAACCCTCGAACAGGGTACTTTTTCAGTGGGCCAAGGCTGGTCCCTGTATCTGCCCCACACTCCATCATGGTCATCCTGACTTATTTGACCCGTCTAGCACTACCAAGTAGCCCCAGTTGGGACTTCATGCTTTTAAGAACTACAACTAAATTTATACTTTAAAAATCCAAATCTGGACTTCTACTTATTGGATTGTTGTGGTTTTGGACTTGTTTTTTTCATAAAATTAAGATCTATTTTCCTAACCTGGTGGGGTATCTGTTGTGTGGTGTTCTCACTGTATTACCATCTGAAGTGTTGCACAAGTACTTCACACATTGTCTCTTAAGGTATGCCTTCCTTCTCTGTACCAAGCTACCAGAGTGTGAGCCAGGTTAATGTATAGTGTGTATGAGATTTACCCTGACTAGGACTGTGGTTCCTGTTTGAACAGGGCGCATGCCTATGCCAGCCAGAAACCCAATTTCTTACAGGAGGTTAAAGTATCTACAAGATCGATACTTCTAACCACAGATTCCTCACCTTTTGAACAGATACCAACAGAAGACCTGCCCAAAGATGGTGGGTCTGAGAAGTGAACTTACACCAGGAAGTCCTCCAAGATTAAAATGGGACAAAATGAACTTGAACACTGAGACAGCAATACAAGGTGGGGGTTTGGATGGATGCTCATTAAGTAGCCTTGTTGCTGCCCAACACCAGATCTCCACTCCTCATCAACACCATAGTACCAGCCTGGGTTCTGATGGAGTGAGCCAATAGGCCCTCAGAATGCTTCTTACTGGCCAGAGCATCACATAATTTTATCCAAAAAAATGATACATCTGGAAAAGGTTGTTTTCTGAACTGTCCACCCTGGGTTCCTTCGTCAGATCAAAAGAGAGCTCTTGGTTTTACATTGATCAAACAGAAGAAGCCCCTCCCCTTACAGGCATATAGCATGGAGAAAAATGCAGGAATCATTATAGACTGTCCAAGACAGAAGTGCACTACCGCTTTTGGAAGAAAAGATATATGGATCCAAAGCATCAATTTATCAGGGAAGAAGGTGCTATATGGAAGCTGTACTGAAAGCATGTGCAGCTCAGCACGCAGACGTAATTGCAATGAGGAAAATTCTTCATGGTCAGCAACCTCAAGGAACAGCTCTGCACAGGCTAAACTGGCATGCACATCAAGAACATGAGGACCAAGTTATGGTCTGTCTGTGGCATGATGAAAGATGTATGTGATCCCTTTAAAAAACTGCATTGGAAACACATCACAACCAATAATTTAAACATTAAGGCTTAGTCAGGCCAATGTAAAAAAGGTTGAAAAGGTTGACAAATAACCTTTAACAGCCCCCAAAGTAAAGCTTTTCCAAACCTGTGATAAAACAGACATCACAATTCCAGCTAGCTTCTCCTGATGAGGACAAAACTGACAGTCTTCGCACCAGGTCACAAACTTCACCAACAACCAGAAGTCAGTTTGAAAGACTAGCGCCGAGCTGCTAGGATTACATCCAACACTTCTGCAGGCAACGCAAACCCACCCAGTTGCTTTCACTCAATCTCTATGGATGGAGATGTATTATGTGGAGGATCAGGTACAGAATTCTGCACTGATACTATGGCAGTAGGTCCTCCTGAAGAGGTAGATGGAATAGAGGTCATAAGCCCATTTTCAGCAGGTTAGTGTAAC
The DNA here is from genome assembly GCF_031143425.1 of Pleurodeles waltl. Lineage (NCBI taxonomy): Eukaryota > Metazoa > Chordata > Amphibia > Caudata > Salamandridae > Pleurodeles > Pleurodeles waltl. The sequence continues at coordinate 163,498,208 of NC_090447.1, forward strand.
CACACTCCTTGCACAATCTATAATTATCATGATGTGTTGAGCTCAGTTTTTTTAACCATATTCAGAAGGTCAGTGATGGAAAGGTATAGAGGAGATTGCAGTCACATTGTAGGCAGAACACATCTCTCAAGAAGCCTTGAGGCAGAAACACCAAGATTAAAGTATGTATTGGTATGTATATATCTCAAACCTATTTAGGAAGCAACTGATCTCTGTACATCACAAGTGGGGATTACACAACTACATTTGACAATTTCATTTTTTTTTTTAGGCACAAGGAGATTAAGGTCCTCATTAAAACTTTGGCGAACTGCAGTGCGGCCACACTCCCGCGGGCCATTATGACATCCCCGCTAGGCCGGCGGGCAGAACCAGAGTTTTCCACCTGCCGGCCCAGCGGGGATGTCGGCCGCAACATGGGAGCCGGCTCCAAATGGAGCCGGCGGTGGGGCGGCCGTGCGACGGGTGCAGTTGCACCTGTCGTGCTTTTCACTGTCTGCTGTGCAGACAGTGAAAAGCTGTGTGGGGCTTTGCCAGGGGGCCTCGTGACTCCCCTTCCCGCCAGACTTTCCATGGCGGTTCCTACCGCCATGAAAAGGCTGGCGGGAAGGGGACTCGTAATCCCCGGGGCAGCGCTATATGGGCCTCGCGATGCTGTTAGGTTCACATGTGGCGGACAAGACAAAGACTAGGATTTGGCGGCATGAGTATGTGGATGTTTACAAGTTACTCCATAGGGGAATACAGGCTAAGGAGAGCTCCAAGGAAGAAGAGTGGGAATTAGCTCGCCGGCCCAGGGTACCAATAACTATGGACAACTGGACCTCGGCTTTTCTGATATCTGCCAGTATCTATTGCGAACAAATTTCCCGACAGGGCCATCGCAATGTTTAAGCACAGACATTATACACAAAGCCCAAATGCATTTTGGGGGTTCACCTGGCTGAACTAGGACAAAGAGTTTCGGGCGCAGGGAAGCGTTAAGCCAGACAAGTTGTGGGGGGATGTGGACTCAGAATTATGGATGCAGTGGATGGCTTCATCACACTCCGCAGCATCAACACATACCGCTAGTGTCCTACCGGTGATATATAAGCCTTTTCAGTCCCGTCGCTGAGAAGTAAGAGATGGGCAGACAATTTGCGGTCTACCAAAGAAATGCCTCGGTGGTGGCAGATAAGTTGGCTAAAGAAGTGTTAGAAGGCAGAATTGTGGGTCCTTTTTTAAAATGACCTCTGGAGAATCTGATGATTTCACCTCTGGGTGTGGTCCCTAAAAAGACTAGAGATGAGTTTTGCCTCATCCATCACTTGTCATGGCCAGAAGGGGCATCAGTGAATGACTTCATCACGACAGAAGACACAAGGGTAGTGTACGCATCAGTGGACAATGCCATTCGGCTCGATTGTGGGTGTGGCAGGTGAGCTGAGCTGGCAAAATGTGTGATTAAAGCAGCTTTTCAGCTCCTGCCTATCCACCCTGAGGATTTTTCACTCCTGAGCATGCAGCTAGATGGGGCAATCTATGTGGACAGAGTCCTCCCGATGGTTTGCACTATTTCATGTGGGCTGTTCGAGGCTTTAATTACTTTCTTACAATGGGTTTTCAAGGTCAACTTGCGCATGGCACAACTACTCCAGGGTTTTCTCAATTTTGCATGCAGAGCAGTCGGGGGCAGAACATTTTGCAGGTGGCTGGGGCTAGCTATGTCCGGTACCTCCCTCCTGCACCACAGGATTCGTATGTTGGTGGGCATGAGAGAGGACATCAGGGTGTGGGAGACATTCTTGACACATTTCAATGGGGTCTCCATGATTTATCCGGAGGAGGACACGATATGGCAGGTACAGATATTCTCAGATGCAGCTGGCACCTATAGTTTTGGTCTTTTCTGGGATGGGAGGTGGCGTACAGAGACATGGCCTGAATGGTGGTTGACACAAGGCAATTGCTTTTCTTGAATGTTTTCCTCTACTGGTGGCCTTGACAGTGGGGGGGATGAGCTGGCCAACAGGACTGTAGTTTTTCATGTGGACAACATGACAGTGGTGGAACTTGTGAACAGACAGAGGGCAAAATACCTTAGGGTATTGCGATTATTGAGGTGTTTTATGCTCCTATGTTTATCTTTAAATGTCATCTTTAAAGCAGCACACATTCCTGGGTTGAACAATGCTGTTGCAGATTCCCTGTCTTGTTCACAGTGGCAACTGTTTTGCAGTTTAGCACCAGGAGCAGAGCAACACAAGACCCGGCAGACATTTGTGAGTGGGGGGTGTGATGGTCATTAGGCTGGTGGAGATGTCATTAGCGGAGTTTTGAAAGTTTTGAAGGGGATTTGTGCGTGAAAGACAACGGCATGCTTGAGTTCTGAACATTATGCTTTGCATTGTTCTTGATACTGAAAGGTTTGTCGCCCGCCACAATAGGTGGCAAATTAGCAGGCATTTCCTTTTATGGGAAATAGTTTTTTGGTTGCGACCCGGCCAAAGATTACATTTTGGGGAGAATATTGAAAGGTTGGGGTAGAGGCAGAGTGGGAACGAGCAAAGCGGCAAGGGAACCTATCACATTTTAATTACTGTTGGAGCTCTTGCATGTATTACCGGTTTGTTGTACAGATGTTCATGAAATTTCATTGTTCAGGTTGTGCAAGGTGTGGATGTTCATTGGGGGCATTTCGGGTGTCTGAACTCTGGGCTAGGTCTGTAGGAGTGAAAGTGCGAGAAGTATGCTTGCATGGGGGCGATTGGGCATATGGCTTAGAAAGTCAAAGACTGATCAGTTGGAAAGGGGGAAATGGTTGTGGTTGCGGAAAGGTGGAGATTCAGCCGCTTGCCCTGTTGTTGAGTGGATTTGTTTTTGGTCACAAGGGGTGCCATTTGGGGCTGATCTTCTGCTATTGCACCTGGGGAGAATGATCTGGTATGGCTTTCAGGGCTCACCCTACTGCAAAATATGCAATGTGACTTGGAGTTGCTTCATCAGAAGATGCATGGTACATGCTTAGTCTGGACTGAGTTTGAGCCTAGGAGGAAATGGAGGGCCACTGAAAAATGGGGCTATGGAAAGGGCTCGGAGGAAGGTCAATCGAGCAGTGAGGGTTTTCTGTTGGGCGCATGATATTAAGGTGCTGAAGCATGAGGAGATTACAGAGGGGGGAGGCAGGGCTTTTCAGGAATGATGGTGTGCACTTGATAGAGTTGGGCAGTGCATATTATCTTACAGAGCTTAGTTTAATTTGGGGGGATTTGTGGGGGGAAAAGATGTGGCTCAAGGAGAAAGTGTAAAGTTGTGCAATGTTGCAGTGGGTTCGTGGTGGGGCAGCAAAATGCCTAAAGGGTTTGTGCTGTGTGGCAGTAGATGGGGGAGGGTAGAGAGTCAGATGCGGGCTCGACCACCCTTCCAGGGGGAAAAAAGAAGCAGGTGAAGGTTGATAGCGTGGGGGATGTCTAAAGCAGGCATGGCTGAAAGGAAAAGGGGGATGTGTGGGGGAATGGAAGTGGAAGATGGGTGAACAGAGGAAAAGTGAGGGAATGAGTGAAAAGGAGGACTGGGGAGAAGTTCCAAAGGGATGGGGTTTTAAAAGATAGATTTTATTTTGAGTATGTTAAATGTTATGTATAAGATTAAATCTTGCCCTAAATAAATGACTTTTTACAATACATAAACTTGTGTCACTGACTGTGTCCCGAATCAGAGAATGAGGGTACACTCTAGAAATCACAAATTTACAGCCACTAGCACCATGAAGGCAATGCAAAATAGTAAGAAGACTAATGCAAAACAAATGAATATCAGACTAGGTAAGGCTACATGCGTTAAGTGAGAACGAATGATAAATAACACGTCTATTGATTTAATAGTTTGCAGGAGGGTTAATATGTTAGAAAGGCCTAGTATGTCAGGGGAATTAGGCTTTCATTGACCCCCCCACCTAAAGGAGCACATTCTATGCACAACATACCTGCATTTTGGCGCTTCGGTAAATATTGAAATACTCACCTGTAGAAAATATGATTTTTCTCGGGTCCTAAAATCAAACAAATCACATTTGTTAAACAAGAAAAACATTGATTGTTTTACTGAAACAGCAGAATAACAAGTTTGTAGCCCATTTTCTTTTTACAATTATCAGAATTAAACCATTTTAAGCTGCAATGTAATTTATTGGATTAATGTATTTTATCACATAGTTTGTTTCACTGATGTATCCAATCCATGACCAATACATCCTTGCAACTACAGATTATTGAGTAACACAACTACATAGTAGAGCTAATCCTATAATAAACTGCAGCTTTAGCTCCCTTTGAACAGGAGATCCATTTATGTAGGGGCACACATCTAGGTACAAAGGAACGGGGCAATGTACAGGAGAACAATGTACAACAGACAGACATGTGGGTACAGGACATGGAAGAAAGAAAAGGAAGACGTTAGTGTGGCGGTGCAGGGATAGCCTCTGGGTCCAGAAGAGAGGATTAGGAGACTGAGTGGGGTTGGCAGAGAGGTCCTGGAAAGTGTGAAATTCAAGGAGCGGCATTTTCCTGTCTCTTCAACACTTTTTTTTTTTTTTTCTAACATTGGGCTTAGATTTCACCCATTGCTTACCATTGGTTAGATTCATGGTCACTCTCATTTGCTCACTTTCTATTGGTCCTCTGCTATAGGCCTACCTCCTCTTGATGGGTTTTGCCTGTCCCTTGGAGCCTCAACACATTACTTGTGTCCTTCCACTGCTCAATATTTTAGGCACTAGTTAGGTTCGCTATCAGCTTTTGTTCTTAAAAAAAAGGAAGCTTAAAGGGGGCGTAGAGCTCCCCCCTTGCTTACTATTACTTACCATTGGTTGGCTCCTAAGTCCTCTTGTTTCCTTGTGTTCTATTGGCCGGTGTCTCTGCCTCTCCTCCAAATTCTTCCTGGGCTGGGCTTCAGTCATCCTCTTGCCCCAGCCGTGGAGCATAGACCAAGTATTGTTTTTTGTGGCCAGTGTCCTTCCACAGGGCACAGGATTTTTAAGGCACTCCTTTATCTTATTTATTTTTTGGCACAACCCACTCACCCTGCCTCCTTTGCTTTTTTTTAAACTTATTTTTTGTAGGTTTATAGTGCAAATTCGTCCAGAAGGTTTTTGACACTTTACATAAGCACTGTTTACTTTATGCAAGGACACATTCATTTTTGTATTTTTTTTGGCACAGAGAGCTTCAGTCATTTGCCCAGAATCACAGGATGTTGAGCCGATGCCAGTATTGGAACCTGGCTCCCCAGTTCCACAGGCGGCAGTTCTTGCGTAATGCCACATCCTCTTTCTAAAACAATAACAAAGCCAAATAGCTCACACAGAGCTATTTGGTGTTGTTAATGATTTAAAAATATATATATTGGACATCAGTGTGGGCTGCTGTGCAACATGACATGAAATAAACAAAAAAAGTGCTATGATGCGGTAAATGCTGGCCACACCATAGTGCTTTGTTTTTTTTTATTGCTTTGAGCCATGTTGCACAGCAGCCTTTGGTGCTGTGCAATATCTTTGGAGAAACACTGACAACGCTAGATGAAATCTACTGGCTTTGCCAATGCTTGTTTTTTTCTTTGTGTTTACGCACTCTACAAGTGTCTGTCATCTGACTCCCTCATGTACCTCTTCCCTTTCTGTAATCCTCCCTCCCCCATCCATTTTGCTTACCCTATTTGCACTCTTTTCCACATCCATTTTTCTTGCCCCACTCTCCCTTCCCCATCTTTGTTTGCTGCCCTCATACATATTTGCTTGCCCTGAAGCCCTCTCTCTTTCTGGTTGTGGTCAGTGTTGTTGCTTGCCCCTATCTACTCTCCTTTCCTCTTCTGTTGGTGTCCTTCCCTCTGGGGTAGTCCACGCTCACCTGTCATCCTTGTATTTTGTCCATGTTGTTGCCTCCCAACCTCTCTTGTGCATCAGTTTGCCCGCCGCTGACCTTCTATTGTAATTGTATTGTATTGTAATCGTATTTATATAGCGCTTACTACCCCTGACGAGGCGTCGAAGCGCTTTTCGATGAGTAGCACGCTACTCCGGTACCCAACAAGAATTAGTGATGGATTAGTATAATTTAATAAGGAGTACAGTTTTAGTATTATTATGAGTTAATTTGAGTTGCGGATATGAGAGTTTGTTAGTTAGATTGACTGGAGTAATGGAGGGGTGGAGGAGGAAAGAAATCCAGAAGTGTTAATTTGGAGTTTATCCTTCATTTGCTCAATCCAAAGGCTTGAGATGAATAAAAGGGGGGCGGAGGGGAAAGAGGATGTGGAAGGGTTAGGGAGAGCATAGTAGCAGGGTGAGATGAATGCAGGAGAATTTAGTAGGGTTGTGTGGGAGGTCACAGAGGTAGAGTGAGGTTTGGTGAGTTAGATGTGGGGGTGGAGGGATGAGCTTAGGCAGAGATATTTAGGAGATGGAAGTGGTCGAAGGGATTTGGGATGAGTCCGAGTGAGAATGGAGGATAGTTTGATAGAGACATGACATAAGAGCGATGAGTAGATAAGTGTGATAAAAAGAGAGCAGAAATTCATAGAAACATGCCAGGCACAGAAACAACATATACACATATATATATATATATATATATATTTATACACACACACACACGACTATACACACACATCTGCACATACAATACATAATTAGAAACATGGGTAAAAAATACTTAGTCGTCCATCCATCATCCTGGTAAAAAGGCGGGAACTCCCCCACCTACCTCGAGGGTGGACGGGGCGTGGCCCAGCGGGCGGAGCCCACAGGTGCTCCACAAAGGGAGAAACCCTCCACTATGTGTCTCCAGCAGAGGAAGACAGAAACCGCGCGTCCCAGTCAGACACAGACCACGCTCCAGCACATCATCAGCTCACCTCCAGGAAGGATTCCAGATCCCCTCCGCCATGGGATCTCTGAGCGCACAGCCCCGCCCCGCCCCATCCCTGCTAAGCCCAAGAGCCAGGGTGGGCCGTCCTTTCCAGAAGGTGAGCTTCAAACCGCGGCATCTGCCGCGTCCACATTGTACACTAGGGTACGTGATGGGCCACGGGGGCAAAACATCTTCAGCAACCTTGTGTGCCCCCGGCAATGTCATTGCCACTAGTGCGTCCCCGCGGAGATGTCCTCGCGCCCCTGCGCATCAACGACGCACCACGCGAGTCGGCGGCAAACGCAGTGGGGTCGCCTTGGAAAGCTGTCCATCATTCTGGCAAGAGGTGGGAAATTCCCCTACCTATTTCGAGGGTTGACGGGGCGTGGCTCAGCGGGCGGAGCTTACAGGTGCTTCATAAAGGGGGAACCTTCTACTCTGTGTCTCCAGGAGAGGAAGATAGAAACCGCGCGTCACAGTCAGATACAGATTATGCTCCAGTACATCATCAGTTCACCTCCAGGAAGGATTCTGGATCTTCCTCTGCTATGGGATCTCTGAGCGCACAGCCTTGCTTTATCTTTGCCAAGCCCGAGAGTTAGGGTGGCTTGTCCTTTCCAGAAGCTGAGCTTCGACTGCGGCACCTGCTACGTTTATATTGGTAAGTGCTTCCTTTGAGGTTTAGTTTCTGTAAAATGAGCATTGTGGCCTACACAACCGGAGTATTTTCTACGAGTATGTCAGTAAGCGTTACCTAGCATGTTTTATATACCCTGTTTATATTGTACAATAGGGGTACGTGATGGGCCACGGGGTAAACGTCTCCAGCAACCTTGTGTGCCTTTGGCAATGTTATTGTTACTAGTGCGTCTTTGTGGAGATGTCCTCGTGCTTCTGCGCATCAACAACACACCACCGGAATCGGCGGTAAAACGCAGTGGGGTCGTTTTGGAAAGCTGTCCGTCATCCTGGCAAGAGGCGGGAATTCCCTACCTACTTTGAGGGTGGACGGGGCGTGGCTCAGCGGGCGGAGCTTACAGGTGCTTCATAAAGGGAGAACCTTCTACTCTGTGTCTCCAGGAGAGGAAGATAGAACCCGCGCGTCACAGTCAGATACAGATTACGCTCTAGTACATCATCAGTTCACCTCCAGGAAGGATTCTGGATCTTTTTTTGCTATGGGACCTCTGAGCGCACAGCCTTGCTTTATCTTTGCCAAGCCCGAGAGTTAGGGTGGCTTGTCCTTTCCAGAAGCTGAGCTTCGACTGCGGCACCTGCTACGTTTATATTGGTAAGTGCTTCCTTTGAGGTTTAGTTTCTGTAAAATGAGCATTGTGGCCTACACAACCGGAGTATTTTCTACGAGTATGTCAGTAAGCGTTACCTAGCATGTTTTATATACCCTGTTTATATTGTACAATAGGGGTACGTGATGGGCCACGGGGTAAACGTCTCCAGCAACCTTGTGTGCCTTTGGCAATGTTATTGTTACTAGTGCGTCTTTGTGGAGATGTCCTCGTGCTTCTGCGCATCAACAACACACCACCGGAATCGGCGGTAAAACGCAGTGGGGTCGTTTTGGAAAGCTGTCCGTCATCCTGGCAAGAGGCGGGAATTCCCTACCTACTTCGAGGGTGGACGGGGCGGGGCTCAGCGGGCGGAGCTTACAGGTGCTTCATAAAGGGAGAACCTTCTACTCTGTGTCTCCAGGAGAGGAAGATAGAACCCGCGCGTCACAGTCAGATACAGATTACGCTCTAGTACATCATCAGTTCACCTCCAGGAAGGATTCTGGATCTTTTTTTGCTATGGGATCTCTGAGCGCACAGCCTTGCTTTATCTTTGCCAAGCCCGAGAGTTAGGGTGGCTTGTCCTTTCCAGAAGCTGAGCTTCAACTGGGGCACCTGCTACGTTTATATTGGTAAGTGTTTCCTGTTGAGGTTTAGTTTCTGTAAAAATTAGCATCGTGACCGAACCAACCGGAGTATTTTCTACGAGTATGTCAGTAAGCGTTACCTAGCATGTTTTATACGCCCCGTTTATATTGTACACTAGGGGTATCTGATGGGCCACGGGGTAAACCCTATGTCTATGTCTATGTTCTTGCACCCAGCCCCTCCCTCACAGCCCCCTTTGTCCATGTTGCCCACTTTACAGCCTGCTTGGATGATTCCTTAATTTATGATTGATTGTGGGATTTAAATTGCATGACATAAAACAATAGGTTTCATGTGCCCAGCGTATACCAGTAGGGATATCAGAAAATACTGTGATGGCTTGTGTTCCTTTGCTACTAGCCATAGTCTCATTTAAGTATTAGAGGTTTAGAAGATATCCTAACGACCCTTCAGCTTATCCGAATGACAGTGAGCAGAGAGAGCTGGATCGATCAAGTGGATTGATTGCTCTTGAAGCAAGAACATTTCCGATGTACCTGCACACTGTTTAGCTGTGATATCATGAAATTTGACCTTTTCACACATTTTGGTGCTACTTGGTTGAAATCGTTTAGTGACAAAATCAGTATGTTTTCTGCCTTGCCTCATTCAAGTTACGAAGGGAAGTGCTAGCTTTAGTTGAACAGGAAAGGCATATGTTTTATTCTTCCTAATGAAGACTGATAAGTCTCCTAAAGTAAAACCTTGACTTCTAATCAGAACCCAGAGGCCATATCAATAATTTTATAATGTGTGCAGTGCAGTACTATATTTATGAACCATTACTCCTGCCTGGTGGAAGGTGGATTTATTTGTTCAAGTGAAATAATAAACTCTCTTTAAAAACAGTACCAACGGTCCCCAGAAAAAGCACAACAGAAAAATGTTAGATGGTAGTAGGCATCTTTTGGAATTGCTATTTTTCACTCCCTACCTATGAAATATGTTAACTTTATTTTAAAGTTTTGGGGGCTCCTTGGGTGTTCCCCTAATATCAAGCAATGCACAAAACTCCTGAAGCTCAAGTCTTTTATACTACTGCTAAGCTGTACAAACTCAAACTGAATGCATTCGGGTGTTGATCTCTTTCTCTATAGTCTTAGTAAGTGCACAATGATTCCATTGCATGTTTATGGCAGGTAATTGGATTGAGGATCAAGAATGCCTTCTACAAGTACTTAGTGCCAGCGGTGGCTTCTCCGTTAGGGTGGTGGAAAATCACCCCCCCCCACCAGCAGCAGAAGCTGTAAACCATTTACAACAAAATGATAATAAACTATGTTTATTATCATTTCATTGTGAAAGGGGCGGGGCCTTGTGGGGTGACCTGGACGAGCGGAGTGCACTGTGCACTCCCCTCAGCGCGCATGTGTGATCTCTCCAGCCCGGCACTGTATTGCTGGGCTGAGAGCAGGCACAGGCTCCTACTCTGCCTTGGAGCGCCCTGGCTGGTAGGTCCCAGACAATCCTAACACTGCTCTGTGCAGCATCTGGATTGGCCCAAGGGCAGGCCTGGAGCCTGTGCCTGCCTGCCGTGATGAGGGAAAGAGGAGCAGTGTGGTGCGGTGGCAGAACAGGTAAATTTTTATTTTTTATTAAATGTTCCCCCACGCAACACCGAACTCCCCCCCACTCCAGCGTGCCATCCCCACCTCGCCTCCTTGTGAGCACAGTGAGCCGCGACTGCTTAGTGCACTGAGAAGCTAGAAGCAAAAAGTGACTGTCAATGCCCGGGTACCAAGTGATCTGCATCATTAGGGTTAGACAATGACACCAAATGTAGCATTGGATGATTATTAAATAAGCCCTTGAGGCTTCAAGGGCAGCATATTGAGATACTTGCAGGGAGAGGGAAAGTCACCATTTTATCCCAACTGTGTATATTTGATAGCATAATAATTTTGGGATAAAATAATGGGTCTCCAGTAATTGTGTAGGATTGGTTATAATGCTTAAGCTGTGTAGCAGCAATGATTTTGTTACTGCGCCTTGTGGATAATGAAGGACAAGGTTTCGAAGGAAATATATTTATTGTGCATTTTTACTTCAGGAAGTCAGTCTGCTAGACTACAAAGGAGTCAAGTACTAATCTGTGTTCGAGTTGTGACTGAGCAACCACAATGCTTAAGCAGGAGATCTCCCAGAGGTAATCAAGTTTTAACAAATTCAACCTTGACTCACTTTTGGGATGGAAAAGCCCCTTGCATAGTGATGGACGTGTACCCCTAACCTGGGTGCCCCAGCTGTAGTGATATCAGGATCCTTGGTAATGATTTTTGGTCATGAGCCATCACAAATCATGCTTGTACGCTATGTTCTAGGCCTATCTCATGGACTGCAGTCTGATCGAACCTTTAGGGGCACCCAAAGTGTTAACGTCAGGAGTTGTAAGGCTACTGCCTTCCCCTGGAGTTAAGTAACACGAGCGCGGTGGTAGCAGTATACTGTGTTTTTATTGATCAGTAGAATGAACAGGCCACTTAACCTGTATTAATAGAGTGGTGCCTCTGGGCTCACCCTAGTAAACTTCTGCTCTAACCTTGGTCTGCATGGGGTTGTGCAGCACGAGGATGTATGGGTGCCTGAGAGATGGTACAGTGCTGGAAAAATACCACAAGCAGTTGCATGGGTGCTATGATAGACTGATGTCTGTAGGTAGCACACAGCAAAGAACTGGGCACTTCAAAGTGAGCAACCCCAAAAACAAGAACTTCAAACCAGAGACACTAAATCAAGGATCCCATATCCCAGGAGAGACTTATTGCACTAGAGGAGCGCCCAGGAAGGTGGCTGCCAGAATAACAGCTTCCTGCCATTGGGACACAGCTGGGCTGTCAAGCAGCACCCAGGGACTCTAAACTGCCACTCTGTGGGCTTGTTTGGGTTTGTCTGGGGAAGGTTCGCGCCACTGCTTCCCCGCGGTCCTGCCCCCCTCCCTCCGCCTCAGAGCTCTTCCTTCTCCTGACCCCTGCTGCCCCTGTCCCCCACACTCCCATTGGCGGTTTCCCTCCCTCCTCCCAGCTGCCACTCCCTCTCACCTCCCTTCTTATGCCGGCCACAGCGCGGATGCACCGCTGGCACACTGAAGGCGCACCAAAGGCAAGCCCGTCTGCGCCAAGACCACGCCCAGCACCAGACCCCCTGGCCAACACGCCTTCTGCGCCACTGAACACCTTTACACTGCCAACGAACTCCACGTCCTTAATCCAGGACCCACTCCATCTGCTTCCAGTCCACACCGACGTGCACCAAAGGACCCTTCTCCTGCAAAGCCTGTAATTTCACCTGCAGCCTAACCTCCAAACTCCAAATCAAAACAGACAACCACCTAAGATGCATCCTACTTAACACCCGCTCCGTCCATAAACATGCAATTGAGCTCTGGGACCTCCTGACCACATACTCGCCTGGCGTCGCATTCCTCACCGAAACCTGGATGAATTTGGCCACGGAACCAGACGTAGCCATAGCCATACCAGAAAACTACAAGATCACCAGAAGAGACCGAATCAACAGACCAGGAGGAGGAATCGCCATAGTCCACAAAAACACCATAAGAGTCTCCACCAACTCCCACGACACCATAAACTCCGCCGAGCACCTCCACTTCAAAATCCACATCATCAACGCCAACAACACACTCAGAGGAACACCGGTCTACAGACCCCCTGGACCCAGACCGCAGTTCTGCGACAACATCGCCGATGCCATGAGCTCCCAAGCCCTCGCCTCAGCAGACTACATCCTCCTCGGTGACCTAAACTTCCACCTAGAAAATAACAACAATATCAACACCACCAACCTAATCGACAACCTCGCCAACTTCGGCCTCAAGCAACTCGTCACTACACCCACCCACTCCGCAGGCCACACACTCGGCCCCATCTTCTCAGCCACATCTGTTTCAGCCACACCACCAAACTCAGCTGGACAGACCACCACTGCATCCACTTCTCATACCACAAACCAGTCACTCACCACCGCACACAACCCCCGACGCAACTGGAGGAAAATATCAACGGATCAACTGATCTCCACTCTCGCCCGGGCCCCACCCCCTGGGACCCGGACCCAAACACAGCCACCACCAACCTGCATCGCTGGATAGAAGATTGCGGCAACACCCTCGCACCGCTCAAGAAACCCCCAAACACCTCCCACAGGATCAAGGCCAGCTGGTTCACCCCTGAACTTCAGGAATCCAAACGGCTATGTTGCAGAATGGAAAAAACATGGCACCTTGACCCTACCAACTCCAACCACATCGCTTTCAAGGATGCCCTACGCAAACATCACCAACTGATCCACATCACCAAAAGGACCCACTTCAAAAACCGCATCAACGCTAATGCTCACAACAGTAAAGAGCTCTTTGGCATCATCAATGAGCTCTCCACCCCCAGTACCTGCTCCAACGAACCCCCGCCATCACAGGAGTTCTGCAACTCACTGGCAACCCACTTCCGTCGAAAGATAGAAGAAATCCACAATAGCTTCAAACCCCAGACCCACCAGCTGACTACAAACACCCAAGAACCCAACGCTCCAAGCAACACCCACCTCCTCCACACCTGGACCCCCGTCAACATAGAGGACACCGCCACCACCATGGCCTCCATCCACTCCGGATCACCATCGGACCCCTGCCCACTCCATATCTTCAATAAGGCAAACATCATCATCGCCCCCCATCTCTGCAAAACCATCAACAGCTCCTTCGAGTCAGCCACCTTCCCAGAAAGATGGAAGCACGAAGAAATCAACGCCCTGCTGAAGAAACCAAAGGCAGACCCAGATGACCCCAAGAACTACCGGACGATCTCCCTCCTCCCCTTCCCAGCCAAGGTCATCGAAAAAATCGTAAACAGCCAACTATCCCAGTTCCTGGAAGACAGCAAGGTACTGGACACCTCACAATTCGGATTCTGCAGAAACCACAGCACGGAGACTGCACTCATTGCTGCCACAGATGACATTAGAACCATGTTCAATGAAGGAGAAACAGCAGCACTCATCCTCCTGGACCTCTCCGCAGCTTTCGACACAGTATGTCATCACACTCTCCACACACGCCTCCACAACACTGGAATCTGCGACAAGGCACTCGACTGGATCTCGTCATTTCTCTCAGGCAGAACCCAGAGAGTCCGCCTCCCACCGTTCCTGTCAGAAGCCTCCAGAATCATCTGTGGCATTCCCCAAGGATCTTCGCTCAGCCCCACGCTTTTCAACGTTTACATGGCACCCCTCGCCAACATCACACAAACCCACCACATCAACATAGATTCCTACGCAGACGACACTCAGCCCATCCTCTCCCTCATGAAAGACCCTACAACTGCAAAGAATAACCTCCACAACTGACTTCACGCCATCGCCAGCTGGATGGAATCAAGCCACCTCAAGTCAAACACAGACAAGACAGAAATACTCATCTTTGGCAACAACCCCTCAACTTGGAATGACTCCTGGTGGCCCACCTCCCTAAGAACTGCGCCCTCACCCACCACCCACGCAACCTAGGCTTCATCTTGGACTCCACACTCAGCATGACTCAGCAGGTCAATGCCATCTCCTCTTCCTGCTACAACACTCTCCTCATGCTCCGCAAACTCTTCAAGTGCATTCCCGTCAAAACCAGGAAAACTGTCACCCACGCCCTGGTCAGCAGCCGATTGGACTACGGAAACATCCTATATGCAGAAATAACAACCAAACGCCTAACAAAGCTGTAAAGAATCCAGAACGCATCCGCCCGCCTCATTCTGGACATCCCACGCCGCGACCACATTTCCCCCACCTCAGAGACCTTCACTGGCTACCAGTATCAAAGAGGATCACCTTCAAACTCCTCATCCACGCACATATGGCCTTCCACGACACAGGCCCAGCCTACCTCAACAACAGACTCACCTTCCACACCCCCACCCGCAATCTTCACTCCGCCAGCCTCGCCTCCATCCCCCACATCTGCCGCACCACCGCCGGAGGAAGATCCTTCTCTCAGCTAGCCGCCAAGACCTGGCACTCCCTCCCGCTCCACCTTCGCCAGACCCAAGACCTCTTGACATTCAGGAAACGCCTCAAGACATGGCTCTACGACCAGTAGCTTCCCCCCCAGCGCCTTGAGACCCTAATGCGTGATTAGTGCGCTCTATAAATCTTTGATTGATTGATTGATTGTGAGAGAAGGTAAGATTGATCAATGGCCCACCTAGCCCTGAGGAACTTTCGCTGAACTGAAGCTCTCCAGTGCAGGGACTCGGGATCTTGCCAAAGAGGCCCCATAAACTTCTGAGATTTGAGTGCCTTACTGAGGCCTAGCTTTGATTTCACGATAGTTGAATGGGAAATAACCATCAGCTATAAAGGGGGAAGTTGGAATGGGACGCTGACCTGAGTAACACTAGTGTGCTTGCCTCAAGAGGGCTGTTTATAGTGTTTGCAGTGTGTTATAGTGTACTTTCTGTTTGTAGATAAATGTTTCTTTTTATATATAAACAAGTATTTGACTGGATTGTCATTTATTGGGGTTGGTAGCTGTGTTAGAGTTGTGAGTCTGTGATTATCTCACACCTACCTCCTTAATGAGAAGTCCTGTACTACTTCACCCTCGCTATCAAAGAGTCAAGTACTGAAGGGGTACTTGGCCCAGTTGCTCAGAGACTAGGCCGAGCTCTGGACATCAGCAGAAAAAGGCCTCAACCTCCATGGTTGGGCCCAGAAACTCTCCGCTTGCCTTGTAGCATCTGAAAGGCATTTTGACACCCACCTTTGGGGGAATGGCCTATGCAGGAAAATGATGCTCAGGGTAGGTACACCGAAATGAACAGGCAGCATAGGTGCACAAAAGGGCATTAGAAATACAGAACCTCAATGCCCACAAGTTCAAGATGTAATCACACACATGGACAACCAATCTCTGACACTGACACTCTCCAATAGAAATTAATAGAGCAAGGAAATTAAAATAAAACCCCACAGAAAATAATGTTTAATTAAAATAATATGCTTGACTTAAAAAAATATATATATATATATAAATTAAATAAATTCAGTGTAAAAAAAGATATACATTTTAAAAACAATTTAATAATAAAATTTAGTAACCTTTTTAATTAAAAAAAGTAGCCTATTGAAATAAATGTGTAATTAAATTATTTCTATACATCACTTTTAGTGATTTTTATAGAGAAATAAATATGAACATTTTACTTTAGATGGGATTTTTTAATAATTTTTTACAATTAAGTTTTATTCAATGTAATACATTTAAATTAATTTAATATTTATTTAAAAAATAAGTTAATAGCTTAATGTTACTAATTGTAAATGTTCACATGTAGACGAGGTATCCACCACTGTGGTGGAAATCCCTTTATTCTGATGAATAGGGAAAAATGTAAACGTTTATTAATCTCAATAAGAAAAGAGATATGTTAATCTAAAATATTAATGCTAAATCATCCTATAAATTTATTTGAGTTGCAGAACAACACACAAAATGTTGCAGCTATGATTCATTAATTTAAACATAAAATGTATTTAGTTTGAATACATTACATAAAAAATATTTTTCTGAAGTTTAAATTATTAAAGTAAGTAAACCTATTATAAAAAGAAACCAACCTAAAGTAAAAAAATGATTATATATTAAAGTTGATTAAAGTCGATGTTTAGAATTAAAAGTAGTTTAATGTTCTAATGAAAGTTATGCTATATTAAATTTTAAATGTGAAAAAAATGTATTGAAATATGTTAAATTAAAACAAGACTTGTTTATTTAGATTATTTGTTTTACATTAAATGACATTTATGTATATTTTAATTAGTTTAATTAAATTATTTTATCCTAACATTATTTCCTAGGTGGTTTATTTTAAGTTCCTACCTCAATTATTTTTTATGGGAGGTAGGTGCAGTGCCACAGTTTTCTGGGACCTTTTTGGTTCTGGTAACTTCAAAAGTGCAGATTTGCATAGGAAGGGCCTTACTTTTTTGCGGGTACATGCCCCTCCCTGAACCTCTCCTTGCTCCTCCCTTAACTCCTCCCATTTTGGAGTTAGCATTCCCCATTCACAGCCCCTCCCACATTTACTACTGAAACATATGCTTATGTGCATGGAACTCTGCAGTCAGGACGGAGATTTCCGCACAATAAAAAATATGAGTGGCCTAGTCAGAACCTCAGCACAGAGTTTTGTGACTATCATTTTGTAATACATTAGTCGTTCTACTGTAGTACCATTGAAAATATGACAAAAGGCAATTTGTAAAAAGGCCTCAAAGTTCTCCCTTATTTAAAATACCTTGAAAGGTCTGTATTTTGGGTAGAAAACACCATTGTAAATTTTTGTGAATACTGACAAATTTCTGTTTTTATTTAATGTTCCCAAGATTTCCATTGGACATCCCCACTACTGACCCTCTCTTAAAGCAACAAACTTTGTAACCACTTGCCAAAGTTTTGAATTCAAAAAAATCAACCTCTTATTTTTTCCCGCAATGATGAGTGTCATTGGCACCTGTAAATATCGTCCAATTCAGATTCTGTGCCTAAAGATCTGGCATTTGCAGGCATAGATAAACTTAAGGAACTTAACAGAGTATAATGTTATATAATGTGTGCGTGTCTTAAAGCTTGTGTGAATGTTAGTTTTAAAGGTCATTAATTTCAAGTTTCATCTGAACTGTTTCATAAACAACTTCCTGGGCCATGTTTTACATTTGGAAGTTTACTCATTAGCAGTTTGGGATTTGATAGTGTGAGCTATGTTGATTAATTGCAGGTTCTCTGTATTTACAGTAAAATTACAGACTGAAACAGGACAGAGGGTGGGGCAAATAACAAGAGACAGGATGGCACAGTGGGTGTAGGTGAACAAGAACACTGAGTAGTATGGAAGGTGGGGCAAACAACAACACAGAGTGGGATAAGAGGGTGGGGAAAACTACATGGAGGGGGATGGGAGGTGGGGGGGCAAACAAGACAGAGGGTGATGGTAGGGTGGGTGCAAACAACACGGAGGGATAATGGGGGTGGGGCAAACAACATGGAGGGAGGTGGGAGGGCAGGGCAAACAACTACACTATTAGTATGGAAAGGTAGGGCATACAACAACACGGAGTGGCATGAGAGGGTGGAGTAAACAACACAGAGGGAGATGGGATGGTGTGGCAAACAACACGAGGGAGATGGGAGGGTGGGGGCAAAACAACACAGAGTGGGATGGGAGGGTGGGGTAAGCAACAACACAGCAAAGTGGGAGGGTGGTGACAAGCAACAGCACAGAATGGGACAGGATGGTGGGAGCAAGCAACAACATAGAGCTGAATGGGAAGGTCAAGCAACATAAAGTCAGAAGCACCCTGGGGAGAGAAGGGAACATGAGTGCTTGTGGGGACTAAAAGCATATGGGTTAAAGCAACACTGGGGGGGTTAGGCACATGAAGTTGACATGAACCAAACATGGATTCATCGGGAGTGTGTCAACAAAATGAAAAAAGCAGTTCTCACAAGGCAAAGAACTGGAAGGATACAGGTACTTGAGCGATGCTCCAGGGGAGGGTCAAACAGACAAAGAGGCAGTGCAGCCGGCAAGTGCTGACTAAAGAGAAAGCAGCAAATGAGAGTAATGATGAAGCTAACTAAAGGGAAGCAATGGCTTGTTCTAAGACCATTGTAAGCTGACAAAATGTTTTGCAAGTGACAGCGCTTGCAAATCCTAATGACACTTTTTATAGCGTTAATTCACTTAGTGATCTAAGTGCTTAAATGCATGTACCTCAAAACCTGTGCAACATATGAAAGGGTAAGTTCAAGGTATAAAGAAAAATTATTATAACTACCTTTGTCACTACAGAAATTGTGTTTTAAAAATGTGTTTATTGGACCATATTGTAAACATTAAAAAGTCCAGACAACACATACTTTGCAGATCATTGTTCTAAATTAAAAAAAAATGATATATCGCAAAAACTCTCATGTTATTTATTGATGGGAAAGCGAAGCGGATGGCAGAGCGCATTGAGTTTACTTTGCATAAAATGATGTGACTGGGCCAGGCGGCATCTAGGCTTGGAAGTGCAACCTGCAAATAACAATTTTAGGATTAATATCCGCCCTCGTCAAAAGCAAAAGGGGATCATGTCAACACACGGAACAATTTTTCTATAACTAACTTAAAATAGTCTCAGCAGTACGTTACTGACCTCATTCCTGTAACTTGCAACATTGAGCTCTGGAAAGTCCTCGCTGTAGTTCACAGAAAAGTTGAAGGCATTTATCATGTGAGCTCCAACATGAATTGCTATAAAAACATACCAAAACAAAAATACGAAATTGAGTGCAGACCAATCCAAGCTAGAATCATAATTTCAGGTAACTACTTATTTCATCAAAATGAATAAAAAGCAAACAAAATGGCCAACAGGTCTCAAGAAACAATGCCAGATAAAGAATATTATAAGCTCTTGCAAATATTTAGCTACCTACAAAAAAAACGATTTTCCTTCACACAAACACAGAATTTTGAAATCAAATTTGACAGATTTACACTGTATGCCATGCTGGCAAAAATACATTTAGAGCCTGTGAAGGTTTCTCCAACAAGGAAACTATCCGCCATGGAAAGAGTCACTGTGTTAGAGAAAATATTCAGCAGAAAATCTTCCAATCGATTGCTGTAGACACAATTTCCACAGGCAAATGAGGACAATATAATGTATCCTCCAGGTTTCTAAGTATGCTATGAACAAAAAACATACTTTACAATAACCGTATTCTCATGAAGTTAAGTTCTCTGGAAACAGTGTCATATAAGTCATCTCAGACTAGCTCAACTAAGACTGAGGCATAATCTGACAATATAATACTGGTTTTGTTAGAAGTAGATCAGGAATTTAAATAGTGCCTACTACCTCTGACGGCGCATTAAAGTGCTTTGTGATGAGTAGCAAACTACTTCGGAACCCAGGATTAAAGTCAAATAGTAGACTAGTAGGTAATATGTGCTTGTTTTTTTTTTCTTGCAGATTAGTTGTAGTAATTTTGTTAAGTCTGTGCCCAGAGTTCTTGTGCATTTAAAAGTGTTTTGACCAGGGCTTGAAAAATGGTGCTGGATGGTCAATTAGAAAAGAGAAGTTGTTAGTTGTTTGAGGAGTAGTAGACATGTGTGCCTGTAAATTGGGTGAATTGGAAAAAAATGAGGGGAAAGTTTGAACATAATGTGTGGGAGTTCATAGTAGTCAGAAAGGTTTGAGGTGAGTCCTACAGAGCAGGGGAAGGACAAAGGTTGAAGGGAATAAAATGTTTATTTTTCATTTATTGCATGAGGGCGGTGCGGCACACCCGCAGCCCCGAGGACCACCACCTCCCCGGGGCTTGTTTTTATTTGAATGCAGATGGGGTGCTTGCCCCCCTCCCCCTGCAGCCCCAGGGCCCACCACCTTCCAGGGGCAAACATGGGGGAAAAAAAAGAAAGGGAGTCCGTTTCGGAACCACACAGCCCCGTGGACCGCCACCTCCCCGGAGCTAAATTCACAGTTGATGGGGGGGCCGAACTGTCCCCCTCGAGGAGCCAATGGTGGCCCTGGGGACCACCCCAGGACATAGCTGTTTACTTTTGCTTGGTGGGAGCGGACAGACCCATCAAGCAAAAGCAAACATAGTCCACTTTCTGCAAGTGAGATCTGTTAAAGCCAATTGCATGGGAAGTGCAGGGGGCCCCCTGCACCTGTTCTCATGCAGCCTTTTCATGGGGGTGAAACCGCCATGAAAAGGCTGGTCGAGAAAAAGGTTGTAATCCACAGAGCAGCACTGCCCTGGTGGATTACAATCTCTGCCACTGCCATGCCATCGGGATCGCTGATCCCAGTGGTGCTGGCAGAACCCTGGTGGTCTGACCACCAGGGTCTTTATGTGGTGGTCGGACCAACACAGAAGTGGCGGTCCTGACTGCCACAGAGGGGCTGGTGGTCTGAAGATTGACAGCCTTGTAATGAGGCCCTAAGATCTGTGCTAAGGTCAAAGTAGAAGTGTAGGGGTGTTACGTTTTATAAACATGAGCAGATATCTTGCCCAGTGTTACTGCCCCACTTAAGCATAGATGGTTCTTTACTATAAAAACAGCCTGTTGCAGTGAAACACCATAGGAAAGCAAAATTAGCTCAATAGAGAAGCCCATAAGAAAAACAACAATTTTAAAAGAATTGGCTTTCAAGTAATCTGGATGATGTATAGCAAATACGTATGCCCTAAGTAAGGTCTAACTAATGTCCCTGCTTCAGTGATGAGTTATCTGCCTCTTAAAACCTTTTGGCAGACAGAGTGGCTTGTACATTTGAGAACAAACGTGTTGACCCAGCCAGTGAGAATGTTATGTTAATAAATCTGTGCATTCCATTTTTGAACCTTGTAAAATGCCAGATAATATTAAATCAACATTGTTTTAGTTAAAAAATATGTTAAAATATAAACATTTATATGTTAATGAAACATTTCAAAATATTTGTTTTCCTTTTTATTAACTAATCAAATTAATTTTGAATTTTATTGTAAATATGTTTGCGGATATATATTTGTTAATGTGTTTATTGTATGTTTTTAAAAGAATATAGTTAATCTAAAATCTAGCTGAAAATATACCATAATTAAAAAATTTAAAAAAGTTGTTACATTTAATTACATTTGTAGTTCTTGTTTTTTAAATTATTTTGAGGTATAAGAAATGTATTTTGTTTTGTATAGATCATTTATTAACAAACAATTTTGATTTGAATAAGGCGAACAAAATTAAATCATTTCAAACTAAATGAATTCATTAAATTGTATTAAATGATACACATTTTTTTAATTTAGGGAACATGTTTTTATATTGTAAAACATTTGTTAAATGATATTATGGTTACAGCTACATACTTATATTAAAATACTATATTTGTACAGTCTGTGTTTTTGTAGCCGATATATTTGCATTATCTATATCTTACTTGCAATATTCTGGTTCTCATTTTTTTTTATGTTAACATTAATCATAGACATTAACTTTTTTTGTTATTGATATTTCAGCCTTGATATTTTGTGTTTCAATATTTTAGCTTTTGGTATTCCGTCATACAAACATTTGTGGACATGGCATTAAGTAAGACGGTGCTAATGTAGGCTACTGCAAAATTGTCTTTGAGTTGTTTTACAATCACCTGGAGACACAACAAGATTTATTTGCAGTGCCTACTTTTGGGCACTGGCTCTGTTAAGCAACCATATGACATCAAGTATACTGTTCTCACAAAATATTTTTCTCTAGTGTGTGGATGTGGCTAATTATTAATGCCTTGATTGTGTATTCAAGACTATGATTTTGTATTGAAGTTTGCTAATCTATGTTTTTCTATATTTTCTGACATTTAAATTGATTGCAAAAGATACATCAAGTGATTCCCATTATTACTTTGAATGTTAGTGTAAGAAACTGCCCCAATTTGACGGTCACCCCCAGTTCTTGCTGAATTCTATTGCTGGTTTTTAGGCTATGCACACTCAAGCACTTTTGTCCAGTGCCCAGTGTATGTGTTCTGACACCTAAAACATATAGAAATTGGCTAATACTTAATTGGCTTGCTTAACTCTCCTTTAAGGCCATAGTATATGATGTAGAAACTTCACCCATGGTGTGAAAAGTTAAATACCCCCTTTGGAGGGCTGCATCTATTGTGCCATCCACTAGAGAGGTGGTGAAAGCATGGCATTGGGCCTACCCTGTGTAGCTTAACAGAAGTCACGTGAACCCTTCTGTACAGACCTTATGACAGGGAGGAAAATATCATTTTTTTTCATTGATTAGGTCACTTATAAGTACACCTTGCTGCCGACAAGGGAGACTGCATAAAATGTAAGAGTGGAATATGTGCGCCATTAGAAATGTCATGGCCTTCTAATGACTAGACCCAAAACGACATTGTCACTGGTCAGGCATTAACCGGGACATATTAAAAGTAAAAGTATAGATTATATATTTTAATCTGGAACGTTGACCTGTACCAGCTACAGACTCCATTCATACACTTAAGGGCTCATTATGAGTTTGACGGTCAGACAAACCGACCGCCAAACTTGTGGGAAGAAGGCTGCTGTCAAACCAGCAGCCTCACCCCCCATTGTATTACGCCGTTCCCACCAAGCTGACCAGTGGGAACATCATATTCCAATGTTCCTGCCAGTCAGACCAGCGGTAACAGTGCAAGAGTATTGGTCTCAGCACCCCCAAGGGAGCTGATACAATAGCACAACAGCACCCTCGGAATGCATACTCTCTGACACCAGCAGTAGGTTTCTGCCAGCATTCAAAAGGCTGGGGAAAGTGGACTCGTGATCAGTGCAACAGCCCTGAACTCAGCGCTGCCGTGTCTGACCAGGACTTCGACCGATATCAGCCCATTGGTCTGACCACCTGGGTCGCAATGTGGCAGTCAGACAGCCTTGAATGCGAAAGTCTATCCACAACCACGGCACTGCCGGTCATCGGACCACCAATGCCGTAATTCGGCCCTTCGTTTTATACTTAATAAAAATGCAATCTAAGGGTAAAGTCAAAATTGTATTAGATTAGATGCATATGCTCTGAGAAAATCCAGAATAGTTGCAAACCTGATGGGCGTGTGGAAATCTTATTGGATGCTGAGTCTTCTGTGCAAGATAAGCCCACCTGGAGGACCGATTGGAATCCAACAGACATTTCTAGTTAGGGAGAGACTTTTCAAACTTATAGGTAGAAGTGTCCAGTCGTCATGCTAGGTTGCTGATGAACCTTGATGTGGTGTTGCTCTCTTCTCCTCAATTCCCAAGACTCTTAGATGTCCTATGAAGAATTAAAGTAATCTTGTCGAATTACCCCTTTCTTAATACTGTTAAGTATTAATATGCCCAATCAATTCTGAACTGCTGACCTGCCCTACTTGCAGCCCGTGTTCTGCACTGTCCTGATGCTGCTGTCTGCTAATGCTGCAAACGGTGAAGGCTGTGCTTAATGAAACTTTCCTGTCTGCTGTCCCATGAGGAGAGGTATAATTCCTAATGTGTTTTCTTGTTTCCTTTTCAGATTAGATAATTACACCAGTGTATTTTTATAGTGCACTACCTAGTGAGATGATTTTACAAATTATTCTTGTTTTTTCCTTTTTGTTTTGCCCGCATGTGATTGCCCATTCCCACACATGCAAGTCCAAATTCATATTAGAGATAAGGATGGCCCAGCTCAGAAACTACATTTTATTAATTGAATTTTACTGATGTCACCATCATCTGCTTTGAAATCTGACTTTCATGTGCAAATCATAGTCTTGTTAATCTGCATCCTACTTTTGGAGTGTGTAATAATATTGATGCCTGGTAGACTTAATCTCTTTAGACATTTCGGTCAGCTTATGGTTTTCATATATGTTTGTAACTTCGTTTTGTGCACCATTTACTTTACATTTGCTTTGTGGTTGTAATAAAGTTTGAAACTTTATTCGGTTTGGAGTCCTGTTATGATGAACATTTTGTTATGGTGTTTAAAAGTACTTATGTTTTTCTTTTTAGTGGTCTGTGATAAATTAATCCAATTACCGCACTCCTCACTGAGTCCCAAGATCCGGTCGACTTCTAGTTGTGGGATAAGTAATGGTGTCTCACCAGAGTGCTTGTACTTTCTGAACCTGAGGCATAAAGAAGACCTCCCCGGGCGCTGCAGCACTAACATTCAATAATGGCATTTCTGAATACCTCTTCAGAAATTACATTGAACCTATTGCTCCCAGCGCTGTCTCATCTGGTGCATGATGAAACAAGAGTTGATATAGGTGGAAATGTGCCTCACAAATGGTCTAGAGTGATTTGTCTCTGCTGGTCCCCTTATATCTTCTTTTTCATTTAGCTGCAACCTCCTTAGAAGACATTCTAAGTACAAAAAGTCAGTCATTCCATGAACAATTAAGCATTTTTTATCTGTCCTTTTAATGCATCTCAGTATGACATGTTATGTAACTGCTGATGAAGCAGAAAAAGAAAGACTAACAAACATTCATATATCATGTAACAAAATTGTATAAGACAATGTGATTTTAGCAAAGAAAAATAATGTATGTAGGAAAATGTGCCCACGAAGTAGTACGCCATCATTATAAACGAGCTTAATTAATCATGAAGAATTGACAATGTAGTAATCCGTCATAATTGCAAATGTATTTTCTTGTTGAAACTGTTATATGCTTAGCTTAAATTTAGCAGAGGCTTTGGCCTAGTTGCCTGGTCTCAAATTTAACTGCGTGGTTTTCACTTGTATTAACAGAAACGTGTTTAAACTTTAAAGGCTGTATTTTTCCAGTAGAATGACTAATACACTTATCTCAAAGTTTCATGCTAGGCAAGTTTCATCCCCTTTGAAGCAAGGTCAGTTTCTGCAGGTGCAGACAATAAAGACACTGATGCAGAATTAATTGGCAACTTTGTTGCTACTTGTGTTCCAAAACTCCAAGGACACCTTATGCGTAGGTGAACATTAAGAGAAGGACACTATTCATTGGTTAAAGAGAAACCACCCCATGGACCCTCCAATGAAAGACCCTGAAGAATTTGGAACGTTTCTTACTTAAACCCACTGGACAAAGAGAAGTCAGCCATTTTCTTTGATGCCATTTTGAAGCAAGATTCAAGAAGCCATTTTGATGACCCTTTGATGCTTTTTCTCTATCCCAGAGAGGGAGAGACTTTAAGAATTCTCACCCTAGAGACTTTAACTTTACCCCGTCTTGCCCATACGATAACTTGTGCCCCATTTTTCCTTGTTGCTGCAAGGAAAACTTGCCTTTAACTTTGCCCCCCCCTTGAAGTCTGCCCCATGCTGATCGAACCGATACCTGAAGGACGAAGACTTACCTTGAATGCTGATTGTAATTGGTAATTATAAAAGGATAAAATGTATTATGCATTGTGTTTTCCTTCTTAGGTACCAACTGCTTATTTTGACAGAGCCTAAGATAGAAGTTTTCTAAATTTGTGTTGACTAAATTCATTTTGCATGAAGTCCCACATGCCATTGCTAATCAGTGGTTAGTTGAGGTATTCATTTGATGCACCATGCGGGGTTGAAATCTTGTTATGCTGACCGATGTGTGAAATTAAGCAAATTCTGTTATTTTTATTAGTGATTTGCATTGCTATAACTGAGTGCATTATAATCCAAATTTTGCGTATATTGCGTTTCTTCCATCGCTATGGACAGCTAGTAATGTTCGTATACGTATATCATTTGATTTTGAAACTTACTTATATTGTATTAGCTTTGTTAATATAAGGAAATAAACTCATTAACTTTTAATAAACAGGTGTGATTATTTATGACTGAAAGGTCATGGTGTGTTAAATTACTGATTACTATTGATTCCTAAGTTGTTGTTTGATTACTAATTGAGTATTGGTTATTGATTATAAATGATTATTGATCATTGACTTGAGGGATCCGACTATTCTTGGATGAGGAGAACCCAACCTGGTCAAAATTGTCACCGACCTCCGGCGTGTCCAAGTATAAGTAATTTATAAGGACTGGACGCGCTATCAGTAGATGGTAGCAGAGTTTGATGGTTTCGCCCTTTGGGACCCCATCCGAACAATAGATGGATTCAAGTTAGAATTTTCTTTGATAAAAAAAAGTTGGAGAGATGATGATGCCCTAAATTCCCAATTACTTTCCCAGAATCTCGGAGCTTGCGAATGGAGGAAATGGAGGTGTGAGAATGTTTTCGGCGTTTCTAGTGACAGTATGAGTGAAGTTAGGGTTTCGCGCTTGCACAGCTTATGCCGCAGATGAATTGTGAAGTTTGCGAGGATTTTAGGGGGTTACAAACTCCAATAAAATTTTTAGAGGAGTGATACTCCAAAGTGTGAGTGTAGGGAAGTCATCGAACTTCATATGAGTGTAGCGTTTTGTGCATGAAAAATTGTCCACGGGGTTGTTGGTGTTGAGACGGACCCTGCGAGGTCAAGAGACTCCAGAGTATGTTGAAAAGTGTATGAGACACTTGATTGATGTAATTTGTTTGGTTTAGTAGGTTGATCGGGCATGGTCAATAAGTCAATACGAATGTTGAGGAATAAAAGAAAAATTTTCGACTTTGAGATTTGACATATTCTAAGGTGCACTAGAATAGTTCATTGATCAGTCGAGAGTAAAGTTTGCAGGTCAAATTTTGCTTGCGAAAGTGGGAAACCGAGAAAGATGGAATAACTGCCAAGGCTAGTGAAAAATCCCTAAGGTTTCTGAAGCGATTGTATTACCTTTCCTGTAGTAAACCGACAGATGTTTTTTCTTTTTGGTTATATTGCAGAAATTAGTCTTGAGTGAAGCTGAATGAAGGAGGACAAGCCGTGAGACTTTGTCAGCCGCAGTGTGTGGGTGTGACGTCACTAGGAGCCGCGCTGGGATAGGTTGGTTGATGAGAAGTGTCGCGCACGGATTGGACGCAGTCCGTGAAGCGCAATTGGTGGGGAAAGGCAAGCGAAGAGTATTCCGGGAATTAAAGTCACTCATTGATTACATTTTGAGAAAATAAAAGACGGAAAGATGACATTTTTCAAAGCACTTAAGAGTGCCTTGAGGGGAGATGTATATATTAAAGCAAATGTAGGAGAAGAAACACCTCCTGAGCATACACCAGCTTACATCGTAATTGAAGAAAAGGGTGTCGCACCATGTCTTTGGTTAAAGCAATGGTGTAAATTAACAGAAAAGCATAGAAGTGTAGCGTTTCCTATCCATGGGACGTTTAATCTAAGAGTTTTGGAGAATTTAAGATTTGCGCTATAAGACATGAAAATACCTCCAAGACCAGCACAGTTTGAAGCATTAGCAATTTGGGAACAAATAGCTAGAAGGCAACTACAAAAAAAAATTGAGACAAGAGTGAGAAAAGTGGAAAAGGCACTAGCGGATGCTAGATGGGACAGTACTCAAAAGGTTTGGAGATCAGACATATTGCAGGGAATTAAATTGTTTCCAGCAATTACTAACGAAGCAGAGATGGAAGGAAAGAAAGCTACCCATAAAACAAACAGGAGTCAGTCCAGAGATGGAGAAAACAAGAGAAACTCGAAAAGGTCAGATGAATCAGACGATGAGGAGTTCATTCTGCATTTGCTAAATGACCGTCCACTACCATATGTGGAAAACGAAAATGACCCAAGCACTAGTACTGCCCCTCCAGAACCAATACAGGGTACTGTGGCCCTGAATTTGAGAATATCGCAGAGGCAAAGTAGTCCCGATATGCCTTTTACACCAGAAATACCACAAGTTCAGAGAATATATCCGGACCGCTAAACTGAAACCTGTTAGTGATTATCAGCCACAGGTTCAAAGGCGCTATTATGATGAGCATAATTTGGAAATGACTTCTAATTTAATGGTGCAGGGAGGATAGAATTTCCAAAGACCAACATTGATTCAAACCAAATCAACACAAATTTTGATGCCTCAAAAGCAGATGCAAGAAGTGCCAAAGTACATTCAAACAGCAGAAAACCAGTTAGACATGCCAGCAATGATGAACCATGATGTGGGAATTAACATGCCACAGAATTTGGGGAACAGACAGAATCCGGACGCAATATCTTTGCCTATCACTGTAGGTCTGCCAGTACCATTATATATACAGGCAAAACCAGGTGTATGCGATCAAGGGGTAATGACACAAAATGAGACAGGGAGGAGATACATAGAAAATACTCAAGAAACGACTCCCGTAGGAACACTGTCAAATAGATCTGGGTCTTTGTTGAAATTTAGTCCAATTCCAATTTGTGCTCCGTCAACTGTGGTAAGGTCAAGTCCACCACTAATAGTACTGCTAACTTCAAAAACAGAAATGTTACAGAAACCATCAGTAGCAGTAGACGTAAATGCCACATTAATGGGACTAAATGCACAACAGTTAACACAATGGTTGAACAGCCTGAAATCCCCACAGAGTACACCCAGCGGGAAAGGAGAAGAATATTTGAATAGAATAAGATTGGGCATGGAAGCAGATGAACTAGTAGAGGGAACGATGGGTCTGAACAGGTTAGAATCATACACAGAAGAAGAGCTGAGATACATTTGCCCTAGAATTACAAGAGAAGTAAGCAGCATACATAGGAGGTTACAAGAAATTGCAGACAGACACAAAATAGACATAAGTAAAACCAAGCACTTGAGCAGAAGTTACAGGTTAGACTTTGAGACAAAAGATTTTGAACACATGAGGTCTGCAGGAATGAAAACACACCTTAAAGAGATACTGCAAAGCGCGCAGGTTTGGAGATGTTTAGACAAGTGGGAGAGCAGGTGGGTTAAGAAAAAGGATAAGAAGAAAGAAAGTACCCCAGATCGGAATGAGAAAGTACAGCAGAATGATGATCTTATAACCATGTTACCAATGAGAGAAACAGCAGGGGAAAAACTTGTCCATGTACCATGACACAGGTGTGATATTCAATCCTTTACGGATGATTACCCTAATTTAAGAGAGAAACCGATTGAATGGTATCAACAAACAGATAGATTTGTGAAACTCGCAAAATGTCTTTGGGAAGACCTGAATACTTTATTTGAAATTGTAGTTCCGGAAGATTTGTGGGAAGATTGTAAAAGGGCTGTAGATTGGCCAACAAGTGAACCAGAAAGAGATAGGGACACAGGTGCACCATCGCCTAGGGTAATGAGCATCTACCATAAAGTGATTGAGTACCTGAAAACAAAAGTTGCGTCGAAAAAGTTAGATTGGCAGAAGATTGACAGAACTGCACAGGAGGTTAAGGAGTCGATACATGCATATTATGAGAGATTGTTGAAAGCATTTAAAAATTACAGTGGCACGGAAATGATTGAGGCAAAGGACATGCTCCATTTTGTGTTCAGATTTGTGGAAGGATTGCGACCCGAAATCAGCCAGATGATTAAAATGCATTTGATTTGTTGGCAGTCAAAAATCGGTCGATGAAGAGTTGCACTATGCAAAATACTGCAGTGATGAGATTGAGACAAAGCAGAAAAGGTTGAAAAAAAAAGTGATGGTGATGCAGATTAGAGCAGCTCGGACAGGTTTGCAAGGTTTCCAACAACAGTTGCCGCAGCAGCAATAGCAGGGAAATGCTGTGTTTCAGCCACAGATGAGAAGCAGAGGCCGAGGAGGTTTTGTGAATAATGGTCCTGATTTAAATACTGTTGTGATTCCTAATGGTATACAGGCAATGAAGAAAGTGATGCCATGTCACACGTGCGGAATCGTCAGACATTGGAAACGGGAGTGCCCAATCTTGGGGCAAGAAGGTGTAGGTCAGCAAAACAATGATGTCAATATATTTCAGAATATGAGAGGACCGTAATTGAGAGGTCCAAATCCAAATTTCCAAAATAATGTAAATCAGATGCAGGGTCTACAACCCATAAAACCACAGCAGGTGCAAATGCCCCGTGTACAAATGGTACAATCACAGCCAATGCAACAGCAGTTTCCTACGGTACAAAATCAGCAAATGCAAATACCCTTTGCACCAATGAATCAGCAACAAGTAATGCTTCCTCAACAGGTTACAGGTCAAGGAATGAATCAAAGTAACACGGTACACCAATTCCCGTTACACAGTAAGAATGGAATAAACAATGAATTGGAGAGTGAAAGTTCAGATGAGGAGGGAAATTGCATGCTTGCAGCATCTTTGGAAGTTGATCAAAAGGGACCATATGTGGAAGGAAGAGTTATGGGTCACAGCGTTTCATTCTTGGTTGACACAGGAGCTACACGCTCTACAGTCAGAAGTATTGAAGTACCAAATTTGCCACTTTCAGGGAGAACAGTTCAAGTAGTGGGAGTAGCAAATAGGTATCTGACAAACCCAATTACAGATCCAGTGCAAGTCAAAATTGGTAACTTTCAAGGGTTACATAAATTTGTGGTGTGTGACTCAAGTCCGATATCCCTATTAGGGAGAGATTTATTGTGCAAATTGGGATGCTCGATTATCTGCTCAAATAATGGAATTAATATTCAGGCAAACAGTGATGAGGAAGAAGGGGACAGCTTAGAAGAGGACGAAATGGAAAGTGTCGATGAAGAGTATCCCCTGATTACTCTTTATCCAATGCTCACTGAAGCAGATATTACAGCTGAGTTACAGGAAACAGTTGAAAAAGAAGTGTGGGATATGACAGGGAAAGATGTAGGATTGGTCAAAGGAGCAGAACCAGTGAAGGTACTGTAAAACCTAATGTAAATTTTCCTCAGACTCCACAATACCATATGTCATAAGACACCCTCATGAAAGTCACCCAACTCATTGATGAGTTTGTAAAACAGGGAGTACTGAAAGAAGTACTAAGTAGTCCATGTAATTCACCACTCATGGGACTAATAAAACCAAGTGGAAAGGTCTGAATTGTTCAAGATTTGAGAAAAATAAATTACATAATAGTCAAATGTTGTCCTGTAGTACCAAATCCAGGTGTAATAATGTTTCAAATTCCCTGTGATGCAGAGTGGTTCTCAGTCATCGATTTGTCACAAGCATTCCTTTCTGTGCCTCTTCATGAGGACAGCCAATTTCTCTTTTGTTTCAAATTCCTGGATACAGTCTACAGTTGGTGTCGAATTCCTCAAGGGTTTTCGGAGTCACCATCAATTTTCAATCAGATTCTAAAGAAAAATCTGGAATCATTGGAATTACCATTTTAATCAACCTTAGTACAGTATATTGACGATTTACTGATTGCATCCAAAACAGAAAATGACTGTACAGTTGACACTATTGCCCTACTGAACCATTTGGGAAGGAATGGACACAAAGTGTCTCCTTCAAAATTGCAATTCTGCCAGAAGAAAGTGAAATATTTGGGTCACCAAATAGAAAAAGGGTCGAGAAGAATCGTGAAAGAAAGAATAACGAGTGTACTTCAAATGAGTCCACCCAAAATGAGAAAAGAGGTGAGAAAGTTTTTGGGAATGGTGAGCTACTGTTGCCAATGGATTCTCAATTTCTCAACTCTAGCCAAACCTCTACTGAAACTGACCCAGAAAGATGCGCAGGATGAAATAGTGTTGAAAAGAGATGAAATGGATGCCTTTATTGAATTAAAGGAATGCATGTGCAGAGCTCCAGCTTTAGGTATGACTGATTACACAAAGCCGTTCACATTGTTTTGTCATGAACGTGATGCATGTTCCTTGTCTGTCTTGACTCAAGCCCATGGTGGGGTAAATAGACCAGTAGCATATTTTTCAGCTACTTTGGATCCAGTCACAGCAGCCTTACCAGGATGCTTGAGTGTTGTAGCAGCAGTTGGTATAAGCCTAAATCAGAGTGAAGGAATAGTGATGGGACATCCTTTAACAGTTATAGTCCCTCACTCAGTCGAAATACTTTTGACACATTACCAAACACAGCACATGACTGATGCTAGGCTTACAAGGTACGAGACAATAATTTTGGGATCACCTAATGTGCAGTTAAAAAGATGCACTACGTTAAATCCAGCAGCCTTGTTTCCCAGTGAAAATGTTGAAATTGATCATGCGGATGATATTGAGCATGACTGTCTTCAAGTGACTGAATTTTGTACTAAACCAAGACCTGATATCAAAGATACTCGATTGGAAGAAAATGATCAAATTATTTTTGTTGATGGTTCATGTTTAAGAGATGCACTAGGAATATTGAAAGCAGGATATGCTGTATGCACAATAACTGGTGTTCTAGAAGCATTTTGGCTTCAGAGAGTTTACTCTGCACAAATAGCGGAACTAGTAGCCCTTACTAGAGCTTGCCAACTTTCCGCCTTAATGAACGTCACCATTTACACTGACAGTCAGTACAGATTTGGAATAGCACATGATATTGGACAATTGTGGTCACAAAGAGGCTTTATGACCTCTTCAGGATCACCAGTGAAAAATGGTGAAAGAATAATTGTTACATGCTATCCAGTTACCAGGAAAAGTAGCAGTGGTAAAATGCAATGCACACTCGAAATCACAAGACTTCGTTTCTTTGGCAAATGGATATGCAGATCAAGTCGCAAGGTTTTGCGCATTGAACTGTATATTGCTCAGAGACGAATAGAATTTGATAAATGAGCCAGAACTTGAACCAAGTGAAGCCTTCGCTCTAAACGTTGTGGACACAATAGAAGAATTGAAATTCCTACAAAATAATGTAAGGATGAAAAACTCTCATGGAGCAAATTACAATGCGTAAAAAACCCAGATGATTTG
This sequence comes from Pleurodeles waltl, assembly GCF_031143425.1. Taxonomy (NCBI): domain Eukaryota; kingdom Metazoa; phylum Chordata; class Amphibia; order Caudata; family Salamandridae; genus Pleurodeles; species Pleurodeles waltl. The sequence goes on from NC_090447.1 coordinate 163,531,323, forward strand.
TGGGTTTCAAGTGAAGGGTAATTAATTTTGCCAGACAGTCTCTTGTCCCAAATAGCTAGGCTATACCATGGACAAGCACACATTGGAAGAGATGCCATGATTAGATTATTCAAAATTGATTGGTTTAATCCCAAGTTTCGCCAAGTTGCTGAAGCAGTTTGCCATCGTTGCGTCATTTGCCAACAAATGAACGCAGGGAAGGGAACAGTAGTAAATTTGAGCCACTTTGGAAGAGCAGGTGGGCCATTCAGCAGGATGCAAATGGATTTTATTGAGATGCCTATGCATGCAGGCTTGAAATATGTGTTGGTGATTGTGTGTATTTTTTGTCACTGGATTGAAGCATACCCTACACGCAGAAATGACAGTCTCACAGTTGCAAAACTACTCTTGAGAGAACTAATACCACGTTTCGGATTCCCGATCTCTTTAGAATCAGATAGGGGAAGTCACTTCAATAACGAAGTAGTCAAATTACTATGTGCAGCATTGAACATTGAGCAAAAATTGCATTGTAGCTACCGCCCTGAAGCATCAGGACTAGTGGAGCAAATGAATGGCACGCTGAAATCAAGGATGGCGAAAATATGTGCATCCACAAACTTGAAATGGCCTGACGCATTGCCCTTGGTGTTAATGTCAATGAGAAACACACCTGATAGAAAAACTGGACTATCACCACACAAAAGTCTCATGGGTTGAGCCAAGAGACTTCCAGCAGTTCCTGCAAATGCTCTTGTAAATATTACAGATGATATTGGTATTGGACTACTGCAAAGGTCTGGCTGATGTGGTCCGCTCTTTTTCTCACCAGGTGGAGGCAACCACCTTGCCACCGATCCAAGGTCCAGGACACACCCTGAAATCAGGTGACTGGGTTGTGATAAAGAAGCACGTGAGGAAGTCGTGTCTGGAACCCCGTTGGAAAGGACCTTTTCAAGTGATTTTGACAACTACCACCGCTGTGAGGTGTGCGGGAGTTCCCAACTGGATTCACGCCAGTCACACGAAAAGGGTGACGTGTCCCACAGCAGAGGAAATTGAGGCACTGAAATTACCAACAACTGACAGGAAAGTACCAGGCACTGAGACAGAACGAAGAGAGCCTGAAAGTGAACAAGAAGAAATTGAGACAGAAGAAATATTCTCTGAGGAAGACGCAGTCGATCCTTTTGAGGACAACAGAGAAGAAGCCTCAGGAAGTGAGAAAGATCCTGGAGGTGACACCGATCCAATCAAAGGTGAAGAAACAGGAAAGCCTAATAAGAGGAGGGCTTTCCCAGAAGCAGACGACACAGGAAAAGAAGGAGAAAACCTGATTGACCTCCTAGGGGAAGGAGACAAGACAGAGCAGAGTGAAATTGTTCAAATTCTTCCAGAACCGGTTGCAGGTCCATCATGTGAAAACAACGCGAAACGAAGACAAAGCATATCAAACACTAAAGAGACATTGAACGAAAACAAATGGCCAAAATTGAAGGAGAAAAAAAAAAGAAGTGTCTATCGTAATAAGAAAATCGAATGAAGAAAAGGACACAGCGAAAGAACAAGACATAAGCGAAAGAGAATCGAAAGGAGATGCAAAATTGAAAAGAAAAAGAATACCGAGCAGAAGATATTCTGGCCCAGAATGGGCATACACAGCCACTAACGATTGGTCAGACGAATTTCTCTCTCTTAGTCTTGAAAACGAAGAAGCAGAACGACACTTTGGTACTTGAAAACTGAAATTTCATGAACATTACCGAATAAGACATTGATAACCTGATTGACTTTTGAAACCGATTTTGAGACAAAGCTGCTAAACCGATAAGAGACTAAGCTGCTAAAGAAAACAGTGTGAACTTTGACCTCGTTCATCTTTTATATATATCTGCTAATCTTATTTGATAAAGTGTTTTCAGCTTTCTGATTCTATATAGATCATGACAGACTACACTACACAAGGACATAAAATGAAATATTGTAAATATATGTGTATAGGTCTAATAACTGCATGTGTACTAATAATTATGGCAATAATTCTTGGAATGCATGGAGGGAATGAAAGAGACACGAATGATGCTTCTACTTTTAAAACTACTACTGAATTAACTCCTTTGAAGAAACTCAAACTAGACGAAAAATATGTACACAACAAGAAAGAACTTTCTTCTAATGTCTTCTATCGCTTGCTGAATGAGTATGTTGAGACAATGGATGCGAAAGATTGTTATGTATGCACACAAATACCTACCTCAGTAATAGAAGGGGTAACATATCATAGCATGCCCCTTACGTATGGAATAACATGTAGTTTGTTACTAACAAGATTTTATGGCCAGCACTATATTCAATACTTATATTCCAATCATGATGTTGTAGTTTCATATGTCCCCATAATCGAGTACCTGAGTAAAGTAGCAAGAGATTATTATATAAAATTATTTAGGGGTTTCTTTGAACCATTATCGCCTTTTTCCACAGTTCACTTTTCATAAAGAAAACCTTACATGCTTGCTTTCACCTGTAGAGAAAAGCTTTTTAGATCACACTGAAGATAGAAGGAAAATGGTAAAAGAAAAATTTGAAAAAGAATTACATAAAAGGACATCTGTAGAAAACTATGCTTTTGCCGCAATAAAGACACAAGGGAAACTGGCTTTAGACGCAATACATATAGGGAAGTTTTGTGTATATATAGACCTAAATCATATTATGACACAATCTTTGTAGGAACGAGTGAATGTAAACACGTGTTTTTATTCCAGAGTAAATGGAAATTCATGTTAAATGGCCTAGACCCAGCTACTCCAGGAGTATACTATATTTGTGGACTCAATGCCTATTATCGTCTTCCAAAAGGATGGTATGGGAGATGTTATTTGGGAATAGTATTTCCAAAGATTTATCAACTGGACGACTTAAAGAAATTTCCAAAGCTGTCTGAATTACATCGTATTCAGAAAAGGGAGACAGCTTCTGGTGTGGTAGGAGATATATTTGGAGCAATGATTCCTTCCGTAGGAGTTATATTGAATTCAATCAAAATACGAAAGTGGTCTACTATTGTGGATAACATGCTGACAAAATTCTCAGGAGCCATGATCCTGATTGATGCTGAACTTGCTGCAGAAAGAGCTATGACTCTTCAAAACCGGCTTGCTTTAGACATCCTTTTAGCAAAGAATGGCGGCGTTTGCAAAATGCTTAGTGCACGTCACTGTTGTTCATATATACCAGACAACAATAGACAAATTAGAAATATGCTTACAAATTTAACTAACGATAGTGCAGATTTGAAAGAATTGAAAGAACCAGGAGTATGGGAAAAGGTTGGAAAGGGATTTGCTTCCTGGGAAATTGGCTCAGCAACATTTGGAACGGAATATTACTGAAAATAGTAAAAGGAATATTAATAATATTAATTTGCTTAATAGGTATTTGGGGAATATGGAAAGCTATTAAAATATTGAAATCAAGAAACAAGAGGAGAAGAGAAAAGAAAGAACAAAATAAAATGGTAGAAATATACAGGGAAAAATCAAAGGGAACAAAAAGGAAGAGGGAGAGGACTGAAATGCAAGATTATTAAACAGAATTTTAATGAAATAAAATTTGTGATGGAAGATTTAAGGTGATGACATTAATAGTCATCAGAGAAGGGA